>NC_137603.1:31020768-31673268 GCF_963280865.1 Gymnoscopelus braueri | reverse complement strand
TGTGTGTGTGTGTGTGTGTGTGTGTGTGTGTGTGTGTTTGTTCTGTGTTGATGAAGCAGGTCTAGGGGTAAAGAGAACGCACGTGTGCTCCCTCCCTGAGCACAAGAACAGGAGAGAGATGGAGGAAGGAAGGGTGGGTGTGGTGGTAGTGGGGGGGGGGGCATCCTGATTAGGGTTGCAACATTTAATCTAAGTAATTGATTTAATCGATAATTAATAATCGATCCCTACTTTGGGCATGATGTCATCATAGATGAAACGTTATTTTTTTTGGTATATTGGTTTTAATTAAAATGAAAAAGTGAAAATAGCAGATCTGCAAGCTCTCAACACATTGCATCGACGTGTTATGAGCTTGTAAACCTTTTTCTCTATTATGGCATGCGACAAAGTATAAAACAACGTGTATTCGATTTGTTGATACATGAACATTTCTAAAATCAGATTAAGTGGAAAGGCAATTTATAGAATAATCAAAAATAAATTGATATTTGTATAGACCTTAATCCTGATCCAGCAGCCCTCCACTCCCCTCAACTGGCCCCCCACACACAAACACACACCATGTGCTAAGGGACCCGCTGACTTTCACATGCAAACACCACCCATAGCGGGATGGAGCCAGGCTCAGCCAGCTGGAGCCCCGGCCAGTCGGCTTCTAAACAGCAGACAAAGGCTCGCCTTGCCTTCGCATTCTCAGCTTCCCTGACACTCTCAGCATCACCATGTGCGTGCGCAGTGTGCACATGCAGACAAAGATAATAATATGGGGCTGAGGAGGAAAACACACACACACACACACACACACACACACACACACACACACACACACACACACACACACACACACACACACACACACACACACACACACACACACACACACACACACACACACACACACACACACAGAGCAGTAGCACATGGCTTTTATATTCACCAAGTAAGTCAGTAAGTCGCTCTGCTGTATAATCATGTAATAAGTAGCATGGTGAGATGGGCAGGCAATGCTATGAAGAGGGTCATTCTAAAACAAGATGACTGGTACAGTAAATGGTGCTCATGGTGCCTTTATCCAACAATGTGCATTACATTCACCTACACCAATGGCAGAGGAAACCATACAAGGCACCAACCTACTACTCATTTGGAGCAGTTAGGGGTTCAGTGTCGTGCTAAAGGACACTAACCCAGTGTTAGCCGGGGATTGAACCGGGAACCTTCTGGTTCCCAAGCGGCCACTCTACCTCCTAAGCTACTGTAAGATATCCATGTTCAAAGATATGAATACTCTAGAAAAACAGATTCTGACATTATGCATAGTATTATAGAAGATCATTGTCATTGTACAAGCATCATCATCATAATGTAATTATTATTTTGAGGTCATGGCTTGGCTTGGCATGTGCTTATATATATGTTTTTTCCTTTTAATATTCAAAAAATGCGGATGAAGAAATCAAACCCCCTCCACGGTCTCTTGGAAGGCTTAAGCACGTCGGTGGTTTTCAAGGGTGCAGTGAAGGATGTTGAAAATGGAAGGGCTTCTTTTGGTAATGATATCTTGTCTCAGAACTAGTCATCCATTGTTGAAGGTAATCGTTGAACACTGGAAATCAGATTGATTCTGGCCCTGATGTAATGAAATGAGATGGAGGCATTCTCTCCCAGGTGTCTGATTAAAGCAGTGTCTGCCCCGTTGGATTATGAGATTGGATTGGAGGACTAATAGCATTGCTGTGTCCTGGGTGATTGCGGTCAGGCCATAATTTTCCTGCTTCTTTGTGGTGGAAGAAGTACTCCAATTGTTATTATTTTCACTTAAGTAAAAGTAGCAATACCATGTAGAAATACTAGTGAAAGTTCTGTATTCAAAATTGTACTCGAGTAAAAAAAGAAAAAAGAAATTGGCTTAAAAATGCACCTAAAGTTCCAAAATATTTTCTTTTACAATTTCTTTGAAAATAGCAGATATACAAGCTCACAATACATCGCAACGCAACACATTGTGGCTATGTTCGAATGGCTATAGAATACAGGTTTTGTATTTATAACACAAATCTGCAAAGTAACTGTAACTAAAAGCTGTCAAATGCAGTAATTGTAGTGAGTAGAGTAAAAAGTACTATATTTGTTTCTGAGATGTAGAGGAGTACATTTTAAGTATTGAAAAATGGAAACCCTCAAGTAAAAGTACCTAATTAAGTACAGTACTTGAGTACATGTACTTAGTTACACTGTACCACTGCTGCTTCCCCTCAGCCTTTTCCCTCCCAGCTGCCATGGAATAATGAACAGGATCTACCAGCTGCTCACCAATCAGCTCACAATGCACCAGGAGCTGTATACGTCTGGGATAAAAAAGAAAAACAAAAAGAAAGAAACAAGCTTAGTTCAGTCACAAAATCACACAAATCTGCTAATACTGTATTGGGAGATGTTTGTTTGTGTGTGTGTGTGTGTGTGTGTGTGTGTGTGTGTTGTGTGTGTGTGTGTGCGTGTGCGTGTGCGTGCGTGCGTGTGCGTTGCGTGCGTGCGTGCGTGCGTGCGTGCGTGTGAATGAGAGAAATTGAGACATTTTGGGGACAACTGTCTTGGTCCTCTCAAAATTGATTGTGATATGGTTGAAAAAAGATTTGGGGAGGCTGAGATTCAGGAAAAGGTTCAGGTTAGGATTAGGAATAGGCAGGCAGAGGTTGGTTTAGGGTTTGGGATTAGAGTTACCAGTACACATGCCTGATTTATTCTTAGTTGTGTGGTGGTGTTGTGCATTAAAAGAAATAGCAGATCTACAAGCTCACAACCTGTCGCAACAGGGTGCGCTGTGAGCTTGTAGATCGGCTATTTTCGGCTTTAGGGATAGTTGAAAATGAAACATTTCTTTCTTACAAATTGCATTCAAAAGATTATCGTCCTAAAATGTTGATGTCCTAAGAAGTACAGTATAAACCTGCGTGTGTGCATGTGTGTACATACGCATGTGCGCGTATGTGTGTGTATGAAAGGCTTGTTGCTGTTCGTGTAGCAGTTATAAACCAGTGTCAAACAGTAGAAGGCTGAGGCAAATGACACCATATAAATGCACACATCCATATTGCTATAGCTGAAGCACTCCCGGCCGACATGCTTATGTGGAGATGAAATTGTCTTGGGTCTTGTGTCCCTTGAACGCCACTAAGCTGATCCGGCAGAGGGGACGACCCAGCCTGTTCCAAATTATGTTCTTAATTACGGGTAACCCAATCCCCCGAACCGCAAAACAACAGCACACACTGGAACAATAGTGGAAGCCCATCTGTAATTTGTTAGTGCAGCCGAGACATGCCTGGCTGTGCACAGTGGCTGGGTCATACACATAATGTGATTTGTAGTGCTGTGATTGCACATTGGACTCTCATTAGCAGTTCTGTACAAGATAACACTATGTGCTCCAGGAATTATACAGGACGGTGATCCAACAGGGCCTCCTTTCTTTTCTTTATTTTTTTTACAGTGAAAAGCAGGCTGGTCCTGGAAGATAAAGCGAGTGCAGGCCAGGACATCCAAAGATAGAACTAGACTTTTGGCTGGAAAATTATTTGCACATTTGATGTTCTGCCCACTGAGGCCAATTAGGATAGTAAACTTGTCAGGCCTGAGACAAGAAGCAAGAGGTTTTAGTAGTTTATCTTGGCAGAGGGTGGTACGGTTGTGTCGCTTATTTCCCCCCATTGGAAACAAATTAGATGTTTCAGCACGGCAATGCAATTTGGCATCTGATGCTATGGCTTAGACAAAGACACTGCAACAATGCATTCAGTCTAAACACCTTTCTCTTAGAGAAAGTAAATGGGTTTAGATAATGCACTTGTTCCTGAAGGAACTCACAGTCTCCAGAATTTACATGAATCAAGGCTTCTGTAACCAGAAAATTAGAAGTCTGCCCATTTAATGTGCTTTTTTGTTAAAACAAGTGAAAATACAATCAGCACAAATTTATAAAGTACAACTGCGGTTGGGGATACATGATTATTTGGTCATCATATCGATGGTGCCAATATCTGCCTTAAAAATTCAATACTGGTATCAAACCTATCCAAATAATATATAGAGCCAAGTAGCACTCCGTTTATTTCAGACAGAAAACAACAAAACCTGTCGCAAAGGTAATTACGTCAACACCCTCGGAGGTGCGTATTAACTCTTTCAGGTAACAATAAAGGGAATACTGCCTCTGCGAGATCGCCGTGAATTGTCACTGTTCTTAATAATTGTCCTGTGTGGGTATATCCACTACAATATATACCGGATTAGCTGATATTTTATTTTATAATATTTATGTTTAAATGTCAAGCTGAAAAAGCCTTCAATTAATTGGCAATCGGATATCGGCCAAAATGTTAATTCTGTGCATCCCTAATCGCAATAATATTCCTTGGACATGGTCACAAATGCCTATGTATATTTGCCATGTAAAACTGGACCAACAATTTCCATACTCTCTCTCCCCCAGTTGTTATTTACATCAGTGTCTCTCTAGGCCAGTGATTCTCAACCTGTGGGCCGCAAGGGTATTGCAAGCGGGCCCCCAAATAATTGGCAAACACTACGATTTATCATTACAATTGTCACGTTCTGTTTCTGTTGTTCCCTTCCAAAACCAGTCCAGTGTCCCTCCTTCCAGACCCCCCTCCACCCACCCTGTTCGGTGTCCCTGATCGGCATGGTGGGACGTCTGGAATCCGTCCGTTGAGGGTGGGGTACTGTTATGTCACGTTCTGTTCTGTCTCTCTGTCTCTCCACCTGTCTGTCTCTTTGCCTGCTTTCTGTCTTTCTACTCTGGCCACTCTGACACCTTGCATTCTACCTCACCTCAATCCCAGTTACACACTTGTCTCCACTCCTCATCAGCCCTGCAGCTCTCTTGACTAGTGCTCAGCTGTGGCCACTTCAACAATCAGCTTGTTTCCTAGGGCGTTGTGGGCATCACTTCCTGTCGATGTGATCCCTGATACCTGATCAAACTGACAGGAAGTGATGCCCTAGGAAACTTGTGGATATAATGGACTCACGCTTCTGGGTCCACACACACCTGACTCACAACGTGATAAAAATACATTTTTCAAGGGGGCCCTGGTCTGGAAAAGGTTGAGAACCACTGCTCTAGCTAGGGCAATGGTTCCCAAGCTGGGGGTCTCCAAATGATTTTGTGCTTGTTCCAAGTGCTTGTCTTCCAAGTGCTTGTCAGGGTGGGGGGGTCCCCAGTTCAAATATGTTTGTTTTGGGGGGGTCACAGCCTAAAAAGTTTGGGAACCCTTGCTCTAGACTAGGGCACATAGGTCAAAACAATCCTGAAGTGTGGAGGTGTTTGCATTATAATGCTGACCACAGCACCTGTCTTTAATCCCCACCAATGTCAGACGCACCCAGACACCAGCTGACAGAAGAACATCTCTTCAAGAGGGACAGGTATGTACTAGTAGTACCACATACTGACTGGGAACACACAACAGCACCCCCTGCTGACAGTGTTGAGGGTCCACCTCCCACATTTCTGCCTCACTACCAGTGGTGGAAAAAGTACAAAAATATTTTACTTAATTAAAAGTATCAATACCTTATTGTAGAAATAGTACAAATACAAGTTTTGGCATTCAATATGTACTTAAAACACTTCAGACAGTGGTGAATAAAGTACTTATTTTTTTTTAACTTAAAGCTGCACAATGTAACTTTCTTCGTCTACCCCGGATTTGAACCCGGTTTCCTGCACAAGTGCTGACATTTTTACCATTGAGCTAATAGAGCCAGCCTGCTTACTCAGGGGATAAATTGAATCTTGACCATCAGGTCAAAATTCATGTCAGATCCTGTGTCTAGGTGAGACATGACCTTTGACACGATCTAAATGTCTCAATAGAAGAGCAGGGACACAAAATACAACCACCCCAATTGTATAAGTTATATTGTATTAACATACTCTTCCATACAGATTGGACAAAATTACACTTTATAAAAAGGTAACATACTGTAGTGCCGCTTTAAGTAAAAGTAGCAATACCACAACATAAAAAAATACTCTGTTACAAAGTATAAGGCCTGTATTCAAACGTTTTGAGCTTGTATTTCCGAAGAGCCAAAGTATAAAACTAGGCCTTACATGGTTAAATCATGTTTTGTAATAACCACGTTAATGTTACTGGAACATGGAAATACTCACTTACAGTACTTGAGTACATGTACTTACTTTCCACCACTGGCTTCAGACCATAGCTGGAGGGTAATGGAAGGTCATCTCGTCTCATTTGAGAGATCCGTCTCACCACTCACCCTGTGATGAACGTAGAGATTATACCAAGATACCAGGTTTACCTCAGCGACCCCAATAGGCTTCAATTAAAATGTCCCATTTATATTGCGAATGTCTCGAGGACATTCACACAGAGATGGCCCAAAACATTCCCTGAAATGAACAAAAAAAATACTGAGATAATTCTAGCACCGACTCCTCCAATATTCAAAGTGTCACACTCTCATCTTATTACGCCAAAGACAAAAGTATAATAAAGAAAAAGTTGTATACTCTTTAGTTGATGTTGGGGTATTTGTCACAATACATTTTCACATAATGTGGAATTTGCCAGTGTTGTAAAAAGTACTCACATTGTCTACTTAAGTAAAAGTATCAATACTGCAATGTAGAAATACTCTGTTACAAGTAATAGGTCCGTGTTCAAAATGTTACTTGAGTAAAAGTACGCAAGTATTGGCATCAAAATATACTTAAAGTACCAAAAGTAAAAGTACTAAAATGTTTGAAAATAGATCTACAAGCTCACAACGCGATGCGACGCGTTGTGAGCTTGTAGATCAGCTATTTTCAAATAGCCTATATATAAAACTATAAGTGGTTAATGTAAAGTGGTTAATGTTTTGTAATATAATAATTTATATCTGCAAAATAACTAGTAACTAAAGTTTTCAAATGATTGTAGTGGAGTAAAAGTAGGCCTGCAGTATTTGCCTCTGAGATGTAGTGGGGTAGAAGTAAAAGTATAGACAATTGAAAATACTCCGGTAAAGTAAAAGTACTCCGGTAAAGTAAAAGTACCTCAAAATTGTACTTAAGTACAGTACTTGAGTAAAGGTACTTAGTTACTCTACACCACTGATTATGGGGAATTTGCCCTCTGCATTTACCCATCCTAACCATTAATATGGCACTGGGGGAGCAGTTAGAGGTTAAGTGTCTTTCTCAGGGACACTTCAACACAGACTGGGGGTGAGCCGGGGGAACTGGTGACCTTGCCATTTGCATAGCAGGGGTTACCTTTGTTTTAACCACTGAAAGCCTAACATCTGTATTGTGGGGAAAGCTTTTGCAGAAAATAGCGTTGCTACACGTTGTAAGTGAGACGGTCGACCGACTATTGGCCATTGTCGATCGGCTATTTTCAGCGAGAGCTTTCCCCACGATAACAGAACAAATACAAGTATAGAGCCCTGAGGATCTCCGCTCAACCGTATAGGGTTTAAGTGGTCAAGCTCAAGATCCAAAAGATGCATTTGGTGTCTTCTCATGACCCAAACGTACACAATTAGTATTAAACCAATGAAGACCTATTCAAAAAATAATGAAAATCTTCAAAGTGTTCGTGGCCACGCTGGCCAGCCATTCGGCATTATTATTTTTTAAATTATTTTTATGTTATATAAACATGAAAATATTTGTGTTTTGCCAATTATTTGGGGGCCCACTTGCAATTTCCTTAATTGCGGCCCACCACTCCGGGCCACAGTTTGGGAATCACTGGTAGTGTTGTAATGCAGTGGTTCTCAAACTCTTTCATGTCAAGGGCCCCTAAATTGATATGCAATAGTTGCGGACCCCATCTGAAAATGTTCCCAGAAGAGAAAATTTGAGATACATCAATACCGACATACAGTCATGCTTTCTTTTAAATCTCTGAAATTAAGCCATTTCTGTCTACTCAAGTAAATAAATAGATTCAGTCATTCATGCTTTTATTTCATCGCGGCTAGATTATTGCAACTCCCTTTTCTCCGTTTCCTGCAAAAAAAGACAGCCACCAGGATGTTTACAGGTAGCAGAAAACCAGAGTACATGACTCCATCTTCACACTAGCTGCAGCCTGGTAGTTTTACAGTTGTAATTTGTTACACACACACACACACACACGCACGCACGCACGCACACACGCACGCACGCACGCACGCACACGCACACACACACACACACACACACACACACACCTCATCTTAAACTCTGAACCCTGCCTGTTTACTCTATTTTCTTCCCTTTCCATCTCTCTGTCGGCCCCCCCCACCCCGCCCACCCCTCCCTCCCTCCACTCACACACCCCCTTTGGTCCAAACCATGAATATTCAGCAGAGTCCTCACAGGCTAGACCAGCTTTTGACAGGCTGTGTTAAGACCTTCCCTGACATGGGCCTTTTAAAGAGAAAATCAAAACACAAGACCCCCCCTCTTCCTCCTCAGCAGCATCACCTCTCTCTCTCTCTCTCTCTCTCTCTCTCTCTCTCTCTCTCTCTCTCTCTCTCTCTCTCTCTCTCTCTCTCTCTCTCTCTGCATTGATTAGAATGGGGAAAGTCGGCTTTGCCAGCATAGCATTGACGTTGGACAATGAGCTTCCTTCTGGCCCCTGTTGACTGCAGCCTGGTCTGTGAGCATGTAGAGTAAGAATGTTGCTGTCCATACCAAAATGGTACACTGTAAAAATCTGTGTGCAAATGGAACCAAATGGACCCATAAGGGTCCGCTTGTTTTGCCTAAAGCGTAAGAAAGAGAAAATAAATGAGAGGAAGGCAGAGTTGAGAGAAGAGAGAGGAGGAAAGACAGACTAAGAAAGAATACATGGGGGAAACGCACAATGAGATAGGCATGGTGGTGAATTCCGAACACAATTCAAAGGTTGTGAATGGTACTGTACTTGTTTTTTTGCCATGCAATCATAGTTATAATAGTGGTAATTAAGTGTGTAGCGGTAATGTCTTCTTCGACCCATTCATTAAAAAAACACACTAACAGAGAAAGACATATTATCTTTTCAGTGTTTGTGGAGACACAAACAAAACACAAGCAAGGAAACACAGATTAAACCTCCGCCCATGCATGCACACCATCACACACACAGTGTGTGCTGTGCACCTCCCTTCTTGTGTGTGTCCCTTGGTGTAGAAATACGCTGCTGCATATGTTCAATAACTCAGTCTGTCTTTCTATGTACCCAGTCTACTGACAGTTCATTACAGCAATGTAGCTGTAATTAAAGTTCTTAAAAAATCCTACTCTTGATTCAGGCATTTTTGCGAACTTATTGACCTACAGTAGCTGATCATCCCGTCTCTATAAGCTTCTTAGAAAGCAGCTGCCAATCATTACACTACTTTCTATTGTAAATAATGTATTAGGCTTTTCAGTCAGGATTTAGAGAACATCATAGCACAGAGATAGCACTGGTGAAAGTAACAAATTGCCTCCTAGAGCAATTGCTTCCGACAAAGGACAAAGTTCACTCTGTACTTGTTTTCTTAGACTAAAGCGCTGCATTTGATGCCATTGACCATCTTATTACATTTATAACATTTAATTGGCATCAAATAAACTGCATTAGGCTGATTTAAAAGAGCATGAAATCCTACTAATTTTGACACAATTATTACATAATCTGATCAAAATTATTTGAGCTAATCAAACAGAAATGCAATTTTTATTCATAATAGACCGGTGCCTGTTGGGCCTACTCGAGAACGATGCAATTGGGGAACAATGCAAGTTGGGAATGCATGTACCGCCCGCTTATGCAAAACCTGTTGTACCCATTGTACCCATTGTCAGAGACCTGTTGTACGTGTCAGTCTGTCCGTGTAAATTTTATGTCATCAGTGTATGACCATAGCCTATGGCATATTGGTCAGATCGGAGGTTTTGGACAACTGGATATCCATATATGCCTGTATATGGGCCTATTGGTCGGAATGGAGGTTCTGGGCAACCGATTTTCCGATTGACTCATCGTCGGGCACCGCACTCCCTCAGGTCCTCGGCAACGCGTGCACTGAGTTTGAAGTCGGTCGGTCGGACGGACGAACAGACGGACGGACGGACAGACGTCGAGATACGTGAACAACAGACGGACAGACAGACAGGGATTTTGCGCAATTATAGTAGGATGTTCCAATGTTGAATGCCAAAAGAAAATCCAACCATTAATCACAATTATTTGTAAACAATGAATCTTCAAATAGAATTCCATGATCGTAACAGCCCCAGCATTCACTGAGCTTCTCTCCGTCCCTCTCCATCTGTACACAGTCATGTCTCATCAATGTTACTTGAATTCTTCTCCAGGGTTTCTGTGCTCTCTCGCCTCACAGGCTTCCATGGATCGTCATGATTATGGATTCCCCTGGCTGCGGATCGAGGGTTTACAATGACTGTGGAACGTTATTATAACTCTACTTCTACACATGGGAATGGGATTCCTCGCTACAGGAACTTTCCAGGGGGAACTCGGTGACAGGTCAGGCATCCCAGCCCTCTGTAATCCAGGTTACTCTACAGTATGTATCTTGACAGCTAGATACTGTCGATGTGTTTTCTGTTTACAGCCGACGAACAGGCACACATAAAAGAGAATTGTGCATTTAATTTACCTGGGGTTGTACAGTAGCTGCAGTTGACTTTCGTTTGCTTTTCATAGTTCAATGTGAATAAACACTTACTGGTGGGGTGCATTTATGTACCTACAGGGAAATCTGTAATGGGTTCTTTGCAGCTGCAACAGTCATTGTAAATACAGCGTTCATGTGTGCACAAATGTAAGATAATTCAAGAGTATATTCGTGTATCAAAGCGTGTGTAAGAAACGTCGCATATCTTAACCACTTATAACCACATATTTTTCTAAAATAGTTTATCTACAAGCTCACAACACGTTGCATCGTGACGTGTTTTGAGCTGGTAGTTCTGCTATTTTAGATTTGTTTAAAATATTGGAAAATTGGTAGTTAGCTGCTCTTTTCTTCTTTTCTGCTCTGTTCTACAATGTCTGCCCAGTTGAAGTGACATCTTCCCCATACCAAAGTGTTTACTGTCTGCCCAGGTGAAGTGACATCTTCCCCATACTAAGGTGCTTACTGTCTGCCATCTGTGACATCTTTCCCATACCAAGGTGCTTATTGTCTGCCCAGGTGAAGTGACATCTTCCTCATACCAAGGTGCTTGATGTCTGCCCATGGTGCGGTGCTAGTATCCTGATGAGAGTGCAAAAATCTGACTTTACTGGCTTCCTGTCTCCTCCAAGATAAGGTCTCCCTTCTACTCCCATCAGTGCATCCACAGCAACCTCCGCCTGCACCCTCCGTTCTAGAAACACCAACACTCTATACATCCCACCTGGATGAAGCTCTGCACCATGGGCGGCCAGGCCTTCTACGGCAGTGGAAATGCCCTCACTGACCATCTGAGGGCACCAGTCTGTTGACATTTTTAACATGAAACTTAAAACCTTTTTTTAAACAAGCCATTTGACTAGCTGCACTGTGTTTTTAAACGTTTTAACAATTTTAGCTGTGTATAGTTGGGGGTGGGTCCTTTTTTCATATTTGTCTTTTTTATGCCAATGTTTTTACTCTGTACTGTAGCACATTGGGATTTGCTTCAAATGTAAAGCGCGTATTATTATGATTAGTGACCTTTGATCAAGGTGCCTGATATTTTAGATAAGGCTGTAAGTAGGGTATCAGTCAAACTTGTTGTGCACTTTTTTTGTTTTTGTTTTGTTTTTCCTTACTGTAGTTTTGCCTTAGTTTTGTATTTTTTTTTTTTATTCTATCACTGTCTCTTGTTTTTTTTACCTTACATTTCCCTACACTTCTTTTTAGTGTTGAACCAACTGTTCTTTTTCTTTTGCTGGGTAAGTTCTTTGCACTTCTGGATACGGCCATATATATCGTCTCTGACTCTCTGTCACGTGGAAACCTCATATGTCCAAAACTGTTACTTTTCAGGATTCAAATTCAACAATAGCAAAAGTAGCAGATCTACAAGCTAAAAACACGTCACTTTGCGCCGCATTTCGAGCTTGATCTGCTACTTCTACTACGCTGTAGTATGATCAAGTAGTCTGCCTATTCACAGTTTCACCTTAGCTCTCCATACTGTACTCTGACCTAGTTCCCACTAGATTCGGCTCAAACGTGGGAAAAATGCATTCTACCACTCTGCCACCAAAATGTCCTACCAACTGCCGTTCTGTTTCCCCATACTTGCTAGTAAAGAATTCGATCAATCTATGTACATTTTGAGTACTGGAAGTGCATATTATCAGTCTACAAAAACACTTTCTTGTAAATTATGGCAACAAATGGCACTTACTGTAATAAGAAACATTTAACTACTCCCCTTAATTAAATAAACCTTATGGATTTATTTAACCAGGAAAATGAAATCCTTGCACACACACTGATGGGCTCCGTTGAAAGAAATGTATTGCACCTTCAAAAGTGCTGTGATGTTTTCGGGCTATACATGCCCTTCATCAGATTATTATGTTTCGCTCAGCACCTGCCCGACACAAGGTGTAGATGTCTTTCTATTATTTTAAAGATTTATTTAACCCACTGAGGCCAACTCATTCCTTCCAAAAGCTACTTTGAGTCACTTTGTAAACTTCAAAATAAATGAACATTCTTTTGGGACCATATCTCTGGCCTCCTTCAGTTATTAGACCAGTGCAGACTGCATCTAATTGTGGTGTCAGTCAGGGTACAGTATGTCTCCTTACATGGAGATTTACTTGTGGTTGAATTCCTGAGGTAATAATGCAATGCTGCCCCTGGTGGTGGTGTAACCATTTAGTGCATGCATTGACAACATTAAAGGGGCATGAAACCCTATAGGCTCAAGTTTGTTTCCAGTTGGTTGGAAAACAAGGCAGGCTGCATAAGACTGACCTTATAGGACACTGTGATATACGTAACACAGCTGCAGCTAATCAAATTGATAATGGGTGTGTCAGATTTAGGCGTGTCGATACTGTCTATGCACAACTAAATCTTAATACTCCCCATTATTCATTTGATTAGACGTGTTGCTTACTAGGTGCCATGTTTTCAATCTGCTGTAGTTTGTAACCTGAACTGGAAGACAACAACTACACAATCCTTCTAGTTTCATGGCCCTTTAAGTCAGATTTATACTTCGCGAGTCGCACACAGAATCTACAAGCTCACAATGTGTTGCGATGTGAAGCGTTGTGAGCTTGTAGATTGTCTATTCTCCAGCATTACTGTAACCTCAATGTTCCCCCTTTCTCTACTCACAGACCAGTGTTGTGTCACCAACCATCTGCGCTGCCCTCACATTCCTTTCTCTCTCTCTACACTGTCCTGTTAAATTAAATACAAAAGATTTATCCTCAAAATACCAGAGAGAGCAGTTGTCATTTGGGAGATTTATTGCTTAGGTGACCCCCTTCGCCCTCCTGCGCGGGAGACTGGAGGAGGAATAAGTGGCATATGAATTGGCTCTGTATGTGACCATGAGCTAACCCACAATGTGGTGAATAATTAGACATGGAGATACAATATCACACTGCCCAACATAATACAATATACGTAATACGCACGACACACGCACACACTTTTTACTCCAATTGTTCTCTTGAACGCACAAATTTATCTCCAAATGGAAGTTAAATGAGGCAAAGTATATGTTTGTGAATATCCCCCTTGGCGCTCCCAAATGCAGGCATGGTGCCAGTGCGCTCTTGTGCCATTGTTCTCCCAAAGAAAACCCCTTGCCCAGCCACCCTCTAAAACAGTGGTTCTCGATGTGGGCTCCGGGGACCCCCTGCGGTCCTTGAGGGAGTTCCAGGGGGTCCCCAGCTGAATGAGTTCATA
Source organism: Gymnoscopelus braueri (assembly GCF_963280865.1). Lineage (NCBI taxonomy): Eukaryota > Metazoa > Chordata > Actinopteri > Myctophiformes > Myctophidae > Gymnoscopelus > Gymnoscopelus braueri. The sequence goes on along the minus strand of NC_137603.1, from coordinate 31,659,342 downwards.
TAACATCAACATTTGTTGAACCACTATAACCCTACATACTTCAGCTATGTATTTATTTTTAAAACAAAAATATTTTTGGAAACATTTTAACGTCACACATCTTATATGGGGGTCTCTGGCACTATTTTCAAATGGGGGTACACGGGCAAATACATAGCCTATTAATTTGGGGGTCCTTGAAATGAAAAAAAAAAAAAAGTTTGAGAACCACTGCACTGTAAAACACCATACTGTTGTCTTGATTTCTATGGCGATGCCTTCACCCACCCCAGGCATGCAGAGGGCATCCCCCCCCCCCCCCCCCCCCCTCCCTCCCCACCCCGCAGTAGAAGGCCTTCAACACTAAAGTATGGTGATTATATGCCCACCACATTTACATATGCCACCATACAGCAGTGATTCTCAAACCTTTTTCTTGTCAGGGACCCCCAAAGTGATATGTTATTTGGCCGCGGACCCCCATCTGAAAATATTTTATGCCAGGAATAAGTTTTATGTAAAAAAAAAAGGGGGGGGGGGGAATGATTCAAAATGTGGCAAATATTGTCAATATTGTTTTTAATATCGATAGATATTCTTCATACGTAGGGATTCTCTACGAAGGCGTACATATAGGTATTATAGGGGGTAGACGTACATAGAACAATACACAAGTATATTTGATGTTTTGTTCAAATAATACTCATATAAACTAATTCAAAATGAACCAAAATAGACACAGCACTCAGTTCCAATAACTTTCAGACATGCATTAACCAGTGCTGGACAGTAATAAGTAGGCCTAGAGTACTGTCTGTAGTAGACTTTTTAGTATCTATACTTTACTTGAATATTTGTATTTTTCGATACTTGAACTTGACTTTCACTCCACTACATTTCAAAGACAAATATTGTACTTTTGACTCCACAGATTTTTTCGGAAGGGAAAAGGTGCATTATGAATTAGCCACAACATTTAGATCTGTTGTAACCTACAAACGTTGTTCTACCTTTCAATCCGGGAGCCACCTCTGTGTTTCATCAGTTGTTGCCATACATATAGCAAAATAATGTTTTATTTCTTTTTTTTAGTAAGAATTTGAACATTTTCAGAAAACTTAGGTTAGGTTTTAGAAGGCGTTTTTAGAATCGGCCTCAGGTCTAAATGGGTTAAGCCCTATTTCAAATATATGGTCGTGAAAATAGCAGATCTACAAGATCACAACAGGTCGCATTGCGACAATGCACTGATATTAAAAAGAATATATACTACTAATATATTTTTTAATACATTTGAGACTCAAATACCAATTTGACAGGGCAACTTTCACTTGTAGTGCTGTAATATTTGACCAGCAGTGTCTATATACCTTGACTCAAGTACTGGGGTTGAATACTGTCTCCATCACAGACATTAACCATGGAAGCACATTGTTGCTGTCCTCTCATTGTCAGCAGTCTAATCACTCTCATGGCGGCTCTCTTTGCGTGTATGTCATAAATCATACATACATACATGTCGCAGTATAGGGTAGCATCGCTGTTAGGGTCAAAGGTTCCATCCCTGCTACGTACAGACAATTTGTGTCTGACTCTGAAGTGTCCTTGAGCAAGGTGAGATTGAGAACATACACACAGAAAAAAATAATCATGTTTCTTGAACGGTTCTTTGTGCGCTGTGAGCTTGTAGATCTGCTGTTTTTGAATAGCCAACATATAATTAAAGATAAAGTGGTTAAAATGATCGTGACACTTGCTGTGAATGGCTCAGTAAAAAAAAGGGGGGGGGGGACTTCAACTAGTGCAGATTCCAGCTGGCTCCCTATATGTCAAATAATTGATTTCAAAATACAACTGTGTTGGTTTATTCAGCCAAAATATATTTCTGTCCTTATGCAACATTATAAATGCATCACCAGACATCTGGAACAAACGCCCAGAAAACTTCAGGTCTGCTGCCACCCTTATTTCTTTTAAATCACAACTAAAAACATTTCTGTTTTCCGCTGCCTTTGATTGACACATTTTTCTTTCTCTTCTGCACTGTAATTGTATGTAATTTTTTTAAATATTTTTTTGTTTTATTGTATCCTAATGTCATTTTATAATTGTGTTTCCTTTAACAACACATTGCGTGCCAATCGCGTAGATCTACGCAAACATAAATAATTGCGCAGCATGCCAGTCGCGTAGATCTACGCGAAGTGGTCTTTTTTTTTCTTTTTTTCTCGCAGGTTCACATTTCATTGTAGGCCTCTCTCGCAGTGACATATTTCATTGTAGCACACCCGGAAACGGAAATATCCGTATCCGGAGATTTTCGTTCCCACCCGCTTCCGCTCTAAATCTTCCCCTAATCCTCCATTATCTCAGAGTTTTTTTTCTCCTCGCTGATCACTGTTTAACATATACCACGACTACTTCAAAATGGATGATCGGCGATTGAAACGGTCTTCTCTGGGCCACTCACACAGCTACCCTGTGTGTCTACAAACAGTTTAGCGCGCAATCTTAAGGTATTTAGCGAGGTCTGTGGCGACGTGAAAAAAAACTAAAAAACAACAATAAATTGCTGGCACTGGTGAGTACATTATGATATTAAACTCTGGTGTGGAATGTGTTAATTGATGTTTTATTTAAAGCACATTGAATTGCCTTGTTTTTGAAATTTACTTGCTCTTCCTTGGACCTACCTTTGGATTATACCGGTGTCAGTCTACTTTATGTGGATTATGCGGTCGACACGCATTGACATTTTTGCACATTAATCCCATGTTCAACGCACTGACTCGTCTTTTGTGTTTTTTCTAGCACCTTAGCTAACGTCCATAAGTATCATGCACAGTATACATCTGCTGCTTTGCTCACGCACCTTTATATCGTATCTCAGATGCGTAAATATGTAGATAATGAGTTATTTGTTTTCCATTTTTTCTTGTTTGAGCCCTCTTCTTCTCTTTCTTTCTTCGATGGAAATAACGATACGATGGGAACTATGCACGGAAACAAATTTCACCCACTTCACAACCTGTGATGTGACAATAAAGCTGATTCCGATGCTATACAAATAAAATTGCCTTGCCTCTCTCCACTGGCTGCCATTACTTTCAGGATTGATTTAAAGTTTTACTGATGACTTTAAATGCCCTACAAGCCCAGGATCCTAACTACATTTTATAACAAGCCCAGGATCCTAACTACATATGTGGGTACCATTATGAGCCTGTCTGCAGCCTTAGATCCTCAGGTCTCTTCTTTTTTTCCCAGTGTGTGTGTGTGTGTGTGTGTGTGTGTGTGTGTGTGTGTGTGTGTGTGTGTGTGTGTGTGTGTGTGTGTGTGTGTGCGTGTGCGTGTGTGTGTGCGTGTGTGTGTGTGTTTTTACCTGTTTTATTGATGACATGTGTTGATGTTTATTTTGTTAGTTCGTTTTTTTCACTTTGTTGTTTCTTATCTACCTTTCTGTAAAGCACTTTGCAACTGTTTCGAAAAGTGCTTTATTTATGACATGACAGGGTAGTCCATATATGGGTCTTTGTGGTTTTATAGATATTTTTGGAGATTATTATTATTATTAGTAGTATTATTATAGAACCAAATAAGGCACCGTCCCTGGCACAAAATATTTCAGATGGGTGTCCGCGGCCAAATTCATACCAATTTGGGGGTCCTTGACATGAACATTTTGAGAACCACTGCTCTGAAAAGATGCCCATGTGATGGATGGACAGAGACATCTGCCACAATCATCCATTTTATTATGGTGTCATTACCTCATTCCAGGGGAAAGCCCTGGTGTCATCATTACCTCATTCCAAGGGAAAGCCCTGGTTTCATCATTACTTCATTCCAAGGAAAAGCCCTGGTTTCACCCAATAGTTTGTCTTTAAATGATGGCCCCTCAGCTCAGCCTCACATACTGCATGTAGGCTACATAGAACCAGGCACTAAACACACACACACAAAACACAATAGTATCAAGGACAAGAAACATTGGCCTCACAATGTCTATTTTTCAAATAGCAAACCAATCCCTTGATCTTTCATCCCTTATTCAGTTCATAAAATGTCTTCTTTGTCCTTTAACTCATTGAGTGCCCAAATTATTTCTGGTTATTTCTGGCCAGTGCGATTTAGATTTTTAAAGTAAAAACAAAGTGCTTAGGAAGTGAGATACAGCCCTTTTCAGTTATAAGTTAAACAAGGAGTGGATGGAGCTGCAAATCTTCAGATAATGATATCTTGGGTTCTAGAATAGATAACAGTTTTTTTTTCAAAAACACGTGAAACACGTTAATGGCACGTTGCACCATAGCGCTAAAACACGTGAAACACGTTAATGGCACTCAATTAATGTTCCTTGAAATATCCCAACGAAAATATAAATCTGATCCAATAGTATCAAACAAAAACCCTAAATCTTCAGCATATCTCCCAAAAAATCTGGTATTTTTCAAAAGTCCCAAAAGAAAATGGCAATGCATTGCATAAAAAAAGAAAAATAGAAATCCTCTCACCCAACCAATTAGTTCACACGTTCTATTGAATGAAGAGTGTACAGTGCACTCTGCCAGAACATCATATCCTTCCAACTGATATAGATAGGGGTTCCAAAACCTTTTCAGCTTGAGCTCCAAAAGACCTATTTGGTTTCTCCCCGGGACCCAAACGTACAAAAAATACATTATGAATTATTCTCTTGAGCCCTATTTCAAAAGTAGAATGCATTGCTGCTTTACAGGGGTTTTTAGGGGTGCAACGGTGAAGTAAACAAATCAATTTAATTGATTATAAAACTAATTATAATCAATAACTTAATAAAATAATCAATGAATAATGATCAATAATCGCTAAAGAAAAGAATCGACAGCTGCAGCCATAGTAGTTTTAACAGTATTTTTGTCAGTTTAGATATTTGTTTGTAGTCTAGCTATAGAACAATGGACAATGGACATGCAGACTGAAAATAACATATTCAAGGTAAAGCAGTGCTGGCCTGGCCCACTGGAATAGAAACATAGCGCCACGAGGGATTTACCTGCAAGATAAGAATACACGGAGAGTGGACAATGGATGGTGCAGTCGTGAGGGAAAGGAGAAAAAGAGGAGCTTTTAAATCCTACCCACGTTAGTTGGTAGTCATGGGGAATGTGAGATTTCTGGCCAACAAGCCAGACAAGCTATTCGAGTATACCGGGAGACCAGGGAGTTGTGCTTTACAGAGACATATCTGAATGGTAATATTCAAGACTGCTTAGAGGAGCCAGACAGCTTCACACTGGTGCGAGCCAACATGGATAAACTAGACGGCAAGCATCTGGTTTTTAAAATCAAACCAATAAACGTTTGACTGGAAGGGGGGGCTAAAATGCCACATTGACTAGTCATTTGTCCCATGAAGTTACAATATGCATTTTGGGGAATGAGCGTGTGTTGAGGAGGGCGGCGAACTGGCGATAAAATGAAAATCAAATATCAAAATATTGACTCAAGCAACTTAAACACTGTATGGGGTGCACACAAAAGCCTGAGTAGATGTTAAAATGAGGCCAGAAGTGTTTTAAAATGAAATGCCCCTTTAGAGAATAAATAATTTCTAAGCAACGATTCAGGAAAAGTGGGACATTTGGAACGGTGTAAATAATGACCCTCCTCTAGTGCCACACAGATCAAGCCACTTAAGGAGCACTTCACCCATCTTCATACACTTGGTCCGACTCCTCACTAATGCTCATTATGAGATGGCACCATTTCTGTCTACTCAGAGGCGGGCCACAGACAGGTCAGAAACTTGCCTACCAATGACATCGTCTACTACAGCCTTTGTCTCCCTGGAAAGTTAGCATGCTGACATAGAAGCCATTATAGTTCTTGCATCAATGAAAAAAAAAAAAAAAAAAAACTTTGAAATCTTCTTTGAAATTACCACTGATGATGTCATCAATTGAACTTAACTGAAAATGTGTAATTTCTTATGAGCAGGTTGAAAATTCTTGAAGTGCTCCTTTAAGTAGGAAACTGAAAAGATTTAAAGCGAGGATGTACGCAGTATAAAATTATCTCAGGTTCATGAAAAAGGGTACTGTGGTGTTGGTTCCAAAGCTGCTTGCCTGCCTGGTGAAAAATTATTAAAAATAATGTCTCGCACGCACGCACGCACGCACGCACGCACGCACGCACGCACGCACGCACGCACGCACGCACGCACGCACGCACGCACGCACGCACGCACGCACGCACGCACGCACGCACGCACACACACACACACACACACATACACACACACACACACACCCACACACACACACACACACACACACACACACACACACACACACACACACACACACACCTGGAAGAAAATATGGTTCCACAAGGAGGTGTACATTTGTGAATGGTCACATTTGTGACTGATAACTTTAAAACTATTAGATGAGTTGAACTTTCTACACATGACCCCCCAAGTGCTGTTTGCAGCGTCACCGTCACTCCTACACTTGAAAGAGGCAATTTAAAGTGGTGACAGAGAGAAGAAGGAAAGAAAGAAAGAAATAATGAAAGAAAAGGCTTTGCCACCAAGCCAATCATATGAACCAATAAAGCCACCCTGTCATAACGCACAACCTTCAACAGAAGCCACAACACAACAGACTGTAGATCGGCATCAACCTTCAATTCTATATTAGCATTTGCAATTGAAGGCTTTTATGTCAGAGCCAAAAACGTCTAAACTAGCTTGAACTTGAAAAGAGAGAACAAACGCACACATAGTCATAGGCTAATAGAGGTGACCAAGAGCCACATACACTTTAGCCCTAGAATGCCTGTGATATTACATACATTATTCCATATACAGTACCACAGCCATAGATTACCCCATGCCCTCCCGTGTTGGGATTTTTTGACAAAATCTGTAAGAGAATCTGCAAACTCTGTCAAAAAAGTTTTTTTGGCGCCAATCGGCCTCCTGGTGGCGCTATAACAGGCCCGTGTGAAAAATGTGGGGCAAAGGTTCTGCTCTGGTATCCAGGGAGTGTGTGTGCACAGTTTTGCTGCGATCAAGCCAACGGTGACGGAGATTAGCTGTACACAGACAGAATGACACACACATGGACGGACGGAAGTCGGAAGGATGGACGGACAAGGTGCAAAATATACTCTCTCGCCATGCCTAAACAAAAATTGTGTTTTACCAAAAAATATATAATAATAAACTTACATGCTTACTTGTAGGCAAACAGTCTACAGCCAGACACTAACAGACTGGGTTCAAGGCAGAGCTCCCAGCATTGTGCCCCCTGTTACCTCCCTCATCCCTGAGAAAAGACTCAAATATTCAAACCTGGGCCTCTGCTTAGTGGCACCAACCAACCATCTGTCTTAAGGGCAGGTTCACTCTATAAATTCACCTACATCACCAGTGAAAATAAACCAAGAAATCTCCATTAACTTGCAGAAAATCATCATCATCCGTAAGTATTATTCATGTTTTTAGCAACACAACTCTTTTAATCAAGTATACAGTTCACAGCAAAATGCACAGCCCCCTTTTAATGACCAAAATAAAACTACTGCTATATCAGAAAGAAAGAAAGAAATTTAAGTGACCAAGAGTCACATACATGTACAGTATAATACACAAATCATTAATATACACAGCCAGCCTAGTATTCCAGAGCCAGGTATAGTCAATGAACATGATTCAGATGAAAAATGGTTTAACTTTTTTGAAAATAACAGATCTACAAGCTAACGTAAACGTTGTGAGCTCGTATATCGGCTCTTTTCGAATACCCAAAGTATAAAATAGGGCTTAACTGTATGTATTGTTTTAATCTAAACCTGCAAAGTATATTACACCACTGTAAACACAACCCAAATTACACCCAGTTTCAGAATGTACACATGATAAATATTGCAAACAACCCATATGGAAGGCTCATCACAGGGATGCAGGCCAGGTGGGACCTATGGTATAACCGAGCCAAGGTCAAAAATGTAAACGCTACACTTCCAGGTGAAACCTAAAATCCCATATAGAGCATTGCACAGCACAGTCATGACCCGAGGCCAGGAAGTGGGAGGGATAGTGGGCAGTGCTAGAGCCTGTGTAGCCCAGGAGGGGCACTTACAGGAGAGAGAGAGAGAGAGAGAGAGAGAGAGAGAGAGAGAGAGAGAGAGAGAGAGAGAGAGAGAGAGAGGGATATATATGTATATATATATATATATATATATATATATATATATATATATATATATATATATATATATACATATATATATATAACTTTATTCACATAATTGTCACTATGGGCCATACAGTTATACAAACTCCATGGTAGGCTAATGGCTTGTTCTGGCAGCAGCTAGTGTGGGCCGTACACACAGAATTTTGTGATAGGCACTTCTCTACTCCCAAATGTCCAAAGTCAGAGCAGTGGTGTAACAAATACTTGACTTCACCCATTTTTAACCGATATCTTCACTAGCTGATGATAATATGGCACAATTCTTTTCTACTCGGCCTGTGTCTCAGAGGAGTACTTCGGACAGTTCAGAAACCCGCCTGGGGGCATATATGGGCATATACTTACTGATGACATCAGCGATCTCCATATTTGGACATACAAGGGACAAGGACTGACAGATACAGACATCTGGCTGTCCACAGCCACAGATCCCACCACTATGCCCATATATGGTCATGTGCATATATGGGACCGACCAACTTCAAACTCGGCGTGCGCAGCGGCAATGACTCAAGGTAGTTCGAATATCCAGTCCAGAACCGCCGATACATCCAAATGCCCATATATGGGCATTCCAATATATGGGCATATACTGATGACATCAGGGATCTCCATATATGGGCACAAAACAGACAGACGGGTACAACGGGTAGGAACAAAGGGGTTCCACCGCTCCTCAAGCCAAATTCACGGGGGACTGGTATGTATAGAAGAATGAATGCACTGGAGCATTTATAATTACAGGGTGCAGGCAAATAACGTGACAATGTTTCGATGTTAATACATATCTTCATCAGATCATCTGATGTACAACGGGTACTCTGACAAAGCCCCTCAGACAGATTGGTCAGAACAACGGTGCGACGTAGGTGTGAGGGCCGCGTAGCGGCCTGAACCTCTAATTTCACGAAAAAAGCAGATCTACATGCTCACAACGCATACCAATGTGACGCATTGTGAGCTTGTAGATATTTTCGAATAGATGTCAGCCTCTGAGATGTAGTGGGGTAGAAGTGAAGTGAAAAATGGACATACTCAAGCAAAGTTAAAGTACCATTTTTTTTTACTTACGTACAGTAATTGAGTAAATGTTCTTTCCACCACTGAGTAAGAGCAACAAAGACGCCCGCAGTCAATCCTTGCTGATGCTACTCACCCCCTGTTCAGTGAGCTGCTTCCATCTGGTTGCAGACAGATACTAATCAGCCAATAACACACTTAACAAGTCATTTTGTCCTTGCAGGTATTGGCCTTAAACCACACTGAGTTATTGTCTGTGTGTTTTGTGTATTGCATTGGTTGTGTGTTGATTGGCAAGTGTGTGTGTGTGTGTGTGTGTGTGTGTGTGTGTGTGTGTGTGTGTGTGTGTGTGTGTGTGTGTGTGTGTGTGTGTGTGTGTGTGTGTGTGTGTGTGTGTGTGTGTGTGTGTGTGTGTGTGTGTGTGTGTGTGTGCGTGCGTGTGTGTGTGTGTGTGTGTGTGTGTGTGTGTGTGTGTGCATGTGCGTGTGCGTGTGTTGTTGATGATAATAATCGTATTTACTGCTGGCTGTGTGCAACAAATTGCCTCTCTGGAATGAAACAGACTGTAACAAGTTTAGCTTGACCATGTCCATTGCGGCAGGGCAGCAGACTCATGGGATCTCATTGGTTCTCAAAGTGGGGTCTGAGAACCCCCAGGTGTCCTTGGGGGGGGGTTCCAGGGAGTCCCCAGAAAAAGTAGTTAATGTAGCACCACAATTATTCTAACCACTTTAACCACATTTTATACTTTGGCTATTCAAAAATAGCAAATATACAAGCTTGTAGATCTGCGGCCAATTACATACATTTTGGGGGTGATTGACATGAACATGAAAAATGAACCACTTGGATAGGCTCTCACTCAACGTCGGGTCCGGGAATCACCAGGTGTCCAAATGGACCCTCATGCGTCTGTACAAATGTTTTTTGTTGTATCTGAGTTAAATGAACACTGAGGATTTCACAGTGACGATCATTGGGGGTCCTGGCGATAAAAACAAAACAAAGTATCAAATAGGGAGGTGTGGCCTAATATGCTTATCGTTGCTGTTGGGCAGAAACCTCCTATCTCCATAGTCTAACTTTTTTCGTAAATGAATGCCTTACTCGATCACACTACAGTGTCACACAAAAAGCATCAAAAGTAGCAGATATACAAGCTCGAAACGTGACACGAGGCGATGCGTTTTGAGCATGTAAGCTACTGTAGATCTGCTACTTTTGCTATTTTTGAATTTGAATCCTGAAAAGTAACAGTTTTGGACAGGTTTCCACCCAGACAGAGACGATATCAAACTGGCCGGGGTCCTTGAAATACAAAAAAAAGGGTCGAGAATCACTAGAGTAAACTATACTGCAACTCAATCTACACTGGAAAATCCTCCGTGCTGATTTAACTCTGAGGGTATACAAATGGAACCAAATGGACCCATAAGGTTCCATATGTAGACTCTGTAAGAGTTACAAAGCTTTAAGGGTCCATTTGGACTGTTGCTGTCGACGTTGACCACTTAACACGGCAGCCTTAAGTGATCAGATGGGTGGGCCATGAACGCTTTCCAAGTGGGTCCTGGTCCAGAAAGGGCTGGAAGAACCACTGGAATACAAGAATTACAGATAATAGTGTGGCTATGATGCTGCCGCTGGCCGGCCCCTGATGATTCTTGACGGCACGGGGGAGGTTAGCTTTTTAATCAGTCTCCATGCCTGGGAGCACCTTCAGCCTTTTGTTCAGAGCACTATTGTACTCAGAGCCCTCATGTTGCTCACAGGAAGCCAAGAGATATATTTCTCAGGTTCAATAAATCACTCATTATTACGCAGTCAGAGCTAATGAGCTAATTAAAATGGTGACCTAACCTGAACCACACTGAATCAGTTGGGAACTGTGAGTTAGTCCGACTCGTAAACAGACAGAAGTAATGAGTTGAAGGCACTAACTGTTTTGTAATTAGCTCTGAACAAACATGCTTTCCGGTGGAAGACGTACTCAAGTAGCAAAACCACAATATAGACATACAAGTAAAAGGCCTGTATTCATTTATTTTTGTTGAGTAAAAAGTAAAAAGGTTTTGACGTCCGTCAACATATCCTTAAAGTACCAAAAGCACTCATTATGAATGGGTCCATTTCCCTTTTTTTTATTTTAATCAATTACATTTTTTCAAAAGATTTACAAGCTCACAACGCATCGCGTTAAGACGCATTGTGAGCTTGAAGATTGGTAACTAGTAACTGAAGTTTTCAAATAATTGTAGTGGAGTAAAAAGTATAAAGTACCAAAGAAATGAAGTTACTTTCCACCACTGCTGCTTTCTCGTGTCATGAATTACTGCCCATTCTGCTCTTCCAACATGCTGGTATCAGTTCAGGGAAAAGTCTCTTGAATGTTTTTTTTATTAAACTGACCAGAGTTGTGTTGACTGAACCACTTAAACCCTACTTCCCATCACTGCTGCTTTCTCGTGTCATGAATTACTGCCCATTCTGCTCCTCCAACATGCTGGTATGAGTTCAGGGAGAAGTCTCTCTTGTTGACTGAACCACTTAAACCCTAGCATCACATTCTGGAGGGAACATTCACAGAAAATAGCCAATCTACAACCTTCACAAGTTCACAACGTGTCGCGCTGCTACAAAAAAAATATATTAAAAAATCTGAAATATTCCCTGGCACAAAATGTTTTCAGATGAGGATACGCGGGCAATTACATATTCATCTGGGGGTCCTTGACATGAAAATGTTTGAGAACCACTGGTTTGAACAACATTAGAAAGCAAGCCCAAATAAGCTAACCTGACTCCGCCAGATGGAAGAAGCTTGCATCACATTTACCGCCCCCATCTGGCGGAGTCAGGTTACAAATAAGCAACTACACTTTAGAAACAAGCCCCCAAAAAAAACTAATTGCAATTACCAATATGTACAAGCAACTTTACAGAAAAACAAGCCCAAAGTCGTTTATAATAAGCGAACATGGCAACACTGACCTTTATAGTAGTTCATTCAGGTAGGTGAGGGCATAACACACATGACACAACTATGACACAGTAGTTGAGAGTCTCTTATGATCGGGGAAGTAATAATATGAATTAATTAATTAAAGGTAGGGTAATGCAATTCTTTGGTTAAAACGAAAACGTTTTTCGTTAAAAGGTTAAAGCACTATATTCTGATAGTAGTCATTACTATAGAGCGTTTGTTCAGTAGCAGCTGGTCTCTCCGGATCTTTAATAAACAGAAAATGCATTTTCAGGTGGGTGGCCAATCTTCAGCCAGGAGAAAGTACCCATTTATCAGCTTCAATTTTTGTCTCCGCCAGGCCGAAAGGCATGGCGAGAGAGTATGTTTTACCCCTTGTCCGTCCGTCCGTGTGTGTGAGTTTGTGAACATTTTTGGAACAAAATGCCTCAAATCATGAATGCAGTGTCCCATTGCCGTGAAAGGCCTAAGAAGAAATGGGCACCCTTTTCACATTGGCCTACTATAGCGCCACCAGGAGGCCACAATAACCTACCTGACCTGGCGGAGACCTGTGCTCCGAGGAGCACTTTTTCTAGTTTTGTCTGTTTCAGCTCCAATTTTGTCTGCTCATTTCTTTGTGTCATCACTTCCAATTTCACTTGTTTATCCTGTATCCTGTGTGAGTTCTCTCTCCTGATTTGATAAAATTGGTATCCCGACACTCATTTTAACAAAAACAAACAACACTTACCCTACCTTTAATTTCATTAAATGTTTAATTGACCCATACGGTTATGTAATAAACAAAAGACTATTTCTGGAGTGGAATGTGAAAATGGGCATTCTGTCTTTGTTTAAAACTGGACCATAATGAAATATAAACCCCAAGACAGCACAAAGAGACACAGGGCTTGAAATGTAAAAGATAGTACCTGGAAGTCCTGGATACATCTCCTGTATGTACTATTAGAAAGAATGTTAAGCAATGCTGGTGAATGCACATAGATACATGATGAGCCATTGCTCAAGCATGTCCACTGAAACAACACATAGTGTGTAGCCTGGCAAACAGTTAATCCTGCTTGTGAAGGTTGTGTCTTTTGAAATCCATATTGCTTTGTTGTCCTGTTCTCCATAGCAAATACAGAGAATATGTCCTACTGAACAATGTGTTATTTTTTCCCTTTCCTTTTCCATTGTTCTACTGTCTGTAACCCTCCCACGAATTCAATAGATGGAGGGCTATTACAATTTGTATACCCTCAGAGTTACAAATGGATAAATTATGGGAGTTTACGGTGTACGCTGTTCTTAACGTCAAGGACAAATAAAAGGTGTTTCTAGTTGAATAAAAAAGGAAAGTAATTAAATTAAATATTCCAAAACAAATCCACTTCTCTCCTAATTCTTTGTATTTCTCGATTTGGCACACCCCTTACACGATCAATCAGTGGTGTAAAGTAACTAAGTACATTTACCCAAGTACTGTACTTAAGTACAATTTTGAGGTACTTTTACTTTACTGGAGCATTTCCAATGTTCAGTACTTTTACTTCTACTCCACTACATCTCAGAGGCAAATACTATAATTATTTAAAAAATGTAGTTACTAGTTACTTTGCAGATATAAATTATTACATAATAAAATATGCATTAACCACTTTAGCCCTATTTTATTACACACACACACCTTGGCTATTAAACGGTCTACGAGCTCACAAGGCGTTGCATCACGTCACGTTGTGAGCTTGTAGATCTGCTATTTTCAAACATTTTAGTACTTTTACTTTTGGTGTGTGTGTGTGTGTGTGTGTGTGTGTGTGTGTGTGTGTGTGTGTGTGTGTGTGTGTGTGTGTGTGTGTGTGTGTGTGTCTCTCTCACACACACACACACACACACACACACACACACACACACACACACACACACACACACACACACACACACACACACACACACACACACACACACACACACACACACACACACACACACACACACACACACACACAGAATGTGAGAGAGTGGGAGTGTCTCAGTCTCAGGGGAGCATAAAACTTGGCCGGCGCTCTTCTGAAACATCTCCTCATGTCTGCATCCTCGCCGTGTCCTCGTGCAGAGTGCTAGCCGTCATCACACTCTCTGATGAGGCAAGTAGGTCATTCGAGAGCGGCAGAAGATGCAGACAACAAAGACGCCCGGAATAGCTGTGGGATTTCAAACGGTGTGTGAATGATTGTTCAATCCCCTCCCAACACAAAGTCTCCCCCCCCCCCCCCAGCCGGCTCACTGACAAGGCAGGGGTGATAATAGACACTGATCAAACACTCATAAAACTACAGCTCATCTGACACAGAATGCCTCGCTGAGTGGAGTTCACAACAAGGTTATTATAGTTTTTTTAGGTTAAATTTAGGTTACATTTTTATTTAGTTTGGTATTTTTGTTTTAAATTTCAGCTTACTTTTAATTAGTTTTTAGTTTTTTTAATATTTTATTAGAATACATTATTTCAAAAGGCTTAGTTTTAGTTTAGCTTTTTATTAGTTTTAGTGCAAGTTTCAGTTTTCTATTGTAATATGGGGTTTTCAGGGGCAAGATTTAAAAAATTCAGAAGAATAGTGAAAATAATGTCACGGTGCGACATGTTGTGGGCTTGTATATCTGCTATTTTCCCTACTTTTGAAGATTTTTGACCAATTCTGACGGCAGGGCATTAAACTTTTTTTCATATTGCCCCAAAATAGTCTTATGTGTAGAAAAATGTTCTAGGACTAAAAGTGAGGACACGCAATAAACTTTCAATTATTTATTTCATTTTTATTTCAGCATACCTTTAAAGCTGCACTTTGTAGCCTAACTTTCCTCTTCTACCACGGATTTGAACCCGGTATTCTGTGCAAGTCCTGACATTTTTACCATTGAGCTTGCTCAGAGGATAAATTGAATCTTGACCATCAGGTCAAAACTTAGGTGAGACATGACCTTTGACACGATCTAAATGTCTCAATAGAAGAGCAGGGAGATGAAATACAACCACCCCAATTGTATAAGTTATATTGTATTAACATACTCTACCATACAGATTGGACAAAATTACATTTTATTAATGTATTTTTATTTAAAAAGTTACATAGTGCTGCATTAATATTTTCTTTTTCAATTTTTTGTTTTGTTCTAATAACTTTGTTTCCGACTTGTTGTCTGCCCCTTTCTACTAGGACAAACAATGACAGGGCCAGACTAGGGAAGGTGAGAGTCAATGAGCAAGCCAACTGGGAATCAAACCATGTAGCCTACGCATCCCTATTTCAAGTAAAAAACTTTCAGAAACTTTCAAGAAAAAAAAAGAAAAAGCCAATCTACAACCTCACTACACATCTCGTCACAGCACATTGTGAGCTTGTAGATCAGCTATTTTTGTCATGTTTGAATAGGGCTTAAGTGGATAATGTATCCTTGTAGCTGTGTGGCCTCTGTCCCTTTCACTAGCACACAAAGAAGATAGAAACCCAATCTGTTCCCATTCTGCAGTTCTGCAAAAGCTGCTTGAATGGAGTAGGCTGCACTGCTTCTCAAAGTTTTTCATCTCAAGGACCCCCAATTTAATATGCATTGGGCGCATCTGAAAATGTTTTGTGCCAGGGACCCCCATAATAGATTTGCGTTGTTAAAATGTTTCAAAAACATACATTTGTGCCCTGAGCAAGACACCTTAATGCTCCCAGAGGCGCTGCCCCCTGTGCATCAAGGACAAGCACCACCCAAGTCACAGACTGTTCAACCCCCTACAACGACCGCGACCGGGCAAGGGGCTCTACCGCAGTATCAAGAGTTCCACCACCAGATTTTGGTGTAGTTTCAACCCAGCTGCTGTCAGAATGCTGAATGGGGCATAAGCCTGGATGAGTTCAGCAGCCTGACAGCAGGCGGCGCAGACTTTTCTGGCTCTTCCTGAACACACCTGTGGATTATACCAGGGACAATGACTTGGACTTTAGCCCCCCCTCGGACACACCTGTGGACTACACCAGGTACAAATGACTTTTTGTTGCACTCCCTCATGGAGCTACATGCGGATTATACTAGGGTCAGTCCACTCTAGGTGGACACGCACTGACCTTTTGCACCTTAATCCCTTGTATAACGCACTGACTTTTTTTGGGTCTTTTTATTGTGCTCCTTTTCCTCTAAGCACCTTAACGTCCTTTGTCTATCATGCACAGTATAAGTATAACATGCACAGTATACAATACATTGCTGCTATGCTCAGGCACCTTAGTTTAGTTTTTTAGTTTTTTTATTATCTCAGGTAATTTGTAAATATGTAGATAACTTGTCTGGCCTTCTGTTGCTCTCTTGTTTTTGATCTCCTTCCCACCTGCCCCCCACCCTCTTCCTCTCCCCCCCCCCCCTCTTCTTTCTATGGAAACTAACGTTGCGATGGGAACGATGTACAAAAAAGAATTTCACCCACTTTTTACCTTGTAAACCTGTGATGTGACAATAAAACTGATTCTGATTCTGATTCTGCACAGTGCCATACTGGAATGAATCATAGAAGGAATTGATTTGCAGGAAGTTATTACTATTTTATCACAAGCAACAAACCACAACATACACAACAAAGAACATGCAGGACCTCAGGTGCAAAATGTGCCCAATCCACAAAGCTTTTGAAACCACAATGTACTGTACCTAGTAGTACACATAGTAGCCTATAGTGTACAACAATAATACCGCACACACGTACACACACATAAAAAGAGAGAGAGAAAAAAGTGGAAAGATAAAGGGAAGAAAAATGTAGAAATAAGGGGCTTTATATCATTCCCATCTCTATACCCTCACAAAGGAAGAACCGAATCAATAAACTGAAAAGGAAGACATTGGAACATTGGACACGTTGTTTTTTTTAATTAGAGCACAGACTGTCATAACGGTATTGGTACAAGATGAATCCCTCCGCTGCACTAAGCCATGTAATAAATAACTGGAAGTATTATGTCAATATAGAAGGTCCTACTAATAAGGAGGAAGGCAGGGGGAGGGGAGGGTTAGATTAGTCTATATGACCCCTGCCTGCAGCCTCCAAAAACAATAACAAAGGATGTGAGTGTTTCAGATATGTTTAACTATCCATGTAAGTATTTCATATTGTCACTGTTGGGTGGAAACCTTAACCTTGTATGTACAAAACATGTGAAAAGAAACATGTGTTCCAATGTTCCTTGTTCCAAAAAAAAAATCGAAAGTAAAATAGCCAATCTATCAGCTCAACATGGCACGATGCAAAGCGTTCACACTAAAAACAAACGGTGCTATATAGCACCAAAATCGGTTCTTTGGCTCGTAATCATAGGGGAACCGTTTTTGGTGCTATATAGCACCAATCTTTAAAGGTGCTATATAGCACCTTTGTCAAATGGTGCCATATAGCACCTGTTATTAAGGTGCTATTTAGCACTATATAGTTTACAGTATAGTACGGCAATTAAATCATGCCAGATACCAACATAGATTACTTAATATGCTTCTAAATCACACTTCCACTCAAAAATATTGATAATTTCTTACCAAATAGGGCTTAAAAGATTCGGAATCCTGTACTAGAAGCATACTGAGAAACACAATACATAACCTTTTCAAAAGTTGTATTTATTTTAGCAAATAAATAATGTATTGATAAAACTATGATACAAATATCCTCTCTATCGTTAATAAATATACACTCAATGTCGCTAACTTGAACATCAGTGCTGAAATGTCAGGACACAATCTAGAGAGAATACTGACTCCTACAAGCTACTCACAGATGGAGTTTTTTTTTTACTGTGACAGGAAGTTTGCCTGCATCTTTCAATTTCAGAACAACACAACTCCAACAAGGTCAGTGTCTTGTTCAGTCCTTTAGGGTACTGGATTCTAAACACAAAATATACACACAATAGGAGTCCTAGTGCCATGGAGATGTACTCACTCTCATCTGTTATCACCTGGCCATATAGGGTTATGGTGGTCAAACTAATTGTTATGCTATTTTGCTTGGGGCCCACTGACAGCCCTTTTGACCTTACTTTGAGAACCACCATAGCACTAAATAGCTAAATAGATTATCTACAAGCTCACATGTCACTATGCTACCGTTGTGAGCTTGTTGTAAATAGGATATTTTCCCCATTTTAACTTAGGCCTATGACATGTCCAAAATAGGGACGCCAGGTTGACAGTTGTTAAACTCTGTTGACAGCCACAAAATGGTTCTAGTAATACTATCATTTGGGCAACTGTACCTATCAAGATATGTCTAGTTAAAGTCTGTGTTTTTTCCATATGGGAGGCTCATATTGTTAAAATCCTTAATGTTTTATGTAGTGGTCAATAAGAGTCTTTGGTATCTTTGATGGGTTTTATTGTAACTCCGTGACACAGGGTACATTCATTCATCCGACTGGTGTCGGCTACTACCATGATATATGATATGTCTTTCTACGCATGCGCACATACTGCCCTGTACCTAGTACGGTGGCTGACAGACAACATAATGCGTATGAACAATGCATATAGTTCTACATCCTCCCTCTTTAGTTTCTATGCCCATAGAACAGAAATAATAGAATACAGGTTAGTGTAACTGAAATATTGCCAGGCACATTTGGTGAGGATGACAAACCCTGAGTTGAATGAATCAACATTATATGCAGGTAAACATTATGTAGTGCAATACTTGTTTAAACATCAAATGAACATTTTTCTCTTTTGTACAGTAGTAGTTTCAACAAGTGTTCTAGTGTTCTCTCTCTCTCTCTCTCTTTTTTTTTCTTTTTTCGAGAGGATCAGAACAGTCAACAGTTCAGTGGAGTGTCTCTGTGACAGTCTATTGACCATGCAGCGGTTACTGCTGGTACTTACGGTTGGGCTTGCAGATGCGCCCCGCCCACGTGACGTATGGATCTCCGGCAGGCTGCAGGAGGGGTGGCGCAGGCCCTCGCACCACCTCGCCGTCGCTGATGACGCCCCGGGCTCCGGCTGGAGAGGCAGGAGCTCCACCCTGTGACAGCTCACCGGTCGGCGGAGTGACCGCCGCCTGGTCGCCGTCGTTTACCCGGGATGCCGGTGGCGGTGGTGTTTCCCGGACAGGCAGGAGGTGTCTCCGGTTCCTCCGGTAGTCGTGTCCACCCGATTCGACGACGTAGGACCTTGGTTCCTTGCAGATCCGCTTCACCGTCGCCAGACGGTCATGGCCATGCTGAGTTTGCATTCGCACAACTTGACCTTCAGAGAGTGGGCGTAGAGGCTTGCTTGTCTTGTCGTACCACGACTTCTGATACTGTCGCTTTTTGATGAGCTGTGCTTTGACAGCATCACTGCATTTGACAGCGGGAGTCAGGAGTGTCTTGCTGATTGGGAGTGTGGTGCGTGTTTGTCTGGACATCAGTCTTTCGGCTGGCGAGCCAAGCGTTGCGTCACGTGGAATGTTCCGGATGTTGATCAGGTTCAAGAATACGTCTGATCCATCACGTTTGGACTTTTCCAACAGCTTCTTTGCGCTCTGGACAGCCCTCTCAGCTAGTCCATTAGCCTGCGGGAATTCTGGGCTGCTGGTGACATGGACAAAGTCCCATGTAGAGGCAAAGTCTTTGAATCGCTGGCTTGTGTACTGGGCTCCGTTATCTGACAGGAGGAGGTGGGGGCTGCCGTGAACTGAGAAATGTCGCTTTAACTTTGTTATCACAGTGGTGGATGTCATGTCTCGTAGCAGGTCTATCTCAAACCACCCTGAGAATGAATCTACTAGCACCAAGTAGTGCTGGCCATTCCACTCAAACATGTCCGTGGCCACAGTTGACCATGGCAGATCAGGAATGGGGTGGAGTTTGAGTGGTTCCTTTTGTTGATGGGGCTTTGTGCTGTTGCAGACGGAGCACGATATAGTCTCTGTCTCAATGTCCTTGGACATGGAGGTCCAGAACACAATGTCTCTTGCCCTGCGTTTTGTCGCTTCTGTGCCGGGGTGACCTCTGTGTAGAATTGTGATGTACTCTCGTTGTAGGGACCGTGGTATGACCGCCTTGGGTCCCTTCATGACGACGCCGTCTTCAATTGTCAGTTCATCTCCAAACGTGAAGTACTGGCGTACGCTTGCTGGCAAGTTGGCTTCACGCTTAGGCCATCCACGTTGGATAATTCTGCAGAGCGCCTGCAGGTCTTTGTCCTTTGCCGTGTGATCTCTGAGCTCCTCGAGACGTGAAGAGGAGATGTGTTGGATGGACATCACCTCGAAGTTGGCCTCCTCATTGCTGTGCTGTTCTGTCGTTTTCAGCGGAGCACGAGACAACGTGTCTGCCAGGTACATATGCTTGCCTTTCTTGTAGTTCAGCTGGAAGGTGTACTTTTGCAGACGCAGCATCATGCGCTGCAACCTTGCCGGGGCTGTGTGTAGGGGTTTTGACAGAATAGTGACCAGCGGTTGGTGGTCAGTCTCAATCTGTATGTGCTTGCCATAGATGTAGTCGTTGAACTTGGAGCATGCAAATACAACGGCTAAAAGTTCCTTTTCAAGGTCGTTGTCAAGGTGCGAGACGCATAGGCGATGGGGGCTCCATCCTGGAGACATGCTGCCCCAAGGCCATGCTGGGAAGCGTCGCAGGTAAGTGTTACTGGCTTGTTCACGTCATAGTATTTCAGCGTTGGTGGGCTGGCAAGTGATCTCTTGAGTGCGTCGAAAGCATTTTGGTGTTGTTCGTACCAGCACCACTCACAGTCCTTGTGCGTCAGCTGATGTAGGGGAGCAGAGACCTCGCTGATGTTTGGAATGAAACGGGCCATGTAGTTTATGACACCGAGGAAACGCCTTAAAGCTGCGACGTTGTCAGGTGCTGGCATTTCTTCGATCGCTCTAGTTTTGGACGGGTCAGGCTTGAGCCCATCGCTTGTGAATATGTGACCGACGTAGCCAATCTCGCTCAGCCTGAATTTGCATTTCAGCGGGTTGAGTCTTAGGTTGACTTGGCGTGCTCGATCGAGGATCTTCTTCAAGTTCTCGTCATGTTCTATTTCTCCATTTCCTCCGACGATGATGTCATCGACTATCACTGCACACGGGTAGCCGGCAAAGATCTGCTCCATCGTGTGTTGGAACACTTCGCTGGCAGAACTGATACCAAATGGCATTCTCAGGAACCTGAATCTTCCAAATGGTGTACTGAATGTTGTCAGCTTGGAAGACTCCTTGTGTAAGGGAATCTGCCAGAAGGAGCTCTTTGCGTCTAATGTAGAGAACACTGTGGAGTGTGGCATTTGCGCAGCTACGTCCTCCACAGTGCGCATGGGATAATGTGGGCGTTTGAGCACTTTGTTTAAGTCTCGTGGGTCGATGCAGAGTCGTATCTCATCAGAGTTTCTCTTGTGGACCGCAATCTGTGAAGAGGTCAGCATAGTCCTTGAATATCTGACGTGAAAACCGAGGCTCCTCCTTCAAACGAAGCTGGTGTACTTCTTTGCTTAAGGTGACTAGACCCATACGAAGGCTGTCCCGCAGGCCAAGCAGTGGCTGTACGTCTCGCTCCACTACCTGGAATCGTAGGTCGTATGGCTGACGTGCTGACTGGCAGGACAGATACACTGAGCCGGCTGAAGGGATTTCATCACCTCCATATGCGACAAGCCTTGTCCTCCTTGAGGTGTCTAGTCTTTCTTTGCGTCTCACTTGTGTGAGGACGTCACTTGAGAGCACGTTGCATTTCGCCCCAGTGTCCACTTTGAGCTCCAAGGGCTTCCCATTGACATACACTGTGCAGAATATTTCCTCTTTTTCCTCCTCTTCCTGTACACCATCAGTGTTGATCACGTCGGTGGCTATGGAAACTCCATCGACATAGTATGACTCGTCACTGCTGCTTGAGCCTTGGGCAGCATTGACCACATTTACTGCTTTTCCTTCGTACTTCTGTGTGTCCTGTGTTGATCTGCAACATTGTTTGAAATGGTTCCATTTGTTGCACTTGTGGCATTGCTGGCCAAATGCAGGGCACTTTCTCCTGTCTTGATCATGTTTGTTCCCACAGTTGCGACAGGTGAAGTTTGGCTGTGGGCTCTCTCTCTCAGTGTATGTCCTCTGTTTGAATGGACGTGATTGTGACTGCTTCGCCTGGAAACGAACACTGTCCACATTTGTTGTGCTTTGTTTTGGTGCAGCAAGGGTCTTCGTGTGTTGTTCTGTTAATTCGTGAATTTGACAAATTTCAATTGCTTGTATCAGAGTTAGCTCACTGTTGCGCAATAGAATTTTCCTCACATTGTCATTATGTATGCCAGTGACAAGTCTGTCTTTGACCAGCTCGTCCTGTAGATTTCCAAATCGGCATGTCTTCACTTTATTTCTCAAGTCACTCACATAAGCTTCCACAGTCTCACCTTGTTTCTGGTTTCTGGTGAAGAATATGTGTCTTTCCATGGTGATATTAGTTTGTGGATTGCAAAGCTCACGAAACTTTCTTTTCAAGCACTCCGGGTCCTCTCTCGTTTCGGCGGGGATAATCATTTCCTCGTCCTCCCCCTCTCCTTCGAAAACAGCGGGGGCATACATGAACGAGCGTTCACGTTCTATGGCTTCTGAGCCAGCCAGGTTCAGCAGGATGAAAGCTTGTGTACGTGGAGGTTTATCTGAACACGCAGCCGCGACGAATATGTCGTATTCCTGCTCAAATATCCTCCAGTTTTCAGCGACGTTGCCGTCAAACAGCAGCGGGTCCGGTTTGCGAAATCCCTCTGCCATACTGCTGCTAGCGTTAGCACTCACTGTAGCCTTAGCAAACAGCGTGAAAGTATCCCGGTCCGTTCACTCGTCCGAGCGTTCCTCCGTCCTAGGATGCGACAGGTTCGATACTTCTGACACCATGTTTTATGTAGTGGTCAATAAGAGTCTTTGGTATCTTTGATGGGTTTTATTGTAACTCCGTGACACAGGGTACATTCATTCATCCGACTGGTGTCGGCTACTACCATGATAATACTACTGGTCTTTCTACGCATGCGCACATACTGCCCTGTACCTAGTACGGTGGCTGACAGACAACATAATGCGTATGAACAATGCATATAGTTCTACACTTAATATCCATAACAGCCATTATCACTGTCTTCAAAGCCACCAGAATACACCACCAAAACATGGTACAAAATCGCAAATTACCAAAATAAAGTTTCCCCAGTAACGTCAAAAGCCACATTCTTTGCCATTAAACACTCACCTCAAAACATTCCATCTTCTTTAAGCTGCTTTCTTCTATCTTCTTGATGAATCAACGATGACGCAGTTTATATTATTATTTTCTCAGGAGGATTGTGCCGTTCCGCTTGCAACGAACTTCAAAGCTTGCGCTGTGGTCCAGGGTCCCTTCTGCTCTCAGCGTCACTTGTCAAAAACGACAGATCTACAAGCTCGCAGCGTGTTGTGATGCAACATGTTGTTAGCTTGTAGATCTGTTGTTTTGTAACATGACACCCTGCATGGTGAACTTTGACTTGGAGCCAAGTCAGCCAACCAATAGGAAAGAAGCACTGAGAGTTTACGTCACTTGGCAGCCATTTGTAGTTTTCTTCAGTTTCCTAGAGATTCCAGGAGATACACCTCGGGCTGTAGCCGGTAGGCTATTAATAAGCTACTTATTAGAGATGCGCGGATGGGTTTTTTTGTCACCCAAATCCGCGTTAACAAGTTCATTATCCATCCGCCATCCACCCGCGGTAATTATATCATCCTATTTATAGATCCGCACCAACCGCACCAAATAATTGTTATTTTCCTGACGTTAGTTTTCTTATAAACAATGTCACTCACCACTGTCGCGATGCAGTGACTGTATACAATCCACAACCATGGTAACTACAAGCGCACGTCTTCATTCAGTTCATTGAGTTACTTTCGCTTTCAACCACTTTGTTGCCATGTCGGCTTTTTATAAGCTTTTTATAAGCTTTTTATAAGCGACTTTTGTTTGGCACTTGTTGTGGGCTTGTTTTCATAGACCTGGCTGCTTATTTCTCTCCCAAGTTGTCGCAACCTGGCAACACTGGCCGGCTGCAAAGCAACATGTAGTGAGCGGCTATTTTGTGCCTGGTGTAAAATGACGTAATATTAAAATACTACAAACGCACACAGTGAAATTTAGTGCTTTTTAAAAGCTATTGTAGGTCTATAGATTGATATCATTAATTTAATTCCCGCATTATTTCACCCGCGGTTTATCCAATATTAATTAATCATTATATTTGATTGACCCAAATCCACCCAAACTGCGGTTAACTGCGGCAACCGCGGCTAAAACCGCGATCCGCGCATCTCTACTACTTATTGATGATGAAAATCCAAATTTCCATATATATATATATATATATATATATATATATATATATATATATATATATATATATATATATATATATATATAAAAATAAATAAATAAATAAATAAATAAATAAATAAATAAATAAATAAATAAATAAATAAATAAATAAATAAATAAATAAATAAATAAATAATACATAAAAGAATCTCAAAGAACCGCTGAAGCACCATTTTTTGTGTGTGTGTTGTGAACTTATAGATTGGCTATTTTTGCTACTTTTGTACGACGAAGGAAGGCATTATGAAAAACATAAACAAATATAACTAGAAAAAGTGCTCCTCGGAGCACAGGTCTCCGCAAGGTCAGGTAGGTTATTGTGGCCTCCTGGTGGAGCTATAAAAAAGGCAAATGTGAAAAGGGTGCCATTTCTTATTAGGCCTTGCACTGCAATCGGACACTGCATTCATGGCTTGAGGCATTTTGTGAAATTTTTTTTTTGTTGCTAAATTAGACCTGCTGGTGGCGCTATATCAGGCCAATGTTAAAAGGTTGGCATTTGTTCCTCAACATAGTGTGAATGTGCGTGCAAAGTTTGACCGCAATCGGACGGTGCGTTCATGATTTGCTGAATTTTGTTCAAAACAAGCCACTACTGCAAACTTTAGATGTCAATCTTAGCCAATGAGAATGGAATATTAAAAATCAAACACATTTGTCTTGATCACATGACTATGGAGATCATGTGTACCGATTTGCGTGAAATTTGGATAAAATCGGAAGGAGTAATATACATTTTTGTCTTCGCCAGGCCGAAAGGCATGGCGAGAGAGTATGTTTTACCCTCCGTCCGTTTGTCCGTCCGTCCGTCCGTCCGTCCGTCCGTCCGTCCGTCCGTCCGTCCGTCCGTCCGTCCGTCCGTCCGTCCGTCCGTCCGTCCGTCTGTGACCAGCTAATCTCCGCCACCGTTGGCTTGATCGCAGCGAAACTGTGCACACACACTCCCTGGATGCCAATTCCGAACTTCTGCCCCAAATTTTTCACATGGGCCTTTTATAGCTCCACCAGGTGGCCGATTTGTGTAAAACATATTTTTTGACAATACTCCTACAGATTTTGTCCAAAAATCTCGCAAATCGGTACACAGTATCTCTATAGTCATTAAACAAAACCGGTCTTTCAGATTTTTCATATTTCCTCCTGATTGGCTTAAAATGGCTTCCAAAGTTTGCAGGAGTGCTCCGTTTTCAACAAAATGCCTCAAATCATGAACACAGCATGCAATTTCCGTGAAATTTTGCACGCATATTTCCACTATGCCGAGAAATAAATGTCACTTGACATTTTTCAAATCAGCCTCATGGTGGCGCTATAACAGGCCGATTCATGTTTTTACCTATATCTGCATCGATCTGTGTAAAACTTTGTATGCACACTCCCTAGAGGTCAAGGAAAAACCTTTGCCCTGCATTTTTCACATCTGCCTTTTATAGCGCCACCAGGAGGCCGACTTATGTAAAACACCTTCTTTTATATTACTCCTTCCGATTTTATCCAAATTTCACGCAAATCGGTACACATGATCTCTATAGTCATGTGATCAAGACGGATGTGTTTGATTTTTCATATTCCATCCTCATTGGCTAAGATTGACATCTAAAGTTTGCAGTAGTGGCTTGTTTTGAACAAAATTCTGCAAATCATGAACGCACCGTCCGATTGCGGTCAAACTTTGCACGCACATTCACACTATGTTGGGAACTAATGCCACCCTTTAACATTGGCCTGTTATAGCGCCACCAGCAGGTCTAATTTAGCAAAATTTTTTTTTTGCACAAAATGCCTCAAACCATGAATGCAGTATCCGATTGCGTGCAAGGCCTAAGAACAAATGGCACCCTTTAAACATTGGCCTATTATAGCGCCACCAGGAGGCCACAATAACCTACCTGACCTTGCGGAGACCTGTGCTCCGAGGAGCACTTTTTCTAGTTTTTACATAAGTCGGCCTGCTGTCGCTATAAAAGGCAGATGTGAAAAATGCAGGGCAAAGGTTTTTCCTTGACCTCTAGGGAGTGCGCATACAAAGTTTTACACAGATTGGTGCAGTTATAGGTACAAACATGAATCGGCCTGTTATAGAGCCACCATGAGGCTGATTTGAAATTTTTCAAGTGCCATTTCTTCCTCGGCATAGTGGAAATATGCGTGCAAAATTTCACGGAGATTGCATGCTGTGTTCATGGTTTTAGGCATTTTGTTCAAAACGGAGTACTCCTGCAAACTTTGGAAGCCATTTTTAGCTAATCAGGATGGAATATGAAAAATCTGAAAGCTGCGTTTCGTTTAATGACTATAGAGATACTGTGTACCGATTTGTGGGATTTTTGGACAAAATCTGTAGGAGTACTGTCAAAAAATATGTTTTGCACAAATTGGCCTCCTGGTGGCGCTATAAAAGGCCCATGTGAAAGATTTGGGGCAGAAGTTCGGAATTGGCATCCAGGGAGTGTGTGTGCACAGTTTCGCTGCAATCAAGCCAACGGTGGCGGAGATTAGCTGGTCACAGACGGACGGACGGACGGACGGACGGACGGACGGACGGACGGACGGACGGACGGACGGACGGACAGGGGGTAAAACATACTCTCTCGCCATGCCTTTCGGCAAATATATGGAGGTACAAGGTATTACGTATGTATGTACGTATGTATGTATGTATGTATGTACAGTATGTATGTATGTATGTATGTATGTGTACTGTATGTATGTATGTATGTATGTATGTATGTATGTATGTATGTATGTATGTATGTATGTATGTATGTATGTATGTATGTATGTATGTATGTATGTATGTATGTATGTATGTATGTGTATGTATATATGCATGTGGTGTGGTCTCTTATCTAAGAGTTTCAGATGGCAGATGAGTGAGTGAGTGAGTGAGTGTTTCATAGTAAATGTAAGAGCCTTTCAGTATTTGTGAGTGACTCAATATTTAATTCATACGTGGCCCCTCATAAATATTTATGTGATCTGAGCGTCCATCCATAATCGTAAAGTTGGAATGTTCGCAGTATTCCACAACTTTAAGATGATCTTTTTTGGCAGAGAAACTCCTAAAATAAAAATGTTCGCTTGAGCAGGGCCTGAGGCGAACAGCTGGATCAGCCCTGAGAAGATAAAACAGGGGTGATTTGTTAAATTCTTGGACAGTTTCCACAACATGTGTAGGAAGGTGCCAAGAGAGTCATTCCATTTAGTGGAGATGCAGTGGGGTTAGAGAAGTTTTGAATTGTAATTATGTCCCGACATCCTTTTAACCGTGTGTCTTTGTCAATAGTTGTAGAGGAAGTTGTGTTATGCATGCACTCATAGGGAGTGATTTTAGTGAAGTGAAGAAATTCTGGGGTGGAAAAAATATAATAACAATTTCATCAGCACATCTTTGAATTAATGCCAGCATAACATTTATTTTTGCAACTATAGTGAGACAAAAAAAGTTGACAACTAATTATATTCCCCTTTCAAAAGTACAATATTTGCGCCTGAGATGTTGTGGAGTAGTAGTATAAAGGATTGAAAAATGTTAATACTCAAGTCAAGTAAAAGTACCACAAAATAGATTACTTGAGTAAATGTACTTAGTTACTTTCCACCACTGTCCACATCAGACATGTCCAAAGTCCGTCCCGGGGCCAATCGTCGCACGAGGGCAGATTTTATGTGGCCTGCATCCCTAAAATGTATTATTTATGGCCGCCAGTATAGTCTAGAGGGTTTTGAAATTAACCTGGGCACATAGGCTGTTTCTCAGTGTAAATTGTAAGGATTCCTACAGTAAATGCTTGTTCTTTGTGTCGTTTCTGTTTCAAGAAGTGAAAGAAAGGCAATTTTTATGTTATTGTATCTTTATTTATGTTATAGCTAGACCTTTTCACACCTGGTTACATTTGGCTACCCTGCTATTAGAACAAAAGACAATTCATTGGACTGTAATTATAATAGCAATACAGTGCATGCATGTGAAAAAAGGCTGTGGTGTTTTGTTCACAGCACCGACGAGTGGCTTGCATTTGCTATTGATATTGCACTGTAGTTAAATAAAATAGTGTTAATGCAATGCATTTGTATGTTACTTGGTTATGGTCCAAACATATGACAGGAGATCCAGTCGGCCATCAGGTTTTTTCATATTGTTCAAATAGGGCCACCTTTGAAAAAAAGTACAGTAGGCGGCCAGTGACTTTGACCAGTTTCAATTTCAAAACCTTTGCATCATGCATGGATTTGTGGATAGGACTCTATATGGAAGAAAAAAAAGTTATATCAACAAAACGCATTGCGTTCTGTTTGTGTGACATGCATGATGCAAAGGTTTTGAAAGTGAAACTGGTCAAAGTCACTGGCCACCTACTGTACCTGCCTCAATTTCCTCTGCACCTCTCTCCATCACTGAGGACCTCATGGGATCAACACATGGGCCATGTGGTGAAAGAGTGCAATACCTCTTCCACCTCAGGCAGCTTAAGAAGTTCAGCAATGGGAACCAAACTCCTACCGGCCTTCTACAGAGAGATGCACAACTAAAGAGCATCCTGAGTGGATGCATCGCCGCTTGCTTGGCATGGGAGCTGCACTGCCCTCAACCGCAAAGCACTGCAGAGGGCTGAGCGCAGAGCCCAGAGCATCAGTGGAGGTGAGCTTCCCTCCATCCAGGATATAGATACCATATCCCAACCATGGACTGTTTGAGCTGCTGCCGTCTTGCAAGCAGTACCGCAACCACCTCAAAACCTGGACCTGCTGGCACACATGCACATCCCACACATGCCACACTAGAGGCTTGTTAACAGCCCGTATGCCTACTACTACTACTACAACAACTAGATAATTTAATAGAATGATTAAACTTTGTTTATAAATGGCAAAGGCTTCAGAATGATTGGAAGTGCCAATAGGACATTGGTTCTCAAAGTGTGGGGGGGGGGGGGTTCCAGTGGGTCCCCAGCAAAAGTTAAAACTACTACTTTAACCAATATACATAGCTGATTTACAAGACCACAACGTATTGTGATGCTATGTGTTGTGGGCTTGTAGATCTGCTATTTTCAAAAAGATCTTGAAATAAATGTGGAAACCATTAACAAAAAAAGGTGTGTGTACCTTTATTACAATGTATGATTGACCAATCAATCATACATTTAAAGGGCAGCTTCACCCATTTTCAACCATATCTTCATATAAATGGTCCTCACTAATGCTCATTATAAGATGGATCCATTTCTGTCTACTCGCTCTGCCCCAGAGAGGAGGGCTGTGGACAGTTAAAAAAACATCTTACCAGTGACATCATAGGCAGGTTTGAAGTGCTCCTTTAAGTTTAGAAGACCAATAATACATTGCCCTGTTCAGACTGGCAGCCTCATATGTCCTATCCAGATTGGAGTCGGGTTACTTTTATACAGTCTGAACAAGGCTAATTAAGGAATGTGATTCAAATATGATTTACAAAAATATTTTTCCATGTGTGTTTTTATGCTGTTTATACTACACTCCATAAAGACAATACGTCTCCAATCTGTATAGGCCACAAATCAGATTTGGGCTGGATTTACAGTATGCTGCCAGTCTGAACAGGGCCTTATTTGGTATGTGGGAGCCCAACTTCATTACATGGTGTGTGTGTGTGTGTGTGTGTGTGTGTGTGTGTGTGTGTGTGTGTGTGTGTGTGTGTGTGTGTGTGTGTGTGTGTGTGTGTGTGTGTGTGTGTGTGTGTGTGTGTGTGTGTGTACCTTTATTATCCATTACCCTGCTATGAAATAAACACTGCTCCATGGAATAGTAAAACAACAATACAAGGATGCAATAACCATTTTAAGGTCATACATTTCTTAATGTGATCGGTGTCGTGTTGTGAGACTGTCCTTGATACACTGTTGTATGATGGAGAATACAAGAACGGACTAAGTGGTCAAGGTTCATCCACACTATCAACCTTGATAAATGCAACAAAACAACAACAGGGTCTGTTGTGGTATCATTCATCATTTGTTGATATCTACAAAACCATGAACTAAAGACAATATACCATTGTATGTGTAGGTGGCAATGAGTCAGTGCCATCCGCAGCCCTTTCAAAGGACACGTTTTTTTTTCTGAATACATTTATACTCTAAATAATGTGGTAACGTAACTGTCAGAAATGTCATTTTGTAAATCATCCAGGCAGCCACGTACGAACTGTGACACAAGTTTATTCGACAAAGAAAATGTGTATCTTCATTCCTTTCCCTTTCTACTTCATTTAACTATCATGGTGTTTTTTGTTGAGTCAGCCCATTTGTTTTTGGTGTGATCCGTTTTTGATTAATTATCATCAAAAAAAAAGTTCATTTTGTCCCAGTATAAAACTGATGCTGGTTAACATTACATTCCTTCTGACAGATGGCAGCCTGTATACCAGGTTACAGGTAGCCTATATTAATAAGATAAATAATGCAAAGTGATACCTTTATAGACCTTGTCTGTGCAATTGCGTTGCTAGGGAACAGCTAGGGTCCAAGTTTATTTATTGACATCCACTGATATAAAGAGAAAAAAAAACCCAGACTGTTTATGTTGTCCAACGTGAAGCTCTATGGAGATGCATTCTTATTGGCATTCATTAGAATGCCTCACAGCCAATGTGCAGGTGCAAGGTCAATGCTGCCAACTAATGCCTATTACCAGCCTGTTAGCCAGGGCCAACTTGGTGGGCCACAACTCATTAAGTTGGCCACCAAACAATTGGCAAAACACTAAGATTTTTATATAACACTAATATAAAATAATAAATTAAGTGGGTTTCTTTTAAGAACAAGTAGAAAAGCACGTACATCCAACATTTTAAATGCCAGGTGCAGCGCAGAAGCAAACATCAGAGAAAAATAGAATCTGCACACTGGGTCATGCTCCAAAAGACAAGAGAATATTTATTACCACCTCGCATGGCATGACGTTTCGAGCCTGGTGGTCTGAGGAAGAGCCACCAGGCTCCAAATGTCACACTATGAGGTGGTAATAAATCTTTTGGAGCATAACCCAGTGTGCGGATTCCATTTTTCTTGTATTTATTTTTCTTTAAAGGCTTGAAAAAATGTATTTTCATAGTGAAATATGAACTTAAAGTATAACTACACTGGTTCCATTGATCCAAGTCGGGACACAATCAATTGATTGATCATTGAAATAAACATCCTCTGAAAATCAGACTGGTTTGTTTGTAACAGAAACTGGTGGCGAGTTCATATGTGATGTCAAGTTGGAGCCATTCTCATTCATTCATACTCCTTGAAACAAGGAACCCAACAACACAGCTATGATGTTCAGTAGATAGCCTAGACTAGCTACTACCAAAGAAGTTAAGAACTTTGCTATTATCCTGAAGTCATTCATAATCCTATTGCCACCAACGCAATATTATTTTATGTCTCCAGCTAACACTGTGACGAAAGTAGAGACATTGACATTAAAGGGTTCCACAGAGGCCCCTCAACATCCAATTCCAAATTGAGGTTGATTGCAGATTTCAGAAGGTACAGTATGTGTCACGGAGCAGCCCATGCCCTTTAAACACACACTGATACATTGACTGCTTGTTTGGGCAACTGTTACAGTATGGCAAGGAATTGTGTTTGTAGGTATCTTATAAGTTGTAGCAAATTACATAGAGAATGAGTGTAAAGTATGGGAATGAGAATAACTTGAAACCAAGACTTTAAAAGTAGTAACCATTATCTATTATAGGAAATTGGAGTGTGTAGGAGGTAACATTGTAGGAGGAGATACAGTTTGAAATATTGAGCTCCATGCTGTAGGGTTTAATGAAGTTACATTTAAATGTTTTATATGTCCAAATGAGAATAAAAATAGTTTATTTTTCCATAATTGGCTATTATATTAATCTGAATAATGCATTTTTCTCTTTACACATTTTGCTTTACTGTACCACCTTTATTGTTTTATATTGATTAGTTTCATCACTTTGCTATATTTTACTGTACTTTGTTTCTGCCTATGAGGGCGGATTCTGCCAATGCTTTTCAATGGGAACGGAGCGTTTCTTTTTTGGCGGAAAACCGCAAATGGCAACACACCACTCTGTTCCCACACGCCGCATTTCAAGTTTGTGGATCTGCTACTTTTTATACTTTTGTGTGACGCTGTAGTATGATGTAGTCAAATTTGGAGATAAGAGTCTTCTGCCCGACAGCAACGATAAATCTGTCAGAACACATTACAAGAGACAGTAGTCAGAGTTTTGTATGAGTTTTGCAGTGGTTTTAATTCATTGCAAAACCCACGTTTTAGCCAGTAGGCCTAAATCTATTTGAAACGACCTCACTTCGAAGTTCTAGACAGAATCAATAATCAACTGTCTGGATTTACTTCTTTATTTTTTACCAACAGGCAAGACACTGTCCAGTTCTATCCCTGTTTATATCCTATGAGACTTGTGTGATTGTGTAATTCAACACAATCACATTGAATCCGGGCCTTGTCTGCATGTCCTTCACCATTTCCTGTCTCTCTCCACCGTCTATCAAATAAAAGACTTACAGACATACATAAATCATCTTCTGGCCTGTAGCCACCATAATAAGAAAACCTTTAATGAATGTGAGGATTCTACCGGAGAAGACAAATCACAAATTTGGTGACAGCCAGCTTTATAGTAGTGATGGGCATATCGATACTTGTATCGATATATCGATCAGTTGTCTGAGTATCGCTTGGGTATCGATACTTTTATGCAACGACAGCGGTCCAGGCCTTGTTATGCTTTAAAAAAAATGAATGCCCTACTTTGTTATACTACAGTGTTACACTAAAGTAGCAAAAATAGCCGATCTACAAGCATTTTGGGGCGTTTTTTGTGCGCTTTTTGAGTGTTTTTTTGTTGTTGTTGAATTTGAAACAGTTTCCATCCAACAGCAACTATGTAGTAATATAATGGGTTTTCCTACGTTATGGCCTGCATAGACTTGCAGTATATGGCATTTATACAGTACTTGCAGTGAAGAACACCACATTTTCACTTTAATGTAAATGTATGATTGTACAGTAAAGGTGAATAGATCTTATTTTTTTAATTTTTTTGCACTGTTTCTCAATAAAGGGTCCGGGGCCCACCAGGGGTCCAAATGCACTCTTATATGGGCCTGTAACCCTGAGATGACCCTTATATGGATCCATTTGGTTCCATTTGTAGACTCTCAGAATTAAATTAACACAGAGGATTTTAAGGTGTAGATTGGGGTCCCAGAGATTAAAAAAAAGGTGTCAAATGTGGGTCCGTGGCCTAATGCATATCAAACCAAGGTCCTTGGAATTCTAAAGTTTGACAATCACTGGTTTATTGTATTATAAAGAATAATGGAAGCAGAAGGAAGTGAAATTCCTCACATTCTTGTGTTTGTGGGTGAATATGGTTTAAATCTGGTCATTCATGCATTGTTATACAGGCCACAGAGCCATGGTGGGATCATGTGCCAGGATAATGTGGACACAGAGTGATGGCATGGAGCACAGATAAAGATCCAGGCATTCTTCTTGACCTCAGAATGAAAGGTTCCTAACAAAGCTTAACACGTTTAATCAAGTCAGATTGCTGAAAGGTTTTCTCAGGCTTTTTAACAAGCAAGGGAAGATGGAGAGCTGAATCCTATGAGAATGAAAGGACGTGTGAAAAAGTGTTTTATATTTTAAAATGATGTCAGTGTATTAGCCCAGCGGTTCTCAAAGTGGGGTCCAGGGACTCTCAGGGTTCCTTGAGGGGGTTCTAAATTGACATTTGCAAGTCTGTAACTCTGACAGTATACAAATGCAACCAAATGGACCCGTTACACTGTCAGAGTTGATATGAGGGGAGACCTTGAAATGGAAAGATTTGTGATACACTGTATTAGGCCAGTCACACACACAGTAACCTTTTACATGTTACAGATAACAATACATCTACTGAAGTAGTACTTAAGTAAATGTTCTTGGTAATTTTCCACCAGTGAATCTAAAATGTACAACAATATTAGTGCGGATGAGGTGTGTGTGCCTAATAGGCTACTGTAGGTGTTGTGGCGCCACCCTGTGTCCAAAACAAGACAATACATGTCCATGATGTCTGGGTGAGGAGGATCAAAGGGAGACGAATGCCCATCATGTTTTCCGTTTATTATACCGGCAATGCAACATGTTGTGAGCTTGTAGATATGCTATATTAAAACAAAAAAAATTACAGATTTTGACCTAAGTATTTTGTATCAAAGTATTTTGATGCCAATACTCTTGTATTACTACAGGGCTTTTACTTGTAACACATATTTCTATTGTTGTATATTGCTACTTTTACTGAAGTACCACCACCAGTGGTGGAAAAAGTACTTAATTTTTTACACGTTGCAAAGCTACAAGTTGTGAGCTGTAGGTCGGCTATTTTCAAATTGCCAAAGTAGTCTGCAGTGGTTTTGCAAT
The DNA here is from genome assembly GCF_963280865.1 of Gymnoscopelus braueri. NCBI lineage: Eukaryota > Metazoa > Chordata > Actinopteri > Myctophiformes > Myctophidae > Gymnoscopelus > Gymnoscopelus braueri. Next base: position 31,624,270 of record NC_137603.1, on the reverse strand, counting down.
AATAATTAAAATCTACAAAGTAACTAGCAACTAAAGTTTTCAAATAATTGTAGTGGAGTAAAAGTATAATATTTGCCTCAGAGATGTCGTGGAGTAGAAGTAAAAGTATTGAAAATTGTAAATGCAGAAGAAAGTAAAAATAAATACCTCAAAATTGTACTTAAGTACAGTACTTGAGTACATGAGTACATGTACTTAGTTACTTTCCACCACTGCCACTGCATGCACACACACACACACACACACCATTGCAGCTTCTCCCCGATCGACCGTTTCAGCACCACGGACAGCGATTGGACCAGTTACGCACAAAGCGCTCATTGAAGCGCAAAGCCCATTGGTCTGATCAGAATAGACTTTAAGCTGGACGCGCGACCACATAGGGCCATACGAGGGATTTATTATTGTTACTCTGACATTGTAATAGTTCTGCATAAAGTATTGTTATTATCGTGGCATCGTTCATCTGCAGTAATAGCGGAATCGCGTCCAGTCGTCTTCCATGTGACACTAACAGGTCAGTATGCTTTGGAGAGATAGGACAGTGTAATGTAAAACACTGTTTTCTGGAGGAGGTAAGCAGATTATACGGTCTTTCTCATGGAAGACCATCATTCCTGGTTATGATGGCACGTTACGGCACAGTACAGTACAGTATGCATTGCCTTCAGTTGCATTTAGAAGCATTATATCACCTTGCATTCTGACCGAAGCTTCTTTGGGTAACAAAGTTGTGGCTGACTTTGAATTATTTTTAATATGACACTCGTGCTTGATACTAGCTACCTCTGATTGTGTTTGCATGCATTTCCTGACTGACTGAGAGCGCAGAGGGATTTAGAGCTGCTAACTGAGCCGGTGTCTGGATCCACACACACCGTCTGTTAGGCTACTGCAAATCCCCTCTGTTAAGCTAAACCGGCTCCTGTTATCGTTGTTGTAAAAACGCTCGCCTTCTACACTAAATTGTGATATTGACCTGATGATACATAGCCTATCCCCTGAAGCACATGAGTCTTCTATAGCCTTGGATCAAGACTATCATAGATGTATTTTATGGAGTCTGACTTTTACTTTCGTATCTATGATAGTCTTGGCTTGCACCCCCAAATGCGTGCTTCACTTTCACCAGTAAAGCCCGTACGATCCGTACATGTACAAAACAAATATATAAGGTGCTTACCCGGTTGCCCCAAATGTTAACTCGCGCTTCGGAGTCTTTGTGCAATGTATTAGTCTGTATTTTTTAATAGATATGTGTTTTAATCCCGTCTATGTCGGATTCTGTCGGAAGTTCCCTGTATTCCTCAATGGGTGGTAGTGACAGGGCGCATCCGGTGACAGACAGAATTACACTCAATGTAAACAGGAAGTAAAAGAGGGCAACAAATTGTGTTCGGCCACAAACGGGATTAAAACACATATTTATTGAAAAATGTGGACTAATACATTGCAAAAAGACTCCGAAGTGCTAGTTAACATTTGGGGCAGTCGGATAAGCACCTTATATATTGTCTTTGTACACGTACGGAGATGTACGGGCTTCACTGGTGAAAGTGCAGGATGCACTGGGGGGTACTAGCCAAGACTATCGTATATACGAAAGTAAAAGTCAGACTATCAAATATCATATCAAATCATAATCTCTATGATAGTCTTGATCCAAGGCCAAGTCTTCTACTCTAATAATGTAGAATAATGCTACAAGGTTATGTACCGGTATTTCATTGGGAAGTCTATAAAATGTGGAATTTGTGATCCTACAGGTTGATCCCATAGGTTCAAGAGACAGCTGACCAGCTCAACCAAAACACAACAATCCACGGTGTCCACATGGCAGGTAAACTACAACACGGAATACAACAAAGTGCATTGCACATTTTGGATGTGCGACTAATAGGGGTAAAATAAGGCTCATTTCTAGGCTACAGGATGTCCCATAATGATATGGGACACATTTTAAATGAAAGTAACTTAGATTATAATAATGACATTGAGTACAAAATATATGTATTACATATTGTAAAGGACAAGAGTTCATCATATTATCCAAGAAAGTAATATTATATGCCTTCTTATTCTATTATATAGGCTATAAATAAAATATCTCTGCTGTTCGGCCGGAACCAGCTAAATCCAAAATGGTAATTGTTCAGGAAATGAAAAACAAAATATCAATTTTTCAGAAAATGAAGAAAACCTTATATTTTTAAAACAAAGCAATACTGCCTCATCAAACTTGGTATTGTGACTTTATATATTATCAGATACTTGCATGTGTCATTATATTATCACCACTTTACCCAACTCCAGTGCAAGTGGAGTTAGGAGGTTTTGTCCATCATTGATAAGAACAGCTGGCAATGGATCTCAAAGCTCACAACACATCACAACGCATTGTGAGCTTGGAGATCAGCTATTTATGGTGAGCGCCATCCTCATATACTATAGATCAAGCTGAATTCTGTACTTAAACAACTTTTATTTTAACATGCATTGTAAACAACCATGGATCTAACTGTTACCACTGTTGTTCTTCTACAGTTGAGTGCAACAAACAATTCTGCCTCAATACTCAATCATGTATTTAACAAAAGCGATCATGGCACAGCAACAATAAATAAATGGCATATAAATACAAAATACATTCATGAAAAATAGAATCTGTCAAATCTGTAGCCTACTGCACTAACAATAACAACCACAGTTGAATTTACCTATCATATACCTATCAACATTTTATTATCACACTGTTGTGTGTTGTGTGTTGCGTGTGTGTGGTGGGTGTTTCTTAGTGCTTTAGATTGTCATAAAAGCTGTGAAAGTCTTTTGGCATGATCTCCTTGAGCTCTTGGAGATGTTTGAAACAAACTTCTGCACACTCTCATTCTCTGTCCATTAACATTTAAAAAGAAAACACGAGCAGATGACCTTTGTGAAGACACCCTTCTCCTCTTTACTGGGGTGACATCTATCAAACCTTGCACATACATTCTCTTCTCTTCCCAGTTTATGTTCTCCCAAAAGCATTGAAAAATCTTCTCCCTGTCTGCCTCATACAGAGCAGAGCTTCTCGAGAGCCTGAGAGGAGGGGGGAGTTGTTTGTTTTTGACGGACAGTTTGAGGGTCCAATGGAGTTAGGAGTTTTCGTCAGAGGCGCTTTTTAATACTTTTCATATGTTATTATTAAAAAAAAAATTACACAGATGTAGAGGGGGTTCAATAGCGTTGATTTATGAAAAAAAAAAAAAAAAAAAAATGAAAATGGAGTTAGCTGGTCCCGGCTGGACACTGACGATATAATGTATGAAGTAAATATGTAAATGTATGCAATTTCTGTTGAAGTCCATGACATTATGAGGGTCCACTATCTTTAAAAATGAATGAATAAATAGATAAATAAACACAGGTTTTAAATGCAGAGGAATGACCATGCTCTTGAAAAGTAACAACACAATGTGTCCCATCTTTATGAGACACCCGTCCTACAGCTCTACACAAATCTGAAAATATGTCACTTTCGATTAGTGTCTGGAAAGATTCCAAGTTCCCTGGGTCGACAACAGCACTGACGGATGCCATGCTATATTGTTCATTAGTGTTGTTAAGCATTATCAGTAATACAGTGTAATACCATCATGAGCAGTGGTTCTCAGAGTGATGGGTTCCAGGGGGTCCCCAGCAAAATGAGGAACATGTTTGACCACTTTAACCCTATTAAAAACTGAAGCTCACAATATTTCATATCGTCTCTGTCGGGTGGAAACCTCATACAGTATGTCCAAAACTGTTACTTTTCAGGATCCATTCAGGATTTGATGCTTTTGTGTGACGCTGTAGGTATGATCAAGTATGGCGTTAATTTACAAAAAAACACAAAAAGTTAAAATGTGGAGATAGGAGGTTTCTGCCCGACAGCAACGATATGGTTATGGTAACCATATAACCATTTACTATGTGTCTGACTTGTAACTTATGTGATGTTGCAGAGCCTAACTTCCCCCCGCTGCCTGGGTTCATCCCATTGAAGCCATGCTTCTACCAGGACTTTGAGGAGATCCCTGAGCATCACCGCGTCATGTGCAAGAGAATGTACCACCTGTGGATCTGTAAGTGACCCTGCTTCAAAGTATAAAATAGGTCTTCACTGGTTAATGATGTATGTGTCGTAATAATAATATAAATCTACAATGTAACTTGTTATCAAAGTTGTCAAAGGATTTGTAGTGGAGTAATATGAACAATATTTGCCTAAATGTCTCAATAGAAGAGCAGGGAGACAAAATACAACCACCCAAATTGTTATATTGCACTACCATACAGATTGGACAACACTACATTTTATTCATAACATAAAAGTTACATAGTGCCGCTTTAAGTACAGTACTAATGTAGGCTACTTCGTTATTTTCCACCACTGACTGCAACCCCCTTTAACCACTTTAACACTGATGTCCCTATTTTGGGCATGTCATTATACTGTAGGTGAAATGTAAGACAATGTTCGATATCGATCCATTCAATGTTCATGAATAATGTCTTTTTGAACTGTGATAGCAAAGGGGGTTTATTAAGCCATGGGGGGAAACGAACAACCAACGAAACATTGCAGGAGGAATATTCCCTTTTATGTTCTGCAGAACAGGCTAAAAAATAATGAATAAATAAATCTCAATTCCCAAGAATCAGAATCCAGAAGAACAGAACCAGAAACAGCCTCATTGTCATATGGCAGGTTTTACAGGTGTGAAGTAGTGGGTGAAAGTATTCTTTCCGCGTGCCCTCCATCAAGAGAGAGGATAGGAGAGAAAGAAACCTGGTAAAATAATTCAAGTCAAAGTAAGCTGGAATGAAACATTCATTGGCACGTTCAGTAATTACTGTTAGTATTGATCATCTTCAACGTCTCTAACACAATTGGATCAAACAATATCAATAGAATGAAACTTAATAGAAAACTATGATAAGGATCATTTGTCTCCCAAATTCAGAAACAAGTGAGCCAAATTTCCATTTTAATTTAATCCCACCTTGAGTGGCCTCACATAATTGGACATTGGATACGGTAATCTTTCATTGTTGTTACTGGCTATTATGTTCTCCCTCTACAGATTGCAGTAAATGATAAACATGATCAGGTATTTCATGTATCCAATTTGAATTCAGCTATGCTTAATCCTAACTTTTCTGTAACCGTCTTTCTTGTTTTTGGATACTCCATTTATTGTCTTAATTCCACTAAATCCACCCCAATTGCTTTCCTTACATTCATTGTTTGTTTCACATTTATTTGGATATTTCCCACTCAGCAACTATTGCATGCCTGTCTGGCCAAGGGTTTTTCTTACAAGCATGTCCCTGCTTGATTACAGTGGTTCTCAAACTTTTTCATATCATATATTCATATATTTGGCCAAGGACCCCCATCTGAACATAATTTGTTCCAGGAACCCCCAAACAAGATTGTATTTAAATGTTTCTAAAATATTTCCCCATTTTTCACATATGTTTCAAGATTTGTTGAAAATAGCAGATCGACAAGCTCACAATGTGTCGTGATGACTCGCGATGTGACACGTTGTGAGCATGCAAATTGGCTATTTTCATTATTTTTTAACGAGACCATTGTGCAATGAAGTATGAAATAATGCTTATGTGGTTAATTGATTTGTTGATATATATTTTTATTAAAAAAAACAGCTTCTCGTTTATTCAATTAATCGAAACGTAATCGATAGAAAATAGTCAATAATTGCAGCCCTAGATGGAGAGATGGGTTGTACAATGTTTGCTGCTGCTTACTAACTAACTTGTGTAATGATGAGGAGACAGGGGCAAGCTGAAACAAGTTAACAAAATGCCACGTTTGAATTAATAGCCAAGTTTCATGATTACATAATTGTGATAAACATAACATCACACTTACTTTGGATTGATTGTGCAGCCTTAATCATTGTCTATTCAGGAGATGGAAACACTACTAATGGCTGTCTCAATTCAGCTGGGGCTGGTTCGCTCTCACATAGAAGCCTCTTTCCTCGGTAGACAGATAATTGAAGGAGATTTGCTCCCTTTTGGCTGCGGAGTGAAGCAAGCTGCACTCGAGGTGTTCACAACACAGCTCCAATTAGATTCACTTACGGTGTTGGGGGAAGATGACTGCATATTAATTACATCACACTGTGTAAATAGAGAAACATCACCAGAAAATTTAATCTAGGACAGTAGCAAGAGAGAAAGTTCAGCAGCAGCTTTGCTGTAGCATTACATTTAACAAAAGTGTTCCTGGTCTTGATTTTCATATCTTCGCACCCAGTCTGCATTCTTTATCTGTGTCTCTGTGCGCCTGTATCATCTCTGTCGGATGGAAACCTCACATGTTACTGTTATTTCAAATTCAAAAACAGTGAAAGTAGCAGATCTACAAGCTACAAGCTTGCGGATATGCGATAGGTAGGGTGTTAATTTACGAAGAGGTTTCTGCCCGACAGCGACAATATGCATGTGTGCAACTGTGCATGCGTGGGTGTGCAATGCATGCATGTATGTGTGTTTGGGTGGGTTTATGCTCAGGCTAAAAATACTTATTTATACTCCAAAAAATGTTTTCAGCGAGCGGGCACAGTCATACAATAAAGCTTAAATGAGTCTTTACAATGACGTGCGTTTTGCTGTTGCAGTGAACAGTGTCACACTAGCGGTGAATCTAGTGGGCTGCTTTGCCTGGATGTTTGGTGGAGGAGGAGTGACCAACTTTGGCCTGGCCATCGTATGGCTGCTCATGTTTACTCCATGTTCCTACGTCTGCTGGTTCAGGACCCTCTACAAGGCTTTCAAGTAAGTTTTCCACGCCACCACCCGCCACGCCAACTCTAATGTCGATTATGGCAAATTTAATACAATAATTGAAAATTGAAATTGAAAACATTCGATACTATTTTGGACATGTCATTACAGGTCAAAATGTTCTGAAAAGTTCTAAAACTTTCTATAAATAATGAAAATAGCTGCTCTACAAGCTCACAACAAGCTTTTTTTATCCCCAACACTGTTCTGTGACAAAGTATAAAATAATGCCTGAGTGGTTATGATCGATTCATTGATATATACTTTTTTTTCTTCAAAGAACGATTATTTGATTAATCAAAAAAGTAATCAATTGAATAATCAATGGCGTCCCTGTTTTAGGCATGTCATAATGGCATCATGTAAAAAAATGTATTGCTTAACTAGCCGATCTAAAGGCTCACAACGCATCACAATGCTCACACATTGCGAGCTTGTAGATCGGGTATTTTTGGGCATTTGTCCTACAACGAAGTATAAAAGGTCTGAAGTGGTTTAACGGCTCACATTGGGCTTTTCCTCCAGGTCTGACAGCTCCTTCAACTTCATGGCGTTCTTCTTCGTCTTCATGGCTCAGGTGGGCATCGCCATCATCCAGAGCATCGGCATCCCTGGATGGGGCGTATGGTAAGAACACAGTCTGAGGAAATCGGACTCTCTCTTTCCCAGGTGTTTCGCCCAGGTGGGCGTGGTTTTGATGCATAGTTTCTGTGAGGTTAGGGTTAGGCATAGCGTTTGTGAGGTTAGGGTTAGGCATGGCGTTTGTGAGGTTAGGGTTAGGGACGGGTTAAGGTTAGGTTTAGGCATAGTGTTTGTGAGGTTAGGGTTAAGGTTAGGTTTAGGCATAGAGTTTGTGGGGTTAAATTAACGCTGTACTTGATCATACTACAGCGTCACTCAAAAGCATCAAAAGACGCTACTTTTGCTGCAGTATGTTTGATTTTGAACATTTAAAAGTAACAGTTTTGGCCATATGAGGTTTCCACCCGACAGAGATGATTTGGTGTCTCTCCGGGACCCACAGAAATGCATTATGAATGAACCATTTAAGCCCTATTTCAAAATAGCGATGACAAATTTTGAGCTTACAGATCTGCTATTTTCGCTATTTCTTAATTTACATTTTGGTATCTCTTGGGGAAAAAAATATTAAATAATAGTAATGATAATAAAAATAATTATGGAAATTACAGAAACAAAACATTTTTGTATAAATAATAACTATTTGTTGTAACACGTAAAAAAAAAATATATTTTGCTCACGGCCCATGATAATGGGTCTGTGACCCCAAAACGTCTCCAGACCCGTTGGTTGGGACAACACTGTATTAGACCAGTAACTGTATTAGACCATGTATCGTCTCATCTTCATAATGAAACAAAACGGTGTCTGTGGACAGCGGTTTCTTCACCAGGTCACAGCCAGCGACCACAGAGCTCTAATTCTTATCAAACATTTAGAATGAGAGCAGTACGTCTATGTCATCCATATTGCCAAACGGCCCTGCTCTGTGCATGGCATTATTAATGACAGTGATTCACTAGCAGAAATTGGCCTCATATAAGTTTTATGTGATCTACTTATTCCATTTTGAGAGGCTGTTAACAGGTCCTCAAAATGTCACTTGACTTGTTTTTTGATGATCAGATATTATTATTATGACAGCTTCCATAAAGCTTATGAATGTCAACCTTTCGAACATGGGACAGCTTTATTCCTAGAGTATAAAACATTTAAACTTTGGTTCGCATACTCAAAAGCGATAAATAATCGTATATTAGTTATAGTCACCACTATCGTCGTCTTCAAAAACTAATTTCTCTCATAATTGTGTGACATTAATTCAAGTGTGATGCATTACTGTTTCCAATACTTCTTCTCCACTACAATTATTTGGCAGCTTTAGTTACTAGTTACTTTGCAGATTTAGATTATTAATATGAAACATTAATTAATATAGGCTATTGGAAAATTCAAATTTAATTTAGGCTATTCGAAAATAGCCGACCCTCAAGCTCACAACCCGTCTATTTCTGAAAAAGTTTGACAAATGTTGATTTTTTTTTAGTATTTTTACTTGGTTGTGTAACTATATTTTCACTTTGAGTACTTTTACTTTAGTAAAATTGTAAATGCAGGCCTTTTACTTAAATATATATTTTTAAATATTGCGGTATTTCTACTTTTACTTACAGTAAGTAAAAAAAAACTACAATCTGAGTACTTCCACCACTAAGATTACCAACTGTCCCGTAAAATACGGAATCGTCTTGTATTTGGAAACTAAAAGACGTGTCCCGTATTGAACTGATACGGGACGCACTTTGTTCCGTATTTCGGGATCGGGGAATAAATAAGAATGACAGGGCAAAGAAATTAACGTCAATTTCGCTGTCCTGCTTCCCTTCCTGTCCCCATCGTTACTGTGTGACTGTGTGAGCCACTTTCTCAAGACTATGTTAGGAGTCTGGTGTTTGAAGATGCGCTCAGCTCATTCATTGGCTCATTTACTCATGACACGACCAATGAAGAGAAGCACTTTCAGTGTTGCTAAGATACGCTGCTGCCCCATAGACTGTAGGGTAAAGTATACTATACATGATTAGAACATGCTTAAACATTCGACAATTAAGGTCTAATATTTCTACAATTGCTACAAATTCCTACATAACCTGTATATCCAGTCATGTTGGGGCATAAACAAGAAGTTGAAGGATAAGAATTAAATAATGATGTACCGTGCATGTTCACATCATGTATACCTTAAATAACTATTTGATTTTTTTTTAATTAAATGTTTTTTATACATTTTACATTTTGGACATCAAGGTGCCCAGATGTTCCTAGTGCCCACCTATCCTCTATCTATCCGATTTGAACATGCTTATAGAACATATTAAGGCCTAATTTCAACAATTGCTATAAAACCTGTCCATGTCATTATGACATAAACAATAAATTGAAAGGTACATTTTGGAGGTTCAAATCATGTATAGCATAGGCTACTTAACATTATTTCATACCATTTTCCAAAGCATACTTTTATTCTTTACTTTTTAACATTTTGCAAACAACTGCCAATGTCAAACTGCAAAACATACAGTACACAATACATATCTGGTGTATGGCTGAAGCATTGCATTTCATTTCCTTGTGATTATGGTATGACTAGAACTTGTTACAACCGTGTGATGCAGTAGCCTAATGCAGGTGTAAAAGGAAAAGGTGTCCCTTCTTTTTATTTATGTGAGTTGGCAACCCTATCCACCACTAATTACTGTAGTTGTTATGGTCTGTTTGTACCAGTTTTGTACCTATTGTTGCTTGTTTTTTAAGTTTTTTTGTGGGGACTGTGGATGAAAATTAGCATCATTGCTAAGTCCGGTGTATTTACATTACATTATGACCGCATATTATCGTTCATTAATATGTGGTGTCCCGTCTAAATTAACAAAGTAATAAAGTAATGTTCCCTTTTCAGTGGCTGGCTGGCGACCCTCTCCTTCTTTAGTTATAACATTTTTATAGCGCTGATCATGCTGGTTCCCACCATCATGTTCACCGCTGTGGCCGTGCTGTCCTTCATCGCTCTAACAAAGGTAAGACAGCCCTGTTAGCACATATCGTCGCTGTCGGGCAGAAACCTCTTATCTCCATGTTTTAACTTTTTGTGTTTTTTCACAAATTATTAATGTCCTACTTGATCATACTACAGCGTCATCAAAAGTAGCAGATCCGCAAGTTTGAAACGCGCCATACAGTATGAGGTTTTCACCCGACGGTGCACTATAGTACATGACTGCTGCTGCAGTTAAAGATATTTTCGTTAAAAAGTTATAGCTCTATATTCTGATAATAATAATTGCTATGGAGTGGCATCTCCCTGTCTCTCCAGCTCTTTAACTCATTGACTGCCAAAAAAAAAAAAAACGTGATCCAAAAATGTACTGCTCCATTCACTTCCTGGTTAACTTATTACTTAAAAATCCTGTATCTCGGCTCCTGTGTTGTTGTTTTTTTGCCGAAACATGCTATTTTTAATGGCATATAACAAGCGAATGGGAGGTTTGAGTTCTCTCTCCTGATTGGATAAAATTGGTATTCTGACCTGAAAATGTATTTTCTGAGAGCTGGAGAGACTGGGAGACCCATGTTACTGAACAAATTGTCAAACACTCTATAGCAATGATTACTATCTGAATATAGAGCTATTTGACACACATTTTAACAACAACAATAACAACAAAAGAACGGACTCACTTACTGCACCTTCAAATAGTTTTGCCTGTGGGTGGATGCGTGCTCTCTTTAGTATCATAGGATAGGAGTTTGATCAGTGGCCACAGTGGTAAAAAAAAAAACCTATAGCTTTATTCAGAAGTCAGGAAGAGGTAGGGGGTATGCAGATTTCTGAGTGGACTAACGGATCTCTTAGGTTATGTTCACGTCTGAAGGAAGGAGATCAGTGGGGGGGGGCTCTGCTGAGGATATCCCAGTGTTTGACAATGCTTTGTTTAATCTTGTCTGGAATCCCATTGAATTATGTGAAGAAGCAGTTAGATGGTCTTAGGGAGGTGTGGCTTTCATAGGACATTGCTCTCTGATAGGCTGTGTTAAATGTAGTGTACGTGATATTTTTATTAGTTAAAACAAACGTTTTTATTTTGTGTGAAAAGGTTAAAGCTTTATATTCTGACAGTAATCATCTTGCTGTAGAGCAGGGGTGTCAAACTCATTTTGGGGTTGGGGCCAGATTGGTCAAATGGTGACTTGAGGTGGGCCGGAACCAGTTGCGGACGCACATGCGCGCTCACACGCACTCAGGCACATGCTACTAACTATGCATATCATTTTTAATGTATTAAGAAGAATAGCTACTTTAATTATTGACATTAAAAACAAACAATGCAATTTGTAATAATAATAATAATAATAATAATAATAATAATAATAATAATAATAATAATAATAATAATAATGATAATAATAATAAACCATTTTAAGTAGAATAATTCAATTTGAAGTTAAACAATACCTGGTAATGTGTGTGGGTGGTTAAATAATTAGATTTATAGAACAACAGTGGTGTAAAGTAACTAATTACATTTACTCAAGTACTGTACCTAAGATTTGACGTATTTTTACTTTACTAGAGTATTTCCAATTTCCAGTACTTTTACTTCTACTCCACTACATCTCAGTCACTGCTGTGACATAACAGTATATCACTTTAAAAATGTTTTATGAAGATTAGCTACTTTAATTATTGACATTAAAAACAAACAATGCAATTTGTGATAATAATAATAGTAATAATAATAATAATAATAATAATAATAATAATAATAATTGTAATAATAATGATAATAATAATAAACCATTTTAAGTAGAATAATTCAATTTGAAGTTAAACAATACCTGGTAGTGTGGGTGGTTAAATAATTAGATTTATAGAACAACAGTGGTGTAAAGTAACTAATTACATTTACTCAAGTACTGTACCTAAGTAAAGATTTGACGTATTTTTACTTTACTAGAGTATTTCCAATTTCCAGTACTTTTACTTCTACTCCACTACATCTCACTTATCATAACTATAATCCATATTTAGATCAGTTATTTAAAACTAAAGTTTATTTATTGTGTAGAATTATTTATTTACTATTGTGTAGTAATATAATACAATATGTCTCAAAACATTAGCATGCCATACAGTTGAATTATTGCAAATTAAAATAGAAAAAGTGCTCCTCGGAGTACAGGTCTCCGCCAGGTCAGGTAGGTTATTTTGGCCTCCTGGTGGCGCTATAATAGGCCAATGTGAAAAGTGTGCCATTTATTCCTAGGCCGTGCACGGCAATCGGACACTGCATGCATGATTTGAGGCATTTTGTTCTAAAAATGTGTTTTACTAAATTTGACCTGCTGGTGGTGCTATAACAGAAACAAAACAAAGGTATGGCTCGCAACTCACTTTGATGCTCCAGGTTTTATTTCACAATACAGCTGATACGACGTTTCGACCCTTTCGGTCTTTTTCAAGTACTTGAAAAAGACCGAAAGGGTCGAAACGTCGTATCAGCTGTATTGTGAAATAAAACCTGGAGCATCAAAGTGAGTTGCGAGCCATACCTTTGTTTTATTATTACTGTTTTTACAGTTTAAAGCTCAGCGCCAAGGAACGGAGGATGTGCGTTGTCTATGTTTCTCGCTATAACAGAAACACACACACACACACACACACACACACACACACACACACACACACACACACACACACACACACAGAAAGACTGGTGACGCGAGGTTACATACACGCGCGCACACACACACACACACACACACACACAATCAAAGTCAAGCGTTCACAGCTGGTGTTAATTATTTTGCCCTACAAACTATCATTGACTAACCTACGAATGTTACACCCTCTGACAAGTGGATTCTAGTTCAAGATGAGAACAGTTACATAGGAAGGCTATTCCTTTCTCACTACCTTCAGTTGAGACGCTGCTGTGTGAGGGGGGAGAGGTGAGGGGGGCGAGGTGAGGGGGGCGAGGTGAGGGGAGAAATGCAGCTACTCTACTCCTCAGACGAGAGACCCAACGGATATATACTTCTCCATACAACGGTGTTTTACCGGATTTGTGATGCTGTTGAAAAAGCGCTCTCCAGTAGCCTACAGGTAGAGTTGAATGGTGATGGTCCTCTGTATGTTAATGACCTTGGCTGTGGCTTCACGGCTTGGCCATTGTTCTCATAGAACAAGTTTGTCCAGTATTCAGACCCACTGACCAGGCAGCCTAAGAAGCTGCTGGGCGCTGCCGTTTTTTTCTGCCTTTTTTTTTCTCTCATTTTATTTTTTTCATTAGAGGTAGTATAAATGGCGTTTTCTCAAATCACCTCGCGGGCCAGATTTGACGACGTCGCGGGCCACAAACGGCCCGCGAAACACCAGTTTGACATGGCTGCTGTAGAGTGTTTATTTAGTAACAGAGGTCTCCACGACTCTCCATCTCTTTAACCCATTCAAACCAGGAAAGCATCTGTGTCATTTTAGATGTTAGCTATATATATATATATATATATATAGCAACATACGTTTTTCAGAAACGATTAGGATTTAGAACAGTGGTTTAGAACAGTGGTTCTCAAAAATAGCAGATATACAAGCTATACAAATATCTGTGCCATTTTACATTTTTGCATTGGCTATTCAAAAATAGCAGATCTAGAAGCTCATAGCGCATAACTTTGTGCCACGCTGCAAGCTTGTACATCAGCTATTTTTGAGCATTTTCACAAATTCTTGGGGGTCCCTGGCACAAAACATTTTCAGATGGGGGTCCGCTGCCAAATACACTTTGGGTGTCCTTGGCACGAAAAAGACAGGGAGACCCTGTTACTGAACAGCACTCTAGTAATGATTGCTAATTAAAATCACTTACTGCATCTTTAATGCATGCCATAGTCTCTGTCTCTACAGTGTTCCTTCATTGTAATGGCTTTAGCATGGAAAACATTGTCAAAGCTACAGTTTCCAAGCAATCTTTAAAAAAACAAAAACTGACCAACAGGGATATTATTAAGAGATGTTTAGAGTGATTCATATTGGTGTGTTTCTACTCAAGGATTTTCAAAAAATCGTTTCTCGCATCCCATCACCTTTATAGATAGTAAGGTCTACAATGTTGTAAAAGACAGGTAGCCAGATACTCATTGAGATTGTTGGTATTCCTTTCTAGATAACCACCATATTGTTGCTGTCGGGCAGAAACCTCATATCTCCAAATTTTTACTTTTGTGTTTTTTTCGTAAAATTAATGCCCCCTTCTTGATCATACTACAGCGTCACACTAAAGTATCCAAAATGGCAGATCTGCAAGCTCCAAACACGTTTCGTTTTGTTTGTAGATCTTCTACTTTAGATTTTTTTTCATTTGAATCCTACATTTCTTTTGGACATATGAGGTTTCCACCCGACAGACGATATCATCAGCATATCTCTTAAATGGAGCAAGTTCCAATAGAAAAGGATTATAGGGGTTGTTCTTCGCCGCATACTGTACAATGCAGCAAAGGAGATTATTTGCCTCAGGCAGGATTGAAGGTAATGTTTGCCAGAGCATTTGATAAAGCTCATGGACAGGATCATTTCTGTCAGTCAATGTCAACAGAAAGTCTATATCGGGCAATAATAAACCTTCAAGATGTTTGTCAGGGTAACGGGGGAAAGATGTTCTATACCAATATGGTGAGGAATATACTGTATATAGGCTCTGTACATCAAAGGAAACTAATACAGGTATATCATCTTAAAGTGATCCCCGAGGGGAAAGTACTTCTCTGCATTTGATCCGTCCAATTAGGAGCAGTGTGCTGCTCCGTGTGGGCGCACAGGGAGCAATTAGTGGTTCGGTGCCTTGCTCATAGGGACACCTCGACACCAAGGTATGGAGGAGCAAACCGGAGACCTCCCAATTCCCTCTCTTTTCCAATTGTGTCCCCTCCCCCTGCGCCCACTTTGAAAACATGTGCTTTAGGACAGTGGTTCTCAAACCTTTTCATGTGAAGGACCCCCAAATTTATATATATTTGGCCGCGGACCCCCCATCTGAAAAGGTCTTGTGCCTGGACGCCATAGAAGAGAAGGTTTATGTTAAAAATTAGAAATTAAAAGTTTGTCAAAATAGCAGATGGACATGTAGCTGGGGACCCCCTGGCCCCCTGGAAGCACCCCCCCCCCTCAAAAATAAAAAAAACTGCACGAATAGGGCACCAAAGTCTGACCAATTCCCATAGACGTGTTTCATATCCTGCCGGTTTGACTGAAGGTTTGATATGAAGCATCAACTGACGGCAAGAAAACGCTAATGTTACCACCGCCAAATTAATAACATTTTCGCCAGAAACAGGCTGTATCAAATATGAGTGACTGACTATCGTAAACGTTACAGAGTCACCTCCCTGACAATATCGCTGGGACAGTTTGTTTATTTTTGGATTCTAAGATGACCCAATGTTATTCTCCATAGAGAAATTACTTGACCCAGGCGATGAACGAGTGACGCCAGGACTCCGGTACTCTATAGGATATTTAGTAATGAGGAAGTTATTTTCTTTTTCAGTAATCCATTCTTTTGAAGGACGTGTCGGGGAAATCATCAATCTTTTTTTCTCAATCATTCATATAGGGTCAGAGCTTAGAGGCAAATAACAGCTGACAGTTGGCTCATACAGTAATACTAGCATCATTTAATATATGACGTTCATCATGACTATAGAGCCCTCTTCATCAGCTGATTGAACAATGATGTCATTTGTCCTTTCGGATTCATGTAAATGCTTTTAACGCAGCGTTTGACAGATTGCATTTGGCAGGAGAAACATTCTGACATGTTTGAGCTAAATGGCTCTCCACTAATTATAACTATCTGTGATATAACAGTTGTGATATAACAGTGGGACTAAGGTTAGAGGAGGCTATACAAATGATGTCTTCCTTAAAAAAAAAAAAAAATTATGGGTCGCGAGTGAATCTCCTTTTTTCCATTTCCTACATTAAAAAATAAATTTAAATATTTATATTATTTCAAAAGATTTAAAAAAGTTTAAACAAAAACATGACATCTTTCCATTGATTAAAAACAATTCCAACATAAGTATTTCATAAATGCTTTTACATTAAAAAAAATCCCACCTCTGCGTCTCCTGTTGTGTGTGTATAGATCCATAACTTCTACCGCGGCAGTGGGAACAGCATGTCCAGAGCCCAGGAGGAGTGGACCACAGGAGCCTGGAAGAACCCCATGGTCCAACAGGCTGCCATGGGCGCAGCTGCAGGAGCCATGCAACAAGATCAGTACACTCCACCACAACATACTGACAACCAGATGTAACCACTCCAAAAAAAGGAACGGGGGTATTGAACAGATGGAGGGTGCGTGTTTAAGAGTCTGTTACATTCATCTCCACAAATTCAAGAGGTTTTTTCCAAAGAGCAGAAGTTGTGGTGTTTATCAGTGTTCAACATGCACAAAGCCGCCGCACC
Organism: Gymnoscopelus braueri; assembly: GCF_963280865.1. NCBI lineage: Eukaryota > Metazoa > Chordata > Actinopteri > Myctophiformes > Myctophidae > Gymnoscopelus > Gymnoscopelus braueri. The sequence goes on along the minus strand of NC_137603.1, from coordinate 31,607,372 downwards.
TGTGTATTTCAAGTAGCTACTTCAGTAACAGTTCCTTATATCTTTTTGCCTTTTCAGGCATTTTATTCTCTTTTGGTATTAACTAAAACTCTGAATTTCTTGCTTTGCCAACACTCCATGTTGGCTTGAACCACTGAATTACAGGTTTGCAGCTACAATATCGTCTCTGTCGTGTGGAAACCATTATGTCCAAAGTAGGGCATTAATATGCGAAAAAACACACAAAGTTAAAATATGGAGATGAGAGGTTTCTGCCCGACAGCAACGATATATTAAATACATTTTTGTAAAGTTATTTGGGGGCATTTTTATGGTTTATTTTGATAGGAGAGTGTAGAGAGACAGAAAACCTATAGGGCAGAGAGAGGAGAGACATGCGAGTTGCGATGGTAAGTGGACTCAAACTCGGGTCCTACTCTGATTGAGCGTATGATATGTGCACTAGCTGGCTGAGAAACCAGGCACTCCATGTATCTATAGGTTTATAACGTCTCACGGTTTGTACCGTTTTGGAAGTCGAATGGATCTCTTACTGTAGTTTTGGATGTGAATTACTTTTAGTGGCTCCATTGTGAGAGATGTATGCTTGCTGATGTATTGTATGTGTTGATAAAAAAATATAAGATATATATTTGTATTCCAAAATGCTGGTTTAAGTATTTTTATGAAAGTATGTAAACATAATACGCACAGTAGCCTATAGCTTTAAGGTGAGATGATTTTAGCATCTACTTACTTATAATACTGTCGTAACATAGACTTCTCTTCATGTCTGAGGACAGATTCAGAGAGATAGGATAGCCTCGTGGTACTTGGCTGCACTACACTACTATGCAATATAACTACTGTAGTTGCACTATGAAATGAGAGAAAGCCTATTGCAATGGCAATGAGTGAGTCTGTGGTGTATTACAAGAGCAAACATGTCTAAAATTCATGTTTGTCAATCTCCAACAGCTCAAATACAAAAACTGTAACATGATCTGTTCAGGAACTTCGTAGACCAACTGATGGACAGATGGACGTTAATAGCTCACATGCAAATCAACCACTTGAACCCCAGCATCCAAAAATTCTTTGCCGAAGAAATTTGGTGTAGACGGGGGGAAAAAACGGTCTAAGAACCGTTCCAACGAGGGTTCAAGTGGTTAAAGTGACTTGTTCGTAACTTTTATACAATGATTTGCTTGAAAGACATTTTTAAGTTGGTTGAAGCAGCAATTTATAAATGTATATGTATCTACAGTACTAGTGAATCTAGACAAACTGTCTTTTTTGTTGTTGCAAATGACCAACATGACAAACCCTGGAAAGAAACCAGATTGAATTCACTATACTGCACTGGGATATAATACAGTATACACTTTGTTTTCTTCATGTAACAGTTTTGTACTGAATGTCTTTTTAGTAAACACCTTTTTTTTAATCAAGTTGTGTCAAGTCAGGATACTGTACAGCTCATGCTGTATGACTGCATGGCCACTGAGGGATGGTAGTGTTTCAGTGTGAAATAAACTTGTTGTAAATGTTAAATCTCTGCCTCCATAAATCCTTCATAGACCACCTCTTTTCAGAAACCTCTCATCTCTATATTTTTTACTTCGTTTTTTTCGTAAATGTAATGCCCTACTTGATCATACTACAGCGTCACACAAAAGTATCAAAAATAGCAGATCTACAAGCTCAAAAACACAAAAAGTTAGTGATGCGTTTTGAGCCTTGTATAGTCCCCTGAGTAGGTCCTGTATTTTAATAAAACCTAATTCGTACCGTTGTTGTCCATGGCAAAGAAAACAGTGGCGCTACATGTTCTGTGTATTCACTGGAAATATGGATGTATTTTTAAAACCTCAAATGTAATAAGCTATTTAGCTGTATCAGATACAGTATATATATAGGCCTACTAATGTATTCCCGGCCATTTTAACCATTTTTAAAAGATTATTCTGAATCACTCAATGCTGTTATTTCTTCCCATATACCAGATTTAAATATATACATTTTTTGGTGCTTTAATTATCAAATCTGTTCATATCCATGTCTAGTTTGCAAACAGCTCCATAAATCCATTTTGTTTTTGTTTTTTTTGTGATCACTCAAGCACTTTGTTTTGTGTGGTGCCTATTTGTTTCCATTGTTGCTGAGATTTAGTTTGTTACATTTGCACCATTTAATCAAAATGTCATACTCAATCATTAAAATGGGATTTTAAATAGTTTCCAATACATTACACACAGCAAATGATGCTGTGCTACATTTAAACACTGGCAAGACAAAAAGGAGAGAAGAAAACTAAACTTAACATAATTCCAGTCTATGGCCTCTGGGTGGCAGTGTTGGTCCTTTGTAGCTAAAGTATAGCTCAATGAGCTGGGTGCTGAGATAAAAAAACAGTAACAGCACTGTTTCTCAATGTCAGGTCCAGGGACCGCCAGGGGTCTAAATCAGTGGTTTTCAACCTTTTCATGCCAAGGACCCCTAAATTGAAATACATTTGGCCGCGGACCCCCATCTGAAAATGTTTTTTGTATTCTTCAAACACTTGCATGTTCAAAAATAGCAGATCCTCAAGCTCGCAGCGAGCTTGTATATCTGCTATTTTTGAATAGCCAACGTATACAATAATGGATAAAGGGGTGAAAATGTATTAACAGCTTTTGCTGGGGACCCCCTGGAACCCCCCACAAGGACCACTGGTGGTCCCCGGACCACTGGTCTAAATGAACCCTTATGGGTCTGCAACTCTGAGAGTGTACACATGTAACCAAATGGGTCCATTATTTGGTTCCATTTGTACACTCTCAGAGACGGAGTTAAATGGACACTGAAGATTTAGCAGTGTAGATTGGGGTCCCAGAAAAACAAAAAAGGTATCAAATGGGGGTCTGTGGGCTAATGCATAATAAACTGGGGGTCCTTGAAATAAAAAAAGGCTGAGAATCACTGAACTAACTACTGGAACCCCAATCTACACTGTGAAATCCTCAGTGCTTAATTATTTAACTCTTAAGTGTGTACAAATGGAACCTGATGGACATGTAAGGGTCCATCAGGTTCCATGTGTACACTCTCTGAGTTACAGACCTGTAAGGGTCCAATTTGCGGTTGAGAACCAGCTCAATGAGCTGGATGCTCACTCACATACCAACCGTTATATCACCCTGCCACCAGGGGCACTACTGGACTTTTTTTCCCTTCCCCAAAGGATTTTCCCCCTGCACCTAGTCTGGGAGACTTCGCCTCAGAGCCTGGACGGACAGCAGGGGCGCGGCCACTGCGTTCTGATTAAAATCAACAGCCAATGAAGAAAAGGGGGCGGGATCCACATGCAGTGGGTGTTGCATGTAAATAGGAGCGACGGGAAGCAATTTCTCCTTGAGAAATTGCGGCCGCCATTGTTGTGTACTGCTGTTTGCCTCTCGTCGGACTGTTTAGACGAGTTGCACAGCTCTCAGAACCGGTAAGAGGCGTGTCCGCTCAGATTCTGAGCGTAAGTTACATCCCGTCCACAAATACCAGGGCTCTGGCCCAGAAGTTTCCTCGCCCCTCCCGTTTGTATGCGAGAGCTGGCGAAAACTTCTGGGAACTCAGATTACCCTGCACCATACAAGAGCACAGGAGAAAAATCGTTGCTGTCGGGCAGAAAACTCCTATCTCCAGATTAACGCCATACTTGATCACACTACAGCGTCACACAAAAGCATCAAAAGTAGCAGATCCACAAGCTCAAAACACAGCGCGAAGTGATGCGTTTCGAGCTTGTCGATCTGCTACTTTTGAATTTGAATTGTGAAAAGTAACAGTTTTGGACATACAGTCATACAGGACATACATCCTTCCACAATCCACACCTCCTGCATGGAGTGTGTACATGACCCGAGATGATGTTGGTTCGAATCCAGAACACAACACCGATGGTTTTGAGAATGTGGATTGTGGAAGTTAAATGGTGTATTTGTGGATAGGACTCTATATGGACAAACTTGTTATATCAACAAAACACATTGCATTCTGTTTGTGTGACATGCATGACGCAAAGGTTTTGAAAGTGAAACTGGCCAAAGTCACTGGCCACCTACTGTATGAGGTTTCCACCCGACAGAGACTAAGGAAGTGCAGAAAGATAGTTGAGGGTTTATTGAGCTGCTATATGGCTACAGGCTGTTTACATGTGTCTCTAATAACCTTAACTCGCTGGTAAACTCAAACCATACCCATTCCCCCAACACAATTTCACCCTTGACACGTTTCTGAGAAGGTGCCTCATCACTGATTAGATTTAGACCACTGCCTAGATGCCTGATGGCCTATAGCTGCCTCTCTCGCTGCGTCCACAAGTGAATTACTCTGAGAAGCTGACGATGAAATGACATGTGCCGATACAGGCACCCCAGAGGCAGTGTGGAAGAAGTACTGTGATTAGTTTTTTATTTAGTTTTTCTATTTGTCTTTTTTTTAATAAAGCAGATCTACAAGCTCACAACAAGGCCGTGTTTTGCGGCGAGTTGCGAGCTTGTAGAGCGGATATTTTTGAATAGCTTAAGCGTAGTATAGTATAGCTTATTGTTGTCACTGTTGGGTGGGAAACCTCATATGTCCAAAATTGTTACTTTTCAGGATTACAATTCAAAAGCATCAAAAGTAGCAGATCTACAAGCTCAAAACGAGTTGCTTCTGATGCTTTTGTGTAACACTGTAGTATGATCAAGTACTACTTGATCATAGGGCATTCATTTACGAAAAAAGAAAAAACGCAAAATGTTTGAATATGGAGATAAGAGGTTTCTGCCCGACAGCAACGCTTATAAGTACAGTACTTGAGTAAATGTACTTGGTTACTTTCCACCACTGCTCATGGGCCTGGATCTCCCTGTGTTAGAGAAGTGAATTACTAGAATCAGGGGATTAAATTACACATGCCGATACAGGCGCCCAGAGAAGCCGCCCCGGCAGCCTGCAACCATGCAGCGCTGTTATTGCCATGAACATGAATATTGTTGTTGTCGGGCAGAAACCTCCTATCTCCGTCTTCTAACTTCTTTTTTTTTTACACCCTGCTTGATCATACTACAGCATCACACAAAAAGCATCAAACGTAGCAGATCCACAAGCTCGAAACGCGGCGCTAAGCGAGGCGGTTCGTGCTTGTAGATCTGCTACTTTTGCCGTTTTTGAATTTGAATCCTGAAAAGTAACAGTTTTGGACATATGAGGTTTCCACCCGACAGAGACGAAATGTGTTGTTGTGTGTGTAGTGGCAGCCGAAGCCTTGTACCCGCAGGTAAACAAGACTGTTTGGTTGTCAGCCGCAGAATCATTCATAAATACACTGCAGTGTTGCTGCAGTGCTTTGTTCTCCTGTGTGTGTGAATCCTGTTGAATACCATGTGGATTTTTACCTGTGAAAGTGAACCTTGTGGACTAGTATGGTTGAACCTGACAAATAATGTTGATACTCTGTTTGCACTTTATCGTACAACATGCTGACACTCTTTTGCACCTTAGTGTCTAATCTCATGTACATATACCTGCTGCTATGTGGGCCTATGCCGAAGTGCTACCCAAGACAAAAATGGCAAGACCTGCCATCTCCGGTTTACCTCCCCTATCTGCGTGAAGTAGGTGGACGCCTGTTTAGGAGACCGGAAGCAGGTTGGAGTCTATTAATGCCAATGGAAGAGTGAACGTGAACACAGCTTCTGAACGACGGTGCGCGCTGCGAGGCGTTGTGAACTTGTAGATCGGCTATTTTCTGAGTGTTGGTGTAGAGGGAAAAAGAGCAGACCAAATACAGAGCCAACGGTCAAGTTGACTAAATATTGAGGGTTTAAAAGGTCTGACATGAATCCAACATATTCATGTCTATGAAGCCATATGAAAATCTATAAAAAACGTTATTCTGCAACACAATTTTATACAATATGTAGTGGGGGTCCCCGCTTCATCTCTCTCCCAGCTATAGGGGTCCTTGACCTGAAAAAGGTTGAAGACCCCTGGACTATGGCATATTGGGTGTCCATTAGTTCAAATGGGACCCATAATTGGATTACATTTGTACACTCTCAGAGTGACAGACAGACCTGTGAGGGTCCATTTAGAACCCCTGGTGGTCCCCGGACCACCACGTTGAGAACCAGCGCAATAGATCTCAGGGTTTTGACCCACGCCTCCCTGCGCCCAGCCCACCCTTCCTCACAGTGTTTTGATTGCCGTAGTCATGGCAAAACAGCAAAGGATTGCCTAATCTGTAAACACAAGTCTTCCCCATGAGCAGTCAAGCTGAAATGAGAGGGGAGGGTGGGGGTGTGGATGGGGTAGGGTGGGGTCCACAGAAAGACCACTGTATGACCTGTAAGTGGACTGAACAGAGAGTCTGTGTTTCAGCACTAGTCTGGAGAGAAGGGAATTCGTCGTTGCTGTCGGGTGGAAACCGTCCAAAACCATTCCTTTTTGATTAGCCTACTATTTAAAAAAAAACGATTTAATGAAAATATCCGATCTACATGCTCACAACGCATCGCTACGCGCTGTGAGCATGTAGATCGTCTATTTTCACCTTTGCGTGACAGTCTTGTATGATGTATTGTATTTCTATTTTTCCCCGTAAATAGATGCCCTTACTTGATCATACTACAGCGTCACACAAAAGCATCAAAAGTAGCAGATTTACAAGCTCGAAACTTGACTCGTCTCTGTCCATCCGACAGAGACGATCTACTTTGTCGTACTACAAATAATGAAAATAGCCGGTTCTAGACCTGCTATTTTGGCTGTTGTTGATGTTAAATCCCTACATTCAGTAATCATTGCTAATTTGCTATAGGTTGTTTGTTCAGGAACAGCCGTCTCGCCGTCTCTCCAGCTCTTAATAAACAGGAAACACATTTTCAGGTGTGTCGCCAATTTCAGCCAATCACTAGAGAATACCTTTTTATCAGCTTCAATTTATAGTGTTCCAATGTTGTCTTCTCACTTCTTTGTGTCATCACTTCCAATTCCACTTGTTTATCATGCATCCTGTATGAATGAATGAATGAATGAATGAATGAATGAATGAATGAATTTTTATTTTCGTGTCTTGTCAAAAAGACCCATCCCTTACGGGATTATTAGACACCAAAACATAAATAAACAATATCAAGTTCTCTTCATAGAACACTGCACAAAGGAAAACGTTTGGCAAACACCCAAAACAAAACAAAAATAAAATAAAATAAATTTGCATCCTGTATGAGTTCTCTCTCCTGATTGGATAAATATGATATCCCGACTTTAGCATGTCTTTTCTATTCACTAAAGAGCTGGAGAGGCAGGGAGACCCCCTGTTACTGAACAGACACTCCATAGCAATGATTGCTAACATAATAACGAGCTATTTAACACTTATTTCAACATTGAATTCATGGAGATTTTTTTTTGTTTTTGGCGCATTCCTAAGACAATAATTTGATGACCGGCTGAAAAATGCTAATGTATCCGGTAGGAGACTCAAAGAGTCTCCTTTGAGTCTCCTACCGGAGAGACCGCCGGTCATCAAATTATTGGCTTAGGAATGCGCCAAAAACAAAAAAAATCTCCATGAATTCACGTAATTGATAGAAAATAAGTATTCTTTGGGGTGAACTACTCCTTTAAACTGAGATCGTAAAAATGTACCCATATGTACCCCTAAGGGTTAATTACACTCTCAGACACTGCATGGGGATTTTACTTTGCAGGCATGTACGCAGGCACAAATGCAGAAATAAATATGTATGTATGCACACACACACACACACACACACACACACACACACACACACACACACACACACACACACACACACACACACACACACACACACGCGCACACGCATGTGAGTGACACACACTCACTCACACGCATGGGTTCCCACCCTGTCTGCTGTGTAAACCTGTTTCCTGAGAGGTGAGTGAATGTCACACAAGCATGCGTGCGTTGGTGTGACTCATGCCAGGGTGGTGGATGAGAAAGGGGCGGGGCGGGGTGGGACCGCGGGTCTCCATGCAGAACTGTGCACTCACTGTAGCCTACTGTACTGTATACACGGGTGACGTTACGAGCTAATGGTGTTTGCCTCCGACTCCAACAGAGTATAGGCAGTGTTGTAAAGTAACTGAGTATATGTACTCAAGTACTGTACTTTAAAGTCCAATTTTGAGGTATGTTTTTGCTTTACTGGAGTATTTCCACATTTCTGTACTTTTACCTCTACTCCACTACATCTCAGAGGAAAATATTATACTTTTGCTCCACTACAATTATTTGAAAACTTTAGTTACTAGTTACTTTGTAAAAACATACATTAACCACTTCAGCCGATCTGCAAGCTCACAACTGTAGATCTGCTATTTTCAAAGGATTTTATACATTTGGAAACTTGTGAAATGGGACATTGTGCATAATAGTAGCCTACTTTTACTTTTAGTACTTAAAGCCTTACTTGGTAGGTCCACAAATCAAAGTGCGTCGCATTGCGACCATTGTGAGCTTGTAGGCTATTTTCAAATGGCCGAAATGTAGGGCTGAAGTGGTTAATGTATGTATTGTAATAATAATCAATCAACTACAAAGTAACTAGTAACTAAAGTTTTCAAATAATTGTAATGGAGTAGAAGTAAAAGTATGGAAAATTGGAAACACTCCAGTAAAGTAAAAATACCTCAAAATTGTTCTCAAGTACAGTACTTGAGTAAATGTACCTAGTTACTTTACACCACTGCCGTCTACCCTGGGTTCTGTTGCTGGTTGTTAGACTCCTCTGTGTCTCATGTGCATTTTACAATTTAGGCATATTTAGCACAGAGCTTCTTAAACCTTTTCATACTGTATATACGTGCACATTACAATGCATTCTCCTCCAGATCTGAAGTGTGTGTTTCGACAAAGGTTTCTCACAATCATTCCCCCCAGAAAAGGTCTCACTGCTATAGGGAGTACCGTAATTCAATTTATCCATTTAACCATCTGGTACTTGAATGGATCTTTTATCCATGCAATCAGTGGCTGTAATTGAGTGGCCCAATAATATTGTTTGACATTTGAATACTAGGCCACCTAATTGTTTAGGTAGTTGGAGTGTAGGTGGCAACAGCGTATCCCCCCCCCCCCCCACACAAACACTTTCCTCCGTGTCTGCATTTTGCGCTGGAGCGATATACCATCTCTATAGGGCATAGCAGTGGGGGACATTTTGTGTCAAAAAGTATTGAAATATTGAATTAAATTATATACCATATTTAATAAATACTTTTCATGATTCACCAGGAGCCTGGGTGGCTTGGTTCCAGGCTTAAAATCATTTATAGAAATATTTTCCGAAATCTCGATGGGAAAAATTAATGGGTTTTCTATATGTGGCACTACAAAATGGCCGCCACTGCTATGCCCTATATACGCTGTACGTAGACAATACATTTCCTGCTAGTACCGCCTCCATTGCATTTGCAAATGCAAATTGCCTCGTTTTAAATAGTTTTTACATTGGACTAGGCCTGTGCCTTCTCTTGTCTGATGATGGATCAAATGACAAGATGTCACCGATCACACAACAGGAGTTAACATCAAAGGCTGTCTCATGACTGTCTGAGGCAATGAGGTATAAATTGCCAAGGAATAAAAAGGTTGTTCAATTGAGTCTTTGTTCTCTTTGCTCTCTTGATCTTATACAAAGTGAAAACAAGGGGTGGAAAAAGGACTCCATGGGAAAACGGACCCCCGGTTCAGACACTCCATTTGAACTGACTTACTGCACAGTATTTGATGTATACATACTGCTTTGTCTACTGTTAGCAATTTAGCAAGACGCCACTGTCGGGTGGAAACCTTGTGTGTACAAAATTCCTTCATTCTTTATTATTAAAAATATATTAAGGCATGAGCTCGGCTCTGAGCTCTCCCTAGGCTGGCAGAGGGAGTGTAGCGCCCAGGATTACTTAGACAATTGACACTGGGTGTAAAAAAAATGGGGTTGCAAAATCGTGGGATACAAATTTTGAAAAAAAAGCGGGGAAAAGTAGTCGTTACGCCAATTGATTCCTCTCCACACACATTTCTGTGCGTTGTCACTGCTGTTGCATCCTACTGACTCACCTGCCAGTGAGGAGCCCCCAACGGGAGGAGAGCCTCCTTCGTCCTATACTGTTCCCGCCCAACACTCCCCGCTGACAGGTGCCGCCCCCAGCCCGTACGTGCAGTGACAAATATCACCCTCCCCTCCCGGGCCCCATTGTGTTTGTATAGACACTCGAAAAGGCCGGTGGGCAGGCACTTGACTTTACCACTGCACCACAGGGGCGCATAAAACAGCTATTTTCACTACTTTTGTGCGACAATCTTGTACCACGAAGTAGGGCATTAATTTAAAAAAAGAAATATGGAGACATGTGGTTTCTGCCCGACAGCGATGAAGAGCTCTTGAGTTGTAATTCAAAGCAAATAGAACACGGATGGCAAATGATGTGGTTTTAGAGACTCTCCACAACAAGTGGGCAAAGTGGGCAGTGGCAGCCTCTCACTCTCTCTCAAAAGCACACATTTCTTCTATCTTTTCATATTAAAATTGGCATGTGTGCAGACGGTTGTTGGCCATCGCGGACGTTGTTACTTGGTGCGAAAATGTCACATCCGTAATGCCCTGAAAATGCCTATTACAAGCACACATTATCCCACAATGAGGCGCATACACACATATAGAGGCACACGCACACACACACACGCACACACGCACACGCACACACACACACACACACACACACGGAGGCACGTACAGTACACAGAGGTACATACTGTACACACAGAGGCAGATACTGTAAGGACACAAGGGCCAGTGATGATACAAGTAAGACACGCGAACGCTGGAAGCGAACGCAGATTGACTGTGGCTGCTATATTTCAACCACACTGTAGTAGTGCACTCTGCCGCACTCTGCCGGCTGTATACAGGCAGTGCAGCTGCTGGCATTTCAGCACGGAGTTTCGAGTCACATGGGGGCGCGAGCCAATGAGAGCGTGAACACACCCGGACAGACCATAAATAAGGGACAGACACACACACACACAACCCAAGCACGGTGACATAGTAAGCTCCACTTGGTCGGAGGCGCGCCTCCTTCCGCGTTCGCAATAATGGGAACACACCCATTTTGCATGAACGCACACACACACACACACACACACACACACACACACACACACACACACACACACTACTATACTTGTGAGGACAACAACATTGGAAGGCGATTTTATGAAAATCATTTTTACCTAATACTAAAGCGGAAAATGGTTGATCTGCAAGCTCTGCAGTGTTCTGCATGAACACATTGTGAGCTTGCACCTGCATGCAAATATGAATAAATATAGCTTATTTTTTAACCAAACCCTAAACCTAACTTCTTAATGTCTAATCCTAAACCCAACTTTAGGATTATACTTCAGGGGTCATTTGGACCCTCACAAGTATAGTCAGACTCATACAAGTACACACACACACACGCACACGCACACGCACACGCACACACGCATGTCCAAAACTGTTACTTTTCAGAAAAATAAATAAAAATAGATCCAATGATTTTCATTGTTTAATACTTTTCTTTGGTTAAATATGTATAAAACAAACATTTAAACAAGACATTTTTTCTTAAAATAAATATATATACTGTATATATATATATATATATATATATATATATATATATATATATAATAATGAAAATAGCCAATATAGTCGCATGTACAATATTTTCGCTTTACTTTACTTACTTTTTTCGCATTCATTTGCGAAATAAACATAAAAAGTGGAAATATCGAGATAAGAGGTTTCTGCCCGACATACACAAATATTCAGCTCTCCCCAGGAGAGCTAGGCATCATGCAGTAAGAATCCCCAGTCAGCCCAGCTCATCTTCAGCATGTTGCATCCTGGGAGGACCAGAGCCATGCAGCCAGCCAAGCTAAGCCAGGGAGGGGTCAGCCAGCTGCAGTGCTGGAGAGTAACATATCGTTGCTGTCGGGCAGAAACCTCTTATCTCCATATTTTAACTTGTGTTTTTTTTTGTAAATTAACACCCCCTACTTGATCATACTACAGCGACAAAAGCATCAAAAGAAGCAGATCTATAAGCTCGAAACGTGCCGCGAAGGGACACGTTTTGAGCTTGTAGATCTGCTACTTTTGTTACTTTGGAATTTGAATCCTGAAAAGTAAAGTACAATTTGGAGGTACTCTCACTTTAATTGAGTATTTTAATTTTTCAATACTTCATACTTCTACTCCACTACATGGGCAAATATTTTACTTTTTATTCAACTATAATTGTTTGAAAACTTTTGTCACAAGTTAGTTTGTAGATACTTTGTCCATTCGAAAATAGCCAATCTACAAGCTCACAACATGTTGCGACGCGTTGTGAGCTTACAGATCTGCTATTTTTGAAAGATTTGGACAAGATTTTGAAAACGCTTGTGAAATGGGACATTCTGTACAATGAGTACTTCTATTTTTGGTACATTAAGTATATTTTGATGCCAATAGATCCCTTCAAGAGTGTTCGCTGGATCTCTTCAGACAACGTCACCCTGATAACCAGTATACGCGCGCAGGCTGGCTTCAAAGCACTCCCAGTGCAACCACCAAATAGTTTTCTGAAAAAAAAAACAATGTTAAAGGCTTTTATTCTGCAATATAGGTTTGCCTGCCAGGAAATGCTCCCCCTTTTCTCAGTCCAGGTGATTGTTACATGTAAGAAAATGGCTACACCAACTCCTCACAACCCCAAAGACACCATGCCAGCACAATTTGAACCCATTGACTTTGGGGGGAAAAAAAGATTGTCCCCCCCCCCCCCCCATGTGAGTGTTGCATGCAGCCCAAAAAACATAATGCCAGCACTATTTGACAACATTGATTCTGGAAACAGAATTATAATGAGGGGGGCTTTATTCGTCAATACAGATTTCCCTGCCAGATTACCCCCCCCCCATTTTCTCACACCAGAGAAGAGTGTTGCAGGCATGATGACACTGGTTACGCCAACTCCAAACCTTTAGACCTCCAGACATTTAGATAATGGGTCTAGGTGAGACATGACCTTTGACACAATCCCGTTTCTGGTTTTACAGACATTTTGAAGAGGAAAGTTAAGTCGTGCAGCTTTAAGTACAGTATTCAAGTAAATGTCCTCGGTTACTGTCCACCACTGCATGGTTGAAGGACTGCTGCCACCAGCGGCCTGTGAAATCACTGATCCCACAGATGATGGCATGTCCTCGCCCCATGTCCCCTGTGACAGCGAAGGCAACGTGACAGTGGAAGGTTGGAAAAGAACCAGGTGAAATATGAGCCCGTCAGAGGCTGAGGAAGTGCTACGGTGCGGCACCCTAGTCCAGTGTGGTACTTTTACTTTATGTGAGTATTACCATTATTTCTAGACTATACGTCTACTTCACCACATCTCAGAAGCAAATATTACTCGCCAATACTCGGGTATTACTGCAAGTTAGGAACAGTGCAAATTTGGGATGCCACACCCGGTTAATCTAACTGTACCTAGGTGCATGCTAGGGCAATGTTTCCCAAACAATCCAAATGTTGACCTATTTTTATTGGTTGTGACTAAATATACCTTTTTAACATCTCCTACAATGTTTTAAATGTATTATTTCACAAGACAAAAACAACAAAAAAAAACTCTTGAGGTTGAAACATGTTGCCATTCGCCTTGTCTTTTCAAAAGGGTGTTTCCTCCATTCTACCTTTGAGTGCCCAGATCGTTTTTATCTCATGTCTTACTCAAAATTAAATAAAACACACAAATACAAATCTCCCAAAAAAAATCCATACATAAAAAAACTAAGTAGAAGCTAACAACGAGCTTGCATGGTGGCCTATTTTCAATATTAAATAGGGCTTAAGTGGTAGAATCATGATTCATGGTCCCGGGGAGACACCAAACTTATCGTTTGGGTCTCCAGCTAAAAAGTTTGGGAAACATTGGTCTCAGGGGGCACGAGGTGACATCTTCAGACAGTCCCTGTGGCTGGGTGAACCTGATTAGAGGGCACCTCAAGGCCCGTTCCACTCATTTGTTCCAATTGTCTGGGAGCATAAACAGGAATATCCCCCCACTTCACTTTCACACTTTTCAAAGAAGAAGGCAGACGCTTTGATGAGGATTTATTGCCCTCGTTGTTGCCACCTGGTGGACTCCCAGAGACGCTGGAGGGAGGGCAAAGTGGGGTCTGGGGACCTCCTGGGGTCCTCGAGGGAGTTCCAGCGGGTCCCCTGCAAAATTAGTTCTTATAGCATCAGAATCAGTTTAACTGCTCTCTGCATTGCGACATATTGTGAGCTTGTAGATCTGCTGTTTTTTAATAGACAAAGTGTCCAATAGCGCTTAAGTGGCCAATGTATGTTTTGTATTAATAATCTAAATCTGCAAAGTAATTAGAAACAAAAGTGTTCAAATAACTGTAATGGAGTAAAAAGTATTTGCCTCTGAGATATTAGTGGAGTAGAATTATAACGTACTGAAAAAGACATACTCAAGTAAAATGACCTAAAGAATTTAACTTAAGTACAGTACTTGAGTAAATTTACCTAGTTACTTTCACCACTGGTGACGGCAGATGCCAAACCAGGCCAGATGTTTTGGTGATGAGGCAGGGAGGTATTTAAACATGTGTGCTAGATCAGTGGTTCTAAAAGTGGGGCCAGGGGTTCTTGAGGGTGTTTCAAGGTGTCCTCATACCAATTAGTTAATAGCATCACAATCAGCTTAACCACATTAATCCTATCTTATACTTTGGCTATTCGAAAATAGCCAATCTTCAAGCTCACAATGCGTCGTGATCCAACGATGTGCTAGAGAATGTGCTAGAGCAGTGGTTCTCAAAGTAGAGTCCTGGGACCCCCAGGGGTCCTTGGGGGCCAGGGGTTCCCCAGCATTTTAACCACTTCATCCATTTATATGTTGCCTATTTAAAAATAGATGTACAAGCTCACAGCGCGTCACTTTGTGCCGCGCTGCAAGCTTCTACATCTGTTATTTCAGATTCTTTTTTGAAAGATCTTGAAAATGTTGGAAGATTTTGAATAATCTTTGCATTTGGTCTGTGGCCAAATAAATTACATATACATTTGGGGGTCCTTGACATGAAAAGGTTTGAGAAGCACAGTGCGCTAGAGAATGTCTTGAGCCTACAATGCAAGCTTCTTTCCTGCCTTGTATAACGCTCGCTTTTAATGCGAAGCCTTAGCACAAAAAGGGAGATGTTTGTTAACTGGGAGATATATATACATATATATATATGACGGGGCCGGCTCTGCATAAATTGTGCGCAGGATGAGCCATTATCAAAACAAATGAGCCAGCGACTGCAGCCGCATGTAAATCAGAACATTATTTTTTTCCGTATTTAAATGACTTAAGCCATTCTTCGTCTCCCAGCCAGCGGTATCTCATACTGCTATTCTTCCTTTTCACAGCCAGCCTTCCCTCCTACCTTTCTCATGCGGAAATGAAGGCTTCTCCGTGTCTTTATTCACTTAATAAGGCTGCAAAGCAGCGCTGGAGTCACAAGATGAATTACCAGTGGCCTTGATATTGTGCCACTGAATCTCGTTGCAGCAAGGCACTACAGAAATTACACTCATGTGTGGAGTTGGGCAGAGGTGAAAGAAGTACCCTGAGTTTGTATTTATTTAAGTAGCAATAACACAATGTAGAAACTCTGTTCAAGTATATCTCAGATGTATGAAGATTCAAGTGCACAATTGTTCCTTACTTAGAAATATGATGCTTTGTATGGTCCTGCTAATAAATATAAATAATATTTTTTAAAAGAGGCACCATTATCAGTCCTCGAGAGAGGATTATTAAAGGTAGGGTAAGGTAGGGTCTCTCCAGCTCTTTAATAAACAGAACATACATTTTTAGGTCGGTTGCCAATTTCTGTCAATCAGACAGCAATTGAACAGTTTCAGTTCCAATGTTCACAACATAAGCCTGTAGAGCTTATAGATCAGCTATTTTGATGGATGAAGTATAACGTATGTTTTTTGTATTAATAATTTAAATCTAAAAAAGAATTCTTCGCTATAAAGTATTAAAATAATTGTAGTGGAGTAAAATATTTGCCCTGGAGATGTAGTAGGAGCAGAAGTATACAAAGTATAGAAAAAATTGAAATGCTCATGCAAAGTAAAAGTACCTAAAAAAATGTAAATCTAAGTACAGTACTTGAGTAAATGTACTTAGTTACTTTCCACCACTGGATTATTGTGCCGCTGAATCTCGTCGCAGCCAGCAGCCAATACAGAAACGAGAGCTCATGTGTGGAGTCGTTGGTCACTTTTGTCTGACTCTGCACACAGAGTATAGAATCCCTGTCCTCTCCTTCCACTCAATTCAATTATCCGCCACAGTCCTGCTGGGTGCAGGGAATGGAGGTCTCAAGTCATGTCTTCCGGCCTCGTCTCGCTGTAAGCCAGCTGGTTAAATTAAGGTGGAGTGTTTTGGGGGTCTTTGTATGTAGTTAGTCTTTTTTATTGATCCTGGAGGAAAGTCAAACTACTTGAGATCTTTGTAACTTTGTTGGAATGAAAGTGGAGTTAGGCCTGTGTTGTGTCTGTGTGCGTGTGTGCGTGTGCAATGAAGATACTGGCCCAGGAGGACATTTTCCTGAGAGGTGGTGTGTGGATGAATACTGCAAGTTAAAATGACATTAGAATTACATTATATACACCTCTCCTCCAGCCAATTTCACTTCCTGCTATGTCCCCAAACCACGTACACTTTTGGTATTACATTATTATGTTATGTTACGCTGCTATGGCAACCAGGTGGATTGGGTCATTTTTTGAAGGCTATGCAAAGTAAAAGTGAAACGTGCCCGGCAGCCAATGGTGGCACATGAAGTACTCAAGTACTTGACAAAATATTACTCTACAAGTGAAAGTTGCTCAGTCAAATGTGTACTTGAGTATTGGAGCACTAACAAGATTTCCCAGACATTTTGGGATGAGCAGACTAACATAACTACAGTGTACAAGACCTTGACACAGAACAGACAGAAACATATAGAGCTACAGAAACTTACAAATAGGCATAGCCATGACTAAACATCTAAAGCAAACAAGGAAAAAGACTATTGAGGAATAATGTCCAAAAACTGAACAACACAGCCAATGTCCAAAGGCTGAGGGGCGGACCGTGACAGTTTGTTTATTAAGGGTACTGGCACGATGGTGTGGTTTTGTGTAACCAAATACAGAAAATATGGTTTTCCTTTGTGTCAGTTTTCACAAAAAAAAAAAGAAGATGTATGTCTTTAATGAAAGGAAGTTTTAGTTTTGAAGAGCAGTTTTCACCGCAGAACATTTTATTTTTAGCTTAGAAATGTTTTGGTTGGTAAAAGTCAGAATTCTTAATGAATATCATCATAGTCAGTGAAGTTTCAGGTGTACTTTTGAAAATTTTAAGCGCATGATGTAAGCTTTTCCAAGCATTGCATCGCTATTCAGTGGGCCTTGTCAATGGTAGCAATGAGCTGATTTCACTCATGTGCAATGAGTGAAATCCATTCTCCACAATAATTACTGTAGATGTAGATGATTACTACAATACATACTTTAACCAATTAAGCCCTATTTTGTACTTTTTGTATTCGAAGAATAGCTCTTCTTCAAGCTCACAATGCGTCGCATCATAATGCATTGTGGAGCTTGTAGATCGCCAAAAAAGGCACATTTTGAACAATTAGAGTACTTTTACTTTGGTCCTGTAAGTATATTTTCATGACAATATTTTTTTATTTTTACTCAAGTCAAATTTTGAATATGGGCCTTTTACTTGCAACAAAGTCTACATTGCAGTATTGGTACGGTTACTTAAAATACAAATCTGAGTACTTCTTCCACCACTATATGTCTTAGTTTGATGGCATGGCTTACCTGCAACAGTGAGCTGTTTTGATTGTTCTGCTAACCTGTCCTGTAAAGCAGATGCAGATTTTCCCTTGAAAAAAAGTGGAAAGTAACTACATTTACTCAAGTAGCCTACTGTACTGAGTTTTACTACTGTAAAATAATGGAGTACTTCTTCCACCGCTGGATCTGCTAACCTCTAGTGCAGGGGTC
The DNA here is from genome assembly GCF_963280865.1 of Gymnoscopelus braueri. Taxonomy (NCBI): domain Eukaryota; kingdom Metazoa; phylum Chordata; class Actinopteri; order Myctophiformes; family Myctophidae; genus Gymnoscopelus; species Gymnoscopelus braueri. The sequence goes on along the minus strand of NC_137603.1, from coordinate 31,589,211 downwards.
TTCAACGTTTTCAGGCCAAGGACCCCCTAGCTGAGAGAGAGATGAAGCAGGGACCCCCTCTATACTATATAAAATTGTGTTTCAGATTCAACTTTTTTTTCAACTTGGTCTGCTCTTTTTTCCTTCTACACCTATAGCCTCTTTGCCAAAAATAGCAGATCTACAAGCTCACAACGCCTCGCGCTGCGAGGCGTTGAGCCTAACAACCCTAACATCCTCAGAAAAGGGATGTTAGGGTTGAAGTGGCTAATGTAAAAAAAAATGAAGAATCCCATCACACAAAGATTTGGCGGACCCCCTATAGTAGCTCTGAGGACCCCCTAGGGGTCCCGGACCCCCTGTTGAAGACCCCTGCTCCAGTGTAAAGCAGATACAGCTTTTCCCTTGAGAAATACATCTTTTCCCTTGAGTGTTCTCACAAACATCCGCCGGGAGCACTTTGAGGTGTACTTTTAATGACAAGTGCATATTATTATTATTGTTATCGCTTTTTCAATTGCCACACTTTGAAACGGTTTGCAAGGCAGCGCTTCCTTCCATAAATGTAACATAATTTTATATCATGTGCTGACAGTTTACCTTTTGATTTGAAACCCCTTTTTGTTTCCATTTGTACACACTCAGAGTTAAATTAACACTGAGGAGTTTACAGTGTAGATTGGGGTTCCAAGCATATTTCATGTCAGTGGTTCTCAACCATTTTAATTTCAAGGACCCCCAGTTTAGTTTAGCATTAGTCCACGGACCCCCCATTTGATTGCCGGGCAGAAACCTCTTATTTGAACTTTGTGTTTTTTCTAAATGAATGCCCACTTGATCATACTACACCGTCACACAAAAGCATCAAAAGTAGCAGATCTACAAGCTCGAGCTTGTTAAAATTGGTTAAAATCAGTATGTGGGCATAAAAGTGACATGGACTGACAGATACAGAGATCTCCATATATGGGCATATCTGTGTCTGAGGGCCACATACCAGACTAGTAATCTAAATCTACAACTTGTAACTAAAGTTGTCAAATACAAGACCAGGAGACCTGGTTCTGCCAGACCCAGAATGAAGTCCTAGTATGTAACACACCTACAAACCACTTTATAACTGAAGTTCATGATGTCATGAATAGTTCGTGACGAAAGAAGACGTCACAAACTTTTTTTTGGCTGGGGCCGGAGGACAAATGGCCCCTGCCCATGTATGGACGAAACAGGTACAAAGCCTCATGTAAGCCCGACCCCTTGGGTCTGGTAAGAATAGTGGAGTCAAAAGTACACTATTTGCCTCTGAGATGTAATGGAGCAAAAATATAAAGTATTGAAAAGTGTAAATATTCAAGTAAAGATCCTTAAAAGTACCTAAAAATTGTACAGCACTCTTGTAAATGTACTTTGTTACATTCCACCAGTGATGGAAGTGTTACACAGCCCTTGGCTCCAGGGAGCTGCTCAGTACTTCTACAAGCTCCTAGTGGCACTGAGCATTGTGCTGGAGCGTCAACATGATGTCTGTCTGCACAATTTATGGAGGACATTTTACACACAAAGTCCTGGATTACAAAGCTGGAACAAATGTTACAATCAGCTCCAGCTCTGCCCGGGTTTCCATCAGGTCCTTTAAAGCTTGTTGCCAGAAACACTGGTGATGTTAACTTTGAGAAACAATGTTTAAAATAGAGGAGGAAGAGTAAGAGTGTTGTAAAATATCTTTAGGTTTGGTAGAGAGTTCACTGCATGGCTAGCTTATACACCCCGACACCAGTATGCCGACAAGAGCATTTGGACCAGACCAGGATTGAGAGTTAAAAGTGTTTTATTGCCAGTCTGTGTACAACACATATGATGATGATGATGATATGGTGGTGGTGATGATTTAACTAAAATAGGAGTGAAAGACAGAAACAATCAGTAACTTAAACAGACAGAAAGCATAAACAGACCGGCATAAATGTTTATCAAGCAAAATAAACCAAGGAACATAAAGTCTAATAAACACAACATAAAGTCTAATAAACAGAAAACAAACTTACTTATAATGCATCGGAAGTGCTCACATAGCCGTGGGTTTCCTGCAGTGAACCTCTACCCTTCAGACAAAATGTTTGTCTGCTGGTTCAACCTGAGCCTATATAGGCCCACCCCAGCTGAACCAAACAAGGCTCAGATTGGGCCCCGCCCACCACTAAGTGACATGATCATTTTGTGAACTCCAATCCACCCACTCTCAGCTTGAGAGGGGGTGGATTTTGTACAGCCGCCCCATCAAATACAATGAATTTGATCATTACTAACTTCCGCAGAAGGAATGACAATAATACCAAATAAAAGAAACAAACAGTAATTAAATGTTCAAGAATTACTATTTTTGCCCTCAAGGGGGTTCAGGGTCGGCCATTGCCGGAAGGGCCACTAGTCTGGCCACAGGTCTGATGTAGGTCTTGCCCTTGATCTCCACTTCTGCTGTACGAACACGCCCGTCGTCGCTTGGCATGATGCGAGTCACCCTTCCAATTGGCCACAGTCCTCTGGGCGACTGTGGGTCCATCACCATAACGACTGTGGATGCCTCCATGTTGGCTGTGTCTTTATGCCATTTCTGGCGGGTTTGAAGGTTTGGTAAGTAGTCTTTGATAAAGCGTGACCAGAAGTGGTCGGCTAAGATCTGGCTGTGCTTCCACTTGCGGCGACCAATGAGCTCAGTGTCGTCGTACACTGCCTGAGGAAGGGAGGCGTCCCGCCGCCCCATGAGCATAAGGTTTGGGGTCACAGGGTCAGGGTCAGCCAGATCCGATGAAGCGTAACCAAGGGGTTTTGAGTTGAGGATTCCTTCTATTTCTATCAGAACAGTGTTAAGCACCTCGTCCGTAACGGTTTGGGCTCCCAGGGTCGAGCGCAGTGCTGTCTTGATTGACCTCACCTCTCTTTCCCACACACCTCCGAAGTGGGGGGCATTTGGGGGGTTGAACTTGATATCACCACTGATGGCCACTTTGTGCTGTCGAAAGCGGAGCAATACACCCAGCATTGAAGGACCCAACACTGGGCCGGGGAGGAGTTGTTCGTTCAGAACTTGGCCTTGATAGGGGAATGAACAGTTAAAGACTATGCAGTGTTTACCATTATGCTCCACAATGTGGTGGGGGGTGTACCAGGACTCTAGGGATTTAGAGATTTGCTCAGTGGTCAGTTTCTTTACATAGCCCGCCTGTATCAACTTATCTATTTCTTGACAGTAGATTTGGGCCAATTCTGGTTTTCGGGCAAGGCGGCGTTCGGTCTGGCGCAAGAGGGGCATGACAGAGTCTTGGGGGGATTGCAGCTTCGGAGCATTGGGGATACGGATAAGGGTTGTTGCATAGCGTTTAAGCCCATCAACTTCCGCTCTGATGGTTTTGGTTTCCAGCAGATCCATGGCCTCTTTGTCCTGTTTTGATCTTGTAATTAGTTTCTCGTTCTTAAAGGGGAGAACGTCCAACTGCCATAATTTCTCGACATGGCGACTGAGTTCTGCGTAGGGGGCACCAGTTGAGGTAAAGAGGGCCTGGGCCGCATCTGAATGCTCCTGGAAGAAGGTTCGCCCTTGAAGGGTCCAGCCTAGCTGGGTATGGAGGGCTACGGGTGTGCCTGGTGGCCCTAGGCAGACTTTCTTGGTTGGGGTTATTAGGTGAGAATTGTCTGCTCCAATCAAGAGAAGGGGCTGCGCATTGGAAAAGGGCTGGAGAGGAAGGCCCTGTAGATGGCGATAGCGTGTCTTGAGTTTATCTACTGGGTAGCTCTGCTCTGACAGTGACAACTTGGCTGAGGTGAATGCGTTAATAATCGGGAACGTCTTCTGGGGATTAAAGGAAGGTGAGATCTCAAAACTAACTGAAGCCCCATCTAATGCCTCAGTTTCTTGTCTGATGGTACGTACGAGCAGCCGTTCAAAGTCTCCTTGAAGCCTAAGTTGCTTACATGCTGCTGGTAGGAGCATTGTACGCTGGGAACCGTCATCAAGGATATCGTAGGTATCCAAGGTGTGATGTTGATTTCGTAGTGTGACCTTAACCACCTTTAGAAGGACCTGGGGGGAACTGGGCTGGGGGTTTACGTATAGGACCTTGGATTCTGTCCCCCTGTTATTAACGTGGTGCAGGGTACCTAGATGTTTCCCGTTACACAGGGGGCATGGTGTTCTCAGGTTACAGCTCTTAGCCATGTGGGATCCTGCACATCTCCAGCACCTCCTTTCCTGTTTTATCCATATGATTGCGTCTTCCGTCTTCAGCTCCTTAAACTCTTTACAGTTGATTATCAAATGGTCAGAGGAGTTGCAGTACTGGCATGCTCTAGATTTTCTCTGTTTACTTGTAGAGGGTAATGGGGGGGTGTCAGGGCTGGTACCGTGCAATATGGTTGCTGTAAAAGGGGGAGGCCTCTGCGCTGATCTCCCGGGTGGCACAGGGGCTTCAGTAGTCAGATTCTGGACTTGAACGGCTACTGACTGGCATTCAGCCTCACATTGGAGCCACACGGCAAAGTCAACCAGTGTGTAATGGGCTCCTGGCCGAGTTGAACGGGTGTGGCGAATGAAGTTAGCTACAAAGTCGGCTGGGAGCTTACTCAGAAGGTGCTGCACGTGGGATGAACAGGCGAGCTCGGCGGCGCCCTCGCTCTGGCCCATGGCCTGCAGCATTCCTACCAAGGACTGGACCCTAACTGCAAAGGCGTGGAAGGCTTTGGAATCACCAGGTTGAACCTTTGGGAGACTAGTTATAGCTGTAATTTCTCTCAAGGCCAAGTGGTGAGGCTGGCCGTACTGTTGGTCTAGAGCAGCTAGGGCCTTGGTATAAGGCTGGGGGTCATGAGCATAAGCCAACGCTATATGGAGTGCTGAGGGTAGTTTGAGGTGATCTAGCAGGATATGGTACTTGTATGTTTCGGTTTCCCAGGGGGACAGTAGGTTTGACAGGGCCATCTTAAGCATTGTGTATTCGTGAGGGTCTTCTTTATTAAGGTTCGGGAATGTGGGTCCCTCGACCCTAGAGGACTTGTGCCCGAATGGTGAGCCTGCGTACGTTTGTGGGTTATGCATTGGAGTGGGGGGCCATTGCGTGGGGAGAGGTACTGAATAAGTCCACTGCTGTGGTGGAAAGGAAGTGGGAGGTACCTGGTAGGGGGTGGTCACTGGGGGCTGCTGGGGTGGTGCGGGGGCCCACGGCTGCGGCTGAGGAGGGGCGGGGTAGGCACAGGCAGGGGGCGCTGGAAGAGGTGCTGCAGGCCACAACTGTGGCTGAGAAGGGGCTGGGTGGGCCCAAGCAGGGTGCGCTGGAGTAGGTGCTGGAGGCCGTGGTTGTGGTTGAGGAGGGTCTGGGTGGGCCCAGGCGGGGGGCACTGGGTTAGGTGCTGGGGGCCACGATTGTGGCTGAGGGGGGGCTGGGTGGGCCCAGGCGGGGGGCGCTGGAGTAGGTACTGGGGGCCACGACTGTGGCTGAGGGGGGGCTGGGTGGGCCCAGGCGAGGGGCGCTGGAGTAGGTACTGGGGGCCACGACTGTGGCTGAGGGGGGGCTGGGTGGGCCCAGGTAGGGGGCGCTGGAGTAGGTACTGGGGGCCGCGGCTGTGGCTGAGGAGGGGCTGGGTGGGCCCAGGCAGGGGGCGCTGGGGTAGGTGCTGGGGGCCGCGGCTGTGGCTGTGGTGGGCCTGGTTGGGCCCAGACAGGGGGCTCTGGGGGGGGTGCTGTGGGCCACGGCTGTGGCTGAGGAGGGACTGGGTGGGCCCAGGCAGGGGGCACTGGAGTAGGTGCTGGGGGCCACGGCTGTGGCTGAGGAGGGACTGGGTGGGCCCAGACAGGGGGCTCTGGGGGGGGTGCTGTGGGCCACGGCTGTGGCTGAGGAGGGACTGGGTGGGCCCAGGCAGGGGGCGCTGGAGTAGGTGCTGGGGGCCACGGCTGTGGCTGAGGAGGGACTGGGTGGGCCCAGACAGGGGGCTCTGGGGGAGGTGCCGGGGGCCACGGCTGTGGCTGAGGGGCTGGGTGAGCACCGGCAGGGGGCGCTGGGGAGAGTACTGGGGGCCACGGCTGTGGCTGAGGGGGAGCTGGGTGAGCACAGGCAGGGGGCGCTGGAGTGAGTGCTGGGGCCCACGGCTCCTGCTGAGGAGGGGGTGGGTGGGCCCGGGCATTCGACGCTTGGGGCAGCGCATAGTGCATCTGAGCGTTGGGCGCTGGGAGGGGTGCGTAGTGCACCTGAGTGTGGGGCACAAGGTGCGCTTGAGTGTACAGCACTGAGTGCATAGGGGGCTGCAGTGCTGGTGGTGGCGCCTGCTGGGGGGGGGGCCCAAGTGGTAGCATCGGCTGGAGAGGGGGTCCAGGTGGTGGCGCCGTCTGGGGATGGGGCCCGGGTGGTGGTGTCGGCTGCGGGTGAGGGCCGGGTGGTGGCATCGACTGAAGGGGAGGCCCGGGTGGTAGCGCCGGCTGGGAAGGAAGCCCAGGTGTTGACACCGACTGGGGACGAGGGCCAGGTGATGGTGCCGGTTGAGGAGGAGGCCCGGGTGGTGACACCAACTGGGGAGAAGGGCCGGATGGTGGCGCCTGCTGGCTCTGGGCAGGCGATGAGTGGGACGTGGGTTGGGGATGTAGAGGAGGCGCTGGGGGCTGATGGATTGAGACTGACTCTAGTTCGAACACGCCACTCCCATACGCACCGCTCGCGCTCATGGGTGAGATGGACTTGTCGTGTGTTGAGGTAAGGGGGCAGGCGGTGGCCTGGTAGTGTTCGTAGTCCCCCAGGTATGTTGGCGCTATCTTCTGCCTCCCTCCTTTGCGGGGTGCCTCATCGTTCTCCTTCTGGCTAGTCTGGTCCATATCTGGTGGCGGGGTGTCCGGTTCGTAGGACCATGTAAAATATCTTTAGGTTTGGTAGAGAGTTCACTGCATGGCTAGCTTATACACCCCGACACCAGTATGCCGACAAGAGCATTTGGACCAGACCAGGATTGAGAGTTAAAAGTGTTTTATTGCCAGTCTGTGTACAACACATATGATGATGATGATGATATGGTGGTGGTGATGATTTAACTAAAATAGGAGTGAAAGACAGAAACAATCAGTAACTTAAACAGACAGAAAGCATAAACAGACCGGCATAAATGTTTATCAAGCAAAATAAACCAAGGAACATAAAGTCTAATAAACACAACATAAAGTCTAATAAACAGAAAACAAACTTACTTATAATGCATCGGAAGTGCTCACATAGCCGTGGGTTTCCTGCAGTGAACCTCTACCCTTCAGACAAAATGTTTGTCTGCTGGTTCAACCTGAGCCTATATAGGCCCACCCCAGCTGAACCAAACAAGGCTCAGATTGGGCCCCGCCCACCACTAAGTGACATGATCATTTTGTGAACTCCAATCCACCCACTCTCAGCTTGAGAGGGGGTGGATTTTGTACAGTGTTGTAGGTACATTTTGATGCAAATATTAAGTACACACACACACACACACACACACACACACACACACACACACACACAGTGGTGTGAGCGGCCTGAACAAACAGCTGGGACCCAGAGGAAGTCAGGGGTCAGGGTGATGCTGGAACAAACCAAACACACAGCGAGCAGTGGAACATCAAAACGGATATGGATGGAGATTCCTTCCACTGCAAATGTATCATCTTCTCAAATATGTTTTAGTAGCATCCTACTACTGTAAATGTGTAAAATATCTGCTTAATGTGTGTGTGAGTCTGTAGTTTATGTATCTTGAGAACTGTCGGCCCGATCGACTTCAAACTTGTCGATCAAAACCGCCAATCCAACCGATAATTGGCCATATATGGAGATGACCAATCAACTTCAAATGATGGATGGTCGAGGACCTGAGGGAGTTTGGTTCCTGACGTCAAGTCGATCAGATACTCTAAGTGGTTGTCCAGAACTGCAGATCCAACTGATGGGCATATGCTGATGACATCAGGGATCTCCATTGTGTGGGCATAAAAGAGACATGGACAGATACATAGAGATCTGCATATCGATGGCCAAAACGCAAAACCTCCTATCTGAAAAATTCACATTGTTGGGAAAATGAAAAAGAAAACTACAAAATGTTGTATCTTTTTTGCACAATGCTATTTTTTTATGATACCCATCACATAATTCACAGTTTCTGGATTTCTGGATTATATTACAATATTATATGTTAATTACACTGATCTCATATTGCAAATGCAGATAGGAGGTTTTTCCCCACTTTTCCTGGATAATTCTGCAGATAGGAGCTTTTGCACTGTGATGTTAAGTGATTGCATAACTAAATAATGATAAATAGTACAGGCTGTAAATACATACATTTACAGCTGCAAACAGTTGCATCAGTGGTGTGGTCTAGGTTTGTTTTCTGAGGTATACAACAATCATTCCCTGCATGAGATGCGCGTGGTTGTGGGTATACGCTAGCGCATTTTCAATGGATGAAATGGTTAGTAGACTGTATACGCTTTTTTCCAAAAACAACAACAATTAGGTGGACTACAAAACAACTGGCCCAGGCACCCCTCGACATAATCCCCCCTATACCCTCAACTCCACCACCTGAAATACCCCCCCACTCCCACAACCCCCATTCCCCCCAACCAGCACAACACACCCCCCAAACCCCACCCACCTAAACCCTCATGCCCTCCAACTCCCCTAACTCATACAACTGGATCACCAACCTTGTGTCCGGTGTGGATAGTGGAATAGTATGTAAGATCATTGAATGTCTTAAAGAGCCTATAAGCAAGGAGGAAAGACGGATGCCTTGACCCTAGAATCACCACAGCCAGGGAGGAGATGAGAGCAGCACACAGGGACTTTGTCGCTGACCAAAAAGGAGAGGGTCTGAGGGAGGAATATAAGCGGAGGAAGGAGGAGCTATATCAAGTGTATGTGTAGTGAAGTGCAGTGAGCTGGGATTGAACCCGAGGCGCCCACTCGCCAGTCCGACGTGTTACCAGTCATGCCAATAGGGCTGAGCCCGATTGGCAGGTCTTTTGCACGCCGGTTCTGGCTACTATGACTGTGGGGGCTACAATCACCCCCCTGATCTTTGGAGCGCGTCCTCGCGCTTCGCACTTCACGCCGCGGACCACCGTGCACGACGTCCCTCATGTTCCTCACGCAAGGATATTACGCTCCTCGTCCTGCCGACTACACCAGATTGTAGTGAAGTGCAGTGAGCTGGGATTGAACCCGAGGCTCCCACTCGCCAGTCCGACGTGTTACCAGTCATGCCAATAGGGCTGAGCCCGATTGGCAGGTCTTTTGCACGCCGGTTCTGGCTACTATGACTGTGGGGGCTACATATGCAACTGGAACAACGGGAGCTGACCCAAAAGATCAGGGACATTAAAGAGGTGCATGTTAACCAGAAACATGGCAAGAGCTGGAAGCTCATCAATGACATTTCTGGCAGAAGCTCTTCTCAGACTTCCAAGATCTGGGGAGAAATCGCAGAGGAACGAGTTGAAACATGGTACCAGCACTTCAAGACACTCCTAGGAAATCCTCCTTCAACCGAAGAAGAGGATGATCCGATGCTCCTGTCTTCCATGACCTTCCCAAACCAGACGGTTCACCATGGATGAGTACCAGAGGGCCAAGGCTACTATCAAGTGAGGCAAGAGCTGCGGGGAAGATGGAGTGACAGCAGAGGTTCTGATGTATGTGCCCATAGACGAGGTGGTGTTGGATTTTATCAAGCACACACGTTTAGCAAGCTGCCGAAGCTGTGGAGAAAAATGATCATCGATCCAGTACCAAAGTCAGGCGAACTCACCAAGGCATTAGCCTGAGCTCACAAGTTGCCAAGACGGCTAACAGGAAGATCCTCAACCGTCTTAGACCCATCTTAGACCCTGTAATGAGAAACTCGGGCAGATACTGGTGCTGAGGAGGATACTGGAAGGAGTAAGGAGTGGAATCTTTCAGTGGTGATCACCTTCATGACTTCCAAAAGGCTTTTGGCACCATCCACCGGGGGAATCTGATGAACATTCTCCGGGCCTATGGAGTTCCTGAGAAGATGGTTCAGATGATGCAGACAAGCTACTCGAGGCAGTCCAGGACTTCTAATAACCTGGGCCTGGACTGCTTCAATGGAACAGGACCTGAAGGTCTGGGGGGCACTTGACTGAAATGCCTTGCATGGGATGAGGAGAGTGTGGAAATCAGACATGGGAGAAGACCTCAAGAGGCGGCTGTTCGTATAGCTACAGTGGAGTCAGTACTGCTGTATGGGGCTGAGACATGGACCGTCACAGCACAACAGGAAAGGGCCTTGGATGGAGTCTACACAAGAATGCTATGAATGGCACTAGGAGTCACATGGACGGACCACATCAGAAATGTGGTCCTCTACCGGAACCTACCATGGGTCACAGACAAATTCAGAGAGAGAAGGATGAGGCAGGGCACTGCGTCAGGGACCCATACAAACTAACACTATGAGAGCCAACCCAGGGCAAAGCCAGGAGAGACAAGAAGTGCACCACCTACGTAGATGCACTTCGGCTTACCAGCTTAGCCAACAATACTGTAGAGCTCAAGACCCTGATGCTAGATAGGAGAGTGTAGAGGGCAGCAATTCAGGAGTCCCAAGTTGGTGTTGGCTAGACCACACTCACACATCGCAAAGACCCTATTCTATATGATCCGGCCTAACTGACCCATGCCCCCCTCAACATAATCCCCCCCATACCCTCTACCCACAACTCCACCACCTGCAATACTCCCCCACTCCCACAACCACCCCCCCCCCCCAACTGCCAGCCCACACCTCTCCACCTCCATAACTCAAAACCCCATCCCACTTCAGGGGTCCCGAGTTGGTGTTGGCTAGACCACACTCTCGCATCGCAAAGACCCTATCCTGTGTGATCCGGCCTAACTGGCCTATGCCCCCCTCAACATAATCCCCCCCATACCCTATACCCCCCAACTCCACCTACTGCAATACTCCCCCACTCCCACACCCCCCCCCCCAACTGCCAGCCCAAACCTCTCCACCTCCCTAACTCAAAACCCCATCCCACTTCAGGAGTCCTGTGTTGGTGTTGGCTAGACCACACTTTCGCATCACAAAGACCCTATCCTGTATGATCCGGCCAAACTGGCCTATGTCCCCCTCAACATAATCCCCCCCATACCCTCTACCCCCCCAACTCCACCACCTGCAATACTCCCCCACTCCCACAACCCCCCCCCCCAACTGCCAGCCCACACCTCTCCACCTCCCTAACTCAAAACCCCATCCCACTTCAGGAGTCCTGAGTTGGTGTTGGCTAGACCGCACTTTCACATCACAAAGACCCTATCCTGTATGATCCGGCCTAACTGGCCTATGCCCCCCTCAACATAATCCCCCCCATACCCTCTACCCCCCAACTCCACCACCTGCAATACTCCCCCACTCCCACAAACCCCATACCCCCCAACTGCCAGCTGGGGGGTAGCATAACTCAAAACCCCATCCCACCCCCAAATCCCACCCAACCCATTACCCCCACTCCCAGAACCCCCGGTCCCCATGCCCCCAACCAGCACACCACAACCCCCAAACTCCACCCACCCAAACCCTCATGCACCCCCCACCCCATACCCCCCCAACCACCACCCACACCTCCCACACCCTATAACTTCAAACCCCATCCCACCCCCATACCCTCATACCCCCCAACCGACACACCACAATATTTTCACAGGGTTGTTGGCTGCCACGGTGTTCACGTGTGATTTTGATCTGCAATTAATACAAAATCACGACAATGACGTTCACATTTAAGCAGCAATGACAACCTCTAAACAACAAGTTCAAAATGTTCAATGCCAAAACCTCCTATCTATACCTAAAAATGACCTCCTATCTACATAGATGCACATAGGAGGTTTTTACCTAGAAATAGTTAGGCTTACAAACTAACATTATTTTTGTTAAATAATGCTTTTTTTATGCTCATTTTGAGATCAAGACATTCTACAGTACTGTATCAAGTATTACCATCATTTTTTTTATCAACTCACACTCTTGGTGTGATAAAAGTGTCACCACCTGACACTAATCATTAGCAATCAACAAGGCAATGCAATTAACTTGACAGACTTACTAACAAATACTTAACTAGTAAGGGGGGAAGACACTTTTTTATTTTGAAAATAATAGATGACTACAAACTGAAAGACATTTAGACGGTCTACATAACATAAAATTCCCAAGTTTCAGCTCTGTCTGCTGCTCAACTAGTTCTGGTGCAGATAAGAGGCTTTGCGCTTCAACATTTTAGCACTAATTGGCACTGAACAAGATAGGAGGTTTTAGTCAAATGACTTTTTCTGACAAAATGAGGGGCGGGACTATCTTGCAGACAGACTGAGCATGTGCAGCATAGCCTATAGTCCTCATCCACAGTGAAATCTGAAAATCATGAAATTTGCACATAGGAGGTTTTGCATTTTGGCCATCGATATATGCATTAGAGGAACACAGACGGGTACAACGGGTATTGCATAACCGCGTCGGGCATGAATTCCCAACTGCCATCGTTCCCGGCTTGCATTGTTCCGGAGTAGACTGATGCCGTTCTCAAAGTGCGGTCCAGACACCGCCAGGGGTCCTTGAGGGGGTTCCAAATGGATCCTTACAGGTCTGTAACTCTGAGAGTATGCAAATGGCACTAAATGGACCTGTAAGGGTCAGACTTTGAGAACCACTGGACTATAATCCAGGTAAAAGTATCTTCATGTGAATCTATCCTGCACAAGTACACCAGATGGCTTTCCCTTCACTGTCGTGCAAAATACCCCTTTTATGATTTCTATCTCTGGGACCCCAAGCCACAAATCTTGTAAAAAGTGTTCATTCATCTCAGAGTGTACAGATGGAAGCAAACGGATCTGTTTGGTTCCCTCTGTACACTTTCGGAGTTACAGACCCTCATGGGAACATTGTGTTAGATAGACTTTTATTGATTGAAAATTCAGTCGCCAGAGGCAGCATGACAGCTAATATACAATTACAGTTAGTAAGAGGAGTACTGTGAGCACCATCAATGATGAACAACAGTGTAACCACTTAGACCCTGTAGTCTTAAGAGAAGACTTTGACTGCCGATCTACAAGCTCACAACATGTCACGTTGCGACATGTTGTGAGCTTGTAGATCGGCTATTTTTGGCAAATGTGCCCCCCAGAATAGACATGGTTAAGACAGCATACTCTACAATAGCCTGCACTGTGCAGGACAGTAATAAGAATACACACACTAACCACGTCAGACAGAGTCCTCACTATCAATTATTTAGCTGGGGACCCCCTGGAACCGCCGTCGACGATGTCGTCATCTGCGTCATGTTTTCAAAACAATGCCTTTTGGTGACGGCTCGCAGAGGGCAGCGCTACGTAGTTCGGCAAGTATGTGTTCAAAACAGCGGACCGCTGCCACAACAATGCCCACCTCTGTGACAGGCGGCTAATTCAATGTTGCAATTTAAATTACAGGGAAACAATCGCTGCGCCTTGTCCTCATGCAGTTTACCACAAGGGACGACCATCTGCTTGTAATGCTGCTCGCATGTAAGAGCCTTGAGGTAATGTGCTGGTTCTCAATGTCAGGTTCGTGGACCACGAGGGGTCCAAAACATGGATCCTTGGGGGGTGGTGGTCTGTAACTCCCAGAGTGTAAAAATGAGCAAGGAGAAACATTCAGTAAAGTAAAGGAAACATGTCAAGGATAATACGGATAATACAATATACATAAGGTGCGAGGTGGTAACACTTCGGTAGGTCCATATAGCAGCAGGTATGTACAGAGAAGGAATCATCATGCCATCACTGTGATCACCACAACCAAAAAAACATATTTCCGGGGAGATAACATAGTCTGCGTCGCATTGGAGCAGTATTAATCATTTGTGCCAATTTCTGGAAGAACACGACACCTGTGATTTAGCTATTGTTCTGGACACTTTATTTTATAATATTGTGAAAACGTCCATAGACATTCTACCTGGAAATATCCATTTGTTCACAAACATTCAGAACCAGCTCAGTGGCCTTGTGGTTAGGGTGTCCGCCTTGAGATTGGGAAAGACCATAAATCTTTGGTATGACCAAAGACTATACAAATGGAACCCAATGCCTCCCTGCTTGGCACTCAGCATCAAAGGTTGGATTGGGGTTGGATAGCGTCATGTCCAGGGGATGTACTTGTACATCATGGCTGGAGGATGTACTTGTACATCATGGCTGGAGGATGTGCTTGTACATCAAGCTGCCTCACGATACAGGAACAGGAGACCCTATGGCCCACGGCTCGGCAAGCCTACTTTCAAACATTGTGGTCTGGTCTATAATATAGTTCAGTGATTCTCAACCTTTTCCATTTCAAGGACCCACCAGTTTAATATGCATCAGGCCACGGACCTAGCCTGATTATCAGACTGAAGCTCTTAAAGCAGTCCATTCAGTGGAGTGGGGGGGGGGGTGGTCCTATGGTCTGGAGCCAGCAGTGGTGTAATGGTGATTTTTTCCCCCAGGGGAACGGTATTTTAATGACGTCACATACACACGCGCGCACACTCACCGCCACCGGTAAACCTGTTATGCAAAGTAGCCATTTGGGTACTTGGCTCGTGAATCTAGGGGGGGGGCATTTCCAGTGGAACGCCGTGGTGTCCCATGTAGCAACCAAAACACCACTGGGAGCCGGGCTACCACGGACCCCCAATAAATACTTTATTATCATTTATTTTTTTATCTCTATGCCTCATACAGTTTACCACAAGGGACAACCATCTGCTTGTAATGCAGCTCACATCAAAGTGCCTAGAGGTAGTACTGTACACTGCGTCTCTATATTTTTTTCTGAGATGTGATTTGAGGTGGTGACAGGATGAACACAATTCCTTTTATACTGGGAAGGCCAGAAGAACGCTAACTGAATGGAATGCTTATGAAATTCCGTCCCTTTCTGCATTAACCATTTAAGCTCTCTAGTCTGAGTGAAAACAGTGCAATTGTACTTGGAGCACTGTACTTACCCCCCGTCTACACCAAATCTCTTGGCCAAACAATAGCCGATCTACAAGCTTTCAGATTGTCTATTTTTGGCGAATGTTGCCACCAAAATAGGCATGCCAGGGTTCAAGTGGTTAAGGACAGACAGACACAAACTCCCTCACTGCTTGGATCTGGACAGTGCTGCTGCTGCTCTCCTGGAGAGATGATGAGACTTTGAAAATATGCTCGTCTTTGAAGCTTCCTTGCCTCTGTTTGACACTGTGTGTGTGTGTGTGTGTGTGTGTGTGTGTGTGTGTGTGTGTGTGTGTGAGAGTGACACACGCAGTGTCTTGCCTGTCTCTGTCTTTCTATGTGTGGGTGTCTATTTGTGTATGTGCGTAATAGTCTCTCTGTTTTCTTGTCCTTTCATTTGCTTATGTAATGTCTAATTCTTCAAAGGAGATAAATACCCCCCCCCCCCCCCCACCCACACACACACACGAAAACTCTCTAATAATACCTTCCATTGAAGTCTATTATTTCCTCTTCAAATGTGTCAGAATGCCAGCTACATTGTACTAATCTCATCCCTATACTTAGATTCTCTTTTAGCTTTTCAATTTAAGCACTTCAACCCTAGCGTTTCTATCCTGGGCATGTCACAGGCAAACATTTGGCAAAAACTGTCAAACTTTTCGTTGTAGCTTGTACCGGCTATTTTCGGCGAATCGATTTGGTGTAGAGGGAAAAACTGATTGTGTGGCAGAGACCCCCATAGAGGATTTGTCGACATTTGTCAAACTTTTTTTTCAGAAATGGATCTAAAGGCATGCGTCATGTTGAGCTTATAGATCTATTTTTTTAATAGCCAAAAAATAAAATAGGGCTGAAGTGTTAAAAACTCCTTCAAGGACAGGGACCCCACTTTGAGAACCAGTCCATTAGTGTATGTTTCCATTAGTCAACATGGCGCATTGCTGTTCTTTTCAAGGCTTCTCTGCTCAAGCCCCAGTGGTGGACAGTGACAAAGTACATTTAGCCTACTTGAGTATTGTACTTACCATTTACTTCACCCATTTTCATGGGCTCTATGCATAGCAGCCATTTTGGAAAGACATTGGGAAATATACTATATATTGTGTAGAAAGG
The DNA here is from genome assembly GCF_963280865.1 of Gymnoscopelus braueri. NCBI lineage: Eukaryota > Metazoa > Chordata > Actinopteri > Myctophiformes > Myctophidae > Gymnoscopelus > Gymnoscopelus braueri. The sequence continues at coordinate 31,573,054 of NC_137603.1, read as the reverse complement.
AGAGACCTGGTTAATCCTACTACATCCATGTTTATTATCTGATATACCAGAAAATATGTAAATTGTCCATACTTCTGTATTAAGTCCATGCCAAAACAAATTGTAAATCCAAAATCCCGCCCCCATAAACGCATTCCCTCCATTCTTACTGAAACTGACTTGAGTTGCAACTACTTGGCATGCTTTTTTACCACTCAACACAATCTGTTTGCCAAAAATATCTTGCCAAGCGCAAGCGTTGTGAGCTTGTAGATAGCCTTTTTTCAGTGAATGCGAATAAGGGGAGTTCGGTTTCAAGTTGTTAAATGCATAAATTGTAAATTGACTGAATATTTAAATTTCTTACATTTTTGTAAAAACACCTTTCTTCAAAGCTAAATTATCTATAATAACCTTGAATAAATAAAAATTAATCTTTCAACCAATACCGTTAAATTATCAACTTTTATTATGACATCTTTCATTTAATAGTGACATGACCTCAATACATTTTGTATAATTATGTGATGTGTATTATCAACAGCAGTAAGCATTAAAACAGTTGAGTTAAATGTCAGACTAATAAAATAAACTTACTTAATTATTTCAAATGTACAAATTGCGTCTTTTTAATATCAATACATTGCTATTCAAAACATTTGAGACCCCCCCCCCCCCCCAATACAAAAAAAGAGTGAACATAGCCGATCTACAAGCTCTAAAGGTACCACATCGTTATGCGTTGTGAGCTTCATGCAACATGTTTTGAGCTTGTAGATAAGCTATTTGCACTATTTTTGTTATAGGGCTTAAGTGGTTAATAAATAATGTACAGTACCATTTCACTTCCTAGAAATGTAGTGGAGTTAAAAGTGCAATATTTGTCTTTGAAATGTAGTGGAGTGAAAGTCAACCCTAGCCCTCCCAATAAAGTAGTTTAAAAATACAAGGAAAGAAAGAAAAAGTACAGTACTCAGTTCATATACATAATGTTACCGTACATGTTAATGACATTATCATGACACAGATCATATTATAACGTGACACCTTATTACGTGAATTATGAAATGCATTTTAAGTGATATACTGTTTTGCATTTGTAGCACGTTAAAACATGATACATTTTTACATACAAAATTATATGACGTGATGAAAAATTGAAAAACCATAAATGTATCACGTTGTGTGATTATAATATTTTTTTCCTGGCATGGCAGCAATACGCTTCTGTATGTGACAACAAATCAAGACAAGTATGTATGACATGTTCAACGCACTGTCAGAACAAAACTAACTTTAGTTATTACAGCAGTGGTGGAAGTAGTATTTTTTTTATTACTTAAAAACCCATTATACATTTTGTTTTAAAATACAAAATGAATTTTTTGTCAGGGCTGGTAAGGCCGACTTTAAGGCCATAATCATGTCATAATGATGGCTGAAAACATGTACAAATTATGGGAACCATCTTTTACTGAATTGTAGAGTTTGACCACTTTGTGAAATGTGATGGGCGAGGCCTATTTGGGGCTTCTGCGACACGTTTTGCATCACCTCGTGCGCAGCCCTGTGCGCAAGCTCGTGAGTCGAGCCCATTGGTCGAAACCGCTTTCGCTCGTTCGTGTTAGTAGTGTTAGTCGTGTTAGATATACAAGCTCATAGTGCGTCACTTCGTTCCGCGCCATGAGCTTGTAGATCTATTATTTTTAATCATGAAAAATCTTTGAATATATCATTTATATTATTTTAAAGTGAACATTTTTTACTCAAATCCGTGCTTCTGGGGGGTCTCTGGAACAAAATATTTTGAGATGGGTCCGCGGCGAAATACATATAATTTTGGGGGTCGGGGTCCTTCAAATGAAAAAGTTTGAGAACCGCACTGACCACATTGTTTTTCAGAAAACTGTTGGGATTTAGAAGATACTTTTAGAAGATATTTTTAGAATCGGCCTCAGGTCTTAATGGGTTAAGAGGGTTTGAAAACAACTGCCCTAACACATTCCCATATTCAAAAAAACGACATACACATTCCTGTGTGCCCAGGTGCATCTTGGGAAATGAAAATAGGAGCAGACACGCCCCAAGCGTTTAGAGCAGAGAGAACAGACAGAATACATTTTAAAACTTCATTATTCAAATTTGAAAACTTCTTTCATCATTCAAATTTGGCTGATGGGTCAATACATTATTCAGTGGTGTGACAAACTGAGAATATATATTATTACCATTATTGATTTACAGGGTATTTTAGTAAAAGTAGCAATACCACAATATAGAAATACTCTGTTACAAGTAAAAGTCCTGCATTCAAATTAGAACTTTATTTCATTACGCAGAATATTTAATTTAACATTTTGGATTTTCAAATAACTTACGTAGTTAACATATGTTTTGTAATAATCTAAATCTGAAAAGCAACTAGTAACTAAATGTGTCAAATATTTGCCTCTTAGATGTTGTTTGTAGTGGAGTAGAAGTATAAAATATTGAAAATTTCTCAAAATTAATCACTCTCACAGTGAGAATGTTTTGGTAGTTACAGTACTCCAACAATACCACACTTAAACGCCATTCACCTACACAAAATAATGAAGGTGCCAACTGGAACCAAAACTGCTTATTCAGTGTGACGGATTAATTTATAGGTTTATATATATCATCAAGTGTGCCATAATCATATTTCTGCATTATCATGGTTTGAATTTTGTGAGCTAAAACAAATAAAAGTATTAAAAGTATTGTATTTGATTACCTCCTCTATATGTGCACGGCATAGATTGTTACAGTGCAAGATTTTATACAGAGTCGGTTTTACAAACACAAAGCTAGCCAGAATATATCGTGAGAGGTCTGATGCATGTAATAGATGTAAACAGTCCCCTGCTGACTACATGCACATGTTTTGGTCTTGTCCCAAACTGTCAGCTTTTTTGGCAGCAGTGTTTGATACCTTATAGGGAAGGCATTGGGTGAGAAAATTGACCCTGACCCTCTTACTGCCCTTTTTGGAATCTCCTCTACTCCTAACTGTGGAGTCTCGCTCCAGTCCCGCCGGTCAGGTGAGTTTTCCTACAGTGGGAGCCAGAGTGAGGAGCCTCGAGTCCAGCACCTCAGACAGCCCCCGTTGCCTAGGGAAACTAGTTGAGGGGCGGTATGTGCCACTCTTCATCTTCAATCAGTTAGAAGTGATGACACCTGCATGCTGGTCAATCAGAACACAGATGGGCCAAGTTTACTTAAGGTGCTCACTCTAGCTTGCTCACTGCTGACTCTCCCTGGGGGAAACGCCGTCCGGCGGTAAGCGATACACTCACTCACTGTTGTGTTAGTTTACAAAGCTCATGTTGTGTCTTTTTATTCATAGGCAACGTACGAGTGTTGAGGAAGCCTACATTGGTTAACGTCAATCCTACTAACCCCTTCACTTGGGAAGACTTTTTGTTTGGTTTGCATGATATGCAGGTACCAACCTCCCTGAACATTGTTGATTTTCCCTTAATAAATGGTGCTTTAAGCCTTGAACTGCCTCGGTCTTCTGTGCTGGGTTCAGACTCCACATAGCCTCGATCTCCAGGCTTTTATTGTTTAGTTTTGCTAAAAAAATAAAAGCCTGGACCAGCGCGTCGGTGTACCCGGTATAGGAAGTGTTTCATTTCCCCAACCAACCAGAGTGCAATGGGCATCGCTCGTAATGTTGTGCTGACGGGGCGGGGGCTGACGGACAGATCGGTGAACCAATGGGATCAGGCGCATTCTCTCCGTGCTGATTTTAAACCCGCCCCTATACACGAAAGCAGGAAGGCTAGTGCAGCCTAGACTCCACATAACCCACGAGCATCCATATGGTGAGTTATTGCATTTACAACCTTGCTGGCCAGGAGGTTGATTCTCCTTAAATAGATGCATCCATCCCCTCCCACCCATAACAGGTGGATCCATGAAATCTTGTACTGTATTAAACGAGAGAATAAGGTTCTCCCTTGGCGGATCCTTGAAGATCTATCACAAAACATGGCAACCATTATTGGACTATATTGGCACCCTTATTGTTGTAGAAGAGCACAATAATTTATTCTAGAGTAAAGCCTCCCCCCAGTGTTTTCCTCCCCCTCTTCCTTGTCCTGGATTGAATGAGAGTGTGTGAGCTGCGTCTTATTTGTCTCTTTTGTTTTTTGTCTTGGGTTGATATTTTTTAAATATATATAGTTTTTTGTTTTAATGTTCAAGGTTCCCAACCAGGCTGCATCCATCATCATGGCCTTCCTGGAAGCCACTAAGACCATCTCCAATATGATGATGCAGAAACTGGACGAGTTTGTGTCGTCCAGTTTGGTCTTGAGTACATGCTGTCTTTTCTGTCTTCTTAAAGATTTAATTAAAAAAAATACATGTGTATTTATTTTTCATTCCTTTTAGCGTCTTGTTGCTACCCATAGCTGTATATTATTTCTGTATCTGCCCTGTGTTATACTTACTGCTGTACTGCCATTGGCAACTGAATTTCCCATGCCCTGCGGGAGGTCTTATCGGTCTATCTGAATGTAGGTATATTGGCATCTACTGGAATCGGGACTATCAACATGGAAGATTCAGCTGTCCACAATGCAGAAGGATCTCGATCCAAAGATCAATTCTGAAGAAAAACACCATGTGTGAAACATTTAAATGCTACCCTTTCATCGTCAGATTTTTACCCACATGAACCCTAGCGTTCGCATTCTGGAGTGAACCATTGACAAAAATAGCCTGTTGACAGGATCCCCTGTGCAGAACAACCCGTAAGACATGTGGGCTCCGTTTCATTTTGCCTGCCAAAGCTCTCTCTCCTTGGCATCGCGAAAACTTTCAAAATTGGCGTAACAGAACCCCATCAACAGGTAGGGCTGCAATAATTCTTGGCAATTACTTTTTCAATTAATCGAATAATCGAGGAGCAGGTTTTTTTTATATGAATCATATATATTTCAATGAATCTATTAGCAAAATATTGATGCACAGCACTGTTATTCGAGGAAGTATAAAACAATGCTTATTATTTTTGGTTTAAATGGATCAGTTGGATTAACTGTTGACCCCTATCACCAGCGCCAGGGAGAAGAATGCCAATCCAGAAGAAAAATACTTCCGATCAGATGATGACCTGCTGCATTTAAAGACCTGGTGTAGTTTTATTCTGAAACCGTGTTTCAACCAATCAGAAGGTCCCGTTCCCTCAGGCTATGGCAACGCTGGATTCTCACTCCACTGCAGCTGTGCAGCAGAAAGACTAGTGTTTGTGTAGCCTGTCGCTCACGAAGCCCAACGGAGAGAGGCAGGTGAAACATGTTACTAAGCGGAAGAAAATAAACTAACAAGGATTCACCCCCAGTAGCAGCAAGTGAAGGGCCCAGCACCGAATCCCCACCTGCGTTGGGCGACGGAAATGAGGCCATGTGCCCAAAAAGAACGGTTACCAGCAGAAAGGGTTAAACAAACTATGCATCTCTACACAAAAATCCCCCTGCAGAAGTTCACACAAGTCACCTGCTGGCGCTGGTCACACATCTCCATGTTGCGCAGCGGCAGGGTCTTCCCATACACAAACCACCAAGGCTGGCAGGGTCACCTCCCGGCAGACCCCCCGAGCCACCGCCAGCTGCAGCACTGTCGGCAAGTCAGATCTGTAACTTCTGGATAAGGTCTGACATGTCTGCTTCCATGGACAGAGAGTCAAGGACCTACTAGTAGCAGCAGACCTGCTGAAGTGCTGTTCGGGAGGCCTGCTGTGATTACATGAGTTTCAAATGGACATAAACACCTCAATGTCGTCTCCAAGCAGGCCAGAGATTGATTTCCCATATAGAAGGAATAGAAAGTCGCTCATGCCAGTCGCCATTCCATCCAGCCAGCTGCTTCATTCCACCAGGAGCGGGGTCTACACAACCTTTATTTCACCAGTAAAAAATACACTGAGACAGAACTTTAATTAAAAAAAAACCCGGTCATGAATCTCCGGCTCTGCCTCAAACTTTACAGTTAGTTTGAACAAGCTTTGTAAGTTGAGTTTGATTGTTTGAGAGCAAGTCGAAGAAAGGTGTTCAGGCTCACGGAGAGAAGATGTCATCCTATCAATCATGAGCGAATGGCTGCTCGTTCTCTGGCCACACACAGCTGCGGGAGATCATTTAGATAGGCCTACGTCACCTCCTCTGGTCAGATTCTCACACCAAGCTTCCTACTCGTCGCCTCTGGAAACCTTCCGCCACCAAAACCTCCCAACCACCACCATTCTGCAATCCTTTACATTGTGTGTGTCCACGGACTAACAAAAAGGCCAGTGATCCTTCTTAAACAGCAGAAGAAATTGTTCATCAGCTCTTGGGGAACAAGGGGCGGCTGGTTGACCAAAGGCAGGCAGCACACCTGCCAAAATGAAAAAGCACACACCCATAACTAAGAATCAGTAAATATGCCACACAGTGGCTGAACTTGACCTCTGTCTCCGCCTCCTCCTTAATTGATCAGCCTGACCGATGACCATTACCACCTCCATTGGTGGCCACGTATATGGGCACACGGGTGGCCGAGTCCAGCCTCGGTCGGTGGCCGCATAATGGGCACGCGGGTGGCCGAGTCCAGCCTCGGTCTGTGGCCGCATAATGAGCACGCGGGTGGCCGAGTCCAGCCTCCGAAGGCCTGGGAGGTTATAGCTCCAGGCCTGTCACTAAAATGACCACCCCGTAACAGAGCCTCGTCCTGGGTACGATGTGACACATCTGGCCCCTCGAAGGCCTGGAGGTCTTAGCTGCAGGCCTGTCACTACACCAGGCCTGTCACTACACTGATTGACCCCGTAACAGAGCCTCGTCCTGGGTACGATGTGACACATCTGGCCCCTCGAAGGCCTGAAGGTCATAGTTCCAGGCCTGCAGAAAGCGCGACATGTGGAGCAGTTTTGCTTGTTCATGGCGGAGCTCGGCCCATCGACGGGGCATGGACGGCCGAGCTGCATGCAAAAATTCAACGGTTGGTTTGAACGCATTGGAAACTGCTTGGCACCAACAATGGTGGGACATTACATAGCAGTAATAAAGCGCTCAGTTATCTATCTCATGGAGTGCACACCGGCCGGCATAAGGCTCACAGCGAAAGACCTAGACCAAATATTACGACGCCTAAGATTGGAGTGAGAGGCGATCGGAGAGCACATTGCGAGACACAGATTTAAAGTTATGGAGACAAAGTGAGAGGCTGCACACCGCAGAGCAAATGCGAAAATTCGGTGCGATACGTATGATACCCGAAGCCCTTAAACAAATAGAAGATAACCCGAAATGAGGATCTGGGATCCGTAATTGTGTTGGCCTAATAGTCGAACACTTGGTTACCATTTCAGGTTTGAGGAAAGGCTACTTTCTCTATATGACGGAGGCTGATGTAGTCTGCAGCACGCTGGCCGGGGACAGAACCAGAGTAATCCGTTTAGATCATCAAAAGACACACCATATTCTTGGAACCATATTCATGGCAAATCACTTTGATGGTCAAATGGACTACCTGGAACAATTTGGGACTGGCAGTTTTGACCGCAGAAGAGAATGAATGGCTCCTCCGATTTATGGATCAACAACACCGAAGTGAGGGGCACACGCGCAATGAAGGGCCATGGGAGAACCAGACGAGGAGATGGCCGGGGACCCTGGCGTGCGCATCGCCTGCCCGGATGCACAAACCTTCCAGTGGCCCTCTGGGACACAACGGACCGGGGCTCTCGCCCGGTACTCGAAAATAGCAGAACCACAAGGTTGTTGCCGGACACTGAAGCGAGAAGCCATGGTGGCAGACAGGCTACGAGTGTCACTGGAGCGTATCTGGACCGACAACCTAGAAGGCAAGGTATCCCCCCCCCCCAACGAATCTTAGACTGAATTTATCATTCTAACACCTGTATCTCTCTGTACTCTGCTACAGGTGCGGTCAACTCAAGCCATTGAAGCTCCTTCTACCTACACACGCACCACACAGCCTACAAAAGCACCACACCCGACAGTTTCTGAATAAAAACTGTTATAAGCAAACCATATGTGTCCGCCTGTGTTATTTGCGACGGGGTAGCAGAACCACAAGGTTGTTGCCGGACACTGAAGCGAGAAGCCATGGTGGCAGACAGGCTACGAGTGTCACTGGAGCGTATCTGGACCGACAACCTAGAAGGCAAGGTATCCCCCCCCCCCCCAACGAATCTTAGACTGAATTTATCATTCTAACACCTGTATCTCTCTGTACTCTGCTACAGGTGCGGTCAACTCAAGCCATTGAAGCTCCTTCTACCTACACACGCACCACACAGCCTACAAAAGCACCACACCCGACAGTTTCTGAATAAAAACTGTTATAAGCAAACCATATGTGTCCGCCTGTGTTATTTGCGACGGGGTGGCCGCCATTATATTAATTCTGCATGTGCGCTAACTTGAAAGGAGAGGGTGTGTGGGCGGCAGCACCCTACAGTGTATGGGGCAGAGACCGTATCTTAGCAACACTGAAAGCGCCAACTCTCATTGGTCGTGTCATGAATAAATGAGCCAATGAGCTGAGGGCACATCCCAGACACCCAGACTCACATACAGTAGCTCACTGACAGTCAGTCACACACACAGCAACAAGAGAGTAGAGAGTCGGTGGGAGGAGGACAGCAGAATCACCGTCACAGTCGCCCTGTCATTCATATTGATTCCCCGACCTCAAAATACAGAACAGAAGTTGTTGTCACTGTCAACATGTTTGCAGACCAATACCCCCCTCCATACAACACACACTGCTCACTGCACACTAACACATGTGTAGTATAGGAAGCCTTGTTTAGCTGCTTGGACGCTGTGACCACTGTGGTGTATTGCCAAAAATGCAGAGAGGTTTTGTCTTCTTGAACACTTTGCAATACCACCAATGCAACGTGTCATTAGGCTACACACTTAAAAATGGTGGGTTGTTTTGTCAACACAACCACTAGGTTGAGCCTGTTGGTTAATTTAATTGGGTTATTTTTATGGAAATGGGTATTCTGAGAACCCAATTCGCTAGGTTATTTCTGTTGGGAATGGAGTTATTAGCTGTTGGGATGCAATTTCTATTTAGTTGTGTTGGTTTGTTTTGGATTGCTTAACTCAATGGGTTGACGTTCGGGTATGCGCATGCGCATTGCGCAACCCGCGAAGCCAAGCACCACCCACTATTCTCCGGCTACAATATACGATGGTCGGTCGTACGGTCCCACTGTGAGGAGACGCGATTCAGTACAAAGCAAGGTTTGTTACATACATTACATATACATTGTTTTGCCATGTAGTTGACTTGATATTATTATACAAATATTGTTGTTAAGATGTAAGTTCGTGGAGCACTGTTGTGTACATTGCATCAAAGTAGCAAGCTAACACGTTAGCTGGCTAGCTATGTTGTTGTTACTCGAAATGACTTGAGAAATGCGTCATTATTGTAGCTAGGAGGACAACGTTAGTTATCTCGTCAATTTGGCTTTTAATGCAATATCACACAAGTGAGTGTTATGGAGGGGAAAGCGCGGTTGTGAATCAGCCAGCCTCTGCATGCTAGCAGGCCTCAGCTAGCTAGCTCACCAGGCTTTCCACAGCACCCGTGGGAAGCCTGGTTTCTATCGTCAATCAACGAGTGTGCTCCGGTCTCCTGCCTACTGTATCCGGTCATTTGCACGCACACATGCATGCCTGAAACGTTTCCGTATCCGGTATAGACCCAGACCGGATCAGCAACCTGCAAAGCAACTTGATCCCAGTCTACATACTGACTAGTTTGGGCTAGCTGCAGTGCGAATTAGACGTTGTTGTTCCCGACGCCAAGTCGGCTAAAACTTTGGTAACGTTTGGTAACGTTAACGTTAGACCTAGTGGTGGAAAAAGTACTCAAATGTTTTACTTAAGTAAAAGTATCAATACTGCATTATAGAAATATTTTGTTACAAGTAAAAGTCCAGAATTAAAAATGTACTTGAGTAAAAGTACAAAAGTATTGGCATCAAAATGTACTTCAAGTACCAAAAGTAAAAGTACTAAAATATTTGAAAATAGCAGCGCGACGCGTTGTGAGCTTGTAGATCGGCTATTTTCAAATAGCCTAGGTATAAAATAGGGCTAAAGTGATTAAAGTATGTTTCATAATATAATAATTTATATCTGAAAAGTAACTAGTAACTAAAGTTCTCAAATAATTGCAGTGGAGTAAAAGTACAATATTTGTCTCTGAGATGTAGTGGAGTAGAAGTAAAAGTATTGGAATTTGGAAATACTCAAGTAAAGTACAAATACCTCAAAATGTTACTTAATTACAGTACTTAAGTAAATGTACTTAGTTACTTTCCACCACTGCGTTAGACCTAACCGTTATGTTAAAACAGTGAAAAGACTTGCACTACTGAATCTTATTTCATGTTGTTGTATGTTTTTTCTTTATGGACTCTGTGTTGATGTTTCAGGTTGATACGAACAACGATTTTGGGCCGGATGGACGATTTTGTGACCTCAAAGTTGATCGAGTGGCAGCTTCCAGGGCTGATAGAAAGGTTCAGGGGTAAGCTAATTTTTAAGTCATCTCCATGCCTTCATTTTATGGGTACTGTGTTATGGTTTAGCCCCTGTCATCATTATGTGCCTGATATATGCTCTGTGCATAGGAAATGAATGGGACTAGTTAGCCACTTTAGCTTGCTGTCAATGCCTCAGTTTTTAACACTGGGTGATCCATCTTGTGATTCAAATATCTTTACTGTAGTTCAACTGTAGTAGTTTACTGTAGTTTACTGTCTACTACAGGGGTGGGCAACTTTGATGATGGAGAGGGCCACTATATTTCCAGTCTCTCTAGAGAGCCACATTGCGCATATATATATATACATATATACATATATACATATATACATACACATACACATACACTGTAGCAAAAATAGCAGATCTACAAGCTCAAAAAGCGTCGCAGTGTGACAAGTTTTGAGCTTGTAGATCTGCTATTCTTAAATTAGAATTCTACATCTTTTGCTAATTTTTAATCCTGAAAAGTAAGATTTTTACTTTATTTCAAATGCATTTAATAATTTCAAATGCATTTAGTAATACTTATGCTAACTTTATTAAATACAAATACATTTGACATAAAAAAGAATACAATTTTAGTACAAGTCATTAAGCTACTAGTACAGACTGAAGTAATTAAAGCAGCTGAAATCAAGTGTAACAGCTGAAATCAAATCAACCTGCGGGCCACGTTAAATTAAGGTGCTGGCCGCATGTGACCCCCGGGCCGGCAGTTGCCCATGTATGGTCTACTACTATTGGATTAATTGATTAACTGAACTGGGTGTTCAGCTGCACTACTTCCAGAAAGGATGTGGGCTTGAATATTCCTTGTCTAATACTATAGGATTAATTTATTATCCATTGTTATGGCACCCAGACCCTAATATCTATTCATGAGTTGCAGTTTTAGTCCTAGACCTCTATAAAGCTTGTGGTTTATATGGATGGTCACTGTAGTAATATTTTGTGTTCTGTCTTTCAGATGAGGCTATTGATGAAGAGAGCTTCGGGTACCTGGATCTTCACACCATCACCACCTTGATCCCTAGAATAGGCGAGAGGCTAAAATTCATTAAGAGACAAATAAATTGTAAGTAATACGGTTGCATACACGGTCACCATGTTCTAAATTAAAATTCAGACGGACGGACTGACAAACAGACGTTACCCTTCACTGCTTGCCCTTTTAGTTCAGAATTCAGATGAGTCATGGGATACGTTTGCTTTAGATGTAAAACTCGAATTCCTGGGGATGGGAGAAGTCTTTTTATCCATTTACGTGCGGTACATCATGTTAATTATGCTGCAAACTAATTCCAGTGTTGTGAAATTGGCTGCGGTAGAACATTTAACTACATGCGATCTTTCCGAAGACACTTACAGCAGCATGAAAATGTTGAGGAAGTGCTTAGTGTACCCGCTCAAGATCCAGTCCAGCCTGAGTTCCTTAATGCTGAAGGCCAGCCAGGAGAGGAAGTTGAGGAGTGGGATGAGATTGAGCCAGTGGGCATTACTGATCGGGTAGCTCATTTTTTAGCTCATTTGAGGTCTGTGCCTTCGCAAACATTGTCCGGCATTCATTTGTTTGTTGAGCAGACCTCTAGTTTAATCTCTGACATTGTGGGTAGACTGCAATCAAGGACCATGGCAGTTTTCAGTAGTTTGGGACATAATCAAAGCCCAGAGGTAGAACAGCTAATGGTGGAGTTCCAAGACTGTGCTGAGCCCTTCCGAGATCTAGACACTGAGTATAAACAGATGCAGTATTTTGTGAAATTAGGAGGCTTCATTGAACCAGTTGAGGAAACTTTCCGTCATGACGAGGTTTCCTACGTCCAGAGAAGGGACTCTGCCACCGGCACTGTGAAACAAGTCGCGGTTCCTGACACGTTTCAACGTGTTCCACTTACACACCTTCTAGGACAGGTCCTTGAAATGCCTGGCATCTTACAGGCAATGCTGGATTGGCAGCAAAGAGATGGTAGAGTCCTTCAGGATGTCTTTGATGGGGAGTTTTGCAAAACACACCCACTCTTCCTGAAAGACTTCCATTCCACTTATTATGTACAATGATGACTGTGAAACAGTCAACCCTCTAGGATCAAAGACTGGAACACACAAGCTAGGCTTCATTTACGTTCTGATCAAGAGCTTGCCACCAGATCTGCTCTCAAGTTTACGGTCGCACTTCCTGTGTGCAGTATACAAATCAGATGATGCAAAAACATATGATCTTGATGATGTCCTGCGCCCCATTGTTGCAGAGCTGCAGTTTCTAGAGAAAGAAGGCATCCTCGTTGACACCCCTACTTTTCAAGGCGTTGTTAAGTTCTCGCTTGTCCAAGTAGTGGGGGTCAACTTGGGCTTAAATGCCATCCTCGGTTATACCGGAAGTTTCTCTGCTAACAATATGTGCCGGTGGTGCAGAGTGCATAAACGTTGTCTCGGAGCAGCAGACGTTGGAAGATCCAGCACAACTGCGTAATATACACACCCATCAGGCAGATCTGGAACTCGCAAGCCCTTCAGACACGGGGTTGAAGAGAGACAGCAATCTCAACAATCTCTCTTTTTATCATGTAACTGACAATGTGGCACCGGACATTATGCATGACATTTTAGAAGGAGTAGGGCCCCCTTGAGGTGAAGCTCATCTTGAATACTCTGATTGAGCAAAAACTTGTCACACTTGACCAAATCAACTTCAGACTCACAAGCTTCGATTACGGCTTTTGTGACAAGGCTAACAAGCCCTCTGTGATTAGCAAAAATGATCTTAACAGACCGGAAGGGGCCATGCGGCAGTCAGCAGCTCAAACGTGGTGCCTTATTAGGCTACTGCCCACCATGATTGGTGACCTGATCCCCGAGGGAAACGAGGAGTGGGAACTCCTCCTACTCTTGCTACTGTGCATGGAGTTCATCTTCTCTCCCTCTATTACCATCGCTGCAACACTGTTTTTGACCAAGATCATTGAGGAGCATCACTCCCTCTTCCTTGAACTTTTTCTTCAATTACATTTGCGTCCAAAGCACCACTTCATGGTTCACTACCCACGAGCAATCAGAAAACTGGGACCCTTGATTCACTTTTGGGCAATGCGGTTTGAAGCAAAACACAACTTCTTCAAAAGTGTCAGTCACATCACATGCAATTTCCGCAATATTTGCAAGACAATGGCGTATCGGCATCAGATGCACCTATGTTATAATTTTCTATTTGGCACCGTGTTGAGTCACACTACGGAGGTCGGCCCAGGGCCCACCACCTTTCTGTCCTCCATAGACGGATTTAAAGAAATCCAAAAGGATCTAAGAGATTTTCCTGTTTTCAGTGAGGTTTTGGAGCCAGCCTGGGTGACCTTCAAGGGCACTAAATACAGGCATGACAGTATTCCTCTCCTACGACCCAGATGGTGAACCCCTTCTGGGTCAAATGACAAACACACCAACAACTAAGTTTGTTATGCAGAAGTGGGAAACAAAAGGTTTTGAACAGCACTTTCATGCATATAGTGTGACCAAGACTCAGACTTTGGCAGCTGTTGATCCAAGTAAACTACTTGATCATCATTCATTACAAGCTGTGAAATCACACAGAGAACATGATGACTGTTTATACATCTCCCTTCGCTATAGAGTATTTTAGAATACATCAGCTGACAGGGTGGGGGGGGGGGGGATTAGAGTTTTAGATTAGTACAAACTGGAGTTGATGGAGGGTGAAAAAGATTAAGTAGAGCTAGGGTAGGGGGGGTAAAGTGTTTCAGTGGAGACTAGGTGTGGGGGGCTGCTTTAAAGTTTACACAGCTCTCTATCCACAAGTTTACTAGGGGTTGTGGGCATCACTTCCATTGGATTGGAATGGATTTGATTGGAGAAAATTGACAGGAAGTGATGCCCACAACGCTCTAGGAAACTTGTGGATTGAAGCTTGTTCAACTCTTAAACTCAGTTTAAGAGTTGAACAAGCTTCAATACCCTGCACAGGTTGGACACACTGTGCCCACATGCCACAGTCCCAAGACCAGATTTGACCTGGGGTGGGGGGCTGCTTTAGAGTTCACACAGCTCTCTATTGAAGCTTGTTCAACTCTTAAACTCAGTTTAACAGTTGAACAAGCTGTGGGGTTTAAAGCTTCAGAGTGCTGTAAAGAATTGCCTTGCACAGGTTGGGCACACTGTGTGCCCACCGGCCACACTCCCAACACCAGATTTGCCAGCTGCCACAGTTGCAAACCCAAACCCAGAGATGGCTGCTCTTCCAAACCCAGAGATGCCTGCTGCAACAATGATGCCTGTTCTACAGATAGTTCCAGTATTTGTAAGTCATTGTCTTCCAACATTTCTTAAAAGCTTTAAGCTTTGTGGCGGTCTTGTAGACGTTTTTGGTCAAACAACTACCATAACCACTAAATGTCTTTATTGAATATTTGTATTACAGACACCGGCCAATATGACATACAATTTAACGCCACCTCACAACTACAGAAAACCTCAACCTTCCTACAGTTCAAACGAGAACCCCCACCAAACCAGCTCACCCTGCAAATTAAGGACACAAGACCTAACACACCAGCAACAAGTAAGTAGCCTGGAGTCATGCTTCATCATTAAACTGTTTGACTATTTCGAGCACGCACCAGTTTAACTTTTCCTATTCAATGACAATGAAACGTATTCACTCAAATTCGGTGTGACTGCACACTTAATGATTTGTTTAGAAAAATAACAAATATAGACTTGCACTACTAGCATTGAATCACAAGATGGTCATATATCATCCTTTTTTTTATTATATGAAGTGGTTACTCCATCTAGCACATGTTTAATTTCAATACGATCCTTCAGAAGTACCTATATGTTCCGTATTGTTGTAAAAAAAAAAAATATATATTATTCAAACTATTTGATAGATCCAGTCATGTATCTGGAGCAGAGCGTGAGTGAATTCTCTTTAACGCACCGCAAAGCGCTCGGCCTGGAGCGCTCTGCTCATATACAAAGCTCCAACTGTATTCAAAAACAAACAAAACCACTTCGCTACTCACCGAAACAAAGATGTTTTGTGTCGTTGGAAGTCTGTTCTCGAAGGTGGGAAGCCTCTCAGCACCGCACCTTCGATGTTAAATACACTTTTGGCAGAGATGGGGACTCGAGTTAGGGACTCGGACTCGAGTCGCACTCGAGTTGCCAAAAACGAGACTCTCGACTCGACTCTGACTCGCCCCTCAAAGACTTGAGACTTGACTCGAGCCTCAAAGACTTGAGACTTGACTCGACTCGAGCCTCAAAGACTCGTGGACAATCTTTATTTTATGTTTTTTTTTTTGGACAAATAAATGAATGAAATGCCCAAGAAACTTCCACTCCCCTGTCCCCCCCGCAAAGAAACCTCCGCTCCAGTGCGCGCTGCGCGGAGCCGGCTTCAGTCAAGCTGTTTCGTGCTGCTCATTAACTAAAACATGGAGAGGCGAGCGCAACAGCTGCTATGTGTGTGGCCGCCGCGGCCTTTCATCATAAAGTTTAAATATAAAAACTTCGAAATTAAACAAATAAGTTTAGCTCAGAATCAGCTATATAACCTCAGTTATCTTGGCGTATGCTTACATTTTTTATAAGATGGTCGGATCATCTGTGACAGCACGTTTAGGAAACATCGGATTTTCATTTCGTTAAACCCAGCTGGGTGAATATTCAACACTTCACCACGGTAAACGCTACGCTCATGTAATGTAATGTTCACTGCATAAAAGCTGTGGTTCTCAAACCTTTTCAGGCCGTGACCCCCAAAAGAATCATATTTGAACTGGGGATCCACATTTAGTTTGACTCGATTCCACAGATAAATATTGTGAAAATAGCAGATCTACAAGCTTGCGAGGCATTGTGAGCTCCGTTGTGGTCCCGACCTAGCTGTAGTATACAACCCTCGTAGACGTATTTATGATTCTGAATCATAAATACGTCTACGAGGGTTGTATACTACAGCTAGTCCCGACCCACAGGTTGAGAACCACTGACTACAAGCAAGTGACATGTCTATGACAGCTGAGGAGACACAGAGATATCACGCCACTGCTGAGAAGATAAGACGCCACTGCTCTGCTCGCCTAACCTGTGCGCAACAGGGCATATCTCCGCCAAGCCAGGGTGACCTACCCAGGCCCATGAAATTCATATGCAGACAATTTAAAATCGTGAAAATAGCCAATCTACAAGCTGTAATTATTAATAATTAAGAAATACTATATTTTAAAGAGTGAAAAATCAACTAAAGTCATTATTAGTGCAAGTTCAATCACATTTCATTTGAATGAAAATAAATTGTGGGGAAAATACATAAAATCTCTAATCTGTGAATCTAATGTGATTTATGACCTGTCTATACTTTTACATCTATGCCTTCGTGTGTGTGTGTGTGTGTGTGTGTGTGTGTGTGTGTGTGTGTGTGCGTGCGCGCATAATAACTGTATTTCAGCCTTAGGCTACATCATATAAATACATAATTAAATGTGTGTGTGTGTGTGTGTGTGTG
The DNA here is from genome assembly GCF_963280865.1 of Gymnoscopelus braueri. Classification (NCBI taxonomy): domain Eukaryota; kingdom Metazoa; phylum Chordata; class Actinopteri; order Myctophiformes; family Myctophidae; genus Gymnoscopelus; species Gymnoscopelus braueri. The sequence continues at coordinate 31,555,945 of NC_137603.1, read as the reverse complement.
TGTGTGTGTGTGTGTGTGTGTGTGTGTGTGTGTGTGTGTGCATAATAACTGTATTTCAGCCTTAGGCTACATCATATAAATACATAATTAAATAAATTAAGAATAGAATCCCCCCCCCCCCCCCCCCAATTAAAAAAAAAAAAAAAAAAAAAAAAAAAAAAGACTTTAAAAAGACTCGAGACTTGACTCGGACTCGACCCTCAAAGACTTGACTCGGACTCGACTCGACTCAACCCTCAAAGACTTGAGACTTGACTCGACTCGTGCCTCAAAGACTTAAGACTTGACTCGGACTCGACTCGACTCAACCCTCAAAGACTTGAGACTTGACTCGACTCGTGCCTCAAAGACTTGAGACTTGACTCGGACTCGAGCTCAGAGACTCGTGGACATCTCTGACTTTTGGACAGAAAATAAAATATTTTTACCGGCAGGAGAAAATGCTTTGGGTTGCTCCACTGCGCTCTTTATGGGTCAATGTTTTTTTTCCTATTGACCAGATTTCTCTTGCCAGTGAAATATTTTCTTCTCTGTCCAAAAAGCGTATTGTACAGAAGGTGGGGGGGGGGGGGGGGGGGGGCTGAGAGGCTTCCCACCTCCGAGAATAGACTTTTAACAACCCAAAACAGTCTTTGTTTCGGTGAGTAGCGAAGTGATTTGGTTTATTTTTACTATAAGTTGGTGTCCTCGCAGAGCAGTGGAATTCCTTGTCTATTAGCAGAGCCGAGCGCATGGCAGGACTCATTAATGCTCCGGACCAGGGCTAGTATCACAAGTAACCTAACATAAGCTAATAATGTCTTGTCTTTTCTCATAAGATTGGAAAAATCACTGTAAAAATACTGGAAATCCACCCACCCAGACCCTGCAATTCATTCCAAGGACCAACCCAAATATACGACATCACCACAGCAGATCTAACCGGCAAGACAACAATCACTCTCTGGGAATCACAAATCTCATCCATTACAAATCACTCCACATACACATTCACACACCTCAAAAAATTCCACACCTCACTCACAGCCACCTTATCCACCACAATCACACAGACACAAAACATGCACATCCCACAGCACATACTAGCACTCACAGTAGAAACACACCCACACAACACCATCACGACCATCACCGGACCTATCACCGCCAGTAACATCACCACCAAAATGCACTGCACCATTTGCCATAAACACTACGAGCACTTCGACCCCAACACTGACTACAATAAATGTGCACACTGCAGCTGGCGGCAGAAATCCACAGACTACATATCACAAACATCAGGCACACTTATCGTCACCACCACAAACAGAGTCACCCTCAAACTAACAGCTACTAGATGATACGTAGGGCACAACCAGCTGCTACTAATGAGGGTAGAGCGTAGGTTTCGCCGAGTCCCAGCTGTGTAGGAGGCTCTTACGCAAGCTGCGTAGGCAACGCATGACCTGAAATCTACGTGCCTGCTAAGGTACTGCGCAGCCTGTGTGGACACACGTAAGACCCGTCGTAGGACCTGCGCAGATGCTCTACGCAGCATCTCTACGAATCTCTTTGGGAAACGCGGCCAATGTGATTTGTTAAATTGATGACCATCAGTTGTGCCAATGAAATGTCAATTATAAAAGGGAACCACCCATTATAATTAGTAATAATAAATAACAATACATTAACAACCTGACTTGCTGGGTTTAAAGAACTCAACACTTTGCTTAGGGTATACTATCACAAGTATATTTTATAATTGTACAATAGTCAAATACCGTACAATACTGTATATTTCATAGCACACCAAACTTCTACATTCAACATGTCTTTACCAATCAACATCTTTTCAATTTGATTCTTAATCAACAATTTGTTTCTTCATTCCTTTATAAACAATTCCACACACCTACCCCTCCAGCCGTAATACATCTCCAATAAATCAAAGCTAAACACTTTCTTACCCTAAGGACAGGGGAAAAAATGCATGCACAACAAACACACATATAATGTACTACGTTATTTGTACAATGAAATAATTTACACACAACGTTCAGTCAAGGCAACGATACCAAGTGTTCCTCTCTCACTACTTCAAGCATGCATAGCTAAATCAGACAAACTATACTTCATAACATTCTGTTGTTGTGTTATTCTTCACGCTTATAAATAAACAGCCATTCAATTCTAATCACTAGCAGGTGACCTGATTGCAGTAGTGGGACGTCAATGTTGCCTGCGCATGCATGTTCAAGTACAATCACTTACAATTACACCACTACCAAGTACTATATAAACTTCAACACTCATCCGCCACATAACACACACAGTCCTATTTCAACACAATCACAGTCAGTGACCATTTCCTCAAATCTCATAATGCTTGTGTTCTTGTACAACTGTCACCATAACAAAGCTATACTCTAATACAAACTCTCTGTACCAACAGCTCAACATGTCTTCACCACTGGACATGGCACCAGCACACTGTACTGCTGCAACTATTCTCCGCCGCAGATACATCAAAGTCGTGGTAAGTCCATTATACATTTGCCAATATGTGGCAAAACACACTATTCTTAACACTTCTGAACTAACAACTGACCATGTGTGTCTTCCTTTCCCCTTAACAGCACACATGTACTAACCAGCATGCACAAAAACATGCCCTTGCAAGACAAATCTACAACTTGGCCACAGCTGCAGTCCAAGCAACCTACAAAAACTTCCACTACAACAACGTAATACAACACCAGCAACGACTCCAAACCAAAAAGTCACTCGAACTTGCTACTGTCACAACCGAAACCATGCGACTTCAAAAACAACTACAAGATGCAACACAATTTATCAAAACAACATTTACACCTGGTACATGCATGTCTCCAACTGCATCATTAAACACAATGTCTCACACACACAATAATGCATCCCTACAATTCTATATTGCTTCATTTGTATTAATTGCTTCACTGTCAAATACAGCTTTCTGGGACAACTGGCCAAGTACTAACCCCGCCAGCACTGTTCCGGAGACATCGTCCACAAACCAGGACCCTGGCACACCAGTAAGTGCTACATACATTATAGTACTGCCACACAAATATGCCAAATAGGCGCACCACCATAACATGACTTCATACAACTCAATATCGCCTCATATTCATGTAACATTAACACTCTTCTAAACATCACAAGCACATTCAACATAAGACTGCCATGCAACTTGCCAAACAGCCACAACTACAACTTCAACAAACACCAGACCATTCTCAGCACCAACAGCTCAATAGCCTATCATCACAATATTTCATCTTAAATACTTACTTCTTGCATCTACTCGTCTTAAACAAACCTGACTTCATTCATTTTTTCATTTTAATTACACTCCAACGCCAATAACCTCACTACACCCCATACACTATAGATTCTCAATTACATCACACATCTGACTCATACCACAACCACACCCAATCATCACATTATTGCCTTCACCATGCAACAAAACAAAAGCAATGTCCATACAATCATATCACCATACGCTCACTAAACAATACACGCCATTTTGAAGTTGACATTCCCTTTCGTTAATACATTTTAACAATATGCCAGTTCAAAGCTTGTCCACTGTCATCATAACACAATTTCCATTCAGTCAATCCTTTTCACATGCATGTACTGACATCTCCTCTCCATCAACAGAACTGCCAAACACAGGAGGCCCAGCCAGAATAATAAACGGGCCAAACATCCAGCACCAAAGAAAAGGTACAAATCTAACTAAAATCACTTCACCAATGCATTCCCATTCCACAAATGCAACCACTTTCATGTAAATGCTTGTCAAATACAACAGAAGCAATCAAGGCCACACACCACTATAACAGGAAACAACAACTACATTATGACCTATTTCACTTGCAAACATACATCACTGAAAACTGAGCCACTTACAGTCTATTTAACCTACATGTCTTTTGCAGGCTTACCATTGCTCATGTGTGTCAACTTCCAGACGAAGGCACCAGTTGATGCGTTACATTTTTATTTTGACTGTTTATACATGTTTTTTTTTGCTTGCCATGACATTTAATCATTGTCTTACCTTTCAAAATAATGCATGCTTTTTATTGCTTTGCTGTGAAATTACTCACTTTCTTACCTTTTAAACAATGTATTTTTAATTCTAAAACAATGTCAACATTCCAAGTAAACTATATTGAACTGTAATGCTCCAAGAATGTCATATCTTACTACACCATATTCACAGACATTATCATTTCCTTGTATCAAACAATGTAATCACATATGCCACTAACAGCACTATATTCTACTATCAAGCCAACAGACTCCATATCATCACATAATTTCTATGCTCTCTTCAATTATGTTATAATCTAGTCAGAAGTGTGTGTAATTATGCTGCAAGGAAATAAGATCATTCCAAACGGTGGCTGTCGAGGTACGACAAAGACAGCCTGCTTTGTGAAGGCTCAGAGTACTGCTTTGAGGAGGTCAGGGCCAAGTACTTCCAGAAGCTCAAGCAGGAAAAGGAGCAGATTCATTAACTGTCACCCCTATCACCAGGGCCAGGAAGGATGCAACTCCATGCGAGAAAGCCCCGGGAGCCAAGCTGTCCGAGAACCTGATGAAGACCATCCGACCGTATTTTCTAAGGAGGACCAAAGCAGAGGTCCAGAAGAAACGGAGCGCAAAAGAACACTTAATGGACAAGGCGTAGACTCCAACGACGGCCAGGTCACCAACAATGAAACCGAGTCAGGTGCAGCAGTCATGCCAAAACTGACCAGAAAGAACGACCTGGTCGTATGGACGTTCCTGAGCAAGGCACAGGAAGAAATCTACCACCAGATCTTGTCCACTCGACCACATCAGCTGCTCACCACCACCAGGTATGCAGGCATGTCACACTGTGAAATATCTTGACGCTACTTTAACGGTGTCAGTTATGATTTATTATATCGGGTCAGTTATCATGCGGCACTATGGAGGGGAAAAAGAAGCAAGCATTTCATCCATAGCCTACATCCAGCAACTCTGACAGCTGAATGTATGGTCCCCAAGACTGAATCTCCGCCTGAGTCTGAAGCTTTATTAGTTTTGACTGCGGAGAGGCTTCCATGAACAGTCTCAGTCGTCATGTAAACAACTTATGCTGTTAATATCATTATTAACAGCATAAGTCGTTTACATGACAACTGTGAATGTTATCAAAAACATGATATTAACATTCAGTTGTCATGTAATGTTCATACTTATAAATTTTTATCTATTTAGCTAACTCCACCATCTGCTGTTCCATGAGGTTCTGGACCTTCTCAGCCACCTCCTGGTAGGCGAGCTGAACCTTGTCCCATTCCTGCTGGTACACGACCTTCAGCCGGTTCTCCATCTGAACCAGGTCCTCCTGGTGCAGCCCCTCCACCTCCCAGAGGAACCCCTGCCCCTCCACCTTCCAGAGGAACCCCTGCCCCTCCACCTTCCAGAGGAACCCCAGCCCCTCCACCTCCCAGATCAACCCGAGCCCATCAACCTCCCAGAGGATACCGTGCCACTCAACCTCCATCTCCCAGCCCCAGAGCAGCCCCTGAGTCCACCAGGCCCAAGCAGAACATCACAGCAGGTCCTTCAAGGGCTACAGCCAGTGGCCTGAAAAGCCCTTCACGGTCTACAGCTAGTAGTCTGAAAAGTCCTTCAAGGTCAACAGCCAGTAGCTTGAAAAGGACAGCTTCTTCAAGACTTATTCATCCAACTTCAACCCTAGCAGTTAACAGACCCAACAAGGCCACCGGTTCCCAGCAGCAGCAGCCGCTTCGTCAGCAGCAGCAGCCTCCGGCGGCTCGGAGTCATGGAGCCGCGGTGGGCCTGGTACCTCCAGCTGACACCCAGCAGCACCGGCGGCTGCAGGTCCAATGTGAGGCTCTGGCGGTGGTTCTGCAGAAAACCCTGGCTGAGCGTGATGAGGTTGTGAGGCAGCGCAGGGAGCAGTCCCAGGAGCTGGTGACCCTACGAGGAGAGCTGTCGTCTTCGGTGCAGTAATGCCAGCGTGTGGAATAGGAGATGAGGAGTTGTCTGGAGGAGACGCTGCAGACGGTGCAGGAGCAGCACCAGGAGGACCTGGTTCAGATGGAGAACCGGCTGAAGGTCATGTACCAGCAAGAATGGGACAAGGTTCAGCTCGCCTACCAGGAGGAGGCTGAGAAGGTCCAGAACCTCATGGAACAGCAGATGGTGGAGTTGAAAGCCAACCATGACGCCATGCAACAGGAAGTGGAGGTTCGACATTCAGAACATCTGCAACAAGTCCAACAGCAGTTTGAGAACTCCTTGGAAGAACTCAGGAAAGTTCACCATGAGGAGCTGCAGGCGTTGGACAAAACACTGAAGGAAGCAGAAGACTCTTTAACCAGGCAAAAATGGGAGACTGACAAGGAGAACTTGAATTCAGGTCAGGTTGTGATGATAGTTGACCCTCAACTTCCTCGAGCATCATGGCCTATTGGAAGGATAACTGAAACCTACCCTGGAAAGGATAGAAAAGTTTGCAGTGCTAAAGTCATTATTCAAGGTCGAGAATCTGTTTCCAGATTAATCCCACTCCCTGAAATCACTGAAGAAACCAAATGAACGTATTTGCTGCACAAATCCGGGGGCGGCTGTCAGAAACTGCAAGGTTCATTTCCCCTCCGCTCCACAAGGACACCACAATGGGATTCAGACTGGTACCTGTGGTGGTGACCACTTCCTCCCACTATAAAAGCAGGGATTCCCATTCTCCCCTTGTCCTTTGTTTCCAAACACATGCGGCCGGCCTGTGTATTTGCCGTGTGCTGCCCATGTTCTGATGTTTGCCATGCGTGTGTTAAACCTGGTATAATGTAAGTTCCAGTGTTTTACTTCTAGTGATATGGATTATATGATTATATTTTAGAATTGATTAACTTGAGTTATATGGATATTTAATATTATTAAGTAAATACTTGGCCAATTATTATTTTGATGATATACCTTGATGTATAATATGATTTAAAGGCCATATTTATGTTTGATATTTTATCTGGCATGATATTATAATTTGTTTCTTTGTGTCTTTGTATAGAACCATGGCATCATCATGAAACCCAATGTCAACCCTATTCATCATTATCCGGCCAAAATAAACTGGATATTTGATTGCAACCTTTGTTTCCTGGTGGTTTGTGGCTCCAGTATGAACTTTAAATCCTAACAAATACATTGCCTTTGTAGCTTTAATTTGAGCTCAAATCACATTCAGATCAGATTCTCAACCAGTGCTATTGATCCCTTGGTATTCACCTAACTCTAGTCCATACATACATACATACATACATACATACTTGTACACAACACAACTCTCAAAGATTAAGCCATGCATGTCTAAGTACAAACAGCTTTTGTACATTTTCACATTTTCTGCTTGTACAATCTCACTGCCTCTAGGGGGCATGGTTCTTAAATTCTCTTTAAGATTAGCACATCCCTGTCTCCACAGGGCGCTGTGTATGTTGTTGTGCTGCAGCTATGCTACAGGAAGTGGGTCGAAGCTCGGAGCGTTTGGCAGCTAAACGCAGGGGAGCAGAGTCGAGGCCCGTGGCCACGGAGCCGTTTGCCACGCCCGCCAGACCCACCAGATGTGACGAGGACAATCTGCTCGACCTGCCCGGCTACCTACGGAGAAGCACCAGTACAAATGCCCTGTACAACAGGGTGGAGAACGAGCCTGATGGTGTGTCCGAGGATTGGACCAAGGATCGCAGAGCTGCAGGCAAGGAATAAAAGGCAGCTGCCTCACCTCAAATGCAGCTACCCTCTGGAGCCCAGAGCAAAGCGGAAAGCTGCTTCTCACAACCTCTCACACCGAAATCCAGACAGATATCTTGAATTTGCCTGTATTTACGGTCTGTTGTGCAGATGCTAGATTCAACATTTATATTTTTTATCTGTAACCTTAAATTAACTACTTTTCCGTTTGTTACCCGTTTAGTTCCCACTTGCCTGCCTGAATACTTACCTGTTGTCCTACCTGTAACAAGCCGTTTGTATTTTTATGTTAATGTGGGGGGGGGGGGGGGGGGCGTTTCACTGTTTCAGCCCAGCCCTGCACATGAACTCTGCAGCCGCACTGAGGCCCCTGCTGGAAAGCATCCCAGCCCAAACATTAACGTAACTAATAATTGGGCCACGCGACCCTGAAATGACCGTAATAATCCTAAAACGGGAACGAAAATATTTAATTAAAAAAAAAAAAACTTTTTTTTTTTTTTTTTTTTGGGTGGCCCAGTGGCCCACTGGCCAGCGGCCCACCGGGCATTTGCCCGGTACGCCAAATGGCCAGTCCACCCCTGCAGTTGTGTCTAGTAGACTTATCACTGTGACAATCAGAAATGTTTCCACTAAAGGTAAGTAAGTTGCCAAATATTCTCTACATGTAAATCACAGCGAACACATTGACAGCAACCTGTCTCTTTGAAGACTTCTCCCCAACTGGCGCTTAAACAGAAACGCCAAGTAAGATAGCCTCCCACCTGAAACCCTGTTGGCTGGTGAGGTATCCCCCCCACCACCCCCCCAAATCGAATGTGCCCCAGATTGTTTAGACACAAGGAATTGCCGTCAAGTACAAAACCCTTACATTGGTTAATAAATATGTGAAGTTAAATTAGACCATAGTAATTCTGAAAACAAAATAGAATATCAAATAACCATGCTTATGCAAATAAATATGTCTCACATTGTACAAATCTCAACAGAATGCACGATTGCACAGTGACACTGAAACGTGTTTTAACAGGGCCCTACATAAGATAAATAAATCTTTGGGAATTTACTAAGACTAAGGAAATGTACTTGCATGCGTGTCGTGGCTAGGTGGGGGTGTGACGCGGTGTTCGCCGTTTACACAGACGCAAGGCGGGTCGTTTTCAGAAATTATGCGTTTTCAACCCCCGAAAATGCTGTTGCCGTCTAAACATCTGAGAAAGGCACATCTGATTTTATTTTAACATTTTCTCTAGAGGCCGTTGTCGTCTTTAAGGGGGCTTCAGGCTCTGCTGGAGGAATACTCCACAGTCTCCACTATGTTGGTCAAACACATTGCGCCTGATTCACCAAGCTGTTCGTAAATAGTGCCTAAATAAAGTGACTAAAGGGGGTGTGTATGTGTGTATGTGTGTATCGCAGGTGTGCCTCATTTTTGTCAGACAGTCAGAGGCGCGTTCCGTTTGCATTGCTCCACGCCCCATTTAAGACCATAGAAGGCACCCGGAAACTTACTATGTCAGAAGTAAAAATTGTCCCGCCCTGACCAACGTTCAGTCTGGGCATTGCACACAGTTTGCCTGTAAGGCCAAGCCGGCTCTACAAGAGGCTTCTACAAGAGGTCCAATCTGTCTGTCTGTCTAGTCCATCTGTCTGTTGGAGCTAATCTTGCAAACTGCTGGATCGATAAGCACCACGTCTTGTGCAGACTGCCAGTAGGCCACAGATGCTTTATAAGAAAGTCTGGGAGAGCAATCTGGCGTGGTTTTCACCCAGACCGACATAGCCCCAAAAGGGGGACAGTACTCTTGTCGCTGATTGGACATTCGGTAGTGTGCGACTATGCAACCTTTTTTTGGGGGGGGGCTTTTATGCCTTTATTTGATGGGACAGTATACTGACAGGAAATGAGGATAGAGAGATGGGGAGTGACACGCAGCAAAGGTCGTCGGGATCGGGATTCGAACCCGCAACACACTGTCAGGTGCCCAGACCTCCACACCAGCGGCTGTCTTAAACCTAGACACCGGCTTCAGGCTTGCATCTAACACTCTAGAACGGTCAGTTACAGTTTGTAGGGGACTAAAGTGGAAATAAGTCAATTACTTTTCTGTGTATATTATCCTTGATTGTCTTTTTAACCGGTTAGCCGAAAGCAATTACATAAATAAAAGTCAAATCAAACAGTTTTTAGTGCAACACTGTGGCAGAATCTTGATAGAAAATGTGTCCCTCTTTCCCCCGTTGGGGTGTCACCCCATCATGGACAAAGCCACCACTGTGTTCAGATAAAGATATTGCATGAAGTGCTTTTACTTTACTCGAGTACTTCTAATCCACTACATCTCGGAGGCAAATATTGTACTTTTTACTCTACTGCAATAATTTGGAAACTTTAGTTACAAGTTACTTTATATATATATATAGATTATTATTTTTATTACAAAGCATACATTAACCAATTAAGCCCTGTTTTGATCTTTAGTTTATTCGTAAATAGCAAATGAGAACTTTAACCCTGAAATGGGCCATTTATAATGACCACTTTTGGTTTGATACTGTAAGAATATCTTAATGCAAATACTTTTGTACTTTTACTAAAGAAACATTTTTGAATACAAGGCTTTTACTCGTAACAGAGTATTTCTACATTGTGGTCTTGCAACTTTTACTTAGGTATAAAACAAAAAAAACAGAGTACTTCTTCCACTAGTCTCTCATGGCCAGATAATCGGATATCACCAATCGTATGGATACATTTAATTCATTGCATGGGATATCTCGGTCTACCAATCGTATGGATACATTTAAATTCATTGTAGGCCTATGTGCTTGTCCAGCTGGTGAAGTCCACCGGTGACAAAGATACTCCCACTGATTAAAGTTTTTTTTTAGGACACACCTTTACTGCATTTTACCACACTGACAGAATGCATCCACCTATTAGGAAGGACCACCTTCTGTCCTTCACATTGGTTCAGCTTTCTATTTTTTCCTTCTCTTTTTTTAACTCACCACCCACCTCAGGCCCACACATAATTAGAACATCACACTTTTATAATATAATATTCTCATCTATTGTTCCACCACCATATTTCAAGCAGAGCGTTCACTCAAGATCACACTGCTTCTGTACGTTTCCTACTGTCCATAATACATCATAAGTTATTTTTTTTAAAAGGCCTCAAAAGACGATTGACGCTCATTTGAAGAGCACAACTTTCAAGGGCATAAAGGCCTCACAAAACTGGAGGGACAAATAAGAACCCGTTATGGGGCAGTGACAAACATCAAATGTGTGTTGGAATTGTCAAATGTTTGTAGCGTTGTGCTGCTGACATGCTTGTCCAAACCTCCAGTAATGTTAGCATAAAATAAAATAAAAACTTGATCACAAAAATAATTTAAAAAAAAACTTTCAAGGGCATAAAGGAGGCCAAACATGGCGGTACAAAACACTCAGTACCTCCAGTTACAATGCCAGTGTCCACCGGCACGCAGAGAACACCAGGACAACGATCTCCATGACGCTGTGTTGAAGTTCTGTCTCCTCCTTGTCCTCTTGCACAACCTGTGAGAGAGAGAGTGTGAGGCGAGCTCATGAGGTGGAAGAAGTAGGCCTACACCGATTTTCTTTTAAGTAGCCTTAAGAAGGGAGTGTGTGAGGCCTTCTAGTCCACTGGTTGTCAAACTTGTTTGGCTTCAGTGCTCCTTTCCCTGATTTCTGAATCCAAGTACAGTACACCCTTTACCCGACTACAACATTTTGGTTAAGAACTGCCAGAGAAAACCATAGCCAGCATTTGCTTTGAATGAATGATAACTCACCTTTTAATGCGAGTGTGGAGTAGCCGACACCAACTGCTGAATCGCTGCCCTCCACACCTCCACAGGCTCCACTGTCAAACCGCAGTGTGTCCACGACTCCACGTAGGTGGTGCACCTCCTCCTGGCTCCACGGTCACACCGCAGTGTGTCCACGTAGGTGGTGCACCTCCTCCCGGCTCCACTGTCACCGTGTCTTGTCAGAGGGTCATCAGTTCCGGGTGCCTGACAACTTTTTAAAGAATACGACATCGCAAATAAATGACATTCGTGCCTCCTGAGTAGATTCATTGACCATAACATTTTTATTAAAGCTGCACTATGAATCTTGATTTTGTGTCAAAACCAAGATTTTTTTTAGTCAGATCATGTGTCTAGGAGAGATATGACCTTTGACACGATCTAAATGTCTCAATAGAAGAGCAGGGAGACATTACAACCACCTCAATTGTACAAGTTATATTGTATTGATCCAAGCACCATCGAAGTAGAGTACCCAAAAATCACGCGATCACGACAAACAAAAAAAATCGAGGCACATGTTAAAGGATTTATAAAAGTAAATTCATCTCGGCTTTCTGTTTTTCTGCCGTTTAAAAAAAAAAACACATTCAAACGGCCATAGCTCTGGAATGGAGGATCGCGACCGGCCAATTTTCCCAATACTACAACACCCCTGTGCGTGTAATGAGCCGATCGCCGTGACTATTGCATGATTTTTAAAAAGGTACATTAAAATGGCTGTTTTTGCTGGCAAGGGAACCGGAGACGGATGAATTAATTCTTGGCAGTCAAAGAGTTAAGACCGGGAACGCATCTGTGTCATTTTAGATTTCTTTGGCCATTCAAAAATAGCAGATATACAAGCTCATAGTGCATATCTCTGGAATAAATAAATAATTAAATAAATACATAAATAAATAAATATTTTAAAGTGAGGCCTCAGGTCTTAATGGGTTAAAGTGCTGGAGAGACAGGGAGACCCCTGTTACTAAACAAGCTCAATGATTACAGAATAGATTATTGTAGCACACACACACACACACACACACAACCTGAGGGAGATGACATGATTCATATGCATTTCATACCTGGTCCATAACTTGTCCCTTTGTTTTATCAACCGACTGGCTGCTCCTCCTCTTCACCTGATATAACCTGCAGAAGATGGCTGCTAGCTCCGTTGATCCACTGAGGCCACCATGTGAACTGGTAAGTGCTGGAGTTTTCTCACAGCTCGGCAGGTGTCCCACAGCCCTGGAGGTGTCTCACAGACCGGGGCTCAAGGATTCTGAAGAGCTTTCCTATGACCGAAAACAGAATCAAAAATAATAAATTAATACAATTTCCCTTAAAGAAGTAGTTCACCCCAAAAATGACTTATTTTCTATCAATCATACACCCCATGAAGCCTTGAATTCATGGAAATTCTTTTGTTTTTGTCGCATTCCTGAGACAATAATTTGATGACTGGGTCATCGGTCAGTAGGAGATTCGCTAGACTCCCCTGGTCATCAAATTATTGGCTTAGAAATGCGACAAAAACTAAAAATCTCCATTGAATTCAAGGCTTCATGGGGTGTGTAATTGATAGAAAATAAGAAAGAATGTTTGGGTGAACTACTCCTTTAAGGGGAAAACGATCGGTTGTACTCGACACATAAACCCGATAAGTTTCAATTTAGTCATTTATGCCTGGTCTTTAAAAAAATAAAAGACTTTGCTCTGAGCCCACAGCTGATAAACAGACAGCTAGCAAACCACACAGGATTGAAAATAATTTCCAGAAAGAAACATGCCACACCAACGTTTCACTGCTCGCATACCTGGGGTTGAGTGACAAATGAAAGCCATTCTCTTGATTCCAAAGATGCAGAGAATCTTGGCTTGGAGACTCCTGCAGCTATCTGAAATATAAAGAAAACACCAGTGGTGGAAAAAGTACTCACATTCTTTAATTAAGTGAAAGTATCAATACTGCAATGTATGTAGAAGTACAAGTCTGGAATTCAAAATTTACTTGAGTAAAAGTACAAAAGTATTGGTACACATTGACTGCCAATCACGTAGATCTACGCGAACCGATTTAAAGCCGCCACGTGCCAATCGCGTAGATGTACGTGAAGTGAAAAAAAGAAAAACAATTTTTTTTAATGTTTTTTCTTTCCAATTTCACCCAAAGACCAAGGAGATATGATTAGTTGAAGATCTAGACTCCTATCCACTTCCTTGTTAACTTAAAACTTAAAAAGTCTGTATTTCGGCTCCTGAGTACTTTTTTTTTTCCAATGAAAAACTCTGGCACTGGCTAAAAAAAATATGAAAATAATTCTGGCAGTTAATGTGTAAATGTACTTAAAGTACCAAAAGTTAAAAGTGCTCATTAGGTAGAATGTCCCATTTCACAAGTTTTCAAATGTATAAAATGTATTTTAAAAAATTGTTGAAAATAGCAGATCTACAAGCTCACAATGAGTTGCATTGCGACGCATTGTGAGCTTGTAGATAGGCTATTTTCAAATAGCCGAAATGTATATAGAGCTTTAGTGGGTAATATACGTTTTGTAATAATAATCAAAATCCACAAAGTAACTAGTAACTAAAGTTGTCATATAATTGTAGTGGAGTAATATTTGCCTCTGAGATGTAATGGAGTAGAAGTAAAAGTACAAAAATATATATACTCCAGTTAAGTAAAAGTACCTCAAAATTGTACTTGAGTATAGTACTTGAGTACATGTACTTAGTTACTTTACGTCACTGGAAAATACACAACACATTTTATGTTAGATATATGAACTATACAAAATACACTAAACATTTATGGTAGATATACTGTATCTGAACTACAAAATAGTTTTAGATATTGTTGCCATCGGTCTAAAACTGACTGTCCATTAGAACCTTACTTAAGTTGACCAGGGTCCCCCATGACTATTATTCTTTACACCAAATTTCTTCACTGAAAATAGCAGATCTACAAGCTCAATTCAAATAATCAAATCACTGAAAAAATATTTCAGGGGTCCCTGAATTAAAACATTTGAGAAACTTGAGTTTTGAATTATATCCCAACGGAAATATGTTCCAATTATGATCCAATTACCAACAAACACCCCAAATCTTATGTATGTCCCAATCAAATATTCTTCAAAAGTCCTAAAAGAAAATATCAATGCAGTGCATAACAATAAAAACAAATAAACATCCTCTCACCCAAACAACAGATCCCTTTGTTTCTTTGTGGTTTGCTGTTTCACTCCATATTCTCCATCACAATATCTTAATATTTCCATAATACTTCCCTTGTTTAGGATACTAAGTTGATCAATTTCAATATTTCATAAGTTGTGATTTTGGATTGCTGTAGGCTGTAAAGAGTTTATTTGAGCAAACAGAACAAACACTCTACCACACGCCAAATGGAAGCCCGACCATCACTTCCTGGGACTTTTATTCACCTGTTTCCTAGGCTGTGTTTTCCACTTCCTGTCGATTTCATTGGATATCATTGGTCATCTGACCAGTTTCATTGGATTTCATTGGATCAAATCGACAGGAAGTGGAAAACACACAGCCTAGGAAACAGGTTCCTTGTACCTCACTTCCTGGCACTACACCCCCCACAGCGCCACCTATGAAGTGAAGCATATACTACAATGCATTGATTATGTAGCCTACTCAAAACAACACCACACAAATATTGTACTTTGTTACTCTATTACAATTATTTATTTGAAAAAATATAATTTGAAAAACTGTAAAAACAAAAGCAGATTTTGAATATAAAACATTAACCAACCCTAATTGTCTCCGCCAGGCCGAAAGGCATGGCGAGAGAGTATGTTTTCGCCCCTGTCCGTCCGTCCGTCCGTGTGTCCGTCCGTCCGTCCGTCCGTCCTGTCTGTGTGTTAGCACCAAATCTCCGGCACCGTTGGCCCGGTCGCTCCGAAACTGTGCACACACACTCCCTGGATGCCAATTCAGAACCTCTGCCTCAAATTTTTCACATGGGTCCGTTATAGCGCCACCTGGAGGCCGATTTGTTCAAAACCCATTTTTTTACATTACTCCTACAGATTTTATCCAAACGTCATGCAAATCGGTACACAGTATCTCTATAGTCATGTGATCAACACGGATCTGTCCCATTCCCCATATTCCATCCTCATTGGCTAAGGTTGCCTTCCAAAATTTGCAGGATTGGTCCGTTTTGAACAAAATGCCTCAAATCATGAACGCAGCTTGTGATTTCCGTGAAATTTCACAAACACATTTCCACTAGGCCGAGGAAGAAATGCCACCTGCCATTTTTCACATCAGCCTCATGGTGGCGCTATAAAAGGCTGATTTGTGTTTTTAACTATAACTGCACCGATCTGCGTGAAACTTTTCACGCACACTCCCTAGAGGCCAAGGAAAAACATCCGCCCTGCATTTTTCACATTTGCCTTTTATAGCGCAACCAAGAGGCCGACTTATGTAAAACACATTTTTGGATATTAAGCCTTCACATTTTATCCAAATTTCACACAAATCGGTACACATGATCTATATAGTCATGTGATCAAGATGGAACTGTTTGATTTCTCATATTTCATCCTGATTGGCTAACAATGACATCTAAAGTTTGCAGAAGTGGCCCGTTTTGAACAAAATGCCACAAATCATGAACGCAGCGTCCGATTGAGGTGACACTTTACAAGCACATTCGCACTAAGTTGAAGAACAAATGCCACCCTTTAACATTGCCCTATTATAGCGCCACCAGGAGGACGATTTTTTGAAAACTTTTCTTTGTTGTATTACTCCTACAAATGTTGTCCAATCATCATGCAAATCGGTACCCATTATCTCTATAGCCAAGTGATCAAGATGGTTCTGTCCGATTTTTCATATTCCATCCTGATTGGCAAATTCCGAACATTGTTGGCCCACAATAACCTACCTGACCTGGCCGAGACCTGTGCTCCGAGGAGCACTTTTTCTAGTTTTAAATAACTTGAGCAGGTACAAGGTTTCTACATTCATATAGACACGTGATGTGTGGAACTGCTGTACTGTGTGGGATGCTGCTGTTCTCCACGCTGTCATTCTATTGGCTGTAGTGGAACAGCATGACATCATCGCTTCTCCAATCATCATCATCATCATTGTCATGATGTCACTCAGAACAATTTGCCATATTAGGGACTTCAACAGCCAATGGCTTCTTTGATTAGCCAAAATGTATGTGTTGTGAACCAATATAAGTACTTGTGCACTCAATAGGATGCCATTCATTTACACAGAAGGATTTGAGGAATCGTCTTTGATCCCTGGAGGAGCCGTTTGTGAGAAATGTTCTGCTGGACGCTGCATCTGAACAGCGGACCAGAGTTAGAGTCTCATGCTGCTGTTGCCGTGGGAGACAAAGTCTACGCATTTGGATGGGTCAGGAACAACAAGGATCAAATTGATGTTCACGTCTTCAACACAGTCTCTTTACGCTGGAGGAAATTGACCCCAGTGACAACTGGAAGAGGAGAATGTCACCTTGAGGTTCCATCCAGGTGCTGGAACCACACAGCTGTACTGATAGAGAATATCGTTTACATCTGGGGGGGTTGTAATTATGACATATCAAAGTACTATAATGTGCTTTATGAATTTGGTGTCGACACCAACAGATGGTTCAAGCCCAAGGTTTCTGGAACTGTTCCGAGGAACGATCACTCAGCCTGTGCCTTGGGGAAGGTCATGTATATTCACGGAGGACACAGGCATGTAACTGGATTCTATAATGATATGTATAAGTTGGACACCACCTCAATGGTCTGGTCATTAATTAACACCAGAAACTCTCCACCACCTGCTTCATCATGTCACTCTGCCACCATCATTGGGACAAAGATTTTTGTGTTTGGGGGCGGAGCCGAATACTGCAACAACATCATCAGAGTGTTTGACACAGAGACCAACTGCTGGCTGAACACACCTTCTGCACAGCTTCTTCCAGAAAGACGCTGGGGTCATTCAGCCTTTACCTACAATGGAGAGCTGTACATATTTGGTGGACGTAATAATACTACTGCCCTCAATGATCTGTGGAAATTCAGTCCAGAGAGCTTCTCCTGGAAGAAGGTTGTGCCCAGAGGGAAAAGACTGTGTGGGATACATAGGAAGTGCTGTTGCATTGTGGGAGATCGTATCATCTTCTTTGGAGGAGTAAAGACACCTGATGACATGTACATGTTAGACTTAAGTCCTAGTCTCAAGACATTATGCAAGCTACCAGTTATTCAGTACGATCTGGATCAGTCGGAACTCACACACGACATCAGGTGGGAACTGGCAGCCATGACTAACAACAGCAACAAATAAATAAAACAACATAAGACGGGGTCCAATGAGGGCGTGGCCTGATGTTGATCTCAGACTTCATGTGACCAATATGTGACATCAGTCACCTATGATGTATCTATGACGTAATGACTCCCTATTTGGGCATGCTTTCAGCCCAATCCGACTGCCATTGACTTCCATTATGAAATTAAAGTTGATTAAAATTATAATAAAATAAAATAATAAATAATAAATAATAATAAAGCTACAGTATATGTTTATGAAACTGAAAAAATATATATTCTGTATCTAAGCAGGAACCGTGTCACCATCAATACATGTCACTTCCTCATATATGGTACACAACCATTTGTCCATTCATTCAAGGGTTTTTAACTGCTGGTTGTTGGTCGTGAAAAAAAAGCTTTTTTTGCTTTTCTAATCTTTTTTTATAGTTATAATTATTGGTACCTTTTTTTCTCCCCAATGTAGTCGTTATGCCAATGTAGGTAACTATCTTTTCATTAGTAGTGTCTGGTTAGTCTAAAACTCATGATTACAAGTTTGCATGTGCTTTGGTCTATAATCACAAAACAGCACAAAAAAAACATTAAAAAAATGTAATAAACGAGAACAAAACACTATTCAATAATTGTGTACCATGTACAATAGTTTGAGTAAAGAAGACAATGCACTGTACGATATCAGCTCTATTAGTGTCGTTCAGGACAAACATTCCATGTTGTTAACGTGACAACATTGCAGTGTTGATTTCGTCGACTAAAACTATGACGAAGAATGTTCGTCGTCTACCTATTTTCACTGACGAAACCTAAATAAAAACTAAGCTATGACGTCTAAAACTAAGACTCAATATATTGACAATTTCGTTAACAAATAAAAACTAGACTAAAATGTTAGTGAGGGACTAGTGGAAGAGATCCAGTAGAACTAAAAGACAAGTCATTTTATGTTTGGTTGCGCTAGGGTGTAATGCCCTGAAAATAGCAGATCTACAAGCTCACAATGCGTCGCGCTGCGACACGTTGTGAGCTTGTAGATCGGCTATTCTCAGCATGCAACAAGTGTAAAATCAGCCATTACGACGCCATCAAGGCACCGCCAAAATACATTATAGTCGACTAAATCAACTGTAGATTTAGTCGTCTATAATCTTATGATATTTTGTCGACTGAAACAGACAGAGTATTCACCAATACTTTTGTACTTTTACTCAAGCAAATTTTGAATTCCAGACTTTTACTTACTGTACGTAACAGAGTAATAACATTGCAGTATTGATACTTTTACTTAAGTAAAACATGTGAGTTTCCACCACTGATCAGTGCAGCATTGTAGAGGTGCTCCGGGCCGGTGTCTGGCCGGATACGGTGTGTTGACCACATAATCACAATGTGGCCCGGGTCACTTCCAGCAGGGGACCCTCTCTGCTGAATGTCCTTCCCCCCCTGCTCTTGCCCTCACTTTTCTGTCTCTTTGTGTCAAAAAAAGAGCAGAAACAGAAAGAACAAAGCCTCCAGCTGCCTTTTATAAAAAGAAACGCACATTATTTGAATGTTGGTCATGCAGTGAGCAGATCCATCAGAATAGCAGGACAGCTCCCTTAAAACTATAAAGAGGTGAAAGCTATTACCTCCAGACGTAAAAGGAAAAATAATAATTGCATTTCCTTTTTAGTTGTTGAAGGGTACTTGATAAAATCAAAGAGACTAGGCAAGGATTTGACTTCTTCGTGTAGGACATTGGTTCTCAAAGTGGGGTCCGGGGACCCTCAGGGGACCTTGGGGTGGTACCAGGGGGTTCCCAGTAAAATGTGTTAATATAGTGTCCCAGTCATTTTAAGTCACTTTAACCATATTTTATACTTTGGCTATTCAAAAATAGCAGATATACAAGCTCATAGCGTGGCACCGAGTGCCACGATATGAGCTTGTATAGCTATTTTTGAAAAATCCCTGGCACAAAGTATTTTTAACATGGGGGATCCGCAGCCAAATCCACAGCCAAAATATCATTTTGGGGGTGGGGTCCTTGACATGAAAAAGTCTTTATTGTCGGCAATTAGGCAGCTGATGTGTCCCTAGTTTAACCACTTTCTACCTACTATCCCTATCTGGCTGGGGTCATGTCTTTTATTTATAGCTGGAATGTTTCCAATGTTTTCCAAAGTTTCCCATCTGTACAGCATTGTAATACAGGATACCAGGTTAGCAATTAACCTAGCATCTGTCCTAAACAACATGCTATCTAAATTACATGCATTGTGGTCAAGAAAACAAACCTATAAGTAACCAAAACATGAGAACGAGTGACCACGGTTATGTCTGCATGGTAGACATTATCTCAGTCAATCACCAGCATCAATGTAGGCAGAAGGTGGCAACAGGGAGAGTGAAGTGCTAGGGGGACAGTGTTGTCATGTCCGCTTATGATAAGCGACTTTTCTGTAAAGTTGCTTGTAAATATTGGTTAGTTGTGGGTTGCTATTTTGAGAGTTTCTAATAAACGGTGTAGTTGCTTATTTGGGCTTCCTTCCTATATGGTGTTCATGCGTTGTCATGTTCAAGGACCACCAAACTATACTGTATGACAATCTTTTGTACCAGGGACCGGCACACGGGACCAGCATGTTTAAAACATATTCAGAATATCGCATTTTGAGCTTGTAGAGCGGCTATTTTCAAATAGCCAATGTTTATAGGGTGAAAAGTTGTTAGACTGACTTTGATGCTATAAATCTTTTTGATCATATCAGAAAATATTCATACATGAATAATTTTTTATTTGTATTTATTGTCTCCGCCAGGCCGAAAGGCATGGCGAGAGAGTATGTTTTCCACCCTGTCCGTCCGTCCGTCCGTCCGTCCGTCCGTCCGTCCGTGTGTCCGCGTGTCCGTCCGTCCGTCTGTGACCAGCTAATCTCCGGCACCGTTGGCTTGATCGCAGCGAAACCTGGATGCCAATTCAGAACCTCTGCCCCAAATCTTTCTCATGGGCCTTTTTTAGCGCCACCAGGAGGCCGATTTGTGCAAAACATATTTTTTGACAGTACTCCTACAGATTTTGTCCAAAAATCACGCAAATTGGTACACTGTATCTCTATAGTAATTGAACAAAACCGGTCTTTCAGATTTTTCATATTCCATCCTGATTGGCTAAAAAAGTGCTCCGTTTTGAACAAAATGCCTCAAATCATGAAAACAGCTTGCAATTTCCGTGAAATTTTGCACGCATATTCCCATTAGGCCGAGGAAGAAATACCATTTGAAATTTCAAGTCAGCCTCATGGTGGCGCTATAACAGGCGGATTTGTGTTTTTACCTATAACTGCACCGATCTGTGTAAAACTTTGAATGCACACCAGAGTCCTGCAACGGGCCGGGTACCCGCGGATACCCGACGGGTGAAAACGGGTGAAAATTTTACTTTGATAAGATCACGGGTACGGGGACGGGTGGTACTGAACTAATCGCGGGCGGGTATCATTTTATTGTGAAAATCAGAGAGCACTGTTTCCGCCCAAACAACGTCACTTGTGTAACTTAACACAGCACAACTGCATGGAGCATGCTGGTCAGTTATCTTAACTCACAAAAACACATTGAACATCCTGTTAAACCTTCAAATTAAAACCATCTGATGACGTAAACAACGACACATGTGTGCTGCGTAGATGCGCGTTCGCGCGCGTGGCTTAAACTCGCTCCTCCGTCTTCACTTGATTTCTGTACAAACCTGACCATTGAATGTAGCGCTGTTGTTGAAGGCTGCTATCTTTTTCAACACACTTTTCAATAGGATTTACATTTTACACGGGTAAACGGGCGGACAACGGGTCGTTTATTTGACGGGCGGGGCGGGTCTGGTTCGTATTTTGAAATAATCACGGGTGACGGGTCGGTCTACGGATCTGAGTATTGACGGGCGGGGGGGGCGCGGGTTCTCAAAATTGGACCCGTGCAGGACTCTGATGCACACTCCCTAGACTCTAGGGAGTGTGCATACAAAGTTTTACACAGATAGGGCCTAGAGGTCAAGAGGTCAAGGAAAAACCTTTGCCCTGCATTTTTCACATCTGCCTTTTATAGCGCCACCAGGAGGCCGACTTATGTAAAAAAAATATTTTATTTTACACTACTCCTTCCAATTATATCCAAATTTCACGCAAATCGGTACACATGATCTCTATAGTCATGTGATCAAGATGAATGTGTTTGATTTTTCATATTCCATCCTGATTGGCTAAGATTCCAAGATTCTAAAGTTTGCATTATTGTCTTGTTTTGAACAAAATGCCTCAAATCATGAATGCAGTGTCCGATTGTCGTGCAAGGCCTAAGAAGAAATGGCACCCTTTTCACATTGGCCTATTATAGCGCCACCAGGAGGCCACAATAACCCACCTGACTTGGCGGAGACCTGTGCTCCGAGGAGCACTTTTTCTAGTTTACACTATATATTCATACATTTAAAAAAAGAAGATCTACAAGCTCAAACGTGCTGCATTGTGACGCAGGGTGAGCTTGTAGATCTGCTTAAAAAAGTGAGGGGTACCAGGGGGTCCCCACCAAAAAATTATAATATAGCGTCACAATCATTTAAACCACTTTATCCATATTTTATACGTTGGCTATTCAAAAATAGCAGATATACAAGCTCATGAGCTTGTAGATCTGCTATTTTTGAAAAATCTTGAAAATGTGTGCAAATCTTTGAATATATGTTTCAAAAACATTTGGAACTAAAATCTTTGCTTCTGGAGGTCTCTGGCACAAAATGGGGATGGGCGTCCGCAGCCAATACATATGATTGTGGGGGTCCTTGACATGAAAATGTTTGAGAACTAGAGGTTACGAAGGTAACCCCGGTTTTAGTAGGTTCGGAGTTTACTACTCACTATGGGATATCAGCGCCCTCAGGCGATGGACAGAGCAACACACACGCTCCCGATGCCAATACTGATTGGCTAAGGGTATGTCACGAGTCCGGAAGACCCGGGAGTATAAAGGCTCCCCAGTGACATAGGCTCATCCTCTTAACATTCTCCTCTCTGCATGCCAAATGCGCACAGAAAGGGGTGTCTGGTGAGTAGTAAACTCCGAACCTACTAAAACCGGGGTTACCTTCGTAACCTCTAGTTTTACCACGGTTCTCCGTTTACTACTCACTATGGGATTCATAAACCCCCCTTGAGGTAATGAGCCACACAACCCTGACAGCCCCGCACGCCCCTCAGCCCCTAGGTCACGTCCCCCCGGACGTGACCTAAGACCCCCAGGCCATAGGTCCACGACCTTATGGCCCCTGGGCGCCCCCCAGCCCACCGGGCTGGGGTGCGGGATAGATAATAAGATTAGGCCCTGACAGACTCTAGAGTCTGCCTTATTCTCTAACAGGCAGACACAGTCCGCCTCATAACAATGAGGAGCAGGGCCCTATTCCCCAAGACACAGCCCTGCTGGTCCCAAGGAAACCTAAAGAGGAAGTCGAAAGATACAGAGAAAGCCCCAAGCCTACTCCCTATCCTCCACTGACCTGGAGGCAGCAGCCACATCCAGGACAGCGTGCGCCACTGATGACGCCGCCACGTCCAGACTGTAAAAGGCCGCAAAAGTCGATGGTGACGACCAATTTGCAGCTGCACAAATCTCCTGGATCGAAGCTCCCTTGTAGAGAGCCCAGGACGTAGCCATGCCTCTAGTAGAGTGGGCCCTCAGACCCCCCGGGACTGGGACACCACTACTCACATAAGCCAGCTTAATGGCATCTCGGATCCATCTAGAAAGCGTCGCCTTGGTGACCGCCTTCCTCTGAACCCCCACGCCAAAAGAGACAAAGAGTTGTGTCGATGAACGATTGGCCGCCGTCCTCTGGCAATAGAGCTTCAAAGCTCTCACCGGACAGAGGCAATGTAACCGCCTGTCCTCCGCCGAAACGAAGGGAGGTGGATGAAAAGCCACCAATTCAACCGGATCCGGGGCCACCACCCCGGTCTTTGTAACGAACGCCAGGTTTGGTTTAAGCAAAACCCTCCTGTCGTTGTTCAGAAAATGCACTCCGGGCTCACCGAGAGCGCGTGCATGTCACTGACCCGTTTAGCCGTAGACAGGGCCACCAAGAGGACCGTTTTGAGACTAATGACCTTCAGATCCATAGACTCAAAAGGCTCGAACGGGGGACGGCACAGTGCATCCAGCACCACCGTCAAATCCCAGACTGGGAACAGTGGCCTGTTGACCGGTCTAGCTCTCCTGGCGCCGTTCATAAACCGGCGCGCGAAGTTATGCTGACCCACCGTCTTGCCATCGTCGAAACCTAGGTGGCAAGCCGAAATGGCCGCCAAATACACTTTCACTGTCGAGAAGGATAAACCCTGATTTAACCTTCCCTGTAGAAAGGTAAGAATGCTGCCCACCGGGGCCTGGACAGCCACCACCACTGGTGACTGCTCCAGACACCAAGATGCGAACATATTCCATCTGACCTCGTAAGCCTCCCTTGTGGACATGGCCCTCGCGCCCTGGATGGTAGCCACCACGTCAGGGGGGAGGCCACACGAGTTCAAATTCGCCCTCTCACGGGCCAAACCCATAGGTCTAGGTCCTGAGGGCGCTCGTGGAACAGCTCGTTCCCTCCCTGCCTCACCAGGTCTGCTATGGGAGGGAGGGCCAGAGGCGCTTCGTAAAGGAGCGGAGCTATCTCCGACCTCCACGTGCCCCACGCTGGGGCCACCAGCAACACCGACAACCCCTGGAGCCTGACCCTCTCCAAGGTGGGGAGGATCAACTCCATTGGCGGGAAGGCATAAAGCAGTTCGCTCGGCCAACTGTGTGCCAAGGCGTCCATTCCCATGGAACGGTCCCCCTCCTTCACTGAGAAGAACCGAGAACACTTCGCGTTCTCTTTGGAGGCAAACAAATCGATCTGGGGGCGACCGAATTTGCGCCAGATCTCTTCCGCCACCACCGGGTGGAGTGACCATTCCCCGTACCGGAGACCGCCTCTGGACAGCAAGTCCGCTCCGTGGTTCAGGAGGCCCGGTACATGAGACGCCCGTATGGACGCGAGCCGTGAATCGCACCAAAGCGTCATCTCGCGTGCTAGACCATCCAACACCAGGGAGGTCAGGCCTCCCTGCTTGTTGATAAAACACAAGGTTGTAGTATTGTCCGTTCTGACCGCGACATGACAACCCAAGATCTGTGCCTCGAAATGTTTCAGAGCGAGGAAAACCGCCAGCAGTTCCAGGTAGTTGATGTGGGCCGACCGCAGTGTCGGATCCCACACTCCCCTGGTCCACCTGCCCTCGTGGACGGCTCCCCACCCATGGCGTCCGTAGTGATGACCTTCCACGAAATCACAGCTCCTATACTGACCCCCTGGGACAGAAAAGCTGCTTGTGACCATGGTCTGAGTACCTCCACACACCATGGAGACACCATCACAAGCCGACGACCTGAGGTGGGTGGGATCCGAAGGGCCCTCAGCCACCTCTGAGCGGGTCTCATGTAGAGCCTGCCTAAGCGGATTAAGTGAATGGCTGAGGCCATGAGACCTACAGCTTGCATGCATTGTTTGTAAGTAACTTTCCGCCCCAGGCGGAAAGACCTCACACAAGCCAAAACGCTGTCTATCCTCTCCTTGGATAGACGTGCCCTGAGCGTGTTCGAGTCCAGCGAGATCCCCAAGAAGGTGGCCCGCTGGGACGGAACCAAAACGCTCTTCTTGACGTTGATTGTGAAACCCAGTGACATCAGGTGGGAGATGGCCATGGCCGTGTGCCGCGCCACCTCCTCCTCCGAGCCTGCGGCTATCAACCAGTCGTCGATGTAGGTCGACAGACGGATTCCCTGTCTCCGTAGTGGAGCAATGGCCGCGTTGGTACACTTCACAAACACCCGTGGGCTCAACGACATACCAAAAGGGAGAACCATGTACTCGTACACTTCCCCTTCGAAGCCAAAGCGCATGAACTTTCTGTGCGGGGGATAAATTGGAATGTGGAAGTAAGCATCTTTCAGATCGATGCTCGTCCACCAGTCGCCCAAACGCACCGTGCGTAATAACTTCACGGTCGTTAGCATTTGAAAATGAAAAACCGAAAGGAACCTGTTGAGGCCCTTCAGATTCAATATGGGTCTTACGCCCCCCCCCTTCTTCTTCACCAGAAAATATTCCGAATAGAACCCCAGACGGTTCTGATCCGGAGATAATTTCTTTATCGCGCCCTTGCTCAGGAGGGAGGCTACCTCCTCTCTTAAGGTTTTGGCCGCTTGGCCCGACGCTCGAGTGTACAGTACCTTGTCTGTCATGGGCGGCTTCCTGGAAAACTGCAGTCTGTAACCCTCGCGAACGGTGCGCAGCACCCAAGGGCTCGGCTTGCAAAGTTTCCATTGATCCAAGCATTGAGCGAGCGGATTGTCGCTGGATGCTGCCGTCGCTAGTTCCACTGGTCGTAAAACCGTGACCATGGGAACCGGAGACGCTAAAACTCTGCTCAGCGGAGCTACAGCTGTGGAGCCCGCTAGAGACAAAAGAGGTCGCGTCGATCCTGACGTTCTGCGTGTAGAGATCACGTGACCTAGTGCGGAAGTGTTCCACACTATTCCCTTGTTGCCTACAAGGTCCGCCGCCATCTTGTCTAGGCCCCTTGGCCTGACTAAAGGAAGCGACGGATCCGCCCCTACTGACGGAGGCACTCTGTTGCCCTCCAGAGGCTGGCGTGACACGGTGCACGGCAGGCTGTAAACATTGGGGTGACCCTCGACCCGCGCCGCCATCTTGCAAACCTTCCTTCCCACAGTGGGCCTCTGGCGCCCTCTGCTGGATGGATGGTAGAAATGGAATTTTTGGCGTGACCCTTGTACATTGGCGTTTAGAATTAGCAATGGATTTAATACCTTTGTCTTGTTCATAGCATGCACAGTATTCATCCCAGCAGCGCTTGGACAGTCTCCAAAGGGACTGACCAAGCGCTGTGGGCTTATGGGTGGGGGGCATTGATACGGAGGGGCCCCCCCAAGGGGGGTCCCTCCGCATCGCAGCTCTGAGGCGGGTGAAATGATGAGAGGTTTTGTAAATTTCAGAACATTTATTGGAACCACATTTGTCACACATACACCCTGGTAAACAACATTTTGACAAGGCAATACAGCAGAGGCCTGGCTCTGTAACATTATTGTCATTTTTAGTCTTTTTGTTTTCAAGTCCGTCGGGGCCATGGAAAAGCCAAGTCTCTTTCCCGAGGTGACCAGGGGGGCTAATCCCCCCCCCACTCCGTCCGTGTGGATGTGTGGGGGGCAGCCGAACAACCGGTAACACCGGGGGGCAAGTGTCAGATATGCTGCCCGCGACCACGTCCTCTCCCGCCGCGTCGTGTGGATCGGGGGGAAGAAGGAGGGGGGGAGCGGGGGTCTTTGCGACGGACGTCGCCGGCTCCCAGCGACATGGGCCCTTCTACTCTGGAGGGACGGGCCGAGGAGTTGCGAGACCTGCCGCTGGCACTAGACTGGCGAGACGAGGAGAGTCTCCCCCTTATGGCAGACCTCTCCTGGCGAGGTCTGCCTGGTTGGGGAGGCTTCGGGGCCAAAAGACCCGCCGCTGCCTCTTTTCGGGCCCTCGCCGACTCCGTGGAGTCCTTCAGGTACTTCTCCGCCCCGCAGAAAAGATTACCTGCCGTGAGAGGAAGGGCCAGTAGCTTTTTCTTAGCGTCGATTTTCTGCGCGTCCTTTGTGAAGGTGGCGAGGTCGAGCCACCTCACCCTCTCGATGGTCGCGCAGTCGTCCAACACCCGGCCGGTCCAGTTGATGGCGTGTTGGGTGCAGGAGATGGTGAGCTGGTTTAGGCGATGCAGCTCCTTCGCGTCATCGCCCCATGTCTTCTTCAGCTCTGCGAGCCGCACGGCAGAGGAGCCCTGGAGGATGGTGACGGCGTTGAGGGTCTTTGCGACCTGTCCAGCCGCGGCGTAGGTCTTTTTCAACGCCGCGGAGGATTTCCTCATCTCGTCATTGTAAAAAGACGGTGTGGCGCCTCCAAGCATCACCGTACCTGACTGCATGTCCTCCAGCCCTTCTGCTAGCACAGGGTCCATTGGAGGGACTTCAATCAGCCCCAGGTCCCTGGCGGAGATCAGGTCAATGGGGAAGGCTAGCCTTTGTGGGTCTTGATGATCCCCCCAGGAGCTCATCAAGGCCGTCTTGAAACCCATTGCTTCAGGGAGCTTCTTGGACTCCACCACTCGTGGTGGTGGGGCCTCCAAGCCCTGGAAACCTACTGCGAGAGCGGTGGCGTTGCGGCTCTCCACGGGCTGCACCAAACCGCACCTGGCGATGGCCCGCTTAAAAACCGCCGTCACCGGTTCGATGACCTCTTCCTCGACGGTCTCGGGGTTTCCGCCTTCCCCGTCGGCGCTCGCCATGGACACCTCCTGGACGTCCTGATATGGCGCGAGCTCCAACTCATCCTCCTCCAGCTCTTCGAAGGCCAGTGACTCCTCGCTGTCGGCTAACGAAGCAGCCCAGTCGTAGTGTCGACGGGGGGAGGTAGAGGCGCTGCTGGTGAGCTGCGGCGGCGACATGTTTGCAGCGGCAGCGGCGGAAGGTGGCGTCAGCGTCGTCGCCGCTAGACGCTTTAGCTTCGGCATCGGCACCGGTGGGGGTCCCATGAGTGGCTTCTCGAGCGGCACTCCTGGGGTCCCTGTGCTGGTGGCGGCGGAAGCCTCGCCGGGATCGCTCCTGACCCAGCCGACCAGGGTCTCTACCCTGGCAAGCCGGGCGTCGAGCTGCTGGCTGGTGAAGGACGCGCACCCTGGGCACTCGTCCCTCTCGCCCTGGCGTTCCTTGGCGGTGAGGGCATGATCGACCCCACAGCAGTAAATGCAGACACGGTGGGGGTCGTCTGCGACGACGAGGAGGTCGCAGCTCGGTCGTCCGCAGCTCCTCGGTGGTTCCATCCTGGTCTGGAACACAGCGGCCTAAACTTTTGGCTAGTAGCACCTAGCCTAGCTGCTACCAGTAGCCTAGCCGCTGAATGAATGAAAGCGCTAACCGGCGTTTTCAAAGGACCAGGAATAAGGAAAGTACTGAGTGGATAGGAAAGACAATAAAATAAATAAATAAGTTCCGGGAGAGAACTTAGCAAGATTTTCCCGTGGGGAAATACTCTGTACTCCCGCTTTGGGTTAAAGTTGAACATTTCTTGCTCTCTTTGTGTGTGAATTTCTGCGCATTCGCATGCAGAGTGGAGAAAAGAGGATGAGCCTATGTCACTGGGGAGCCTTAATACTCCCGGGTCTTCCGGACTCGTGACATACCCTTAGCCAATCAGTATTGGCGTCGGGAGCGTGTGTGTTGCTCTGTCCATCGCCTGAGGGCGCTGATATCCCATAGTGAGTAGTAAACGGAGAACCGTGGTAAAACCAAGGTTCTGTAGAAAATGCTTCTTTGGTAGATTGGTGGTTCTGCGTGGAAATCGTCACACTTAGAGAGCTACTTGGAAAACAAACAAACAACATATCAAGGCCCTTAACTTTACCAGCAACAGTCTGAACTAAAATTAAAAGGTTCAAAGAAGTTATAAATTATAACTTCAGTAGGCAGTATGCATTATAACTTATAATGCATACTCTCAAAGCAGGGCTGTGTTCAGAAACTCGGCGTCTACCATTAATACAAATAAAAAGTATACATGACCAAACCTAAACCTGCCTACCGATGATGTCACCGGTAGGCGGGTTTCTGAACTCTCCACAGCCCTCCTCTGAGACACAGACCTAGTAGACAAATAGCACAAATTAGAATGAGCATTAATTAATGAGGACCAATTATATGAAGATATGTTGAAAATGGGTGAAGTTGTCCTTAAAGTAAAATAAATGGTCAGTGTCTTTATACTAGTAGGCCTATTTGTATTTATGGATACTTACAGTGTGACTTTCACTTCACTATATTTCAAAGATGAACACTGTACTTTTGACTTCACTACATTTAAACCTACCTATTTAAAATGTATAGTGAAACTAGTACATCTACAAGCTCACAGCGGGTCGCGATGTAATGCTTTGTGATCTTGTTGATCTGCTATGTTCACTAATTATTGACAATAATATTAGGAAAATGTTTACATTTTAATTTGATAGCAACGTGTGTAACGTGAGCAACGTGTTGCTGCCCGTGCCAAATCATAAAACTGAAGGATTTGGAGTGTCTGGCGATCTTGTGGTTTTGTTGAACTCGTTTTTGAACCGTGCACCCGGTAAGAGACTGTTTTAGTGTGCTCGCATTTACTTTGCAGTTTCAGAGTGAGGTAAGCTATCCCTGCCTTCTATTCACGGTCGTAAAGGTTACTGGTGGACAGTACTGTGCCAGAGCCTTGATACGATCCAGTATGTTTGACGTTTTTACGACGGAAGCTCTGCAGGAGGCTAGCCGTGTGTGTGTGTGTGTGTGTGTGTTTGTGTGCGTGTGTGTGTGTGTGTGTGTGTCTCTCAAACCACTGGACTGATCAGCGCCAACTTTCTGCCAGCAGTTAGTCTTCACATGATGTTTTATACTTTCTGAAATATTGAATTTTAATTCAATAACGGATGGAAATGAAATTCAGACAGGGTCCTATGTTAGCCTGTGACATCATGTGGCCAGCCTGATGTCACAGGCTACCCACATGATGTCCCTGATCCACACTGTGGAGCCACACCGTTCCCATGGGGTGGAAAATACACAATACCATTAATAGCATGGAAGAGACTCCACATGGCCAAAGAGTCCTCAATATTCATACTGTGCAGTAGGTGTAAATAAATACTATTCACTTCCGTGTGGTAAACTCCTTTTTATCCATCTGCACTGATTTTATTGAACACATCTACTAACAAAACTCAATCAAATTGAATGTATACAGCACATTTCATACAGCAAGTGCAACCCAAAGTGCTTCACAGATCAAAAATTACAAATTAATGAAAGGAAAAAAGACAATTAATTTTTAAAGAAAACACAAAGGGAAAATAAAATGTAATGAAAATAGAAATAAAAAAGGGGTAATGCTAAAACCTAGTTAAAGGCAACGTTAAAAAGGTGTGTCTTAAGATTTCTTTTAAAACTGTCCATGGATTCAGAGAGCCGCAGGTTCACAGGCAGGCTGTTCCACTTTGTAGGACCGTAGTTGCTGAAGGCTACTTCTCCGTGCCTTTTAGTTCTAGTTTTATCCTCTGGAACATTAAGAGAGACCAGTGCCAGAGGACCTGAGAGCTCTACCAGTACCAGGCACATACCCAGAGAGCATTGCAGATAAATAGGCAGGTGCATTTCCATTTAGTGATTTAAAAAACAATAAAAGGACCTTAAAATCCATTCTAAAAAAGTGGAGTGACTTTAAAATGGGTGTGACGTGTGCTCTCCGTCTGGTCTTAGTCAGTACGCTTGCTGCTGAGTTCTGGACTAGCTGTCACCGGACAACTTATTTTTTCGGCACACCCAGATAGGAGAGCATTAAATAGTCTATCCTGCTAGTGATAAAAGTATGCGTTAGCCTTTCTGTGTCGGCCTGGTAGAGAAAACAGCGGGCTCTAACAATATTTCCAAGTAATAAAACAATACTTTTGACACATGATAATAGTTTAGTAGAAACGTGTTCTCTATGAGCCCCATCCCCAATAATAAAATCAGTTTTGTCTTTATTTAGCTGTAGAAACATTTCTGTCACAGGAATTTGTGTCGTTGATTAAAAACCAGTTTCTCTAAAATCTTCCCCACTTAAAGAAGGGAATATTTGATATGGGCCGATAATTGCTGAGGAGCAGACAATCCAGGTTACTCTTTTTGAGGATTGGTTTGACTATGGCAGTAGAACAGCAGAGGTTCTAGAAGTGGGATCCGGGGACCCTCAGGGATCGTTCCATAGGGTCCCCAGCAAATGGCATAAAAACCATTTTAACCACTTTAAACTTATATAAATTTAAAAATGTGTGACAAAGTATTTTTACACTGTGGTATTTATTGGTCATTTTACTTAAAGGAGAATGTTCTTATTTTCTATCAATTACACACCCCATGAAGCCTTGATTTCATGGATTTGTTTTAGTTTTTGTGGCATTCCTAAAACAATAATTTGATGATCGTGTGTATTTCCGGTAGGAGACACAAATAATCTACTTTGTGTCTCCTACCGGATACATTAGCCGGTAGGAGACGGGAATCAAATTATTAGCTTAGGAATGCGACAAAAACAAAAAAGGCTTCATAGGGTGTGCAATGGACCCTTCGCTAAGCCCCACCCGCTCCACTCTGTGACTGGTGGTGCGAAGTTAGTCACACCCAGGCCTGGCAGCACCTGGCAATCTCTGCTTCTCACCCATTGACTTGCATGTTAAATGATGGCTTTTCCCCTTAAAAATAATCGATCATTTCAGGAGCAAGAGCTTCAAAATCTCTTCTAAATCTAGTCAACAAGGCCTGCAGTAGGCTATGCACTGGACAAATGTGCATGACATTATTTCAATAAACTAAAAACATGGGAAATGTTAGAGGGAGTAATAGCCATGGATACGCGACGGTCGACTGTCACGACCGTCATGGATGAACTTCAACCTGGTGTTTGCACTTTCTCCATTTATGGCCCGTACATCTACATAACGTTAATATTTCAAATATAAAGTGCTTATCCCATGGCCATGGATGTTACATGTATATACGGGCTCTCAGAAGTACCTGTATCATCCGTATTGTTCAATAAAAAACATTTTAATCTGATCGGTGGCTAATTTCTCCATATGCTTTCAACTGAGTGACCCTATCGGTTGGTAGGTGTATTGCACCCAATACATTATGAGAAAATGGCCACTGATCGGATTAAAATGCTTTTCATTGAACAATACAGAATATACGGGTACTTTTGAGGGTCCCGTGCATAATTGTAACATCCGTGGCCATGGGGTAAGCACTTTATATTTAAAATCTGAACGTTTACATAGATGTACGGACCGTAAATGGAGAAAGTGCAAACACCAGGTTGAAGGTGATCCTTGACTGTAACAGGAGTTTTCATGTACCGCAGGGACTGCAGTAGCAGTTAATAAATAGACGAACAAATGAATTAATATACTTTAACGTGCGGAATCCGAAACAGGCAGCGCTGTGATTCAGAATTTTGTTACGATTACGGTGATTAGTAGCCTATTATTGACACCACCTGAGCGAGTGAGTCGTGTAACTTTCCTGACGTTAAGCTGTGTATGTGTTCAACAACACAGCCATGAAGCCTTGCAGTTTAAGTGCAGATTTCAGCTTGGGAAAAGCAGCCTCCAACGGGTTTGGGTACGTGGTTCATAGTCACCATTGCGTTATCGTGGTATTCCTATTCTTGCCATTATGTTGCAAATGATTGTGTGAGTGCGGGCGAAATAACATTGACAGCTATGGCAGGTGACGAAAGCTTGCCAGACCTATGCCAGGCTAACAACGGTTGCTACGCTGGCATTGGACAATCGCTTTTGGGGTGGGGTTTAGCGAAGGGTCAATTTTTTGGGTGAACTCCTCCTTTAAGTCCAAAATCTGAGTAATCCTTCTACCACTGGACATCTTTCACATGCATATATGGCGGGGTACATGTTTTAATGCATTATCTAAATGATCTATTATATATTACACCCGCTATTTGATAATTAACAATTTAAACCAGGCGTCCCTATGTTGGACATGTCGTTATAGTTCACAAGCTCACATCGCAACACGATTTCCCTATTTTCAAAATAGGGCTTGAGTGACTTCAATTTCCATACAACCTTTCCCCTGTTTTGTACGTAGGTGTGAATGACGTTATAAACAGATGTGTATTCATTTACAGGAGCACAATAAAGTAACAGCGTGACAGTCGTTGCACAGAGCCCATATGTTCCACACTGTGCACATGGAGGATGTGTAAATGTTTTCTTTTATTGGATATGACAAAACTGACAGGTGTTCAGAGTTACCAAAACATTCACAATGTATCATCACACTTGGGATATAATTGTCACATAGTTTTACACAGTCATCCCGTTGTCTGAGCTTATAGTCTCAGTATCACTTTGTTTTGGCTCGATGTGAGCTTACAGTCTCCAGTTACCAGAATACAAGGACTAGTACAGCCATTCTCAACCTGTGGGCCAACTGGTGGGCCGTGAGGGTATTGTAAGTGGGCCCCCAAATAATTGGAAAAACACTACGATTTTATTGGTAATATAACAATATAAAAAACTAAAAAACATTAAAAAAAAACATTAATTATGATAAATAGGAACTTCAAATATACTGTGTTAGTTCCATTAATCCAAGCCGGAAAATTCCGGAAAATCTGACCACTTAAGTGGTCATATGGGTGGCCCGGGGACACTTTGTTGATTCAAGTGGGTCCTGATCCAGAAAAGGTTGAGAACCACTGGACGAGTAGATCAAACCAGAGAATTGACTATTTACAGTACAACTTAAAGTCAATGAAATGTGGTAAATACAATGGAAAAGCAATGAAACTAATGACAGTTGACAACTTAAAGGGGAATTTTGGACTAAAGTTTTCTTACCTTTTCTATGACGTTATGATATCTTAGGATGAATGGTACAGTAGAAAAATTTCATAACTCCACCCCTAAGCCGCCACAGCTTAAAAGGTGCGCGGATAGGCCTTAGGTTAGATCACATATTTTAACAGCTTTTTTTATAATTTTTTTTGGTGAGATCTGACGTTCATAGTGACAGAACACTGTCCCAAAAAAAAAAAAAAAAAAAAAAAAAAACAGAAGTCTCGCTAGACAAGATTGAAATCTCGAGATTTCAATCTCGTCTAGCGAGACTTCTGATTTTTTTTTTTTTTTTTTTTTTTGGTTGCATAGTGTTCTGTCACTATGAACGTCAGATCTCACCAAAAAAAAGAAAAAAAAAAGATATTAAAATATGTGATCTAACCTAAGGCCTATCCGCGCACCTTTTAAGCTGTGGCGGCTCAGGGGTGGAGTTATGAAATTTTTCTACTGTACCATTCATCCTAAGATATCATAACGTCATAGAAAAGGTAAGAAAACTTTAGTCCAAAATTCTCCTTTAAGTGTAAGTTTGTTGATGATTTTGGACTTTGGATTTTGTATTTTAGAATTTTCTTTACTTTGACTCTAGTACATTTGAAAGGTAAATTAATCTTTTGAATCTACATTTCTAGGGGCACCAAAAAGTAGTGAAAATAGCAGATCTACAAGCTCACAACGTGAGTAATAGCCAATCTAAGTAATGAGCCAATCTGCTATTTTCACTATCATTGAATCTTTTTCGAAAATTTCAATACAGCAATGCATCAATATTAAAAATAAAATGTACTTGGTAATTGAATACTTAAGTATTTACAAATTTCACGCAGCAACTTTCATTGTAGTCGAGTGATATTTGACCAGGAGTATCTATACTATGATGCAATTACTGAGGTTGAGTACTTTGTCCACCACTAGCTCTTTCAGTGTATACCTATATTGGACATGCATCAAGTTCTGGCTCAAATCGATGGCAGTCAGTAAAGTATCTGTAAAGTATCAGTTCTTCAATGCAGTTGTTTTTTATCTACAGCAGTGCTTCCCAACCTGTGAGCAGGGGGCAAAGAAAGTCATCGTATGTTTTTCTTTGAAACTTTAAAAAATGCGATTCACTGATAAATAAGAACATGATATAGTACTACGTTGGTTACATCGATCCAACGTGCATGGCCCAAAATATAAGCTCGAAATTATTGGCATTTTGCACTATTAATGCCTTACTTCTTTGATATATTCAATAGACACCCATAGGGCTGGGCAAATAACCGCAAATATATCGAAACAGACATTTAAAACCAACAACTAACAACATTTTGCTCATCTAGGTTAATTGAATAATTGAGAAGCAGGTTTTTATATTTTTTTAATTTCATATATCAGTTCGACACCAAGAATCCTGATAGATTTTTTTATAATCAATTTAATCGGTTAGTCTGATTAACCACTCAATGCCTGTATTATACTTCATTGCACAATGGTGGCTTGCAAAATAAGCGAATAGCGAAAAATAGCTAAATTAGCCGATCTAGGTCAGAACACGTCATGATATGACGCGTTGTGAGCTTGTAGATCGGCAATTTTCACTATAAAATATACAGTATAAATATATTTTTTAAATAATTGTTTATTAATCGGAATTGTGGCAAAAGTTATGAGATAATGGTGATATTGATTGGAGGTCATATGGCCCAGCCCTAGACACCTGGGGGTTTGTTTGGGAAATGTGTTGTGACAGAGTTGTAGGAGGCCATTGTGAGCCATCACAGGGACTTGTAATGGGACCCACACTTTCATCTTCTGAAAAGAATGGTCAAAGTCAAAACTTTTCCAGTAAAAAAAAAAGACAAAAAAAGAACACAAAACAGAACAAACTGAACTAAATATAGAAAATGATAATTATTAAAAAAGAAAGACGTGCTATTCTTTTCAGAAGGTGATGATACAGGCAGAGGGGGAAAAAACAGCTCACTCATATAGAGAGGTAGGTAGACGTGGCTTTGGGGCAGTCTGCATCCCAACGACAAGTCTGTAGCAGTAGTGTCTTTTTTTTTGCCACAACACACTATTGAATAAAACAAAGAATGACTCAGATGACTGATGGTAATATGTGTATGTATATCCTGGAATTTCACAAATTACAGTTACAGTAACAATTAAAATACAATCAGTGTTGGTAAGCTGAAGACTAAGCGAAGACTGGGTTTAAGTGGTTAATGGACACTACAAATCGTCACTGTCAGATGGAAACCTTGTATGTCCAAAACTGTTTTTTATTACAAAAATGATTTAACAAAATGTGTGCTACACTCTTGTATGATGAACTAGGCCTAGGGCATTAATTTATTTAAAAAAAAACATTAGTTGAAATATGGAGATACTAGGTTTCTGTCCGACATGCCAGCGACAAAATGCAAATGAGAACAAACCTGTGGTGAGTTTCGCTCTGGCTGGTAAACACAACATTAAATGGTTTGTGTTCCTGGAGAATCACTATATGACCATACTGCCTGGCCCAATGAGGCAGCCAGCTCACATAAACACACACACATTATGACTCTTATGACTCACTGGGTAGCGCTCTCTCTCTCTCTCTCTCTCTCTCTCTCTCTCTCTCTCTCTCTCTCTCTCTCTCTCTCTCTCTCTCTCTCTGTGGTGGAAAGAAGCTGTGAGTACATTTACTCAAGTACTGTACTTAAAGGACCACTTCACCCATTTTCAACGTATAGTAAATTTGCTTCTCACTCATGCTTATTAAAAGATGGTACCATTTTGATGCTCTAGTAGGTCTGTGGACAGTTAAGATACCCACCCACCTGTGACATAATTGGTAGGCTGGTTTGGTCATTTAATACAGTATTTGAAACTTTTGTATTTTTTATTTTATCAATGCAAGAACAATGGCAACAACTTTCCAGGAAAAGAAAATCCCAATTGATGATGTCGCTGGTAGGCAGGTTTCTGAACAGTCCACTGCCCTCCTCTGAGACACAGACTGAGTAGGCAAAAATGGTGCCATTTTATAATGAGCAATAGTGAGGACCA
Source organism: Gymnoscopelus braueri (assembly GCF_963280865.1). Lineage (NCBI taxonomy): Eukaryota > Metazoa > Chordata > Actinopteri > Myctophiformes > Myctophidae > Gymnoscopelus > Gymnoscopelus braueri. The sequence continues at coordinate 31,518,396 of NC_137603.1, read as the reverse complement.
ATTATATGATATAGGTTGAAAATGGGTGAAGTCGACCTTTAAGGAAAGGTTTGAGGTACTATTACTTTACTTGAGTATTTCCATTTTCAATACATTATACTTCTACTCCACTACATCTCAGAGGCAAATATTTTACTTTTTTAATCCTATTTTATACTTCAGCCATTTGAAAAAAGGCGCGCGTTTTCGAGCTTGCAGATCTGCTACTTTTGATGCTTTTGTGTGACGCTATTGTATGACCAAGTAGGGCGTTAATTTAGAAAAAACATAAGAAGTTAGAATATGGAGATAAGAGGTTTTATATCATGAATGTGAAATTAATACTTTTACACATGAAGTACTTCTTCCACCACTGCTCTCTCTCTCTCTCTCTCTCTCAGACAGCATGGATGACTGCACCTGGGAAGGAAGGTACCCCCTCCTCTCTCTTTAATTTTATTAGTGTGGCTTGCAGTTGAACCCTGACTCGTGTGGGTTCGTCTCAGCACCGCCACCATTTTCACGCCTTATTTGTAATCAAACGGAGCCAGCCACCCCTGGGGGGGGGTGGGGGGGGGGGGGGGACAGCAGATGTTTTTGGCCGCTCACCGGCACACAAAGGAAACACATTTCAGTGCTGTCAGGTGGAAACCTTGTACTGTATGTCCAAAACCGTTCCTTTTTTATTATTATTATTAAACAAAAAAAAGTTATAATAATAATACAAATTTTAAATAGTGAAAATAGCCAATCTACATGCTTTTATAGCTGCTATTTTCACTGCTTTTGTGCAACACTCTTAGACATTAGAGATACAAGGTTTCCGCCCGATAGCGTCAATTTGTAAATGTCTCCGCTGCGTGTCCTGGTGAAGTAACTTGGTAACATTAGGAGCAGTGGAGGAGCACTATGAGGGCTTGGATAATGACTATTGGAAAGAAGATTTCATTATGGAGACTGACTGGGGATCTGAATGGTTGGCGTAGAATGGGTTTTGAGTGTGCACTGTACTGTGAGGTGCGCGCGCGCGTGCGCGTGTGTGTGTGTGTGTGTGTGTGTGTGTGTGTGTGTGTGTGTGTGTGTGTGTGTGTGTGTGTGTGTGTGTGTGTGTGTGTGTGTGTGTGTGTGTGTGTGTGTGTGTGTGTGTGTGTGTTTCTGTAGGCTAAATACTCCACATTCTTCAGTGCCAGTGGAGCCCTTTACGGGCCCAGGATACAAAAAAAAAAAAACACGCACCACCAACAGCGTCGACAATGAGAAAGAAACTAAACAAAAAAAAGGAGATTCCATTCACATTTCAATGGAACAGCATTCCTCTGAGAGGCTGTGCCCGGCCCGGGCAGCCATCCATCCGTCCATCCCTCCATCCATCCCCAGTCCCATCAGGACCTGCAACAATGGACACACAAACAAAAGGACACATTGTTAGACAGACCATAAAACACCACAGAAAAATGAAGAAATTAAGCCCAAAATGGAACAGCACGTATCGACTATCAAATACGCCGAACATAATACGTTATTATCTTCCATATTATCGGCGCTGTCGGGCAGCAACCTCGTATCGCCATATTTAAACCTTTTATCGTCTCTGTTGGGTGGAAACGTCCAAAACTGTTACTTTTCACGATCAAAACTTTTTTTTTACTTTACTTGAGTATTTCACACACAATTCTACTCTCATAGACAGAAGAGAACTTTACAGGTTTAGATTATTATTACAAAACATACGCCTAAGCCCTATTTTATACATTGGCTATAAATGAATTGCCAATTTACAAGCTCAAAAACGCATTGGCTTTGTGAGCTTTTTACAACCTCTTGTACTCTTACTTTGGTATTGCAATTTTGATACCAATACTCACTCAAGTAAAACGATGAATAAAGGGCTTTGATTTTGACTTAAAGTAAGTAAAAGACAATTGGAGTACATGTAAGCGGAGCATATCGCCTTTGCACACCATCTGCTTGGCGCAGGTGTGAAAATACGATCTGCGTTTAAATGATTAATCCCCCACAATCTCAGACACCTTTCACCATGCTTTTATTGTATTCATTCTATTTTTGTAGGATGTGTCTGTACTAATTCAGAGAGTTTGTAAGTACACCTGGTGGGTTTAAAAATTGCAATCATACATACTAAAGAAGACAAGACCGCAATGGAACTTTTTCCACAGATGTGCAAATGGCAGCTGAGAAGGTAATATTAATTGTGGGTATGTTTCATACCAGCACGGACATGTCCTGTACAGATTACTTAACGCTGGCACACAGAAACACCCAAATGAAACACACCCACACCCACGTTATTACCTTCAGCTGCCCTTTACACATCTGTGAAAAATATGTAGAATAAAGCATTGTCTTGTTTCTGTCCATTTCAACTGGTGTTATTTGCCCCTGACAAGACAAAGGTTACGTTACGTGCTACCCTATGACACATAGCGATCAGCAATCAATCTGATATAATCTGCCCAGACAAATTTGTTTCTTACTTGCATTAAAGGACCACTCACCCATTTTCAACCTATCTTCATATACAGTAAATGGTCCTCACTGACCCTCATTGTAAGATGGCAGCATTTCTGTCTACTCACTCCGCGTCTCAGAGAACCCTGCCTACCAGTGACATCATCAGATTTCACCATTTTTAATTTCTTTTTTTATTAATGCAAGAACAATGTATGTCTGTTTCTATGCTTTTTACACCAAAACGAAATAAAATAAAAGGTTGAAATCCGATGATAGGTATCACTGGTAGTGAAGGCCTCCTCTGAGACACAGATCAAATAGACAGAAATGGTGCCATCTGAGATCATTATTCAGGACCATTTATATGAAGATAGGTTGACAATGGGTGAAGTTGGAGATACATGGTTTCTGCCCGACAGCAACGATATCCACTCATATATATCTACTCTCTATGAAGTCCCTACAAGATAGTAACACTGAGTGCACTGATATAAAGAGCTATTGAACGGCGCCAACTCCCCTACTGCTTCCTTTGAGGCGAAATATGAAAGTTTCAGAGGTCATTAATCTTGACTCGAGAATGAGCACATAATTCATTAAATCATCAGATATTTCAGCAAAGAACCCATTAAGTCCACTAAGTAATTTAAAACACTGAGAGTCTGTCCATAAAACAGTGTTTGGCAGGCACCATGTCATGCCGTCTCGCCCCGCTCAGTGTGTACAGACCACATCATTAGCCCTCCGGTTGGGTTCGGGCTTCAATTCACACCGGGGCCACTCGCACTAAAAAAATTAATGCACTCACATTACTGTAGGGCTTTGAGTCTCAACCTTTTTCATTTCAAGGACCCCAACTTTGATAAGCATTAGGCCACGGACCCCCCATTTGCTATGATTTTTCTCTGGGACCCCAGTCTGCACTGTGACGCTGCACTCAGCGTCCCATCCCCACCCCCAAATCTTTATTTCCCTTTTTCCCCTCCCTATTTCCCTGCCAATTTCCACTTGAGCTCAATCGCTTGTCACTGCTGACCTCTACTGGTTGGTTCGTTAGGGAGGGTGCAAATGAGTGCATGCCGCCTTCGATACATGTGAAGTCACCAGACGCTTTTCACATGACAATCTCAGTGGGAGAACGTAATGTGGAGGAACACGCTATTCCTCCCAGTTCAGCCCTCTACTGAACATGGCGCCAACCTGATCACCCTCTCGGAGTAGCAAGTGCAGCAACAGAGATCGCCATCCCTGCCTGGCCACGATCAAACTACCTGCTGCAACTTTTTTTTTCTTCACGTGATGCTAATGTTTCAAAATAACATGTATACACCTGCATAATGATGCTAACGTTGTAATATGCACATATCTGCTTTTCAAATATGCTGTATATATCTTTATTTGTTCTATTTAACCTGTGTTTTATATCTTACCCTTGCCCTCACTCTACCTCTATCCTCTCCTCACAGAATACTACAAAACCAAAATGATGGAGCGTGCGCAAAAAAAGTAATTTTCACCACTGCTTTGCACCTAAACTGTGACGTGACAAACAAAACTGATTCCGATCCTGATCACGGCCAATTGCGTTCGTATAGCTGCTGGGCTTGTTGTTCATTCATACTCACTGTGTTATCTTGCAGTTGTTTGTGGTAACAAAGCGTCCCGTGTAGTGGACGTTGCACCTGACCACGTTGTTGGTGAAGTCTGATTCCAGTACTAGGTACTTGGGGTTGACCGTGAGCTGCACGGGGGACAAAAAAGAAAAGGTACAATTGAAAAGAGAGCATAGCAAAGAGCTATTTTCCACTACGAGGGGTAATAACCCCTAGAACCTTCCAAAACCTCAAACAATTCAGAACCTGTGGAGTTCCGTCATTCTTTCTTTATCCCCCCCACATTCCCGTTATAACTAGAACCATCCCTGAGGGATGAGGTACGTAATAAAAAAAAACCGTAATGTAAAACGTTAAAATAGCCAGTCTACAAGCTCACAATATTTTGCAACATGACAAAGTGTGAGCTTGTAGATCTGCTAGGTTTATGCCCGACAGCAACGATAAACGTTCTGAATTCGGAGAACTCAGCGTAGCGTAGCACCTCCTGAGCAGGGCCCAAATTAGGTTCTGAGAACCTCATGCGAAACCGAGCCTATAGGCTATAGCGTATGAAAACAAATCCAGAACCCATGAAATATTAGTTCACTTTGCTCTTGTAGTCGGAAAAAAGGACCTTTAGAGACCGTTTTGGAATTGGAGGAGGTCACAGGGTCAGGACAATGACATGTTTTATCAAAGCGTCATTGAGCTAGACATTGGAGACCCTACTGAAGCGGCTCCATTCATTGTTAAGGCTTAATACCTAAACCAAGTGGTTTTTCCCGACATGAATTGAGCTATGATTCTTCCTGGTTTAAAGACCGCACGAGGCATGTCGGATTCAAAGGAGTGGGAGTCCAGTGGATATCTCTGCTGTTGGCCAGAATACCCTGTATCTCCATGTTTCAGCTTCTTATGTTTTTTGTTTTGTTTGCTTTCACAAATGAATGCCCTACTTCGTTGTACAAGAGAGTCACGCAAAAGTAGCCAAACCAGTCGACTCTGCAACATTTGAAAGGTTATGTTTGTATGTGGGTTTTAAAAATATTGAACCAATGAAAAGCATTAAAGGAGCATTTTAAACCTTGCCGTCATATAATCTGTCGTCACTAATGCTCATTATGAGATGGCACCATTTCAGGTAACTCACTGTATCTCATTGGTGGGCTATGGACAGTTCAGAAACCTGCCTACCAATCATCTATGAGGATTCCAAGCTAGTAGAAACTACAGCCTTTCTCTTTCTGGAAAGTTAACATGCTGGAATAGAAGCCATTGTTCTGGCATCAATAACAAAATAAACATATATTTTTTTAAATGTTGTTTGAAATGACCACACCTGCATACCCGATGATGTCACTGGTAGGCAGGTTTCTGAAATGTCCACAGGCCTCCTCGGAGACTTAAATAGACAAATAGACTTACTGAATAGACAGAAATCCTGCCATCTTATAATGAGCATTTGTGACGACCAATTTGATCAAATGGTGACGTGGTCCTTTAAGGAGAGCTTGTGGCTATAAATAATAACTACATTTGGTCACACTGGAACACAGGTTCTTTTTTCCCCTCCTCCATTTCCTGTAAAGTAACGTTTTGTGGACATACAAGGTTTCCACCGACAGCGAGGGCGTGAAGCGCATTGTGTGGCATTGATCTCATCCATGTATTAAACTTTATGTGTCATTCAAGCGTGACCTGAGAATACAATGGCATATAATGTGGCTCTTTAATCCTTCAATCAAGTCAAGACCCGTGACGGCTTTACAGAGTCATTGAGGAACTGCACGCAAATGTCAAAACTCCACAGAAAGTTTCCATTCTGCTTTGTTGCAGTCACATCAATTATCTTTGGTGGAACAGACCATGATGGCTTCCTCGAAACTTTTCCAATGCCAAGGACTCACAAATACAGCAAACTCCAAAATAAGTAGATCTGCTATTATTGGACGTTTTTGTGTTTATATTTGAAAACGTTTGACGATCTTGACAAATAATGACATGGACCAAATTGCATGAGGTAAAAGTGGCGATCTGATGAATTGAATATCAAATGAAATTCATATATGTGTGTGTGTGTGTGTGTCTCAATCTCATAGTCTCAATTTCCCATGAAGTGTGCCCTTGTGCTCCACCAGTGTTAATTTTATTAACTAAGACAAAAAATATTTGTGATATTTAGTCGACTAAGACTAAATCAGAATTTGCTGTCAAAATTAACAATGCTCTCCACTCACCCAAAGTTCCGTGCAGGAGCACTTCTCCTGGCTCTTACCTTTAATATGTAGTTTCCTGGCTGGATGTCTGTGATATCGATCCACTGGCAGTCGATATCAGCGTTGTAGGTATCGTAGCAGCCTGGACTGAGACCCTGGAGGAACACAGACATACAGTAAACATGTGGAATAAAACCACAGTCACAATGACTTCATGCAGAATTGCCGGTTTGAGGCATTCTGGCTGTTTGTTTCCCAAACAAGTGACCCCTTTTTTGTGGGTCACACAAACATTATCATTGGTCGCGAGCACATACAGTATAGTTTCCTATATATCGTTGCTGTCGGGCAGAAACCTCCATATTCTAACTTGTTTGTGTTTTTTTGGTAAATTAACGCCCTACTTGATCCACAAGCAATTTTTTTTATTTGAATCCTGTTTTGGACATACAGTATGAGGTTTCCACCCGACAGTGACGATATATTTTGTATTATTATTTCAAAATCTTTCTGGGGGTGGGTGGGGGTCTAATATTTAACAAAACAAACATGGCCAAAGAATAATCTTAAAAAAAAAAGAGACAGAGCATTAGGGCAGTTATGCAACGATATAGGCCTAAAGTGTGTTGGCACGACTCCACTCATCCAGTACATCCTGCCAGGTTTAGGGGTTCAATTCCCACCGATGCCACCCACGCTGAACATGTAAGCACTGATTTATAAAGGGCTTTGAATAAAAGTGTGGAAGTTGTTCACATATTGGCACTAAAATGAATAGTATTCACAAATCACAATTTCTGATGCCAAATTCTATGTTGTAGATCTCACGAGCTTGTCCGACCAGTTTGCGCTTTGCAAATTCCAGTACAGAAATTCTGCATAATGCCTCTGAAAAGTTGACCACGGGGTACAGTATGACAATATACAGTATGTTCCCCTGGTGTACAGGTGCACAGTTTATAATTCACTTAGCTGAAGTGCATGTCCTGCAGCTGAATTCAAAAGGATGCTGAATTAGCTGCGTCATACGAACGTCCAACAAACGTTTTCCCTTTCATCACTTAACCACCTAAAGACGTACTGTATACACTTAGTCATACAATTATTCGCCTATGATGACATGGCCAAAATAGGGACGCTATAGGTTGAAAGTGGTTAATGCAAATCGTCTCTGTCGGGTGGAAACCTCATTTGTCCAAAACTGTTTATTTTCAGGACTCAAATGAAAAAATAGCAAAAGTAGCAGATCTACAAGCTCAAAACGCGTCGACGCGTTCCGCGTTTTTGATGCTTTTGCGTGATGCTGTAGTATGATCAAGTTGGGCGTTAATTTACGGAAAAAAAGTTAGAATATGTAGATAAGAGATTTCTGCCCAAACAGCAACGATATTCTCTGGTAATCCTTTACCTGTGTGTGAGAGGTGCAGGCATAACGCTTCAGGTGACCAAAGTCACATGTGGTGTCCTCAAGACAGAAGCTGGCCTTGTGTCCCTCCGCCACCTTGCGGCCGGTGGCCACCTCCAGCAGGTCATAATGGCTGAACTCATCCATACTGTGGTAGTGCCTGTTGGAGGGGAAAAAAAGCAGGGGAACATTTAAAGTTTCACCAGTACACAACATGACATGCAACACAAAAGCAAGCATACTGCACGTCATGCAGTTTTCCTGTGTTAAAAGTAAAATAGCAAGAAGCTCCCTTTTTCTACCTTGGGAATTCGTTGTGGACAAGCCATTGCTTATTGAAGGACCACTTCAGCCATTTTCAACCTATATTCATGTAATTGGTCCTCACTAATGCTCATTATGAGATGGCACCATTTCTGTACTCACGCGTCTCAGGAGGGCTGTGGACAGTTCAGAAATCTGCCTACCAGTGACATCATCGGTAGGCAGGTTTGGTGATAAAAAAATATATTCAAACTTATATGTTTTATTTATTTAATTAATGCAATGGACTTACATTTCAGCCAATTAGAGTAGATGGACATTTTGCCATCTCATAATGAGCATTAGTGAGGAGGGAGGACCAATAATATGAAGATACATTGAATATGGGCGAAGTGCTCCTTTAAATAAAAGAAAACTTGGCAATTCTTTTAAACAAAAAAATAAGGCGGCATTGTGGGGAGTGTTGCTACTTCACTTTTAAGAGGGAGAGGGAGTTTGAACCATGGGCGTGGGGCTGCAAGGGAGGAATGGCAGGTTTATCTGGTCATTTGTTTGTTTCCAGAGATTAGTTTATTTCCACTGAGGACCACTTTGGCAATAAAGGGCTTTTCGGTAATGCATTTAAAGTGCTATCTTCTGGGACTCGGTGTCATCGTGATTCTACTTTGAATGCTTGTGCTTTTACATTTCTAATAAAAATCCAATCAGATCACAGGATGTGAGGCAATGCGGTCACGCATGCCAGAATGCAGGGCGGTTCCTTCAAACAGATGGCCCTGGTTCGCATGTTGAAAGAATGATGCACTGGGTCTGGTCTCACCCACTAACGATTGCTTATAGAAATCATCAAGCTTACGCTATCGCATCATGGATCTTAGTGGACCATCAGATTGGGAGCACAGTTCAGTGACCTTCCAGACTACACACTGTTATAAGCAGGGGTGGAAATTAAGTAAGCACATTTAATCAAGTGCTGTACTTATCCACTTAAACCCTACTATCTATATTTGTGGGGAAGGCTATCGTAGAAAATTTAAAATTACAACGCGTCGCGATGTGACGCGTTGTGAGCTTGTCGATCGGCTAGCCTTCCCCACAATAATAGAAAACTGAAAATACACTAGTATACAGTAGAGCCCTGAGGGACTTTGGTCAACCATATGGGGATTAAGTGGTTAAGGGTTTTTAAGTGCTGTAATTAGATTTATTTATAAAAAAAATAACATAAAGAATAAAAAAGAAAAAACACGGCCCCTCAGCTATTAGAAGGACAATATCAGTCACCAGAATCAAGGACGTGTGTTTTCAATGGATCTAACATGGTTAAAATGGAGTTTGAAGTTATAATGGGTTTAGATAGGAAGGTCTGATAAAATTACTCAATACTGAATCAAACAACTTAAAAACTGTCTGGGGTGCAGTCTGGAAGTAAGACGTTAAAATGACCCCAAACATGTTTGAAAGGACCTTTAGGTCCTATTTTACAATTTCGCTATTGAAAAATAGCCGATCAACACGCTCACAACGCTTTTACAAGTAGATTTTTCAATACAGGCCTTTTACTATGTAACAGATTATTTCTATATTGAGGTATTGCTACTTTTACTTGAGTAAAGAAAAAAAAGTACTTCTTCCACCACTGGTTCTGGGGAGAAGTATGCGAGTGCAGGCATGTTACCAGGGTTATCAAGGGGGCATCATCCTTCAAATATTTATCTTGTACAAACAAGGTGGGGTTGTTGGCAAAGCAAGCAGTGTATAAATCTTATGATGATTTTATTCCATCAAGACCCATGCATATTATAACAAATTATAGGTATTCTGTAAACAGAAATGACAGTAAGTAAACAAGAAAGAAATGTCATATTATACCAGGTGCTGTGTGTGTGTGTGTGTGTGTGTGTGTGTGTGTGTGTGTGTGTGTGTGTGTGTGTGTGTGTGTGTGTGTGTGTGTGTGTGTGTGTGCGTGCGTGCGTGCGTGCGTGCGTGCGTGCGTGCGTGCGTGCGTGCGTGCGTGCGTGCGTGCGTGCGTGCGTGCGTGTGATTGTTTTCATAGACCTGATTGCTTGTTTTTTTGGATTGCTTGTTTTACTCCCCAAACCTGGCAACATTAAATATGCGACGCTAAACGCTAATAATGTTTTTTATATAAGTGGTGGCAACATTTTTAGACACCACACAGGTCTTCCCAACAATAGCGAAGATTAAAGTCAGGGTGAACACAATCTGGGAACCCAGATCCAACTGAAAATGAAACAGAGCGACCTCTGCTGTTTGTTCTATGTCTGTTGGCTCTGGGCGGAAGAAAACGTAACACCAGTGCGCAAGGAAACCGGGGTTTAGGTCTGCCTTCAGCTTTCACTTCCGGTGGGTGCCACTATGTTTTCATTCCCACTAACAATATTTCTACACGGAACACTAACACCACTTCTCCCAGAGAACATGGATCGTTTTGGTTATAAGCCCACTTGTTTCTATGATGAAAGAGTAAGTTAAAATGTGAATATCTTTCCGTGGTTTTGTCTGCTCCGCGGACGCTATTGTTAAATTAGTTTGGGTTTGTTTCGAGGGGGAAAGATCGACGGACATGTGAATCCCGCCCACTACATTTGATTGGGTAAAGCGCGGCCTGCTTCCTGATCTGAAGGCACGCCCACTTGTAGCCAATGCGCACACGTTATGACGAACCTCCCCGACAGATTCCAACGCAGTGCAGAATCTGTTCTTGAGAGATTAGGGTGAACATGGCCACATAATAGCTTAATAGCCAAACTAGGTTTAATGAAGCACGCTAGCATTTAGGCTAACTCTGTTGCCTGAGGCCAAGTTGCACTGTCTGTAACTGTTGCAGTGTTGAAGGAGGGGAGCGGAGGACGGTTACTCCGGAGGACGGGCCGTCTCCCCATTGGCTTAAAGGACAGGCAAAACGGGGAAGTGTCCCCATTGGCTTTAAAGGAGTGAAGGACAGCCAGGATAGCCAATGATTGAAAACATGTCGAACATGATGCAAATATTTAGGATGACAATTAGGTCTGACTGTTCATAGACTCAGGCGCTCTTCGAGCACCTGGTAAAAATATTTCAGTTTAAGCTGTTGTCATGTTACAATACTGTTTCATTCCATTTTAGCCTTCGTGGGTCTAAGTCAGGGATTCAAATTTTTTTTCAGTTCGAAACCCATTTGGTGTCTCGTCACCGTGAACCAAAAATAGTGAAAATACCCTTAGTTCTAAACTATTTGTTAGAATTTTTAAAAATCTAACACTGTCGAAAAATGTTTGTTGGTCTTTTCCTTGCTTGAAAATCTTTTGAAATAATAATTCAAAAAAGTACAGTACAAATCCTCAAAGAATTTACTCAAGTACAGTACTTCGTTACTGTCTTCCACTGTAAATAAGACAGAGGAGTTGTTGATTTGCTCAACCTGTGGCACCTCACCTGTTCACATTTAGATTGTCAGTGATGTTGCAGCATGGATAAACATATCACAAAGTATCAAAGGACAAGATATTCTAATTAATGACAACAATAATGCACTGATGAGACAAGACATTAACACCCTAATGATGTATGAATGCCGTTAATTACTTTGTATCAATCTGCAAAGTAAGATCAGAGGTGTGTGCGTGCGTGTGCGTGTGTGTATTTGCAATTGTGTGTATAATTATGAGCAAGCGAATGTGAGTGTGCTTTGATGCACGTGTAGGTGTGTGATTTTGTGTGTACTGTATATGAGTGTCTTTGGGTACTTGCTTTGTATGTCTCTGTCGGGTGGAAACCTCATTACGTCTAAAACTGTTACTTTTCAGGATTCTAATTCCAATATAGTAGATCTACAAGCTCAAAACTCGTCGCTTTCCGCGTTTCAAGCTTGCAGATCTGCTATGTTTGATACTTTTGTGTGACGCTGTTATGATCATGTAGGGTGTTCATTTACGAAAAAACACAAAAAGTTAAAATATGGATCTAAGAGGTTTTTGCCCGACAGCAACGATGTGTTTGTGTGAGTTTGCACAGCTTTAAAAGCCTAGGAAAGCCTGGATGCACACGACCACCGATCACCTCAAACCAGAAACCTTGTATGTCCAAAACTGTTACTTTTTAGGAAATGGGGAAAAAAGAACCAATGGATCCAATGTCATTATTTAGTCAAAAGCAATGCAATTTGTAATTGGTTCAACATTTATGAAATCGACAGACCCACATAACCACTTTCATTTTGTGACACTCTTCAGGGCATAATCTATGGAAGAAAAACATATATAATAATTGCAATATAGAGATATGAGGCTTCTGTCCAACAGTGACGAATTGCAAATTTGAAACAAGTGACTGAGTGTCTGTGAGCGCCTCTGTCAACGATGTGGTCCATTTGAAATCACTTACGGTACTAACTGTCATTGCACTTGGACCTCTGCCAGATGTCAAAGTGACCCAGGACAGGAGCCTATTCACTTCATGAGCCGTGCTGTGCACAGTGCCAGCACGGTGATATTAGGGCTGCAACTATCCATTCATTTACACACCGATTATTCTATCGATTATGTTTTGGTTTAATTGAATAATCAAGAAGCATTTTATAATAATATAATCAACTACATCAATTAGTCTGAACCACTTAAGCCCTATTGTTGCACAACAATAGCAAAAAAATTTGCTATCTACAAGCTCATAACGTGGCTAAACAAAAGGAAAAAAATGTTAATTTTTATTAGAATCAATTAATTATTTAGTCTCTGTCGGTCGACACCTCATACGTCCATAACAGTTACTTTTCAGGATTCAATGTGGAGATGAGGGATTAAGTGGTTAAGGGTTGGAGGGGTTTTCAACGATTTGTTATAAACAATTAAATTGATATGTTTGATTAACTGTTGCACCCCTAGTTGATATTGTTCTGTGATATGGAGCAAAATGACAGTCCTCTGAAAAGGTGGATTTTCTTCTAAGCCCTTTGACACACAAAGTGCACAAGTCTTAATTTCATTACATTGTGTTTTTTTCTTCAGGATGACAAAAAATAAACAAAACAACAACAACAAAGCCTCAATTGACCTCAGTATCCTTTTTGTGTAATAACTAGACCTCAAGGAGATTAGACCATAAAATGATGCATTGAGCAAGAGTAGTGGGTGCCAGGAAATGTGTTGAAATAACATTTGGTGACATTTGCTGTTTGTTTGTTGCTTTTTTGGGGGGAGAATTACAGCCGGAGGTCCTTTAATCCCAAAGGGGCCTTTTACCCCACTAAAGATAATTACGTATCACACTCTATCACTTTCACTGGGTCTGTTTTGAGAGTTAACCACATTAACACTGGTCTCCCTATTCTGGGTATGTCGTCATAGGCCAACATTCTCAAAAATAGCGTGGCTCTAGATCATACATGGGCATCTGGCGGCCCCCATCTTCACTTAATGCGGCCCGCGGGTCGATATCCCGATATACTGATTTATTATTGATTTCAGGTGTTTCAATTCCGAACATGCAAGTTTAATGTACATGACCTATTGTTACCTTACTACAGTCCATTGTATTAAATTGTATTTATTTTCAATGTCCATTGTATTTGTATTTAAGTTCATAAAGTCAATATAAGTATGACATTTTTTTTTAATTAAATAGAAATGTTACACTTAATAATAATTGTTAGTATCCCTTTATTTGTGACTAACATGGGCTATTTGAGTGATAGGGTTTACAGCAGTGTTTCTCAACTTTCTGGATCAGGGCCCACTTGAAAATATATAAAGTGTTCACGGCCCACCCATCTGACCACTTTACACGGTAGGTTTTAAAGAAGAAAATACTTTCTTTTTTTTAATGTCACAACAGAACTTATATTAATGTCATGTTATCATCAAAATCTTAGTGTTTTACCAATTATTTGGGGCCCGCTTAAAATATCCTCGTGGGAAGGAGTGAGTGTGGAAATGTAGTGGCCCTCTCCATCATCAAAGTTGATCACCCTTGATCTAGATACTTAATGTGTAATCCGGTGTTGCACTGTGAATAGTCGATCTACTGTACAAGGTCACAACTCGTAGTTGTAGATCAGCAACCTTCATCGTATGACAGTGTCAGGCTTAAGTGAAGAATCAGTTCTTGAACAGAGCCATGCCAGTGAGGTCAAACCGTTTCAACAGGGGCCAGAATAAGATGGGCCTTTGCGTGCGATCTTCAATTATTCAAATCAATTATCGTCTCTTCCGGGTGGAAACCTCATATGTCCAAAACTGTTACTTTCAAAACAGTAGCAGTACTTTTGATACTTTTGTTAGCGTGATCAAGTAAGGCGTTACAAAAAAACACACCAAAAGATACAACATAGAGATAGGAGGTTTCTGTCCGACAGCAACGTTATTCTTGATGAATGAAACTCACGCGAGCCTAAAGTGTCGGACTACTTGAGTGCTGCTAGTTTTGTATGGATGTCACACAGGTGAGGTAAGCTCTGGACCCCGTACAGTCAGACACAAAAGTCAGACGGTGAATAATGCCAGTGCTCCTGAGCTCATGGTCCATGTTTCAACATGGACGACGACTTTTACTGGAACAGTCATTAAAGAATGAATGAAGACTTGGAAGCGAAAAGTGGGTACTTTCCACCGATGGAGCAAGTGACAATAATACAAACTCATATTTTCCATATTAAAAGGGGGGGAACAGAGTGAAGAGGTGCACTCAGGTGGAGTGCCGTTTGCCAATCTCCGTGGGGGCGGAAAGCTATCTGTCCCACCGCGTTCTGATAAGGCAATTTATGCTCTGCTGCCACTATACATCGCTGTTACAACACAAGGCCGCTGTGAATGACTTCCACTTGATATCCAGCATTGGTGGAAAGTAACTAAGTACATTTGCTCAAAGTACTGTTACTAAGAACAAGTTTGAGGTACTTTTATCTGAGTATTTCTATTTTGCAATACTTTTCACTCCACTACATCTCTGAGGCAAATATTGTACTTTTTTACAACGCCACAATTATTTGAAACCATTTCTTACAAGTTATTTTGTAGATTTAGAATGTTATTATTACCAATTAAGCCATATTTACTCTCTAATCTAAAATAGGTGATGTAAAAGCTCACAACGTGTTGCGATGCTACGCGTTGTGAGCTTGCAGATCTGCTCATTTTAAATCTTTTTGAAACAAACATTCTGCCTAATGAGTACTTTTACTTTGGGTACCTTAAAGGTTTCATGACGTTCAGTTTTACCACACATTAAAAGTATTTGTCATGGTCCTTCAAACGTGTATAGAAAGTTTTAACAATCCACTGCATTGATCCATGGCAGGTGTTTTTCTCTCACATTTCTAAAGCCTTTTCAACTGCAATGAAAAAAGAAATCTTTGCCTGCGGGTGTCGCTGGTGAGGGATTTTGCCTGTCAATCATCGCCTCTGCTCCGCCCCCCCCAAAGGAAAGGATAGGGGAGGGGAGGGGCGAGGAGGAGAGTGGGCGGGATTAATCGACTGTGACCTCACTGCCGAAGGGCCAAGCTCAGATTACTTTTCAGCCTAATTATTCAGAAAACCCCAGACCACAGAAAATCCACTGAATGTTCAAAGTTCAGATTTTGTGGGTGTAATTGAGGTCATAAAACCCAAAAAAAAACATTAAAAAAAAAAAAAGTGAAAATGACTGTCATAGAACCTTTAAACCAGCACTATGTAACTTTTTTTTATGAATAAAATGTAATTTTGTCCAACTGTATAGTATGGTATTATTTTAATACAATATAACTTATACAATTGTGGTGGTTGAATTTGGTCTCACTGCTCTTAGACATTTAGATCCTGTGTCTTGGTGAGACATGACCTTTGACACAATCCTGTTTCTGCTTTGAGTTTGACACACATTTTGACCTCAAGGTCCAGATTAAATGTATCCCCTGATGAAGCTATTAGCTCAATGGTAAAACATTCAACAATTTCCTGTTCAAATCCGGGGTAGAACAGGACAATTACGTAGTGCAGCTTTAAGTATTTTGATGCAAATACTTAACTCAAGTCAAATATTGGCTACAGGACGTGCAACTTTTTATTAAGTTAAAAAAACAACAACTATCTGAGTACTTCTTTCACCAGTGCTGCACACAAGGGCGCTGTGAATGACTTCCACTTGATATCCAGTATAAGACAGATCAATCATAGGGGGCTTTTCCTCTGTATCTACTGTATATGAATGGCACACTTGGGGGGACTGGTGCAATAGTGTGTGGTGCGTGTGTGTGTGTGTGTGTGTGTGTGTGTGTGTGTGTGTGTGTGTGTGTGTGTGTGTGTGTGTGTGTGTGTGTGTGTGTGTGTGAGCGCGTGTGTGAGCGCGTGCGCGTGCTGTGCGCACATACTTGTATTACTTGTGAGCGCCAAATGCCCCCACAGGTATAGTAGAATTTGACAAAGTTTTGTCTTCATTTTTGGGGAGTTTGGGGTTAGGATTGGGATTAGACAGAGGTTAGGTTTAGGGGTTGGTGATACAGTTATGCCTGATTTCTTCTTAAAATAGCCAATCTACAAGCTCACATAACGTTATATGAGCTTGTAGATCAGTTATTTTTTGGCTTTAGGGTCAGGGTAAACAATTACCCCCCCAACAAAAATGGCAATCATAAAATGAATGTTCTCACAAGTATAGTAATACAAACATGTGTGTGTGCGTGCGCGCGCTTGTGCGCGCACGTGTGTGTATGTACAGTATATGAGTGATGCATGCTTGTACGCCTCAGTGCCTGGCCGTCTTTGGATGAGGGAATTTGGAGGACGCCAGGGGGTTGAAACGCTCTTTATTTTTGTTCCCACACCAGGCATTTATTTGGATGGAAGTCTTGAGATGATTATCTGTGCTTGTACTGTACGTACGTACGTACGTACGTACGTACGTGTGTGTGTGTGTGTGTGTGTGTGTGTGTATGTGCACATGAGCTGTCTGGAAGGGGTCCTTGCCTTTACTCAGTATCCCTTTACTCAGTAACCCCCCCCCCCCACACACACACACACACACACACACACACACACACACACACACACACACACACACACACACACACACACACACACACACACACACACACACACACACACACACACACACACACACACACACACACACACACACACACGGCTATGTCAGCTATAGGGAATGCAGTGTTGGAAGAACACAGCGGCTGCCTAAATAAGAATGGCTAGTAATCCTTATATCATTGCTGTCATGCAGAAACCTCGTATCTCCATGGTTCAACCAGTTCGTCGTACAAGAGTCAGTGTCACGCAGAAAATAGCCGATCTACGACCTCACAACCATATTCTAACTTGATGTGTTTTTTTCGTAAATTAACGCCCTACTTGAGCGTCACACAAAAGCATCAAAAGTAGCAGCGCCGCATTTCGAGCTTGTAGATCTGCTACTTTTGCAACTTTTGAATTTGAATCCTGCAGTGTAAGTTGTATGTTTTGGACGTATGAGGTTTCCGACCGACAGAGACGAAATATTGAAACCGACGAGAGTAATAACCACATGGGAACAAAGGTTCTTTTTTTATTTTTTGGGGGGGGGGGTAATTTCCTGAAAAGTAACTGTTTCGTAACACACAAGGTTTCCGCCCGACAGCGATGATATACAAAACATTCCAATCCTTCTCCATACACCCATGAGTCATTTTCCACTTGTGTTGCAACAGTGGAGGGACTTCGAGGGATGGAGAGGGGGGGGGGGATCACAGTCTGGGGCTGAGTGTGTGTTATTACACAGAAACAAGGCCTGTATGGGAACTATTTAGCACAGGCCTGACATGCTGCATTCCAAGCACTACACACAGAGAAATAAAGGTGCCCACATCAAACCCAAACTGGTTCTTCAGAGCAGTGGTTCTACTTTTTACTATAAATTCGATTTAAAAAATAAAGTAGATATACAAGCTCACAACACGTTGCGTTATGAGCTTGTTAAGTATAAAAGTGTCTATATATGAACACAATTGGCCCGCGTTCGGGGGAGGGAAGCCGGGCTGGGAGAGTAATATCACTGCATGTATTCCTACAGGCTGGGACGGCACCTGTCAGTTATGGAGGGTTGGGCGGGAGGAGTAGAACTCTACGTCCCCCCAGGGGGGTCCTCACTTACAGGTGAGCCTGTAGGATACAACAGCAGTGATAACACACACATGTGTGCGGGGAGGAATCAATTGGCCAAACGACTACATTGGGGACAAAAGGGATAAAAAGCAACAAACAACAACAACAACAACCAAAAGTCAGCAGAACTAATTTCTACTGGGGACTCCCTGGAATCCCCCCAAAGAACCCCTGGGGGTACCCAGACCCCACTTTGAGAACCCCTGCCTTCAGAGTGATGCCCTAATAGAACAGTGTTTCTCAAACTTTCTCATAATCAAGGACCCCCATAACTCTCAGAGTTACAAACCTGTTAGGGTCCATTTGGAACCCCCTCAAGGACCCCTGGGGGTCCACGGACCCCCCCCCCCCACTTGGAGAACCACTGCCATAGCAGAACTGTTTTTGGATCCAGAAATAACCGTTCAACCTGGAACCTTTTAGCCACTTTTGGACCCCGGGAAGACTAACTGGTTGCTATGGCACCAGCCAATGAGGATCCTTAATAAAAGACAAGACCTAATCTAATCACTTTCAGCCCCAAATGAACCCTTACAAGTCCATTGTAAAAAAAAAGAAATCAAAAATGTAAAAAAAGAAATTGGACCCTTACAGATCCATTTGGTTCCATTTGGTTCCATTTATACCATTTGGACCTCTTGTGGTCCACGGACCCGACGTGGAGAAACAGTGAGTTAAAAGATTCAAACTTTGTCATAGCTCGTGAAACCCAAGAGAATCCCATTTCCCTTTCCCTGCTTTGAATACTCAAGTGAGAAGGATTGGACTGGATGTAAAAACCTGAATAAAACGTCTCTACTACAAAGTTTATGTGAATCAAATGTAGGGCAATAAAGTTTATTGTCAGAATCTGGGCCACATATTTTCATTCCCTGAAGAGAATTTCTCAATGGCCAACGGTTATGTTCTACTAACCTACATGCAAAGTGATGGACAAACAAACCCTGGTCAAAGTATAGATACTCGTGGTGCCAAATTTGCCAAATTTGTACTTAAAATACAAGCTTTGCATCACGTTTCGAGTTTGTAAATCTGCAACTTTTGCTCCGTTTGAATTTGAATCCTGAAAAGTAACAGTTTTGGACATAACTGGAGGTTTTCACCCGACAGAGACGAAAGTCTAAACAACAGTATAGGGCATGGGAGTGACGGGGCCTATAGGCAAAATTGGTGAGAGGGAAAAAAGTAAGTTTATAAAAAAAAAAAAAGAGTTTGACGGGGGGAAAGAAATATTGATTTGTCATTCCGCTCACAATGCCCAGTGCAACGATTGCGTCAGCACGTCTCCCATCTACCCCCCCCCCCCCCCCATGTGGGTACAAGGCTGACGACACACAGCCAGTCACATTGCCAGTTTTCCAATGCAGTAGGTTCTCAAACATTATCATGTCCTGGACCCCTAAATGAATATGTATTCTTGCGGACCCCAATCTGAAAAGATGTTGTGCCAGGGACCCTTTTTTTTAACATAGCCGATGTACGACAGTGGTCAAACTGACTTTGATGCTTTATTAACCATTTTTGTTGGAACCCCCTCAAGGCTTAAGGCGGTTACACACCGGCGAATATGCGAATATACGCAAAATTATATACAAATAATTAAAAGACGCTTTTTCGCTTCGCTTTTTCGCTCCATGTACGGTTCCATTGACTTTATAAGGTTTTTTAAAAAAAACGTATTATTCGCATGAAAAAATCACCCCGGTGTGTAAGGACCTTTAGGGTTAGGGTTAGGGGGGGTTCGGACCCCACTTTGAAAACCGCTGGCGTAGAGCATAGGTTCTCAAAGTGGGGTCCGGGAACCCCCAGGGGTCCTTAGGGGGGTTCCAAGGGGTCCCCAGCAAAAGCAGTTAACATAGCGTCACAATCATTTTAACCCCTTTATCCATGTATGTGTTGGCTATTCAAATATAGTAGATCTACAAGCATTGTGCCGTGCTGTGAGCTTGTACATCTGCTATTTTGGAAAATATATTGAAAAATATAGAACATTTATTTAACACAAATCTTCTCTTCTGGGGGTCCCTGGCACAAAATCTTCTCAGATGGGGAGCCGCGGCCAAATAAATATCAATTTGGGGGGTCCTTGGCACGAAAAAGTTTGAGAACCACTGCCCCCTTGGGGATCCCCGGACCCCACTTTGAGAACCACTGGCGTAGAGTGACGACACATAGCCAGCCAGCCAGCCAGCGGACATTGCCAGTTTTATTTTCTAAATGGCCATACAGTCAAACATTCCTCACAGATGAGCCCGGCCCGGCCCGGGCCCCGGCCAGCGAGGCGAGTGGAGCTTGGCAGGCCAGGGGCGAGCAGCACAGTGGTTGAGCAGACAGACGTGTTGAAAAGCGAGACACAGAGCAGCCACGGGATGCAATGGAGCATGGGGTCATAGAGAAAACACAGGGGGTATCCAAACATCACCTCACTCCCCAGACCCTCCAGAGACTATATACTCCACTGTGAGCCGCTATCAGCTTGCTAAAGCAACACAAATCTGTACGTTCAAACAAAAATGTGCAGACGCAATGCAAAGAGAAAAAAAAAGGAGCTACAGTATACGTGCCATGCTGCACAAGCACGAACATATATAGTAATAGTCGGTTGCTGTATTTATACTGTACTATGAATAGCCTACATTTTGTGTTGCGTATCATCGCTGTGACGGACAACCTTGTATGTTCAAAACCGCTACTTGAAAGGACATGGAGGAAAGAACCCATGTGTTCCAATGGATCTAATGTAGGTTTTAGTCACAAGCTCTTGTTAATACTTTTCATTGGTTCAAAATTCATAAAATGAAAAGAATGGGCAAAAGATTAGGTGGTCTACAAGTTTACAACGCGTCGGGATGTGACGCGTTGTGAGCTTTTTTTGTGTGAGACTGGCTGTTTTTGCATTTTGCTACTTTTGTGTGACATTATAGTGTGACCAATCTGGGAACCCAGAGCCAACTGAAAAGGAAAAACAGCGACCTCTGCTGTTTGTTACTATCTCAGTTGGCTCTGGGCGGAAGAAAACGTAGCATCCGTGCGCAAGGAAACCGGGGTTTTGGTCTGCCTTCACCGCTCCACTTCCGGTGGTGCGACTATGTTTTCATTCCCACTAACAATATTTCTACACGGAACACTAACACCACTTCTCCCAGAGAACATGGATCGTTTTGGTTATAAGCCCACTTGTTTCTATGATGAAAGAACAAGTTAAAATGTGAATATCTTTCCGTGGTTTTGTCTGCTCCGCGGACGCTATTGTTAAATTAGTTTTGGTTGGTTTCGAGAGGGGAAGGATCGACGGACACGTGAATTTGATTGGGTAAAACGCGGCCTGCTTCCTGATCTGAAGGCACGCCCACTTGTAGGCTACTGCGTACATGTTATGACGAACCTCCCCGACAGATTCCAACGCAGAGCAGAATCTGTTCTTGAGAGATTATAGTATGACAAATAAAAAATATATATATGTATATAAATGGTTGATATATGGAGATACAAGGTTTATGCCCCACAACAACGATGTGGAGCCCTGTTGTCCGCATGCCACAAAACAGCAGCGTGTGTAAGTCTATAAATTGTCAGTATGTGACCCAAATGTACCCAAAAAGACATATTCCTATTATGCTACTTGGTCATTAAAATGTCCCTGAGTCAGATAACTGAAGTGGGTACCTTAACAGGACATCATTAGCGCTGCGTTTCACCCACTGCTGCTGCTACTGTCAAATACCAGCATATGTCTACAGACAGACAGGCACCTAACTAATGATGATGATGATGATGATGGTGATGATGAGGATCTAGATTGTCTGGAGGCTTGGCGTTCACTCACTCTGTTTCATGTTTTTTCTTCTTTTTTTCATTACCAGAGCTACGGTACAGTAAGAGTGTTAATGCAGTGGTGAAGAAGTGGGGCCTATACTCAAGATTTTGTTTTACTTGAGTAAAAGTAGCAATGACACGATGTAAAAATCTAATATGTAATCAAAATTGTACGTGAGTTAAATTACAGCAGTGGTTCTCAAAACATTTTTGTGTCAAGAACCCCCAAATTGATATGTATTTGGCCGCGGACCCCCATCTGAAAAACGTTTTGTGTCAGGGACCCCCAGAAGAGAATATTTGTGTAAAAATAAATGTCAAGATTATTATTTTTCTTTTCAGCACTGTGAGCTTGTAGATCTGCAATTTTTTAATAGCCAATGTATAAATAGTTAAAATCACTGTTAATCAATATTAAATGGGTACTCACTGATGGCAGCTGTGCCACTCCCATGTGTGTCGGGGTCTGTTGGGCATGAAGTCAGCAGTGCCCTGGTTCCTCACTCTCTGTGGGAAACGCAGCAGCACCCTGATGTCATAGTCTGTGACCTCTGAGCTGTAGGCGGTGCTGGAGAGGGAGAACAGATATATATATATACCATCATGAACAC
This sequence comes from Gymnoscopelus braueri, assembly GCF_963280865.1. Taxonomy (NCBI): domain Eukaryota; kingdom Metazoa; phylum Chordata; class Actinopteri; order Myctophiformes; family Myctophidae; genus Gymnoscopelus; species Gymnoscopelus braueri. The sequence goes on along the minus strand of NC_137603.1, from coordinate 31,495,908 downwards.
AAGGCTTATTAGAATGACTACAATGAATATTGATTGATTGATTGATTGATTGATTGAATACTTTATTAGCCAGAGATTCAAACAGCACATGGTATAGATCGATCCGATCTATTCAATTCATCGACGTAGCATGTCTACCGGTCCGCTGGTCATCAAATTATTGGCTTAGGAATGTGACAAAAACTAAAAAATATCCATGAATTCAAGTCTCCATGGGGTGACTCATCGATAGAAAAAAAGATTTTTTTTGGGTGAACTGTCCCTTTAATTAAGCCTGTCTTCTACTCTGAGCCATCCCAAACTAGCAAAGTGTGTTGGGCTTGAGGCCGAGAAGTAGTCGTATCAGTTTGTTTTGGGAGGTCTGACGCTTAGTTTATCTGTTTGGCTCGCCCAGTGTTTCTCCTGATATAACATTCATTCATTAATTCTCGGAGCTGTAGGCAGTGCTACATTGGGAGAACACATAACGGTCGTCATGACCACAAGACAGAGTGCAGAGTTACCGAACTGCTGCTAAAAAGATAAGCCATTGTACCTGTCTAGGATAAGACCTTAACCTTAACTCTATATACATTGCAGGCAGTATTTTTGATGATTATTTTATTTTGTATTAATTGTTTTTACTATTCTTACTTATTCTTTCCGTGTCTCTCGTCCAGTGTTTGCCATGATATATCATTAATTCATGCAGGCATTCACTCACTCACTCACTCACTAATAAATAAATACATAAATAATAGGTGGAAAAGCTTCGAGGGAAGTATACACATGCAGCATCAAATAAATAATTCATAACACAGATCACAGATACCAATCTACTGATAACACTTTTTCTTTGGGGATTTTTGTTTTAACTCCACTGTGAGAAAAACATCCAGGTAGCCACTCTGTTGTGCAAGATTTAGATCTGCAGGGCTTCTCTTATCTTTGAGACGAGGAGGGGAAGAAGAACACAAACTGTGATCCCTCAATACCAGAGAGAGGGCTCTAAAGCCATTCATCTTGCTGGCCGACTGTTGACATTGGGAGTGTATGGCAAATTACAGCAGGCCATCTGTGGGTGATTGCTGTGAACTCAGACAGGATATGAGAGGGTATCTGGTGAGGGATGGCTGTGTGTTTGTGATGGGGGGGAGAGGGGCCAAAGGGACAGGACACTTCCATCATCTCAAGTGGGTCTATGTGTAGTCAAAAGGCGGCATCCTGATATAGCTTAGAGTTCAGAGAGTTGTGAGAGCACGCTCTCACAACAATAGTTACCCTCAAGGTGACCGTGTTTCACTTCATTTTATGCAGTACCGAGAGCTTGTTCTGTTTTTTTTTCTTATGGAAAAATAGCAGATGTACAAGCTCGCAGCACGGCACAAAGTGACGCGCTGTGAGCTTGTAGATCTGCTATTTTTGAATAACCTACAGTAGGTGGCCAGTTCCTTCCACACCTCTGGCATGGAGCGCGTGACCCGAGATGATGTTGGTTAGAATCCAGCACATAACACCAATGGTTTTGATAATGTGGATTGTGGAAGTTAAATGGTGGATTTGTGGATAGGACTCTATATGAACAAATTTGGTATATCAACAAAACGCATCGCATTCTGTTTGTGTGACATGCATGATGCAAAGGTTTTGAAAGTGAAACTGGCCAAAGTCACTGGCCACCTACTGTACGTATAATTGGTTAAGTGGTTGAAATGATGATGATGCTATATTAACTAATTAACAAATGACTAACTTATGGAATGGCTTACCCATTCCATAAGTTTCTGCGTAATGTCACTGGCAAAAAATCTTAATAGCACACCCAAATAAGGGATTGGAACATACAGATATTTTGTGTAATGCTTGAATTAGTTCGCAAGGAATGGATTACTTATGCATATAGCAAAATAGATATAGTGATATTGAAACATTGCTGGCACCCGATTTGACATTTTGTGTGTTCAAGTCCCTACATTGGGTTAATCCACTGAGAACCTGTGCTACATGTGTGTGCATATACTGTACTGTGGGGTAGAGTGTAGAATGTCTGTGTGAGCTGAAGTGAGCTGGGCTCTATGCACTGCAGCCATATTGGAAATAAAGTACAAAAAGAAGGTAAAACACCTTCACAGGTGTTTTACCAATGATGCCAATTAAGGTTGTGTTCCATCCATTCTGGTCAAACAGAGTCAGGGTGCTGATCTTATGTTGGCTCACTGGAAGCACTCTGCAACACCAGTGGGTCTCATATTGGGGTCCAGGGACCCTCATGGTTCTTTGGGGGGGTTCCAAATGCCCCCTTACGGATGTGTACCTCTGAGAGTGTACAAGTGGAACAAAATGGCATTTGTACACTCAGAGTTATCGGGGTCCTTGATATAAATAAAAAAGGTTTGAGAACCACCAATCATTGATAACACCTGTGCAGGAAGAAAGGAAGCTGCCCAATTTCTTTCCAATATGGCTGCTGTGCATAGAGCCTATTAAAGCTTTCAAAGCATCGGTTGCTGGACTTACCTTGACAGGCATTTCTCCTCAGCAGCACAGCGGAGAGAATACATGTGCGCCCTCTGGATGTATGTGGAGGCCTGGACATAGTTGGGGTCAGGAACCAGGTCAGGCAAACCTAAAGCAATTAAAATTATTACTTTGCAGGTTACAACACAGTGTTTTAACATAGTTACTTTACACGTTACCACACTGTGTAGCCTGTAAAGTATGCGTTTTAACGTTGTCACACAGGCTACGTTCGACACTGTGTTTTAACATTGTCACTTTACAGGCTACTGCAGTGCACAACACTGTTGTTTACGTTACTTTACTTTGTGTGTTTATTTATGGGACAGTGCACATTAATTCAATACATGTACATGATCTCATGTAAACATGCCGGATTTAGCTAGAAGCAAATTTCCATCAGTAGAATGCCCGTAAAAACATCACAACAATATGACAAAAACATACCTAATTTAAGCCTAACTTGCAACCTAAATACCTACTATAAAGCCTAATACAACCAATAGAATATCTAAAGCCTATTTTGTCATTTTTAAGATTTATCGATGGTCACATGTTTGAGACATTTTTAACCATTGTTTTAGTCTAAGGTACACAGGGTGGGGCTTTCCCTCTAGAGTGACTGGGAGGCTATTCCATCGTAGGCTTCCCTTGATGGAGGGCGAGGACATTCTGTCCAAATGTGGTCGGCCTACGATGGACCTCACAGTCCCCTCTGCTCTGGTGTCTGACCTAGTGTCACGTCCAGTGTCTCTCTTCCTGTGGATAAAATCATACACTAGAGGAGGAGCCTTTTCCCTGTGCTGTACCTTAAAGGACGACTTCACCCATTTCATATAATTGGTCCTCACTATTGCTCATGATAAAATTGTAAAAACAAATTCTACTCAGCCTATGTCTCATAGGAGGGCTGTGGACACCCAGGTTTTTTTTCTTTCAAACCAGACTTTTTTTTTTTTTTTTTTATCAACGCGAGAACAATGGCTTCCATTAGCATGCTAACTTTACAGGAAAAGAAAGCCTGCAGTTTCTATAAGCTTGGATTCCCCATCAATGATGTCACTGGAAGGCGGTCTTCTGAACTGTCCACAGCCCTCCTCTGAAGCACAGACGGGGTTGACAAAAATGTTACCATATTATAATACCATGAGCATAATGACCAATTATATGAAGATACTGTGTAGGTTGAAGTCGTCCTTTAGTGCCAATGAAAGCTTTGTTTTCACAGAGAACAGAAAGTTAAATGTTTTCCTCTGTAAAGCAATGTGTAATAGGGTTATTACATTACATATATCCAAAGAAGGAACCTGTTGAATAGTTAAGAAGCGAGGTTATGGGCAATATGTGAAGTTGAAATGTATACATTGAAAACAATTGCAATTATCTATGTCTATTTAAAATGTAATTGGCCGCTGGTTGCATGCTGAAGGCAACCTTTCCAGAACCACACTGGTAATATTATTTCTCATGTAAAACACTGGACCACTCATCAATGTTTCATTACAGAATGTTCACAGAACAGTAGAGGTTGCTGAATCACACTTACTGTAGTTGCACGCCGGTGTTGCGCACCAAAAATAGCAAATCTGCAAGCTCAGAACTTGTCGCATCGCAACGCATTCTGAGCTTGTATATGTGCTCCCCCCCCCCCCCCCCTCTGATGCACCACACTGGCGACCAACCAAGTATGAATCAGGCATTACAGTGCTGTGCCAAGGCCCGTAGTTCAAGAACAGGGCACACTGGAGAATAGCATTGGCCACTAATTACTTCACATTCCTGATGATTATCTTCGCAAACTGGCGGGTCATAGTTTTCTAACAAGACAGTTTGCATTCCCTAGGCCTCTCAGAACAAATGGGGTTCACGGGGGTTAAAGTTTGTTCTACCCTGTTTACAAAAGACAAAATGTACCAAGAAATCGTCTCTGTCGGGTGGAAACCAGAAGTCCAAACTGTCACTTTTCAGGATTAAAATTAAAAAACAGCAGATCGACAAGCTCAAAACGCTTCGTGCTGTGCTGCGTTTCGAGCTTGCTGATCTGCTACTTTTGATGCATTTGTGTGACGCTGCAGTATGATCATGTAGTAGGCCATAAAAAAATATGGAGATAAGAGGTTTCTGCCAACGATATACCGTATGTACAACACAGGTAGCCTGTATCCACCGTTCTTTAACGTTTCGCCTTTTACCAAACATTTGATTCATAGAGAGGTAGTTCACACGACTCATTGGAAGCCTTGCTCATACAGTATGATGTGATGTGCCGTGACACTAATCTTAATATAAACCCCTCACTCCTGCTGAACCTCTAGCATACTGAATGTAGGTTGACTGCTCATAGCTGCAGGCGTCGAATCTAAACCTAGAAACATCTGAACCGCAAGCCATGAACTCCTTTCAGTTGCTGCAATCTACAAATCGTTTTTTTAAGAGGCTCTGCAAGCAAATGATACAGAGATAAAGCATGAGAGAAAGGGGAAGGGGAGAGATAAGAGAGAATGAATGAGAGCTGAGAAAGAGAAAGAGAGAGAGAGAGAGAGAGAGAGAGAGAGAGAGAGAGAGAGAGAGAGAGAGAGAGAGAGAGAGAGAGAGAGAGAGAGAGAGAGAAGGCAACAGCAAGACTTTAGGAAGAATTAAACAAAAAGAGCGAGAGAGCGAGAGAGGGAGACAGAACATGCGTGCCAGGGTAAAACAACAATGATCTCACACCCCTGCTGTTTTCAAAGTGGGCCAGCGACCAAGACTGTCAGAAAAACAGAGGAATCAAAAAGCAGGCCAGGGATGTCAGAGCTAATGTCTGTCCCATTTCCAGTAAAGGGCATGCCAGCAAGGGTCTCTGGGAGAGCTTATCGTCTTCCCCTGCTTAGCTCGGTAAGGCCAGATGAGATTCAAACGTGAGCTTGGTCCAGTGAACTGGATGTCAAGCCATCTGACCTGTGAAGTCTGGAAAAAAAAAAAAAAAAAGTGCAAAACTAAAAAGAAATCCTTCAATTCTGCTGTATTATACTGTAAGATCTAGGGATGTAACAATATTGTTGTTATCGTGATATCGCAATAACCCAAAAAAATCTCAATGTTATTGTTTGCCTCAATGGCCTGTGACTACCGTCACAGGCCATTGAGGCCAACAATAACATTGGAATCCTGGAATCCGGACTGATTGCTACGTTCGACAGATTTATTTTCTCACTCGCTATATTCAGTCTGGCCAGGGTCCAATTTGGCTCGTATTTCCAATTAAGTAGGCAAGTCAGGAAGTGACTCGAGTTTTACATTGAAAAACACTGGTCCCACAGACCAATCAGAAGCCCCATGCCGTTTTCTCCCGTTTCTCCCTTGGAAATAGGAGGCTTACCAGACCGAGTAGCGAAGTGAGAAAAACTAATCCGCCAGACTTAGTGAATCAGTCTGGATTCCAGGCTACTGTGACAGCATCTACCATAGGTATTCAGGCCAAAAATGGTATCGTTTTATTATTATAGCGACTCTCTCGCTGATCGCTTGGTTACTTAAGTAAACGTTAAACCCGTTGTTGTTGTGTGATCAACTTAGCCTTGCCATTTAGCTTAGCAGCTAACGCTTTAGTCAAACAGTGCTACCAGCTCTGTACCAAGAGATACAATCGTAAGGGCCCTATGCACGTCTTAATTACCGCCAGGTCTTATGTCTTAACTTAAGACGTGGAGGCATGGCCAATGCCATTTTCCTATTATGCGTGTGGTAATCTGCGCAGTGCGCCAAGGCGCTACGCGGTAAACGGCCCTGAATTAGTCATGGATGTGGTTTGGGCGTTACTTTAATCAAAGCAATTAGAGTATCAGCTGCCATTGCCTATAAGATCTGCGCAAGACGCAGTGCTATCCTCCGTGCGTTAAGTGGTGAGATGAAAAGAGAAAGAAACATCATATTGAAAGGAGAGATGTCCAAGTGCATGCATGGCCGTCACAATCACTGTAACCTCTGTATAATTATGTGACTGTCTCATGTCCAAAACACATCTGTGATATCTCTTGACAAACCAACACATTTTAACATTCTCAGTGGCCTATTATTAAAGCATCTCCCCCTTTCTATGTATCTCAGCGCAACAAGTGGACATACATAGGTATGTTTCACAAATTTGCTCAGTGCACTACTGCTGCCCAAAAATATCTGATCTCCAGCCAAAAACGGTCGCTGCATGCTTGTAGATCAGATATGTTTGCACACATAAGTGAAAGTGAAAGTAAGAGGGAAGAAGAGAACGCACTCCATTTGTTTTACTTCTAAGCTACGAGAAAAACTGACGTAAAAATCGTATTTTCTTTTATTTCATTGGATTAATGAAGGAATAAGTCTTTGAAATGCCACCTAAATTGTGAGTGAAACATGAGTCTTTCAGATCTGATGGATTGATGGTGAGTAGGGCTTTGGCTGCCTATCAGGGATGCGTGTGTAATGGTTATCCGCTCACCTCCCGACACTTGCTTTTCGCTTCATATCATTTGATAGATTTGATAAGAACATGATTGATACACCAAATGAACATAGACACTTAACAGATTATAGAGAACTTTGAATTGTAACAACCGCTTGAGAATTGGCCGAGTATGGCCGAGTTAATCTGCTGGTGTCCTACAACCAAACATTTCTTGTTGTGCTTCATACGTGGTCCCTAGGGGCACGTGGCGCAGTCAGTAGCGCTGTCGCCTCACAGCTAAGGTCCTGGGTTAGATTCCCACAGGGGACGCTGTGGGCGCTGGGGCCGTGTTCTCTCCTTCGCATCATCAGTGCCCATACCCTAGGTGGGGTTGGCGAAATGACCTTTCTGTGTGGAGTTCGCATGTTGTCCCCTAGGGTAGGTACCCTCACAAAAAACATGCAGTAATCCTGGTCTCTATACTGCCACCTGATGGAGGGGAAAGGAACTGGTGGGAATAACGTGTTCCTTCTTCGCTCTATGTCATAACGGGGAAACTCCCCCCTGGCTTAGGCAATTGGCACTGGGTGAAAAATGGGTTACAGAAGCGTGGGAAAAGAAAAAGTCATGATCCTGACCACGTCTTAGCGCTATGCGCTGTGAGTCTTGGTAAGTCAAGGGGCAAAATAGGATGGTGACGTTATGATTTAATTACCACATAAGACCTGGATATAAGATGTGCATAATAGGCCCCTGTGTCTTACAAATCCTCAAACAAGCAGTTATATTTGGTTGATTTATTAAGCACATTTTAAAACATAATTTTATTTATTTATTTAAAATATCTTGATAGATATTGTATTGGAATTTGGTAACGTCCCTAGTAAAAACCAAACAGAGCACATTCAGAGGAAGAGCTTGGTTCTGCATTGGTTTCCTGCTCTGTTGGCAACAACAGGAAAGCTTTTAGTGGAAACCGGATTGGTACGTTTCCTATCAGCCGTTTATGTGGCAGTTTAATGCCCAGGTGAGTCTTTGCTCAGCCAAGGATTGAAATTACAGTATACAGTATACACAAGTACAATTGGAAACTAGAAAAAGTGCTCCTTGGAGCCCAGGTCTCCGCCAGGTCAGGTAGGTTATTGTGGCCTCCTGGTGGCGCTATAATTGGCCAATGTGAATAGGGTGCCATTACTTCTTAGGCCTTTCACGGCAATCGGACACTGCATTCATGATTTGAGGCATTTTGCTCCAAAAATTTGTTTTGGTAAATTAGACCTCCTGGTGGCGCTATAACAGGCCAATGTGAAAAGGGTGGCATTTCTTCCTCGGCCTAGTGGGAATATGCGTGCAAAATGTCACTGAAATTGCATGCTGCGTTCACGATTTGAGGCATTTTGTTAAAAAACGAACCAATCCTGCAAACTTTGGATGCTAATCTTAGGCAATCAGGATGGAATATGGGAAATCTGACAGATCCGTGTTAATCACATGACTATAGAGATACTGTGTACCGATGTGTGTGATGTTTGGACAAAATCTGTAGGAGTTGTATCAAAAACTTTGTTTTGCACACATCGGCCTCCTGGTGGCGCTATAACAGGCCAATCTGAAAAATTGGCATCCAGGGAGTGTGTGTGCACAGTTTCGCAGTGACCGGGCCAACGGTGCCGGAGATTAGCTGCTCACAGACAGGACACACACACGGACACACGGACAGGGTGCAAAACATACTCTCTCGCCAGGGCGGAGACAATGATGAGAACAAAAAGGAAAAAGAGCCGTGGATTAGCTATTTTTGGTGCGCAACTCTGCCGCGTAACCGCAAAGTAATTAAGCATGGACAGGGTAAAATGTAGAGACCCTCAGCACACCCACCACCCACCAACCTACCCGCCTCTCTTCTCTTCTCTTCTCTCTCTTGGAAGGCTTTGTTCTCTAGCTGTTAATCTTTGGAAAATACAGGCTAGTCTGTCAAAAAAATTAATCTGTACAGCCCTAGACAGGATGTGACAGAACCACATGTTAATGCACTGCAAAGAAATTGGACATTGACCAAAAGATACAGAACCTTTTTTCCGACTTTTTAAGAGCATAATTATTTCCTTTGCATGTCTGATGTTGAACATGTTTTTCTTTTTTTATGTATAGATAAATAGATGAATGCATTTGAATTAGAGTGTTGAGAGATTAGAGACCACTCAATATTATCACAAATGTTGAGGTCATTTTTAAATATAATAAATCAGTGCTCCAGTAAAGCATGGTAATAACTTCGCAAGAGCAATCCTATAGCAAACAATACTTTTCACAGCTTATTTTTCTCCATAATCCATAGTGTATAAAGTACGGCAGTTTATCTCTGTTATTAGCAATCCTTTTACAGTGTTTGTTTAAGGCATTAAAAATAATCAAAAATAAAAAGGTATTAGCATCAACATATCGGCTACTTACAGAACCAAAGCAAAAGTAGGCCTACTAAATTCATTGAAATGTCTCCACCCACTGCAGATTTGTATCTGCCAGTGTGAACACAACATTATGCTGCGTTCAGTCTGGCAGATACAAAGCTACAGGCTACCATTAATTTTCGAAGGAAGCCAAGGACAAGAAGATACAAAGCGACCGATGTTTGTAGCTGCTACAAAATCTACAAAGCTACAAACAATCCAAGTTGAGCTGGCGTCAACAAAGCTACAAAACGTAGCGTGTTGTTTAACCATTTCCAACCACTTTCTCTTTTCACACAATTCCTGCTTGTAATGGGGGAAAAACAAATTATAATCATTGTTTTTAACACCAGGCTTTATATGTTCCTTTATATTTTCCCTGCTTGTCTCACACATGCTTGACATCAACAAACGTGTTGATCGACACTTCAACAGCGACTCTGCGACAGATACGCTGCTTTGTAGCTTTGTAACTTTTGTAGCTGCCAGCATATTCATTGCCTATTTTCTGTTTCTGAAATTATTATTCTGGCATTATCCTTGTTGTGCTTGCGGTTGGTTCATAGATGGGTTTCCGCGCGACGTCATCACAGAGCAGAGTGTGCAATCTGCGCATGCGCGGGGGAGAACGAACCGGAAGCGCCATTCACTCTCTCGTTATTTTCGGGATTTAGATAGGCATAATGCTGCTATTATAGGCATAATAGGCATAATGCTGCTATTATATACAAACAGATCCAACTTTCGACAAATCATTTTTATTGAGTAAAGAAGATATTACAAACTGCATCATTTAATCTACTTTCATTAAACCTGGTGAAGACCATTTATTTTCTGAATGTACATTGGCCAGAGTTGCTGCGGGTAATAGCGCCCTCTACAGGCTCATCCCGCCACTGCGCGCGCATCATCCTCTCGTGTTTACAAACAGGAAACCCATCTATAGGCTCTATGCACAGCAGCCATATTGGGAAGAAATGTGGCCTCTCCCTTTCTTCCTTCATAGGTGTTACCAATGATACTAATGAAGGCTCTGTTCCATTCTGGTCAAACAGAGTCAGGGTGCTGATATTGTGCATGTTGGCTCACTGGAATGACTGTGCTACACCACAGTGGGTCTCAAAGTGGAGTGCAGGGACCCTCATGGTTCCTTGAGGGTGTTCCAAATGGCCCCTTGCGGGTGTGTAACTCTGAGAGTGTACACATTTGTACACTCAGAGATATGGGGGTCCTGTGCTACACTAAAAGCAATCTGGGAACCCAGAGCCAGTGAGAATGAAAAACAGCGCCCTCCGCTGTTTGTACTATCTCTCACTGGCTCTGGGACAATGACGACGCAGCACCTGTGCGCAAGGAAACCGGGGTTTTAGTCTGCCTTCACGCTCCACTTCCGGGTGGTGCGACTATGTTTTCATTCCCACTAACAATATTTCTACACGGAACACTAACACCACTTCTCCCAGAGAACATGGATCGTTTTGGTTATAAGCCCACTTGTTTCTATGATGAAAGAGCAAGTTAAAATGTGAATATCTTTCCGTGGTTTTGTCTGCTCCGCGGACGCTATTGTTAAATTAGTTTCGGCTTGTTTCGAGTAGGGAAGGATCAGCGGACACGTCCACTACATTTTCATATTCCCGCCCACTACATTTGATTTGGTAAAGCGCGGCCTGCTTCCTGATCTGAAGGCACGCCCACGCCCACACAGTGCGTACACGTTATGACGAACCTTCACGACAGATTCCAACGCAGAGCAGAATCTGTTCTTGAGAGATTACACTAAAAGTAACAGAGCCTTCATTGGTATCATTGGTGGTTGTTATTATTTTTAAAACCTTTCTAAATAGTGAAAATAGCCGATCTACAAACTAGTTGTGAGCTTGTAGATTGGCTATTTTCACTACTTTTGTGTGACACTCTTGTATGATAAAATAGCTAGGGTAGGCCTATTCATTTCACGAAAAAACATACAGTATACATTCAAAAGTGATATGAGGTTTCTGCCCGACAGCAACAATCTTGCTATTTATTTTATTGGATTTTCTGCCTTCATTGATAGAACAGTGAAGAGAGACAGGAAACTGGAAGAGAGTAAGGGAGTGATACACAGCAAATCCACTGCCGGGCTAGGGAATCAAACCTGTGACATCCTGTCGGGCATCAAAGCTTGTGTGGTATGTGCCTTAACCACTACCGGCACCCCCACATCAGCTCACATATCATACCATTAAGGTATTTAACATTTTCATATGTAGATTAGAACAGAAAGAGCGGCACATCAAATAGCTCCCATTAAGAGGATTTTATTCAATGCAATAAAGTGGCGCTTCGAGCAACAAGCTCTTCCTCAGTGAAGTCTGAGGAAGAGCTTGTTGCTGGAAATGTCACGTCATTGCATTAAATACAATCCTCTTAATGGCAGCTATTTGATGTGTCTGCTCTTATCTTCAAGGTATTTCTTGAGTCAGAGACTTCATTGGACATGGGGATGTGCATGCTTTTTTGTATCTGTTCTAATTCAGTATTTGCATAATATAAAAAACAATAAACAAGCAGACATTAACATAGCATGTACCTCAAGGTAGCTAAAAGGCACTTTAAAGAATCTGAAACGACAAGAAAGCATACAAATCTGACAGCAAGTCAACAGTGATGCGTTGTGAGCTTGCAATTGTCAGCTTGAAAAAAATGTCTGCTTTAAAATCTATTTATAACTATGGAATCTCTGTGTGTCTGTCTGTCTGTGAGTCTGTCTGTCTGTCTCTCATTTCTGCCCAAATATGGAGATGCCTGACACTACAGTACTGACACCACAGTTGTAGCATCCTACATGACTGACATCATAGACTATCAGCCAAGTACAGGTACTGCACTACTACTATAAGTACTCTGACAGTGAGTACTGCACTAGTGTAAATAAATCATATATGTGATGTGCAAGAGACATACTGTACTTATCATTGCTGTCGTTTGGAATCCTTGTACGTTTTATTATTATAAACAAATATATATATAATAGTGAAAATAGCCGATCTACAAGCTCACAATGATCTACAAGCTTTGCTATTTTCACTATTTTTGTGCAACACTCTTGTTTGATGAAGTAGGGCATTAAGCGAAATATCATCTCATGTCGGATGGAAACCTCATTATGTCCAAAACTTTTCAGGATTCAAATTCAAAAACAGCAAAAGAAGCAGATTGAGAAGCTTGAAACGCGTCGCTTCGCACTGCATTTCAAATTCAAAAGTAGCAAAAGTAACAGATCTTCAAGCTCAAAACGTGGCGTGCAGATACTTTTGTTTGACGCTGTAGTATGATCAAGTAGGGCTTTCTATGGATATAAGAGTTTCTGCCTGATAGCAACGATGTACTATTTTGATTGTAATAGAGATGTGTCACTCAGATGGTGGTAGCTACTAACCCAAATGAGCTGTACATTCATGCTTCACAATTATACTTAAAAGGATATTTTTCAGTAATTTTTAACGTCTATATATATGCCCTTTGTTTTGGTGTCAGAATGCACACGATACCTATACACCTCTTTGGTGTAATGGAAGATGAACCGAAAAAGTGTAAAAACTGGAATCACATAAAAAGACTTAAAGATTAAAACTGAGAAACGGGCCCTGGCTCACATTTAGGAAGACTAAATATTTTGTTCGGCTGGTCTCCATAGTTGCCCAAGCCCCCTGGGCACCGGTTCTTTCTTGACAGCCAGCGAGCGAGCAAACTGGCGTATGCGGAAATGTCCTCGTTACAGTGTGTAGTGTCGTCTGTCATAACGAAACGAGCCTGAACCAATTAAAATGACTAGAGGCGTAAACAACTCCTCTTCTGAGGAGAGGAGAGACAAGGAGAATATCCTCTTCCTACAGTGCATACACACACACACACACACACACACATTTTACTATAGTTTTGAGGATCTCAACCTTTTAGGATAGTGATTTTATGAATGCCAAGCTGATACAAGCTCTCAGCATGTCACGATGCGATGCGTTGTGAGCTTGTAGGTCTGCTATTTCCGAAAGAAAAGTATAAAAATGAGTACTTCTTCCACCACTGTAGACAACGCACTGATGTGTTGTGTGTACCCACTATGCCATTTCAACATCCAATTTCCTTGACACTGACGCTTCTCTAGTTCTCCTCGTCCAATGCCTTTTAATCGTTTTTTTTCTCGCTTGCGTTGCTGTGTGTCATACGGGTTAGTCTAATAGTGCACCTGCTTGTTGATGTCACACGGCTGGTCTCTACATTGCATGTCTCAGGCTTAGATCCCTGTTGCATGCAGCTTAACATAAGCCCAGTCCAGACCGATGATTCGCAACGCAATTGCAATTTGCAACCAGTTGCAATAAATTGCAGCGGTCTGAATTGACCCGTTGCAGGTCGGCACAATTTTGGGATAATATTGCAAGCGGTTGCAAGTTGCTACTAGTTGTGTTGTGAGTCATTAGTGTGTGGAGGGGTCCGTGTCCTGAAAAAAACATTTAAGATCCCTGCTCTACACCATATCTGGTTCCATTTGTACAGACCTGTAAGGGTGTTACATTGATATGCATGTATTGGCCATTAATATGCGGTGTCCCGTCTAAATAAACAAATAAAGTAAAGGTTACAGAGTTACAGGCCCTATAGTGATCATTTGGACCCCTGGTGGCCCCTGAACCAGACGCTGAGACACAGTGGTCCATCTCAATGCTATGCATTTGGCTGAAATACAATCTAAAATACTGTAACTCATTAATGGAAATATACTGTATATAAAAGCTGTATAAACTTTCTTTTCAAAATAGACATACACTGTATCATAGGCAGTTGACTGAAATGTGTGCTACTTTTACTTGGAACATTCGTGGGCTGGTTCTGGCTGCCGCCGTGAGTCTGTAGGCTGGGGTGGGGGTGGGTGGGGGCCCTGGGGTGGTGGGTGGGTGGGGGCCCCTGGGGTGTTCTCAGGCCCAGGGGCCCATGGACTTGGGATCCGTCCCTGAGTAAGAGTTGCCCCTTTACAGTTTCAAAGCAACCCACAAGCTCTATACCCACAGCACAATAATGGTTCTTGAATGGTTCTTAAAAAGGCTTTATATTTCCGCAAAGAACCGTCTGGTACTAAAGGACCATTTTACCTATTGTAGTGAATGGTTGTTCATGTTCCAATGGTGGTTCTAGTAGAGAACCTTTTCTTTTTTGTGAAAGCTCTTTGAGGTACCAATAATTGTTCCTCAACGAACCATGCATCTTTGATGACTCTTTGAGGCACTTTTATTCACGTAAACCCCAGCATCCCAATTTGTAGCATGTCCTAATAGGGGAACATTCACAGAAAATAGCAGATCTATAAGCTCACAACGTGACATGTTGTACTAAGCAGCACGAAGCCTAGCTATGTCATGGGGAGGGTTGGGGATTACCCCATTCTGATATAGGCCCTGGTTTAGATGCAATGGCAGGATAGTTTGGAGGAAATAGTCTAGTCATAGATATGTAGCTAATAGCAGCTAAGTAGCTGCAAAAAATAAGGATCACTGGCAACCTTACCTGCCTGAAGCCCGAACCAGTGAAGCTGGTTGGTGGCAAACAGATCCAGACTGTGGTAACATACAGTATGGCAGGTCACTGTTGCGTGGATCTGTGCAAACATATCATCAATCACAGCTCCACCCAAAAGCAATGTCGTTATTTCGAATCAGTTCTTTATCAGATAAAATACGCAAACTTTATTTTCCAACTTCCTTGTCAGAACAGAAATTGCGTGAGGTATAGGATCAGAGACGCTACTCTGCAGCCTCGGAATGTGTCGTCTCAAGCCAATGTTGGGGCTCGGACTCAGTGTTACAAACTAAAACTTTCAACCACAACTGTGCATCTTGCTGATTGAGGCCAGGGCCAATATGGCTCCTTCCAAAGGTTGGCGTATCAGTAAGCTGTCGTAGACTGCTTCACTATCGCTCACCACTGCCGGCCCCAGGACGAAGCACATGTAGATATGATGAATTGCTGTAATGTGCATTATCATTGCTGTTCCTTGTATCTCCATCAAGTAAGCAGCCTTGCTGAGCCATGTGGCCTGATAGGTCAGGCCTATCTCCTGTTTCTGTAGCTTGAGGCAGCTTGATGTACAAGTACACCCCCAGCCATGATATACATGGTACACCCCATGAGCATGAAGCCAGTACAGTATGTCACAATTGTCGCATGGATTTACCCCTAATCCGACCTTTGATGCCGAGTCCCAAGCAATATATTATAGTCTTTGGTATGACTCGGCCGGGGATTTGAACCCCGACCTCCCAGTCTCAGGGCGGACACTCTAACCACAAGCCAACTGAGCAACGACATAATACTGTATATTGGTACCGTAGTTTTCCCGCTCCAGCATTATGCTGTGGGTCTTCAGAACTCCCCATGAGCTCCAACAAGGCTGCAAGTGTCCCATGTTACTCTGTTTCTGGTGTGCAGAATGTCTGTGGTTTTGTTTTGTCATAAAAATGATTGCCTCAGCGGTGGTTTGGGGAGTGATGGAGAGTGAATAGGGAGGGGGGTGCTGGCAGGAGGCCATGTGCAGTTAGCCCTGTCATTCTAACTCAGGACTGGTCTAAATCTGTGGTTCTCAAACATTCTCATGTCAAGGACCCCCAAATTGATATGTTTTTGGCCATGGATCCACATTTGAAATATTTTTCTTGTCAAAAAAAGATTTGTGTTAAAACAATTCAAAATTATCCCAAATATGTCAATTTTTTTTCAAGAATGTCCCAACATTTTCAAATCTACAAGCTTGCAACGTGTCGTGTTGTAAATACGCTATTTTTGAATGGCCAATAAAATAGAGTTAAAGTAGTTAAACTGATCGTGTTGCTATCAACTAATTTAGCTGGGGTCCCCCTGGAAGCCCTTCAAGGACCCCTGGGGGACCCCAAACTCCACTTTGAGAACCACTGGTCTAAATAACTTTTGAATTAACCCTGGCGTTCCTATTTTTGGCAGTCTAGGTGATTTTTCAAACTTTAAAAAAAATGAATAAAATAGCAGAATAGCCGATCTACAAGATCACAAGACGTTGCATTGTGAGCTTGTAGATTGGGTATCTTCGCTATTTGTCGCACAACAAAGTATATAGGTCTTAAGTGGTTAAAATTGAAATTCCATCCCCACTATACATTTTTACCACTACTGTACTAAATACAATTAGCCCTTATTCTGGCTTGAAGTTGAGAGGAACTCAAAACCACACTTAGCCCACCCACACAGGGTTAGGTGTGATGGATTTATTTCCATGTTTGAATATTCAGCGGGCGGCTGTTGGCTGGTGTTTGAGGTGGTAGGTACTAGACTGTCGCCAAATTGGACAGGAAAGTGTTTTATATAGTGCATAATGAACGAGTCTTATCACATTATGTGTTGTGCGTTCCAGCCTCCGACATACCGGACAAGACTAGCTTATTTTTCTTTTTTACATCAGTGGCAAAGTTACAGCACGCTCTTCCGTTTGGTTTAATCTTAAGTAATCTTTTAGCCTTGAAATTCGCAAAGTTTTATTACAATACAGTAACGACTCCAATGGAATTCCTTGGCAAAGGAGGCGAGGCAATAAAGACCTCTGCTGTTGCAGTTATTCAACAGCTCCCATTGGCTGCGCTTCTATCACACTGATTAAATGTTGTGTGAGAGTGCGAAGGCATCTGCACAAAATGCTGGCATCCTCCAACTACAGGAGAAGAACAGGGCTCCCAGCCCTGGAGGGGCTAATGAGTGTCGGTGATGAGGCACACGGCACGTTAGAGAGTGTGCAACACAGCTGGTCATACATGAGGGGAAGACTTACATCTGGTGTACCGATCCAATCCGGGAACGCTTCCCTTTCATTTTAGATTTCTTTGGCTATGTGCTGCACTATGAGCTTGTAGATCTACTACTTTTTTTAAATCGTGACAATTTTGCATCTTTGAATATATATATATATATTTTTTTTTTAAGCGAATATTTGTAACTCAAATCTTTGCTTCTGGGGTTCCCCTGGAAAAAAATATTTGACAAATGTTGGCTTTAAAAAGATTTGCACAAATTTCCACGATTTAAACAAAATAGCAGATCTACAAGCTGCCGCACTATGAACTTGTAGATCTGCTATGTTTGAACAGCCAAATAAATCTAAAATGACAGAGATGCGTTCCCGGATTGAAGGGGAAATGAACATTTTATGTCTGATATAAATGAACATTTTATGTCTAATATGCATTTTGTCCCAGAGGTCAGTGTAATGATTTTCCAATTTTATTGTTTCACTAAGTCATAATCAATTTGTCAGATATTTGGCTATTATTTGTCTTTTTCTCTTTTTTTTTTACGTATAACTGAGAACACAAATTCAAACGCATTATCTCTCATGATGTCCTAAGGGATATACTGTATGGGGAGGAGGGGTACAGTATATAAGTGAGATGATGTACTGTCGAATAGCGCTTCTCGAAGTGGGGTCCCGGGGACCTCAGGGGTCCTCAATGCTCACAAGTGAGCTTGTAGATCTGCTATTTTGAAAACAATCTGGGAAAGAATATGAACAATTTTGAATATTCTTGAAACCTTTTAACAACACACATCTTGTATGGGGTCTCTGGCACAAAGTCTTTTCAGATGGGGGTTTGCGGCCAAATCCATATCATTTTGGGAGTCCTTGACTTGAAAATGTTTGAGAACCACGTGATGTAGAAGAAACTATTAAAACTATTTTTAAAGAATTGTGCAATGTGTGCCTGGAACTGTGTGAATCCTCTCTGAGGTCATCAGTTTCTCTGACTTGAGGTAACAGCCAGCACAGGAAACACTCACATGCTCAGCATTGCATCATTCTAATACTGTACGCCTGGAGCTAAATATACAGTATATACCGTATATATATATACCTATAACATTAAGTTCCTTTCCAGTTAAGTGTGTGTGCCACCACTGCCCAGTGACTGGCTATCAAAACAAAGATTGCTCATGGATTCAAAGACACACTGTGTCTTTTGTGTTGCAAAACATTGCTGTTTTTTTGTGGCTGGGGTGCACACCCCCTCCCGTCTCTCTCTCTCTCTCCCCCCTGTGAGTTCTTTACTAATATTTCTGAGGCAATGGACCCCA
Source organism: Gymnoscopelus braueri (assembly GCF_963280865.1). Lineage (NCBI taxonomy): Eukaryota > Metazoa > Chordata > Actinopteri > Myctophiformes > Myctophidae > Gymnoscopelus > Gymnoscopelus braueri. Next base: position 31,477,428 of record NC_137603.1, on the reverse strand, counting down.
TGTGTTACAGGGACTTTCCATCCTCCCCCTTCTCCTCCTTCTTCTGAGGGAGTGGTACGGCACACACGCGCACACACACACACACACACACACACACGCACACGGTGCCACACGCACACGCACACACACATGCATATCAACTCTCGTTTCCCCTCTACCTTTAGCCTATAGGCCTTCGAGCAGCCGCCATGCCGCCATCCCCTCCCTCCCCTCAGCCATCAACCCCCCTTGTGAGGTCACCACCCTTATACCAGACTCTCTACACCATTCAGGCCTCCTTCCCATGAACCAATCTGTTTCTTTGTAGCATAGTATTTCCCCACACTGAAAAAAAACACACGCTCGCTCGCTCTCTCGCTCACACACATACATACAGAGGGGTCCTGTGTGTGCTTCTCCGTACATTGGCAGGGCTTTCACAACACCTGGTTTCAATAATTGTGTGAATGGGGGGAAAGGATGAACCCTCGAGTCCAGCATTTGCTTTTGTTTGTAAATCGAAAAGGAGGCAGAGCCTCGGGAGGATATACTGCTCTGGTTACTAAATCACTTCGACCCCTATATACTTCGTTGACTGGGGTCCCCCAGGGGTCTGTACTTAGCCCCCTCCCCCACCCCCCACTCTATACCAAATCTCTTTGTCGAAAATAGCCGATCTATGAGCTCACAACTCGTGAGCTCGTAGATCGGCTATCTTCGTCAAATGTTTGCCTTTAATTTCAAAGAATGTTCAGCTATTGTGACATATGCCCAGAACATGCAGGCACACTAAGGTTCATGTGGTTACGGGTAGTCTCGCACAGATCAAAGGAGAAAACATCTGACTGAAATAAAAGAGAAACCTAGATTGTTTTTCCAGAATAAGTGGGATAGTTTAAGGGTCAGGTGGTAAGCTTTCCGGTCCCTGGGGGTTCCAAGTTTCTCAGATTCAAACCATTATGTCCACTGCTGCAAGACAACACACAGACATGGCAGAGGAGCTTTGCTTTAAATTTTTGCTTTCCCCATCTTAAAAGGCAGAAACGGATGCTTGTATGAGACTCTACAATACGTAATGGATCCCTTTGCGATTCATTTCTCTCTCTCTCTCTCTCTCTCTCTCTCTCTCTCTCTCTCTCTCTCTCTCTCTCTCTCTCTCTCTCTCTCTCTCTCTCTCTCTCTCTCTCTCTCTCTCTCTCTCTCTCTCTCTCCTTGTGTAATGGGATGCAGTGGTGGAAGAAGTACTCAGATTGTTTACTCAAGTAAAACATTGCAATACCATAATACAAATATACTCTGTTGCAAGTAAACGTCCTGTATTAAAAATGTCACTTTGACATTCAAAATCTGTCAAACAGTTGTTCGAAAATAGCCAATCTACAAGCTCTTGTAGTACTGTAGATCGATTATGCAACTAGTAAATAAAGCAAATAATTGTAGCGGAGTAAAACGTACAGTATGCCTCTGAGATGTAGTAGAGTAGAAGTATAGGTCTATAAAGTATATTAGAAAATAGAAATACTCAAATAAAGTAAATGTACCACAAACTTGTACTTATAGTACAGTACTTGAGTAAATGTATTTAGTTACTTTCCACTACTGATGGGATGTGATAGTAAAACTCTTGAACTTGAACTAGAGCTTGTTGACAAAAAGAGGCAGGTGTGACATAGAAGGCTTACAATACCTCTCTGTTCTGGCCGGTACACACTCCCTACGTTGACATTGGGGTTCTCCACGGCCGCGTTTGGAGAGGTTCTGCCGGGCTGTACGGGCTGCAGGAAGGGAGGTTGGGGTTGCTGTCTGCCAAAAGGAGGAAACTGCTCATACTGAGGGCTTCTGACCGGGGACTGAGCCACGGGACCTGTCCTGTCCACATTAACCACCGGGCTCTCTTGGTTGGGATCAGGAACGGCAGCGACCACAGGAGACGAGTCCGCGTTGAACAGGCTGTGCGTGTACCGGCGGTCAAGGCCATCTGCGGGTGGCTGCTGGACAGGTGGCTGGGCGGCCCGCGGCTGCACCGCAGCAGGATTCGGCGGGAAGCCATAAGGCTGGTAGTAACGGTAGCCGTCCTCAGTGTAGTCAGTCGGGGCACCTGGGAGCACGGGGCCCAGACCACCAGCTCCATAACCTGCTCCGGCGTAGCTCCCTCCGCCCCCGGGGTAGATCCCTCCTCCGCCCGCGGCATAGCCCCCTCCGCCCCCGGTATAGCCCCCTCCGCCCCCGGTATAGCCCCCTCCGCCCCCGGTATAGCCCCCTCCGGCCCCGTACACTCCACCGCCGTAGCCTGCCCCCGGGACAAGAGGCTGGAAGGGTGGCTCGAAGCTCCTGACTGGCTCCATGTAACTGGGGTCATAGGGCGAGGCAGGGTAGGACGGCTGCTGAGGGAAGGGGTACTGCGGGTTGGGATTGAACGAAGACGAGGAGAAGGTCGACGATGACGACGAAGAGCCCGTGGAGGGCCTGAAGCGCGAGCCGGCGGAGGACTGTTGGAAGCGGCCCGTGCCACCTGTGCCAACACCTGTGCCCCCTGAGGTCTGTCTCCAGTTATCAGGCACCTGTCCGAAGCCGAAGGGGTGCCTGGCCTGCCCTCGGACGGTCTCCGAGCCTCCCCTGGAGGGGGCTTGTCTGCGCACAGCCTGGGGTCTGCGCGGGGAGCGGGGCCGAGGAGCAGCGTCCGCCACAACCACCCTGGCAGCCCTTTCCTGGGACTGCGCTCCGGCCGGAACGTACTCCGCTCCGCTGTTCAGCAGGCTGAACCGTCGGCCGTTGTTCTCCCACTGGATCACTTGCCTCCACGGGGCGGCGGCGCCGTCCTGCCCCTGCCTCTGAGTTTGCCCCTGAGTTTGTGTGGCATCCTGAGCCTGCGTCGAGCACAGCAGGAAACATAGTGAACATGCCACAATGATAGGCAGCATACTGGCCCCCCAAAGACACCGCAGCAAGGAGAAGAAAAAAAAAAGAATCCCTTCCACCCCGCCAACCAGCTCAAACTCAAACCACCTGTAGCTCCGTCAATAAAGCATGTGAAGCCTCTTTCCGTGGGTATGGCTCTGATGTGAGTGCAGAGAGGGTACAAGCATTGGAGGGTTTCAAGCCAGTGGTTGAGTCCATCCACAGGTTTTCACTGCCAGCAAAGAGAGGAGATTGTGAGTGCATCCAGGAGTTGTCATGCTCAAAAGAGGAGGTGAGAGAGGGGGGAGAGCAGGTTAAAGAGGCCCCACTGGTGGTGCTAGTGTCTCGTAGCGCTGTGAGAAATCGTCCCGTCTCCCTGTTGCTCTGCTAGCCGGCCTGTCAGTGGACTGAGCATTGCTCTCTGCCTTCTGGAAAGAGAGTGCCTGTACACTGCACGACTGCAGGCTTCTAGTTGCCTCTTTGATTGCTTACAATGGGCTGTGAAAAAAAAAGGAAAAGCTCTCTCTCAAACTTTTTCGTTTTCCTGAGAGGTCCCACATGGCCCTAGTGCTAGTGCTGTTTCCTGGCCTGCAGGAGCCAGGGCTCTGTGAGGCTTCCAGAGTCAACATTACCATCTGCAAAGGCACTCCGATTTATATCGCCTCTCACTTTCCATTGCTCAAATTCTTTTATCATCCTGAACAAGCACAGATGCACAGGGGGGAGGGGAACAGGGCCTTTCTTTGCCACACAGGTGTTTGAAGAACGCACTTGTTATGTTGCTCATTTCGGAAAAGAACCTTTTGAAATGACAGTAATCATGTGCAGATGGGAAATAACTCATAACTAATGTGACCTCAGAGAGTAATTGTTAACAGGGGCGTACCCTTTCACAGAGAACTCTACATTAATGGAGTTTACACTGAACAACACGTCCTTGAGGATGCATACTGTTTTGTAGAGTAGATAGGAGGAGGAACATTAAGTGGTATTTTGTGTGTGTGTGTGTGTGTGTGTGTGTGTGTGTGTGTGTGTGTGTGTGTGTGTGTGTGTGTGTGTGTGTGTGTGTGCGCTCATGCGTGCCTGTGTGTAATTTCAATTCAAATTCATTTCAAGTTTGTTGTGCCACTTCAATCACTTTCAAGCTGGCATCCCTATTTTGGTATGTTATGATTGTCAACAATGTTCTATTCTATTTTCACTCAAAAAGCAATTTAACAATATAGAAGGAGCGACAAACTCACAACATGGCGCCTCCGTCCATTGAGTTCAATGGACAGGTGGCGCCATCTTGTGAGGTTCGCCGCTATTAAAAGAACATGACGCGACATCGCATTCTCTTCATTATTGGGGGCCATAGCTAGAAGCTATGCCTATGTGAGGGTCCTTGGCATGGAAAGGATTGAGAACCCCATGAATGAAATGAATAAAATTGGTCATCGTACTGCAAGCTTTTGTGTGTTTATGAAGTGCAAATAAATAAATAATTCCCTGTGTAAACAATCCTGTCTTTATGTGGAGCAGGGCTCATGTTCCCCAGAACCTCCACCCTAAGACCTATCATGAGATCAGGCTGAGGTCAATTAGGCAACAGTGCTCATTTATTTCAGCATCCGCCTCCCTCCGACATACGCACGCACGCAGGCACGCACACACACACACACACACACACACACACACGCACCCATGCTTCAGCCTTCATTCCCCTTGTGGCTTGTAGAACAACACTGAATCCACAAAAGACGTACACACTTGCAGAGGTCCCTCCAACAACACAGGATTGTGTGTGTGTATGTGTACAGTTACCTTGCAAACGCCATACAAGCAGAGCCATAGCACTTCTAGAAACTCCTCATTTACACAATTCACACAACTTGGGAGGCAACGGCAATCACGGCAATCACCCTCTGAAAACACAGGGATTAGGACACCGCCCGGGTATGGCTTGCCTTGACAGAGTGCGTATTAGAGACAATAATCAGATTCCCCCCCGTCCTGTTATCAAAGTCAGCAGTTTACGAGGTGTTTGCCTTGGCATGGCCACTTGCACGCGCAGCGGCCCAGCGTGCCACAGAGCAGGGCGAGGACATGCATTCCTCAACAGGACTGTAAGATTTTTTAGGTGTATACTGTAACAGCGGGGGAATCACTCGGGTCTGTTTGAAACACGTCCCAGTAAAAACATGTTGATGCACACACACACACAGGCTCCTTTCATATTTCATGCATTTCTTTGCCCTTAAAAAAGCAAGGGGGGCAAGACGTCTCACAAAATAATAATTTGTGTGACGCTGATTTGTGTATGAAGGGGGAAATGGTTGGCCATGAGGCTGGGAGGGGGGGGGGGGGGGGGTAGGGGTCATATTTTAAGGTGAATTAATGAATGAATGAATAAAGGAATTTAATTATTTATTTGATGATTACAAGTAACACAACACTGCATTCAATCATTACATATATTGATCACTTAAGCCTATACTTGGGCTATTCGAAAATAACAGATCTACAAGTTCACAACACGTCTCGTGCAGTTTGCATATGACATGGTTGACGTGGTTTAGAATCCCCACAGCCCAATGGGTTATATTTCCTTGTTGTCCTGTGTCATATATAAGCAGGGGACCTATAGCAGTAAGAGGCATGACCATGTACACGAAAAAATAAATAAACATCGATGCTGGAGTATTGCAGCCGTGAGCTGGTGATTGGAGAATGGTTGGTATTACATAATACTGTAGGGCACAGGGACTTTTTTGATTGCAAGGACCCCCATTTGTGGTATGCATTAGGGCCACGGACCCCAATAACTCAATGGAACCATTTGCTTCCATTTGTACACTCTCGGAGTTACAGACCTGTACAGGTCCATTTGGTTCCTCACTTAATTATGTAGCTGGGGAACCTTGGTCCTTGGGGGGGGCGGGGGTCCATGCTGGACCACTGCAGTAGGGCGCCCACCACCTCTACCAAGTTGACCTGCGGGCATGGCACTGCACTGAGGCTGACCCTGTGCTCTGACCTCTCTGAAGAAGTATGTGAACATTTTAGTTACTGTATACATGCATGTTCTATGAGTGAAGCTGAAATTCCAATCACCTTGTGTAATTTTGGCCGACTTTTATGTCGATGCAATACGGTTCCTGTATACACTGCAGGGCCGTCTGTCTGTCTGTCTCTCTCTCTCTGGTAAATCATTCTGTTATGTCACTTTATTATGATTCAAAACAGTCTTCTAAGCCCCGGACTATAGCAACAAACGCCACATTACTGGACCAATATTAACAATGTATTCTTTATCTCACATTTAACATTTAACATAATTCCTTCAGTTTAAGAAAGGCTCACAACAACCGATCAAATTTGGTGGGTTTGGCTTTTTGCTTGACAGAACGTGACAGAAAGAACATATAAATGGTAACTAGTTGTCCGAGTAGTGGACTATTACCATTTAAATGATAATTTGTCCAAGAAGTGGGTGGTGAATAAAGAAAAGGAGGGTTTGTATTTACCAAATCAAGCGCTTCATTGTGTACTCAGAGGATTACTCAAAGTGCACCAATCCCATTGCATAGGCAACATGGAAAGGCTGCACGGATCAGTGATGGAAGAAGTACTACGATTGTTTTTACTGAAATAAAAGTAGCACAATATAAATACTCTGTTATAAGTAAAAGTCCTGGAATCAAAAGAACAAAAGTACAGGATTTAAAAAAATAGTTTCCAAAGTAAAAAAAAAAAGTCAGATGGGGGACCGTGGCCAAAGTCCTTGACTTGAAAATGTTTGAGAAGATGTGGACAGTCTTTCTGCATAATTGTGTTGGTGACTATAAATTGGTCTTTAGAATATCATGCATGGGGTGGCAGTGGCTCAGGAGGTAGAGCAGCCATGGGAACCCAAAGTTTCCCGGTTCGATCACCAGCCCCTCATGTTAAAGTGTCCTTGAGCATGACACTGAAGCCCTAAACTGTTCCCATGATGTCGCATGGTTGCCTCTGTCATTGGTGTGTTAATGTGTGAGAATGTAATGCCCAATCCAGGGCTTTGGATAAAAACGCAATATAAATGCAGACCATTTATACCATTTAGCCAACAGGTACAACTACAACAATGTATAAACTGTCCAAAATGAAACACCATTCGGCGTTCATTCATTGAGAATAATGGAGCACGGGCCACGCTGAATAAGGTCTGTTGCTTAGAATGAGTTGATTGTTATGTTCTGAGTAGCTATTATAGCATGCTAAAATGAACGACCTCTCAGCCGTCGCAGCAAAGTGCTACAGGATAGAAGCAATTACCCTCAATTTTGTCCTTGTTGGCGAACAGTGGGGGCTACCGCTGGTGTTGAGACAAGTCATCATTCAGATTGAGTTTGCTGACACAATGGGCATTCTTTTGGGTTGAAGTCGTTATTAAAGGAGAAATATCCACCACGTGAAAAAGGTGGCATCAACCCATGACAAATTTGAATTCAATTAATTACAACAACATACTGTTCGGCCAACACCGCAGAGGCCCTGGGGTTTGATTCCCGGCAAAGGGAATCCAACAAAACACAATAGGCCGTATTCACTGATGAGAAGTCGGCAGGGGGTGGTGTCTTTGTTGTGGCGCTATAGTGCTTCTAACTGGTTGTTCGGGGGGAAATGGGGAAGGTAACACAAACATCTATGTGCGTCCGTTACACTCGCCCGGTCAAACGTTTCACCACTAGGTGAAACGATTTTTTGCCAATGATTACATTGGGAGACATTTAAAAAAAAATCTATAAAACCAAATTACTTACACTATTATATTAAGTATTAAAGGACTAACGGTAACCTAAATCCTCGGTCGATGGTATTGCGCATGTTACACAGCCTCCTTCCTGACTGGATATTCAGGCCACAGGCAACAATTTGCTATTAATTTCCAAAATTGAAACGTAACGCTTTAGAATACATTAGAACTCTTCAATTGCTTTTCACACCGCTGTGTAAATAATTTCCCTTTTGTGGGCAGCTTCGCCCGTTTAATTAAAACAATTGCCTTCTTTATTACACACATCAGGTCATTTTCCATTTCATAGCTTGATGCTCTGTTGCTGGGATGTTTGGACCTCATGACAGTGCTATTTGTCTTGTAGATTTAGTCTGGAATTTTACCATCCATTAAGTCATACCAATGCTAGCATCTAATTTCAGACCATTTCTTGTTTTGTTCAGTGTATTGAAAGAGGTATACTCATCCAAGCGTACAATTGTCCTGTACAGACTTCATGTGGTGAATGACAAGGCCATTTTCATGTTTTGTCACATTGTCACAAAATGGAGAAATTCCTTGTCGGAGGGGTGGGGGGACAGTGCCCAGACTCTAGTTTTCCACTTTGCTGGCACGTTATTCTTTAAAGCCATGCTTCCTTCCTGTGCGTGTGTAACCCTGGACGGTGTCTTATCCCCCTTCCTTCCCTGCATTCATATTACATGCCATTAGACTTCGTGTGCTTAAATTAAGCTTGCAGTTGTAATTTTTCATTACAGGATGATCCCTGAGGGATTCCACCACCCCCCCCTCGCAGATGCGATATTGTTGATTTCAAGTGAGAGAGAGAGAGAGAGAGAGAGAGAGAGAGAGGGGGGGGGGGGGGAGAGGGGGGGGGCGTGAGTGAGTCTCGGAATGCCTTGAAATCCTGTCTTTGAAACATTCCATAGAGATTAGTGGGGGCTGTGGATGGCGAGGTGCTCTTGTTTTTGTGTGACTATACACTGTAGCAGCGTGCGTCTTGCAGCCCATGGTGGAAATACACCATGTACTATCTATGAAGCGCTGTGAAAGCACGCATTGATCTGAGCCGCCGTGTGTACCACAGCAGGATATGGAAGGCCCCAAAGGGAATAGGTCCCCACTGACTCCACTGTTTCCTTTCTGTCCACAGAACAGAAACATGGCGGTGTGCTCCCATAACACAAACATCTACTGTGCATTCACTGTCTAAAAGAATACAACGCAGGAGACACATAGCTAGGCTCAGTACACGGTCAAATCCGCCGCGTTAATACAGTACAACTCTGAGAGTGTAAAAAATGGTCCCTCAACGGGTTCTCTTCACACTTGTCACTACAATCCGGGACTTATTTCAATGAATACAACTTGAATTTGAACCATTCTGTGTATCCGGCAGAAACCAGAAACCAGCTATCTCCAAAATGTTCATTTTTCAGGAAATGAAAAAAGTGGAGTTAGGAGGTTTTGTTCATCATTGATAAGAAGAGCTGAATGGACCTCCAAGCTCACAATGAGGTTGGATGTCAAAAGGGGGTGGAGCCTGGAGTCAGCAAAACCAGCTAACTCCGGTGGATTTAGCTGGTTTAGCAGAAAGTTTGAGGATCCAATGGAGTTAGCTGGTTTTGTCAGAAGCGCTTTTTAATGCTTTTCATTGGTTCAATATTTTTTTTGCCAACACACAGACGTAAAGGGTGTTCAATGGCCCTGATTTAAGGAAAACAATGCTAAAGCATTTTTTTTTGCCAACACACAGACTTAAAGGGTGTTCAATGGCCCTGATTTAAGGAAAACAATGCAAAAGCGTCAACATGGAGTTAGCTGGTTTCTGCCGGACAGCAACCATATGGTAGAGTAATAACTATCTGGTGCAGAGGTTTAGACGGTTGGTTGGTTGGTTGGTTGGTTGACAATGTCCGGACATGTTTGCAATTACCCATCTCCGTTGGGAGAGGGAGACAATACACTTAAATGTTACGGATTGTAGCTTTAACCCATTAAATCCGGGAAAGCATCTGTGTCATTTTAGATTTTAGCTATAACAATTGTTTTATACTTTGGCTATTCAAAAATAGCAGATCTACAAGCTCATAGCAAGGCACTTGGTGCCCCGCTATGAGCTTGTAGATCTGCTATTTTTGGAAAATCCTGTGCTTTGAATACATTTTTAAACAACATTTTTAACTAAAATCTTTGCTACTGGGGGTCCCTGGAACAACATATTTTGATGAGGATCGGCGGCCAAAAATATAATTTTGGGGGTCCTTGACAACATTACATTACAGTCAGCTATAAACTTGTACTGTATAATTTAATATCATGGCTTTATGACTAATTGTGTCCCATCCTATAACAATCCACCCGCCATACCAATGCATGGCCTTTATTCTTCCATTTGCACTAAAGGACATAGACCAAACAATTCCCCTTGGAGGTGGAACAGCAACACGTCATTAATGCAGCAGAGGCATAATATCGTTTCTGTCGGATGGAAACCTCATATGTCCAAAACAGTTACTTTTCAGGATTCAAATTCAAAAACAGCAAAAGTAGCAGATCTACAACCTCGCACGCGTTTCGAGCTTGTAGATCTGCTACTTTTGATGCTTTTGGGTGACGCTGTAATATGATCAAGTAGGGCATTCATTTGCGGAGGGGGAAAAAAACACAAAAAGATAGAATATGGAGAGATAGGAGGTTTCTGCCTGACAACAACGATTATGCAAATAAGAGTGTTGTATGGTTTACATCTGTATGTACACACGGCCACGCAGAGTGATAGACCACTTCCTGGTGTCTGTCAGGAATTCAACACATTCAGCCATCCTCTCTCTCCTCCATCTGTAGCATGCTGGGAGAGCACATCCACGGGATCGCTCTGGCTGCCTTTTCCCCTGAAACATTTCCAACTGGTTTCAATTATATTTTAAGGTCAGAGTTAAAAAACAATAAGGTGTTCTTTTGATAAATTGCATTTAAAAGTTTGAGCATGCTGTGCCTTATTTTGCCGAGGAGAGTTCAATACGCTGCTATACCCAGGTGTTAAAACAGGTCAGTTATGCATAATTGTCCCAGTTACTGTTGCAGTAAATTGGTTTTCACTGTGCATTGGAAATCACCACTACAAGTGTTAGAATATGACAGCTTATGTGACATAAAGCAGGGTAATTCTAGTTAGAAACCTAAGCCATAAATATGTTTGTCTAGTCTGTGAATCAAGTCTAAAGTATTTTGTATTATATTCCATCTGTTAGCCAGACATGATCCTCCTAGCCAATGGTGGAAGAAGTATACTCCGATTTGTTTTAAATTTAAGTAAAAGTAGCAATTGGTGGTTAAAGTATGTATTTAACTAATAATCTAAATCTCCAGCATTGTTTAACTAAAGCTGTCAAAATAATTGCAGTGGAGTAAAAAGTACAATAATTGCCTCTGAGGTAAAGTAGCTCTTTTTTTAAATACTCAAGTAATTTAAAAGTACCTAACAATTGTACCTAGGTACACTACTTGAATACATGTACTTAGTTACTTTCCCACCACTGGTTGTCTCCAAGGACGGATTAGCCATTGGGCCAGTGGGCCTGGGGCGGGGGCGGGGGCCCTCGACTCTCAGGGACCCTCGGGGGGAACTAAAATGAAATGTATCGGTTAATCAAATATCAAATATGTGGGCCCCTCCTCTGCATTTAACAGCCGTGGTTCTCAAACCCAGGTTGTGGGTAAATACATGCTCATACTGCACTTTAGGTTACAGACTGTGAATCCTGTGTGTTTGCTGTGTGCTGTGACCATCCGACTGCCCGTTGTGGGTAGCGTGCGGTGCGAGCGGGAGTTAATCCATCCCTGGTTGTCTCCCCCTGTTAACAGACTGTGAAATGGTCACATTTATTACGTACACAAGACTAACAAGGATAGAGAGCATTTGTGACCAGTTAGCTGCAGCCTGTGTATACTTAGCACCCTTGTACTGTGTGGGCTTGGTGACTCACGGCTTTGATCTGTTCTGTTTACAAAGTCTCTGTTATAAATTATGTAGTGAATGTATTAGAAGAGTTAGTTTCATTCAACAAGGCCAACGTTTCACTCTAGCAGGCAGTGATTACAACAGCTGATCCTATGGCTGTTGTGGGCCCGTTCGGTCATGCTGTCGGATCAGCCAGCCTTTGATGTGCCCACCTGTCTTCCATTATTTCCGTTTAATTTTTTATATATTTCTTTCATTCAGGGAGAGACGCACAGGGCACCTGCAATCTGCGTCTCTCCCCTGCATGACAACAAAGCTGTCAAATAAATGTAGTGGAGTTAAAAATAAAGCACGATATTTACCTCTGCGACATTGTGGAGTGGAAGTATAAAGTGTTGAACCATGGAAAAATATTGTAAAAGTACATCATAATTGTCGATTTACTTAGTTAAATTCCACCACTGACTGGGACACAACCGAATTGCCTTTAGTCAAGGCATGGCTTACATAGAGATCATGAAACATAAAAAAGGAAGCTTGTAATCATATGCAGATTAGCACGGGGAGATGTTTCTGTGAGGGGATGGAAACACAGAGGGCTAAAGCATGCTTTGATTCACTTGTGGTACTGCATGCTGCCTTATAAACATATGGCAGGAGTTTCCTTTAGAGTCGCTTTAGCTACATGAAATAATAAAGCACTTTTCATGTTGCAAATGCAACAGGGACATAAGCCTGATTTATACTTCTTCATACTGTATACTTGAAGTATATTTGATGCCAATACTTGTAATTTTCTCAGGTCACATTTTTAATCCAGGCCTTTTTATATTGTGGTAGTGAAAAGGTAGGGTAAGTGATTTAATTTGGTTAGAATAAGTGTTAAATAGCTCTATATTCTGATAGTACTCATTGCTATAGAGTGTTTGTTCAGTAAAAGTTGTCTCCCATGTCTCTCCAGCTCTTTATTAAACAGAAAATGCATTTTCAGTGCTCTCTACTAATTGGCTTAAAATAAAGTACTTTAACCTTTTTAACAAACAAAAAAAAGAATACCAAAAAATATCACTTACCCTACCTACCTTTAAGTAAAAAGAAAACATCTGTGTACTTCTTCCACCACTAGTGGTGACCAAGGAAGTAATTGACGTGATTGATGTTGTTCAGCGGTAGACGTTAACCAAGGGATCAGGGAGCCATGAGGGGTGACGGGGGGCTCGTTTGGGACTGATGAGCATGTTACTGTGGTGAAAAACCCACCGGTGTATGAGGCAGATGAGACAAACATGCTGCCACGCGAACCTTCCGATTCACCTGCACACACATGGGGTTGTCACGATCAGGCAATTTTTGTTCACAATATCTCAATCATTTTAACTTTAACCATTATTTTATACTTTGGCTATATTCAAAAATAGCATATATACAAGCTCACTTCGTGCCGCGCTATGAGCTTGTAGATTTGCAATAAAAAAAAAAATCGTGAACATTAAGTGCACATCTCTGAATATATATTTTTTGGGGAGTCCGCAGCAAAATTAACTGCTTTAGATTGTCATGACTGTCATTAAACTGTCTATGACTGACATGCGCAAAAGACAGTTGTAGATAAAGTCAAATTACCTCAAAATTGTTGATGTATCTCCTCTCATAGGGGTCCCTAGCACCAAATCTTTTATGGTGAGTCCGCGGTTTAAAGGTTCTATGACATTCATTTTCACTTTTTGTATTTTTAATGTTTTTTGGGGGGTTTTATGACCTCAAATACACCTAAAAAATCTGAACTTTGAACATTCAGTGGATTTTCTGTGGTCTGGGGTTTTCTGAATAATTAGGCTGAAAAGTAATCTGAGCTTGGCCCTTCGACAGTGATGTCACAGTCGATTAATCCCGCCCACTCTCCTCCTCGCCCCTCCCCTCCCCTATCCTTTCCTTTGGGGGGGGGGGGCGGAGCAGAGGCGATGATTGACAGGCAAAATCCCTCACCAGCGACACCCGCAGGCAAAGATTTCTTTTTTCATTGCAGTTGAAAAGGCTTTAGAAATGTGAGAGAAAAACACCTGCCATGGATCAATAGAGTGGATTTTTTTGTTAAAACTTTCTATACACGTTTGAAGGACCATGACAAAGACTTTTAATGTGTGGTAAAACTGAACGTCATGAAACCTTTAAGATGTATCCATTTGGGGGTCCTTGACACGCAAATGTTTGAGAAGTTGAGAACCATTGGTATACATGGACCAATAAACACCAACAAACAGTAATTCTGAGGGGAGGAACATGTGATGCCTGTTCCCATTAACAATCCATATTCCACCAGTTCTGAACATAACTCACTCCCTCCATCTGCAACCCAAATGTTCATGTGGAGCCCATTCCCTCAGACAGTGCTTTTCAAACATTTTCATGTCAAGGACCCACAAATGAATAGCTTTTTGGCCACGGACCCCCCATCTGAAAAGATTTTGTGCCGGGGAAAAATATAAATAACTAAATTATTACGAAATGTTTCGAAAATAGCCGGTCCACAAGCTTGTGGAGGTTGTGGATTGGCTATATTTGAATAGCCCAAAGTATAGAATACGGTTGAAGTGCTTTCATTTTGCTGGGGACCCCCTGGAACCCCTTTGACGACCCCACTTTGAAAATCACTACTCTGAGAAACATGACTATGGACATTACTCCTGACGCGACTGTGACAGAACCAAGCTAATCTGTGTGTCTCGCTGAGATTTGAATATGACCTGTTGCCTCTCTCCTCTGAAACGCAAACTTACAGAGATAAGGGGCTAATTTGCGCTGGGTCTCGTACGAAGATGGCCTTTTTTTGTGTGTGCGTACGTGGCTCAACCTAGAGGGGGAAGGACAATCTAAAATAAGAGATTATAATGCAAACAGACCCGTGGGAGCTCCCTAATGACTAAGGTGAGACCCAGACAGAGTGGAATAACAAGTAGGTCTGCTCGAGAGATGCCGAGATGGAGTCCATGTGACTGGCATGGTAAGATACCTAGCCTGTCTGTCTGATCTGCCTGCCTTCCTGCCTTCCTTCCTGCCTGTCTGTCTGCCTACTAGCAATGCCTTCCTGCCTGTCTTCCAGTGGTGGAAAAAGTACTCAAATTTTTTACTTAAGTCAAAGTATCAATACTGCAATGTAGAAGTAGGCCTACTCTGTTACAAAGTAAAAGTCCGGAATTAAAAATGTACTTAAGTAAAAGTACAAAAGTATTGGTATCAAAATGTACTTAAAGTAACAAAAGTATAAGTACTAAAATGTTTGAAAATAGCAGATCTACAAGCTCACAACACGTCGCATTGCGATGCGTTTTTTCTATTATTTTCAAATAGCCTATGTATAAAACAGGGCTAAAGAGGTTATAATGTATGTTTTATAATGTAATAATTCATATCTGCAAAGTAACTAGTAACTAAGTTATCAAATCATTGTAGTGGAGTAAAAGTACAATATTTGCCTCTGAGATGTAGTGGAGTACAAGTAGACAATTGGAAGTACTCCAGTAAAGTAAAAGTACCTCAAAATCGTACTTAAGTATTAGTACTTGAGTAAATGTACTTAGTTACTTTACACCACTGCCTGTCTTCCTGCCTGTCTTTGGGACACCTCCAGCTCCTGCTCACGCGCTGCAACGTGGCTTTCATAAAAACTATCAACAAGTATGAAATGAGGAAAGAAGAAAAGGAAGGTTGAGATGGGCAGATGAGTGGGGGTTGGTGGTGGTGGTGGTGGTGGTGGTGGGTGGGTGGATGTAAGCAGGAGAGAATTCCATTGTCATGTGTTTCCCAAAGCAAGTGGAGCCTGTAAATGTGATGAAGCAGCCTATTCAATTAGCTCCAGTCGTCCACAGCTGGTCCTTGGAGACTCATATCCACAGATGTGCTGTATGCCCCAACAAATCCTCTCTCTCTCTCAAAAATGTGCTGTATTCAAAATGTTACTTGATTAAAAGTTCTATAAGCGTTTTCAATACAACAAAGCATTAAAGAGGGCTTAGCAGTAGGTTAATGTAAGTTTTGTAAAAATAAAACAAATTTACAATTAACTTAATTAAGCGTTCAAAATAATTGTAGTGGGGTAAAAAGTACAATATTTGCCTCTGAGATGTAGTAGAGTACTGTACTGTACTGGCCGCAATGTACTTAGTTACTTATCACTCTTTTTCTCTCTCTCTCTCTCTCTCTCTCTCTCTCTCTCTCTCTCTCTCTCTCTCTCTCTCTCTCTCTCTCTCTCTCTCTCTCTCTCTCTCTCTCTCTCTCTCTCTCTCTCTCTCTCTCTCTCTCTCTCTCTCTCTCTCTCTGTGTGTCTGTTCCACTGTCTAGGCAACACATCAACAGGCTGGTAATCATATGCTAGCCGAGGGAGGGATAGACAACAGAGTGAGAGACAACGTACAGGAGGAATCAGAAATCACCTCACACCTCTACTTCGTATTGTTCAAGGACAAAGAGTCACCCTAAGCCCTCCTCTCTAGCAACACAAGAGAAAACACACTCAAACAAACACACCTACATACAGTATGATATGATAGCTGTCTGCATGCTGGAAACCCTGGAAGTCCAAAATTGTTCATTTTCTTATTATGATTTAAAATAGTGAAAACAAGCTCACAATGGCTCGCACAGCTTGTAGTAGATACTGGGCTATTTTCAATACTTTGGTGCAACACTCTTGTATGATGTAGGGCATTAATTTACAAAAAACAAACAACAAAAACAGCATTTCAAGTTGAAATATGGAGATTATGAGGTTTCTGCCCGACGTTTCTGACAAATTGCCAAAAGTGCAACAAGCTCCCAATGTGTCTCATGATGTGACACACTGTGAGCTTGTAGATCCGCTGTTGTTTTTTTGCTACATTTGTGTGACACTCGAACAATACGTGACACTTGTACAATGAATCAGGGCCCCAATTTACCAAAAAAATATAAGGAGTTTAAATAATTATGAAGATATAAGGTTTCTGCCCAACAGCAACAATATAGTGTAAGGAATAGCATCCAGCATGAGTTTTATACTTGTAGAATAAAAACAAAAGTCATGCTTAATAATATAGTCTGTGGTACAGTGTTCATGTAGCTGATCTACAAGCTCATAACACAACCCAATTGCCACAGGAAATATTGTCACTGTACGTTTCTGCAGAAGCCATTAACATCAAGGATTCTGGACCCCCAAAACCTTAATATAAAAAAAAGTTGCATTTCAACGTTTAGGTTTATGGTTATTCTTCTGCCGACACATACGTCATGTCCTAGTATGAGCAAATAGGAGAAGGGGATCAACGTCACGTGATGCCTTTGTTTAGCCCAAAAAAACGCCAGCTGCCCCGA
This sequence comes from Gymnoscopelus braueri, assembly GCF_963280865.1. NCBI lineage: Eukaryota > Metazoa > Chordata > Actinopteri > Myctophiformes > Myctophidae > Gymnoscopelus > Gymnoscopelus braueri. The sequence continues at coordinate 31,460,476 of NC_137603.1, read as the reverse complement.
AATCGGGCCAAACTAAGGTGCTTATTCGTCAAAAACCCGGATGTGTGTCTTAAATAATATTTAGACTTAAAATTTGGTGTAGGGTTAAGTTTTGGAATATTTTTTGTTGTTGTTGTGAGGTTAGGGTTAGGTTTAGGGTTAGTTAGTTAGTAAGCTACATAAAATTGAGGATTGACTCAAAATGGTCCACATCTATAGCCCCGTTCACACACAACATTTTTAAGATGAAAAACGTTGTCACTGTACGCTTCTTGGATCTAACTTCAATGCAAAATTGCTTGATGTAGGAGAAGGCACTAGAATGGTATACATATATGGTCTTTATCTTAAACTGTGTTTAAATAGTGACATCATGCAAGCAAAAACGCCCTATATCAAGTTGTAATAATAGTTGATCGTATTTCTGCTGGCATTCATTCAAACTAACTGGGCCAATGCAGGAACACATTAAGTATACATTTTGGAATGCTCAAACAAAATCGCTGCAAATTTTACTAGGTAATTATGTTCTTAACGGAATTCTTGTTTTTATGACCTATTTTACCACATAAAAAAGTTATCTGTTTTAAAACCAGGCTTTTTCTTTTTTCAGTTGTATTACTGCTACTTTTTTTATTTTATTTTTCCTGTGGTAACATTTCTGCTTGAGGGAAATAAGTGAGTACGCTTTCCATGTCTCTGTCTCTTCCTCTCTCTCTATACCATGCTCTCTCTTCCTCTCCCTCCCTCGTTCTCTCTCTTCCTCTTGTGTCCCGCGCTCTCTCTCTCTCCCTCCCTTTCCCACGACAGACTGAATGATTGATCTGATCCGCCATTGAGTCAGATTACATTATGCAGTTCTCGCTGATAAGACAAGAGCGAAACAACTATTTTCTTTCTCCTTATCTCCTTGGAGAGACAGTGTTTCCAGAGAGAGAGAGCTGGCCTCACCGGCTAGATACCATTATTCATTTTCATCCAAGGCCTTTCGCTACTGATTACACCATTATGGGTCATGAGCATTTCCCAAGAATGGCCAGACAGCAAAGTAATGGCTCAATGTTTTATTTCATTTTTTATAAAAATGCTTAAAAAAAGAACCAGTGGTGGAAAGTAAATGTACTAAAGTACAGTACTTAAAGGGATATTTCACTTTCAAACATGTTTGGGGTCATTTTAACGTCAACTCAGGCTTTTGTGAACACCCCATACAGTTTTTAAGTTGCTTCAATTCAATTCAATTTTATTAAAGTGTCAAATCACAACAAGTTGTCTCAAGACACTTTACATGTAGAGAAGAGACCCGACAATCCCACCCTGAGAAAACAATTTTGCGACAGTGGCAACAAAAAACTCCCTCTTAACTGGAAGAAACGTCAGGCAGACCCTAGGCTCTAGGGTGGCGGCCTTCTGCCTCGACCGTGTCGGGGGAAAGAAGAGAGAGAGAGGGAGAGACAGAGGAGAGACATAAAGAGATACAGTACAAGTATTAACAATAACAATAGTAGCAAATATAATAGTGTAAGATAGTATATGATAATATAATATAGTACAGCAATAATGTGTATGCAGTATATAATGGTATAATATAAGAATGTTAAGATCATATACAGTATAGTGTAGTGGTATAGTGTGGTGTAGTAGAAATCCACGGTCGTGCTCCATGGAGAGGCCCGGTCCGCAGTCACTCCATTTTAACCATATGGTAGATTCATCGAAAACATCTGTCCTTGGTTCTGGTGACTGATATTGTCCTTCTAATGCGTGAGGGGGCGTATTATTATTATTTATTTTTTACAATTGTTTGGGAAAATGAAACAAATAAAATGACAAAATTAAATAACATTAATGAAAAAAGTAATCGTAAAAAAACGCATATGAAGAGGGGTTGAAAATGGGTGAAGTTGTCCTTTATGTAACAATTCCGAGTGCTTCTTCCACCACTGTTTATGTCGAATAAAAGTACAGGCAAGCAAAGGAATGTATTTTTTCTTCCTTCCTGCTATAATATTTGAAGGCATTCCATGTAGTCCTGACAGGTGTAGAATGTGGAGCTTCCTCCACAAATTCCCACGTTAAACCAGGTCTTGTTTAGAGTCACGGGTCAGCGGTGCTCACTGGAATCTAAACTTCACCTCACCCTGTCTCTCTCTCTCTCACACACACACAGCCCTCCAAGACTTGACCGCAGAACTTGAAACCAAGCCCACACCACGACCACGTCTGACAGAGACCACTGGTGTTTGGGGACATGAATTAAAATGTGAAACACAAATCAAACCCCACACTGACGGGGACACACACACACACACACACACACACACACACACACACACACACACACACACACACACACACACACACACACACACACACACACACACACACACACACACACACACACACACACACACACACACACACACACACTCTCAGAGTCAAGTTAACACAGAGCCAGTGGTGGAAGAACTAAGTAAGTAAAAGTAGCAATACCACTATGTAGAAATACTCTGTTACAAGTGAAATATCGTAATGTATAAAAAATTTTACTTGCGCAAAAGTACAAAAGTACACAGTGATTTATATACAGTAGGAAATCCTTCAAAGATAGCAGATCTACAAGCTCACAACACAATGTGTTGTAAGCTTGTACATCTGCTATTTTCAAATAGCCAAATAATAAAATAGGGACTAATCGGTTAAAGTATGATTTGTAATCATACGTTTCTGTACACACACTGGACACTGAGATATGATTCGAACAACAACAATCACATTTCACATTCATTTGAGGCCAAGGGAGGAAAAAGTTATGAATATTTCACACAATATGGGCGAGAAGAGAAGAGTCTCAGTAGGGTGAACACATATACTGTATCTTTCATTCCGTACAGTATGGATGCTTTGAAAGACCAATGGCACATTTTCTTGTCCAACTTTTACAGTATAGTGTTCAGCAACAGTTCTGCGCAGTGAGCAGCTCTGGTAGTAGAATTTCCAGGATTAAGTGTCTTGCTCAAGGGCACATAGAGGACAGGTTTTTCTTTTTTAGGTTGAGCGTTACTCGTCCATGAGAATACAGTGTATTGCTGATGAATATTTCACCAAACACATTCTGCACGGTCCCAAAGGGCCTGACTGAGTATTTCGGTTATGTATTCAAGTATGAAAGGCCGCTGCCAAAGTGCACACTTCAGAGTGGGAGAGAGAGAGAGAAAGAGAGAGAGAGAGAGAGCATGTGAGAGTGCTGTGCAAACCCATACCAAGGTTCCCGGCCAAAAAAACACTGGGATATTTGCTCTGGGGCTGCCTGATTTAGTGCTCTGGCATTCTGGATTAAGATGGGCAGGTTAAAACACTTCCTAGGCATTTCCTTGACGGCTACACTGTAGGCGGATACATGTTGGCTAGCAGACAGACCTGTCCCTTAAGAATTGATACGGATGCGAATGATTGCCTCTGTCTCTTTCCGTCCCCGCCCTTGTTTGTAAGACCTAATACAGTAAAGGTGATTGCACATTACATGGTTTTGGCCTTCGGATACATCGTTGGTTCCCAATCTTATCTAGATCGGTTCCCAATTGAAAATATTGACCACCATCTGACCACTTTAACAGACCTTCGGCTGCCTTGTGGTCAGATGCGTTGATCCAAACCTGGACCACAACCTGGACCACGATCGTTAAAACCTGTATCGTTTTAACGAACGATCGTTAAAACAAACATGCTCTGAAAATGCACGCGGCACCACCCATCTGACCACTTAACTTGGTCAGATGGGTGGGCCGCGAACACTTGAAATATTTTCAAATGGGCCCTGAACCAGAAAAGGGCTGGGAACTGCTGCTCCAGCAGCCAATACTCCACCAGACATATTTAAGATGCGTTCCAGAAGTGTTAACAACCAGAAATCTTACAAGCACTCTATTCTTAGTAAAACAGACCTGAGTTACAACTGTACTGTACATGGACCACTTTTTTCTCTGTGTGCACCAAATCTCTTTGCCAAAAATAGCCTATCTACAAGCTCTCAACACGTCGCGTTGCGACACGTTGTGATCTTGTAGATTTGCTATTTTTGGCAAATGTTTCCCCCAGAATGGACATGCTGAGGTTAAAAGCAGTAAATTGTGATTTTTCAAGTGGAATTTAAACTATTGGTCACACTGTGCAACAAAACTACAACCCGTCAGCCGACATGTGCAGGAAAATGTTTTACCTTGAGGAGACAAAACTTAAAGGAGAAAAAGAGCAACATTCTAATGGTCTGGTCTCAACTTGGAAGAAAAGAGTTGGCAATTCTCCAAAGGGATAAACGACATGCCGTCTGCCCACAGAATAGATAACGATTTAACACATGGAACCGATGCAATTGTAATTCTTCTGGTAAATGCATGGGGTCAGCCTTCAGGAAAAGAAAAGGAGTGGGCCTAGGATAGACCCCTGGGGGACCCCGGTCATCATCATTGATTTAAACAAACCCTCGGAAAACACATTGAGGAGCGGGTGAACCCTACTTTAAAATGGTTCTCAAAGTGGGGTCCGGGGACCCACAGGGGTCCTTGAGGGGGTTCCAGGGAGACCCCAGCTAAACAAGGAACAAGTTTAAATGTGCATTAAGTGATATAATATAGCTCTACTGTATATTCTGATAGCCATCTTTGCTTATGCTAAATACAAAAAATCTCCCCTTATTAGATGAAATTGGCAACGCACCTGAAAAGTAATTTTCTGTTTACTAAAAGGTTGGAGAGATGGGGAGGCCCATGTTACTGAACAAAGAGTCTATAGCAATGATTACTATCACACTATAGAGATTTAACTTAGGTAAATCACATGAGCGTGGCATTTCCAGAGCGCTGGGGAACATAAAGAAGATGACTCACAAAAAAAAGACAAAAATAAATTCAATGTCACACCCTTGTTCCGCCAGGGTTTGGTTTTTTAGAAGAACAACAACTATTGAATAGACAAAATAATAAAGTGGATCTAAGTTTAAAGGTTTTCAATAGAACTCCTGTGTTAACGGTCAGCATGTAATGGCCATCACTTGTTTCCTGTCCATTACCCCTGGTCCCATACGCACTGCAGCATTAACCTCCCACACAGCAATCCCAACCAATCACTGCCCCCTTGTGGGTGTCATTAAGGGCTACTTAACCAGTGGTGGACAAAGTACTCAACCCCAGTACTTGATTCAAAGTATAGACACTCCTGGTGAAATATTACTCAACTGCAAGTCAAGTCAAGTCATGCTTATTTATAAAGCACATTTAAATACAACAGCAGTTGACCTAAAAGTGCTTTCCAACTGACACAAACAGCAACATAGACCGTCTATATTCCACACAAGCAATAATAAGAGCATAACAATACAGTATAGGGGGGAAAAAAGAAGGAGAAAAATGTGAAAATTGCTCAGTCAAATGTGTACTTGAGTTAAAATACTGAAGTACTTGCTTTTAAAAAATACTTAAGGGTAGGGTAAGTGACATTTCTTTGTTAAAGTATTAAGTCTTGAATAGCTCCACACGTTATTATAGTAATCCTTGCTATAAACTCTATACGGTCTATAGTAATAGTGAACTGAACTTGACACTCTATAGTATAGATAGAGTGTTTGTTCAGTAACATCTCTCCAGCTCTGTCGGGATACCGATGTTATCCAATCAGGAGAGAGAACTCAAGAGAGGATACAGGATAAACAAGTGAAAATGGAACTGATGACACAGAGAGGCGAACACTATACCATTGAAACTGATAAATGGGTACTTTCTCCTAATTGGATGGAGTCATCAACCCACCTGCAAAAGTATTTTCTGTTTTAAAGAGCCGGAGAGACAGGAAGCCCTGTAACAGAAAACAAACTAAACAAAGAAAATGCTCTATAACAGGGGTCCTCAACGCTTTCAGGCCAAGGACCCCCTAGCTGAGAGAGAGAGATGAAGCAGGGACCCCCCCTCTATATTGTATAAAACTGTGTTTCAGATAAACTTTTGCTGCTCTTTTTTCCCGCTACACACCTATAACTCTTTGCCAAAAATAGCCGATCTACAAGCTCACAACGCCTCGCGGCGCAAGGCGTTGTGAGCTTGTAGATCTGCTATTTTTGGCCAAAGTTCTCCTCAGAAAAGGGATGCTAGGGTTGAAGTGGTTAATGTAAAAACAAAAAAAGAAATCATATCACACAAAGATTTGGGGGACCCCCTGTAGTAACTCTGAGGACCCCCTAGGGGTCCCGGACCCCCTGTTGAAGACCCCTGCTCTATAACAATGATTACTATTCAGAATATAGAGCTTTAACTTCTTTTAATATACACACCTCTTCTGGGGGTCCCTACCTCAAATGGGGGTCAAATACATATTAATTTGGGCATTCTTGACATGAAAAATGATTGAGAACCACTGATGTAATGTGTTATGTAATAGTACAGTATGTGAGCTGCTGTGCAGTGGTGTAAAGTAACTAAGTACATTTACTCAAGTACTGTACTTAAGTACAGTTGTGAGGTATTTTTACATTACTGGAGTATTTCCAATTTTCTGTACTTTTACTACATACTCCACTACATCTCAGAGGCAAAACATTGTACTTTTACTCCACTACAATTATTTGAAAACTTTAGTTACTAGTTACTTTGCAGATATAAATTATTATATTATAAAACATACATTAACCTCTTTAGCCCCGTTGTATACATCTATAGCCATTTGAAAGTAGCTGATCTACAAGCTCATAATGCGACGCATTGTGAGCTTGGATATAAGCTATTTTCAAACATTTTAGTACTTTTTCTTTTGGTACTTCAAGTATATTTTGATGCCAATACTTTTGTACTTATACTCAAGTACATTTTGAATTCCGGACTTCCTCTTGTAACAGAGTATTTCTATATTGCAGTATTGATACTTTTACTTAAATGTAGGGTAAGTGATTTGCAATTATTCAGACAATTGCAAAATGGGTCTATGTTCTGATAGTGCTCGTTACTATAGAGTGTCCTGTCCATATAAGGAGTCTCCCCAGCTCTTTATTGAACAGAAAAAGCATTTTCAGTGCTCTCTCCTGATTGGCTCAAATGTTGTCACCTACCTGAAAATGTACATATATTCTGTTTACTAAAGAGCTGGAGAGACCCCTGTGACCGAACAAACACTCTGTAGCAATGTTTACTATCAGAATATAGAACTTTAACCTTTTTAACAAAACAAAAAAATATCACTTACCCTACCTTTAAGTAAAACATTTGAGTACTTTTTCCACCACTGGAGTTGTGGAACCCATGCAGGTAGATTAGGAGCTGATTGCCATGGCACAAGCTAATGGGGATCCTTTAAATAAACTAAACTCAATCTTACACTAGACACGCGCTGAAAGCGTTGACAGATGTCAAGGATCTAGGATGGAGCGAGCATCCAAAGCGACCGCACGGTGTATGATGGTCTCCTCACGGCAAAATGTCTCCATCAGTCTATAACTCAAATATTCCAGATGACATGAAATGGTATTTTGAGAGTATTTAATTTGCACATCATGACGTGTTTCCCAGTGAAACAGGTGCTGTGTGTGTCTCTGGCAATCACAGCACCGGAGCTTCCAACCTCTAGACAGTGTGCAGATGAGCCTCTTTAAATCGGGAAAGCATCTGTGTCATTTTAGATTTTAGCTATATATATATACTGTATATAGCAACACACATTTTTACAGAAAACTCTTAGGATTTAGAACAGTGGTTTAGAACAGTGGTTCTAAAAAAAATTGCAGATATACAAGCTCACAACGCATCAGTTCGTGCCACGCTGCGAGCCTGTACTGTACATCTGAAACTTTTTGAATATTTTTCTCTTCTGGGGGTCCCTGGCAAAAAAAACATTTTATTGTTTAACTATGCTAATATTCTAAACAGTGATATATATATATATATATATATATAATATAAAATAAATGAAAAAAGTTATTGAAAAAACACGCCCCCCCCTCGCGTATTAGGGGGGCGGTGAAAGTGAAATATCCCTTTAAGTTATCTAGCTCATAATTGTATTTATACTGCATCCTCATCCAGTTAGAGATACGAAGGTTGATGGTTGGAAGCTAGATCACTGCCAACAGCGGGACCATTTTATAAAAGTAGGATAGTTGGATAAAGTAGGATCGTTTTATTATTATTGTGGAGGGCGACCACACTATAGTAGCCTACTTGTCAGACTTCTTCCGGATAAACTTTATTTTGTCCCACTACTCCTCCCACAGTTTTTATGTCAAATTGACCGGCTTCATCGGGAATCGTGTACATCCATTTTGTTAAGAGATATGTTGCATAGTTTAATTGATATTCATTTATTAGTGAATAAATTCCCCCCATTGACTTATAATGGGAAATGCAAAAACTCCCACTCAAGTATTTTTTTCTCAGAAACCGTAAGGGCTAGGGGGGAGGTTCATAGTCCAGTACCAAATTATTTTATAAAATATTACACCAGTCGGCCTCATGGTGGCACTATAACAGCCGACTTTACGTTTCAGCCTATTAATCTTGAACCGTAGGTCGTAGAATAAAAGATTTTCCCCCCTGGATTCCTTGGGTCATGACGCAACTCCCCATATAGGCCACGCCCATTTGCGTCTCCTGTCATCTCTGGATAGATTGTACGCCATTTTGAATTTTCTTTAAAACACACTTTTTGCACATTTTCCAACAGATTTTGTCCAAATCTCACAAAAATCGGTACACATAATCTCTGGAACCAGAGTAATAGGCATCCAAAGTTGGTGGGAGGGGCCTATATTTACAAATGATGGCAAAAATCGAGAACGAAATGTCCAGTCAATCCCAAATTGTGTCGAGGGACATGTACTCAACAAATCGCCAAAAACATTTCCACTTTTATCTATAGGGGGCACCACAAATGCGCAAAATGTAACCGTTTGATGTAAAAAACAGATTTTTGGGGGGATCAATCCTCTCAAAAAAGTGATCTCAGGAGTGATGTGACAATACACATCACATCAATACTCACATCAATACACAGCCCCTTACATTTGTGGGAGGGGCCTATTTCTTTAGTGGCAGGGGCCTATTTCTTAAAATCTAAATGCCATGTATCACAAACGCAGGATCCGATCGGCACCAAATCGAGTCGCACGGCATCCGACAGTATTCCTCCAGCGTATTCCTCGTGTCCCGGTGGCCGCGACCCACGACTCACGTTGGTGCAAACACACTGTCAATTTCCCAGAATTGCGAATATTCTAGTTGGTGTTGTGACTGTGTTGAAAAGGATGAGGCCGCACAGCTCTTAGCCACGATGCAAAAGTTTATTAAAAGGTACAAACAACGTTTCGACAATGTAGTCTTCCTCAGGGTTGGATAGGGGGAACATTGTGTTTTGTTTATTCGTGAGCACAGAAAACAAGGACATTGGAGAGTGGGTTATTAACTGCGAATAAACAGCATACCCTAAATAAAACTATAACCGATATAATGAGAAAGTGTTTCAGATACTGTGCGCATGTAAACAAAACATCTATCTTGACGATAAAAAAGGCTGATAACATTTCAGACAGAAAACATCTAAAGTTCACCGGCACCGTTACAAAGGGAAGCCGTCGGGCAAAAATAAAGTTTGCCGCTATACCTTGGAAATCTTCTTGCATTTCCAATGTGCCCTTTGAGAGGGGTTTGAGAGGAGTCCTAAGGCTGAAAAAAATAAAAAAAATAAATATATATATAACTAAATCAATAAATGGAAGGACTTATTATTCTCCTGGTGGTGCACTTCTCAGGTCTTTATCAAGGCACACCCTCCCACCCCTATTTTCCAATAGCGCCCCCTCCCTCCCTTCCCCCCAGCCCCTTTCAGCCCCCCCGGTGACTTGGATTCCTCTCCTCTGGGGAGATAAGAGGAGTGCCCTTTCTTCGCTGAGAAATGCGAGAGCAGGAATGCAGCATTTGTCCTCTGCATTAAAAAAAGAAAGAAAAAAAAAAGAAAGAAAGGAGGAGAAAAAAAGGAAACACAGGAGCCTGGCTGGCTCCTCATTCCGCCAGAGAAAATGTCATCCAGGCCCTGCAATAAATCACATGGGGTTGTGATGTGTTTACTTATTACAGTGAGCTGCCTTCGCTGTCATCTGGGCTCTTATTTACTCCTGTGGCCCTGTGGACGGCCTCCCTAACTGGCTGCCTTCACATCCACTCGCTCCTTCATTCTTTCTCGGTTTCATCTCTTTGTAGGAGATGGTATAACCCCCGTGACACCCATTGAGTCTGTATATTATATATATATATATAGAGTCTCTTTTTCGGGTGGAAACCGCATGTGTCCAAAACTGTCAGTGGTGGAAAAAGTACTCCATTCTTTTACTCAAGTAAAAGTATCAATACTGCAATGTAGAAATACTCTGTTACAAGTAAAAGTCTGGAATTCAAAAATGACTTGAGTAGTATAGTATTGGTATCAAAATGTACTTAAAGTACAGTAGAAAGTACTCGTTATGCAGACCCATTACACCAGTTTTCAAATGTATAAAATGTATACTAATCTTTTGAAAATAGCAGATCTACAAGCTCACAATGCGTCGCGATGCGACACATTGTGAGCTTGTAGATCGGATATTTTCAAATGGCCGAAATGTGGGGTTGAAGTGGTTAATGTATGTTTTGTCATAATAATCTAAATCTACATAGTAACTAGTAACTAAAGTTTTTAAATAATTGTAGTGGAGTAAAAGTAGATTAAGCTGAAAAACGTGGTGTGAAGCGATGTGTTTCAAACTTGTGGATCCGTTACTTTTGATGCTTTTGTGTGACGCTGTAGTATGATCAAGTAGGGCGTTCATTTATGAAAAAACACAAAAAGTTTGAATATGGAGATAAGAGGTTTCTGCCCGACAACAAATATATCATTGTAATGCAGTGGTTCTCCACGTGGGGTCCGGGGACCCCCCGGGGATCCTTGAGGAGGGTTCCAGCCAGGCAAACATTAGTTAATATAGTATCAACATCACTTTAACCACTTTAACCGTATTTTAGACTTACACAATACTTAAAACAATATTGAATTGTTTAGTTTTTTTATCTTGACATATTTTGAACCATTTTGACTTATTTTAACAATGCAAATCATCTCTTATGGGGGTCCCTGACACACAATCTTCTCAGATGGGGGCCAGAGGCTGTTAGGGGTATCTTGCTCAGGGACACTTCAACACATAGACTGAACCGGTAGGCGATTAAGCCTTATTTTAAACTTCACCGTAAACTTTATCTTGAAAAAATACAGTTTTTGAAAATGCAGGGTTTCTTTTTTTAAGGTTTTGCATGTAATATTATTGTTATAGATTTTGTTAAATTATATATTTTTGTATATATAATCGATTACATTGATTAGTCTGATTAATTGTTGCAGCCCTACTTCCAGGGTTTAAAACCATAAATTGTAGCATTCTGTTGAAATCCCACCAAAATCACCCACGTAGAAAGTGAAGAACAGTGGTGGAACAGTAACTTATGTAAAAGTATCAATAGAAGTAAAAGGCCTGCATTAAAAATTGCAGTTGAGTAAAAGCACAAAAATAATGGCATAAAATATACTTACATTAACAAAATAAAAGTAATCCCCCGCTCCCAAATTCAAAGTAAATAGCAGATCTGCAAGCTCAACAAAGCTTGGCAGATCTGCAAGCTTAACAAAGCCCACAAAAACCCAAAGCATAAAACAGGGCTTAACTGGTTAAGGGCGCGCTCCCACCAAAACATGGTCGGCTAGCGTTAAACGCAGGTTGTGCGCGGCCACAGTTTTTTGCAGCCAGCGGATTCTAAAAAACGGGAGTGACGCACCTGTCACTCACTTTCAAGACCCTCCCCGTCGCCCGCACCGCCTTCTGCTTTGAGCACCATGTTGCTTCCTGAGTCTTGGGACAGTCCGCCTTCGACTCACCCGATTGGACAGAGGAGGAAAATCAGCTCCTGCCTCCAGCAGTTTTATGCTTCAAATGGACAAGTCCTGTAGAGCGGATAAACGCAAGGTCTGCGCGACAGGCGGAAAGATCCACTCTTGCGTGAATCCACGCATTTACATTGACAAAGCATTGGCAGATTCTGCCCCAGAGGTAAAATAAAAGTGCAGTGGGAGCGTGCCCTAAAGTATGTTTTGTAATAATAATCTAAATCTGTAAGTGTGAGTAATTTAGTTACTTAAGTTTTCAAATAATTGTAGTGGAGTAAAAGATACATCTAAGATGTAGTGGAGTAAAGTATCAAAAAGCTGAGTTCCTAAAAAAGTACCTAAAAAATTATACTTAAGTACAGCACTTGAGCACATTTACTTAGTTGCTTTCCACCTCTGCTAAAGCATTGGCTCTTAAAGTGGGGTCCGGAGACCCCCAGGGCCCAGGGTCCTTGGGGGGTTCCAGGGGGTCCCTAGCAACACAATCATTTTAACCACTTTATCCATTTACATGTTGGCTATTAAAAACATTGCTGATCTACAGGGTCGCAGTACTGTCACTTAATGCCGCGCTTTTTAAAATTTGAATATTTAAAGATTTTGAAAAATCTTTTTTTTAACACAAATCTTCTCTTCAGGGGGTCCCTGGCACAAACTATCAGTGGTGGAAAAAGTACTGACATTTTTATTAAATAAAAGTATCAATACTGCAATTTAGAAATACTCTACATTGGACGTTACAAAAGTCCGGAATTCACAATTTGCTTGAGTAAAAGTACAAAAGTATTGGTATCAAAATGTACTTAATGTACCAAAAGTAGAAAGTACTCATAATCATGCAGAATGTCCCATTTCACAAGTTAAATATGTATACAAATCTTTTGAAAATAACAGATCTACAAGCTCACATCACGCCGCGACGTGTTGTGAGCTTGAAGATCGTCTATTTTCAAAAAGTCAAAGTATATATGGCAAAAGTGGTTAATGCATGTTTTGTAATAATAATCAAAATCTACAAAGTAACTCAAGTTTTCAAATAATTGTAGTGGAGTAAAAGTACAATATATTTGCTTCTGAGATGTAGTGGAGTAGAAGCAAAAGTATTGGAAAATTGGAAATACTCCAGTAAAGTAAAGTTGAGTATTAAAGGTTCTATGACATTCATTTTCACTTTTTTTTTTTTAGGGCGGTGAAACCGCCCCTATAAGTGAGGTTTGGATATTTGTACAACAAATCCTGCGCTGTGATTGGCCAAAAATGTACAAAAATGTACCCCGCCTAACCCTGCACCGTGATTGGCCAATCACAGTCTATTCAGGACTGTGATTGGCCAGTGTCACATGACACATGTGCATAGCCCTATATAAGAAACCATAACTTAAAAAAAAACATAAATTGTTTTTTTTTAAAGTTATGGTTTCTTCCATCATAAAGAGTGTTTCAATAAATGTATTAATTTTTTGTACATGATTGGTTGACTCCATTCAGTATTGTGATTAGCTAGCAAGACACCGCCCACTTCACACAGGGTGTGATTTTTTTTTTTTGGGGGTTTTATGACCTCAATTACACCCTTTGAACATTCAGTGGATTTTCTGTGGTCTGGGGTTTTCTGAACAATTAGGCTGAAAAGTAATCTGAGCTTGGCCCTTCGACAGTGAGGTCACAGCCGATTAATCCCGCCCACTCTCCTCCTCGCCCCTCCCCTCCCCTATCCTTTCCTTTGGGGGGGGCGGAGCAGAGGCGATGATTGACAGGCAAAATCCCTCACCAGCGACACCCGCAGGCAAAGATTTCTTTTTTCATTGCAGTTGAAAAGGCTTTAGAAATGTGAGAGAAAAACACCTGCCATGGATCAACGGAGTGGCATTTTTTGTTAAAACTTTCTATACACGTTTGAAGGACCATGACAAAGACTTTTAATGTGTGGTAAAACTGAACGTCATGAAACCTTTAATGTACTTAGTTACTTTCCACCACTGCAAACTATTTTCATACGGGGGTCCACAACCAAATACATATGGGGGTCCTTGACAGGAAACAGTTTGAGAACTACTAACTGTGCTCAAGAACGGTGAAAGCGCTGTTGAAGTGCTCTCATGAAGTTGCACCAGATGTCAGCTGATAGAAGAGAGGCACTGTGCCTGTCCACTGTGGACAGATGGCTCTTGTCAGGAGGAGACAAAACACAATAATAAAGGGCAGCAATAAGCACACAGTCTCATCTCCAAAAGAACAGTCTAAAACTTTACTTTGTCCAGGAAATACATTTTTCATAGATGTCACCTCTACACAAAAGAGCTAAGATGAATGCGCGCACGCACTCACAACAGCAGTGGTTCTCAAAGTGGGGTCTGGGGATGCCCAAGCGGGTCCTTGAAGATGTTCCAGAGGGTACCCAGCAAAGCTACAAAATCAGTTTGACTACATTAACCCCGTTTTATGCTTAAAGGGGAATTTGGAACACGGTTTTCTTACCTTTTCTATGATGTTATGATATCCTAGGATGAATGGTACAGTAGAAAAATGTCATAACTCCATCCTGGGTCCACCACAGCTAAAAAAAACGCGCCAATAGGCCTTGAATGCGCCCCACCGGAAGTCTCGCAAGACGAGATTTCAATCTCAAGATTTCAATCTCGTCTAGCGAGACTTCCGGTGTGGCGCATTGAAGACAATCACATTGCATAGTGTTCTGTCACTATGAACGTCAGATCTCACCAAAGAAAAAAAAAGCTATCAAAATATGCGATCTAGCGCAAGGCCTATTGGCGCGCGTTTTTAGCTGTGGCGGACCCGGGATGGAGTTATGACATTTTTCTACTGTACCATTCATCCTAGGACATCATAAAATCATAGAAAAAGTACGAAAACCGTGGTCCAAAATTCCCCTTTAAGCTACTTAAAAATTGCCGATCTACAAGCTTAGCGTGTAGATCGGTGTCACGACCCGGCCTGGGGGTCACCAGGTGTAACACAAACATAATGGACTCCCTCCTTCCCAGTCCCCAAACACAGCCAGCCAACACCAGTTTAAAATCCAAAAGACATTATTATTATTATGTTATTTATTGTTAGATAGATAAAATATGTGGATGTTACCTCAGGGTGGGCCACTGGCCATGAACTCCAAAATAAAGAAAATACCAAAGAGAAAACTAAAATGCAGGTATATTACCTAACATAAACTAAAGATAAGCAGAGCATAAACTGACAACTAAATAAGGCCAGCCACCCTTACACTCCCACACTGAACAGAACTTAACCCCATGGAAAATCTACACATAACTAACGAAAACAGAAACAAGGTGCTGGTGAGTTGGGAGGCTGTTCCGGAAGAGAGACATCCGAGGACTGGTCACAGCCAGCCAAGGAACTACACATGACCCTATGGGTCACAACAATCAGCTATTTTTGAAACATTTTGTAACATTCTTGAAGAAATGTGAAACATTTTGAACAAGGTTTTAGGGTCCATTTGGTTCACTGTCTATTTTGACATTACCATGTGTCAGAGCGCTATCCATGGTGCTGACCCTATAGAGCCTGGGGTCTTCCAGTTAAGGGGGAGTTGTATTTGTTGCCACTGTCGCAAAAATTGCATGCTCAAGGGTGCATGGGACGTCGGGTCTCTGCTCTACCAATCTGGGAACCCAGAGCCAGTGAGAATGAAAAACAGCACCCTCTGCTGTTTGTACTATCTCTCACTGGCTCTGGGACAATGACAACGTAGCACACGTGCGCAAAGGAAACCGGGGTTTTGGTCTGCCTTCAGCTTTCACTTCCGGTGGTGCCACTATGTTTTCATTCCCACTAACAATATTTCTACACGGAACACTAACACCACTTCTCCCAGAGAACATGGATCGTTTTGGTTATAAGCCCACTTGTTTCTATGATGAAAGAGTAAGTTAAAATGTGAATATCTTTCCGTGGTTTTGTCTGCTCCGCGGACACTATTGTTAAATTAGTTTGGGTTTGTTTCGAGGGGGAAAGATCGACGGACACATGAATCCCGCCCACTACATTTGATTGGGTAAAGCGCGGCCTGCTTCCTGATCTGAAGGCACTCCCACTTGTAGCCCTGTGCGTACATGTTATGACGAGCCTTCACGACAGATTCCAACGCAGAGCAGAATCTGTTCTTGAGAGATTACTGCTCTACTGTATATAGGCGTCACGTTGTCGCATTGTGACATGTTGTAATCTTGTAGATCTGCTATTTTCACTATTTATTTTAAATAATTGTTTAGTATGAAGGCAAACGTTTGTAATAATCGTCATGTCGATTTGAAGTCGTATCGCCCGGCCTTACTGGGCAGCATGGGATAGTTTTGTATAGGGTTTTCTATATTATATCGATATTGTAGATGGTATATTGAGAATAACTATGTGTCTGATGACTTTGAGTGATGCACCCACGCATGCACTCCGAGACCTGCTCACATCATGAACTCTATGCGTCTCATGCACCCAACAGCACCACACTACACTGAACATCTCATCATACACACCTCATACTGAAGCACTGCAATGGAAACAAGCCGTAGGCTTCTTTTGCGTTATCCTGTTGATTGTGGTGGGTCAGCTGTTTGTTACAAATGCATGTATGCAGTGGTGTAAAGTAACTAAGTACTTTACTTGAGTATTTCCAATACTTTTACTTCTACTCCACTACATCTCAGAGGCAAATATTGTACTTTTACTCCACTATAATTATTTGAACACTTTAGTTACTAGTTACTTTTCAGATATAAATTACTACATTATAAAACATACATTAACCACTTTAGCCCTATTTTATACCTAGGCTATTTGAAAATAGCCGATCTACAAGCTCGTTGTGAGCTTGTAGATCTGCTATTTTCAAACATTTTAGTACTTTTACTTTTGGTACTTTAAGGACATTTTGATACCAATACTTTTGTACTTTTACTCAAGTAAATTTTGAATTCCGGACTTTCACTTGTAACAGAATACTTCTACATTGCAGTATTGATACTTTTACTTAAGTAACATATTTGAGTACTTTTTCCACCACTGCATGTATGTGACATGCATGTGATTTTAATAATCACATGCTTTCACAACTTTTACTAATGATCAATAATAACATCAATCAATCAATCAATCAATAGTGAATGGTAAAAAGTCTGTGAATAACATCCTAGTGTATTATTGGAGACCCAAGGTGCCTTGTCACCAAGGTTGTCAGACTCAGACATGCATGGCCACTGCAAAACACTAAACAAACATTTATGTTGCTGTCGGGCAAAAAACACTTATCTCATATTCTACGTTTTTGACTTTTTTCATAAACTAATGCCCTACTTGATCCTTCTATAGCATCACACAAAAGTATCAAAAGTAGCAGATCTACAAGCACGAATGGCGGCGCGAAGCGACGCATTTCGAGCTTGTAGATCTGCTACTTTTGAATTTGAAATTGAATCCTGAAAAGTAACAGTTTTGGACATATGAGGTTTCCACCTCATACGACCCGACAGAGACGATTTATGTTTGTTACTGACTGCAAAACACGAAGCAGGCTATAGGTTGCAATTTCCTAGAACAAGGGAAAAAACAAGAAAAATGTAAAAACAACAAATGATATCTCTTTTTTATTCCCTCAGTGTCTCAGCATCTTTCTCAGTGACGGTGAGTGTGACTAATCCCAGATGAAATAAGCTGGAGAATGGAAACTATGGTTAACTTCAAATAGAGTAGGAGACTTGAGCCGTGACGTATAGCTACAGTATACAGCACACGCACACGCACACGCACACGCACACACACACACACACACACACACACACACACACACACACACACGTAACTAACTTTCTCCGCCTTGAGAATAGAAATGTTCTCCTGATAACAGATGACACAAACTGAAATGATACATTGCACTTTGAAATAAAGCAAACTGTCATCTTGCATCAAATCCACTTCCCCTTCAGTTGTAGGGGTGGCAGAGAGTGGGAGGGGGGAGGGGGGTTGTCGGTTTGATCCCTGGTATACCAGCAGAAGGCACTGGAGCCCAAAACCTATTCCAGGGGCAAGTATACTGATGACCCTGCAAGCTGACCTCTGAAGATGAATGTTTGTAAATGCATGTGTGTGTTGTGCTGAAGCTCCTTGGTGTGCATGCATCTCCCTGTGGCACCGATAGGTAAACGGGTGATGCCTGTGAAGAGTGCGGTGATGTATTTCACATTCACCCATTTACACACACTGCAACGGCACTGATACACCATTAACCACTTACGTACAGAACAATTACGGCGGGCCCCAGTGCAGCCTATTATGACTCCACTCTCAACCTACAAAATGGAAATACCCAAGTAAAGTACCTTGAAACTGTATTGAGTAAATATACTTAGTTACTTACACCATCTGTTCTCACGTTGCATCACGTTATGAGCTTGTAGATCGGCATTTTTTCCCCCGAATGTCCCCCCCAGAATACGCATGCATGCTGGGGATCAAGTGAAGGTACGCCTACCATGGTAAATAAAATAAAGTTGTCTAGTCAGACCGTTTTCTAGGAACAGACACTTTTTTTATATTGTCACACAAATGCCCGGGTTGAAACATGGGCATAATTCAAACAGTTGTGGTCTTTCCCTCAGAGACATCGTGTGTAGGTGTTTTTAAATGTTATTTATTCCAGGAAAAATGTGCTGAGTATGTGCTGTATGCACATTTTTCAAGAATGCCCGACCACATATAAATCTAGTTACATGCCTGTGAGCTTGTGTGGAAGTACAACCGCAATCTCCCACTGTTGGCTGGCAAGGAGCTCTTCATTCCTCAACGAGGAATGGATTACTACTGATTTACTGTACGAATGAAATTAATATTTCATAGCATATTCTGGCAGTTGTTGGGAGGTATGGGAATAACATGTCTCATAGCAGTGGTGGTGTGTGTGTGTGTGTGTGTGTGTGGGTGGGGGGGGGGTTCCAGGGGGTCCCAAGCAAAAGTAGTTAATATAGCATCCGAATTATTTTAACCACGTTACCCATTTATGTGTTGGCTATTCGAAAATAGCCTACAAGTTGACATTTTGGGAACTATTTGAAAAATATCAAAAATATTTGCTAAATAATAATAATAAAAATCCCTGGCACGATACCTTTTCAGATGGGGGTCCTCGACCAAATATATATCAATTTGGGGGTCCAAACGTTTGAGAACCACTGCCCTATAGTCACATTTCCACAGCCATATGATTCAAACCAGCAACCAAACATGATGCCACCTTCTTTGAAAAACAAGTGTAATGCCAGTAGAGCTGCGGTTATCGATCATTTTCTTAGCGATTATTCTATTGACTAGTTTTTAAATGATTAAAACTAGAGCGGCCCTCACATCTAGGCCCGATCATCTAGGCCCGATCCGAGGTTGGTCCAGACAGAGTCCAAGACTCATCAGATGTCAGGGCTGCGTCAAACTCAGCAAACATTTCCTCCTTCTAAATAGTCAAATTCCTCCTCATGCTTTAGTGGTGTGTGTAACAGATTCACATCCTCATCGTTCCTAAACATTTCGACTGTTATCCCTTCTAAATAGTCAATTTCCTCTGTAAGGGTGGATCCACACACGTCCGTCTGTCCGTAAGACGGACGGTAGACGGACGGAAGTCCCATACACTCCCATGTTAAGTTTAAAACCGGAAGAACGGTCGCGATAACATGGGAGTGTATGGGACTTCCGTCCGTCTACCGTCCGTCTTACGGACGGTAGACGGCCGTGTGTGGTGATCCACCCTAAGAGATATTTCCCTCCCCGCTTTGCTTTGCGCCCCTAACCTCTAGTCCCATCCTCCCAACCTCGGTCATGTGATAAAGAGGTCAGACTTCCTGTATCTGGTTGCTATGGCAACCTGCCAGATCAGGCTGAGGGTCTGATAGGCAAATCAGAGAATCAATCAAACCAAGAGTCCGATCACTGATCGAGGTGGGGTAAGATGCCTAAAACATAGCCATAGCTCTGATCAACAGTCTGTGGCAAGTTTCGGGGCAAATGGAGTGATCCTGTGCTTGCTTACCCTGCACGAACTTTCTGAGCTTTTGTCAATTATATAGTAGTAAGAAGATAAGATAGTCGATAAGAGGTTTAGTATAATTTGTTGAAGGCCATATTTAATACCTCGTCATACAACAGTGTCGCATGAAACTAGTGAAAATAGCCAATCTACAACCTCAAGCTGGTGCGGTTGTAGATCTGCTATTTTCACTACTTAAACCAAATTGAATGCTACTTTAAAAAATTTAATCAATTATCGATTATTTTTGATAATCAATTAAATCGATTAATTTGATTAACTGTTTCATCCCAAAATGCTGGCTCTGTGAGTGCAATGGCCACTAGTCCTCGTGTGCTGGCTGTTGGATTTTTTTCCGAAGAAGTTAAAGACATGCACAATCATGGACTTATTTTAATAAATAAAACTTTATTTGAGCCCATCTGCATTGAAGAGTATGTGAATACAACTAGTAGTACATCTGCGGTAGTTGGAGGTGGTCTCCCTACTCTTCCACTTTCCACTTTAGACCCTGGTGTCAGGTAGGACACCAACTGGTTTACAATGTCAATTATTTGAAGCAGATGGCTCTAGAATGCCATAGATTCTCCATCTTGGCAGTAGTTTGGACATTGCTGCAATTACCTCTCTCTGACCTGGAGATTTTTCTGGCCTATTTCTTTAGACGTCTAATTTTGCATTACAATTCTAAGGGAAGACTGTTTTTTCTTTTCACTTAACGATGCTGCTGTTTTGACCTTTTCACAACTTGTTACTCATTATTCATGTCTCATTCATGTTTTCTCAGACCACCATTCTTCGACCACCTTGTCTAGGGTTCATGGAGCTCACTCTGACCTTGCACTTTACAAGTCCCTCCGAACATTTGTTACATTTTAAACATTCAATTGAGCTTCTTGCGCTTCTTTTCAGATACTCCAAGCCCTAATTTATACTTTGGCTATTCAAAAAAAGGCAAGTCTATGAGCTCACAATGTGTCGAGATGTGGCACGATGTGAGCTTGCAGATTCGATTATTTTTCCAAACATTAAAAAAATTATCCTTGAAAAATTGTGAAAGATTTTGACAAATTGTGAAAATATTCCCGCATATAATGTGATGCCCGAACTCGGGACGCCACGGTTTAACGTGGTTAAACCTCCCCGATGCACAGTGAACACGCTGTGCTCTAGTGTCACACACAGGTCCCCGGGACTGATGCAGACAAAAATGTCATTGCCTTTGGCTTGATGGCTATACTAGGGCCAGCAGATATTGGATTTGAATCATTGTTGCAGTAGGGGGTGACATTTATAAATCTAATATATCAACCGCGGTCATGAATAAATAGTGCTCCGATAATGCCTCTTCCGCTTGGAAATGCATGTGCCTCGTGGCAGCCATGTCCGCGGTGAGGAATGGCCCATGTGCGGATTAATCACGCTCGGCCGCGGGGAGTGGCCGACGGCTGCTGTGTACCCAGGGACCACCGCCAGCCGACCTGAGTGACTCGCTGGGTCAAAATGTATTAATTGGGACACCGTCGAACAGTGGAGGGAAAGTAACTAAGTACATTTACTCGAGCTTCACCCATTTTCAGCCGTATCTTTATATATTTGGTCCTCACTAAAGCTCATTATAAGATGGCATCATTTCCGTCTACTCACTCTGCGTCTAATTGGTGGGCTTTAATGGGCTATTCATAAACCTGCCTACCCATGACATCATCGATGGGGATCCCAAGCTAATAGAGGCCGTAATTGTTGCATTTAAAAAAAAAAAGACACGCTGTGGAGAGAGTAAATAGAAATTGTGCCATCTTATAATGAGCATTGAGGACCAATTTGAAAATGGGTGAAATTGTACACTAAGCCTGACACTGTCATACACTGCATCCCACCACAACACTGTGTGTGCTGCTATTTTTGGCCACGCAACACCGGCCTATGACATGTACAGTATTGTCGCCTTTAACAACATGCCCCAAATAGGGAGGCCATGTGGTTAATGATCATACACAGTGCTGGCTTACTGGAACGGCTTTAGGTGCTGCAGCACAGGGAACCAACCTTGGGGGGCACCAAACGGCGGGGAGAAAGTGAAAGAAGACTCAACTATCGCCGCAGTTGCGTCAGTTCAGCAAAAGCTAAGGTATGGCAAGGTTAGGGTTGCCAACTCCCAGGGATTAAAATAAGGGACACCTATCCTGGGCAGATTTTTTTTTTTTTGGAGCCAAGGTATGGCACCATACCTTGCCAAACCCATTTTTACAATTGACGCCCCTGTATCGCCGCAAGAGCGCCGAAATTTAGAAGAAAAAGCTGCTGAAGGAACGCTAAAACAGTGAAACGCGCTGCTGATGAAGCAACAATTTTCCAAGCTGCTTTTTGTATATTAAAAGTCCCAGTTATAAATAGCTAGCCTACCTATGCAAATAGCTAGCCTACCTATGCAAAGTGTAGGACAAAATAATGAATGAATGCTGAATGCTGCACATGTACATTAATGATGTAATGATGTAACGATAGTCGTTATCGATATACTATCGTGTCATGAGTTCTTGTTATCGTTACATGCCTAATATACATTGAAGACCATGTGTGCATGTATTGTCCTCCTCTGATGCCTGTTTAGATCATCCTTCCCCTTAAACGGAAGTTATTAAAAATAAAGAGCTGTGTGAATTGCTGAGCATTATGGCCCTTTAGGCCGGCGGCCAATGTAAAGCAGAATAATATATGGCCTAATAGTGTACGTGCAAACTTCATTTTTAAGATGAGCGCGCCGAGCAAGAGGCTATAGTGACTGAACTCAAATAATGGGACACTTAACTCACTGAGGCGCAGAACACTTCAATGGATGCAATTAAAGCAAGGCAACACTCATTTTTCAATGCAGTCATGCCTATCAAATTGATCGCGCTTTTTTTCTCCTCTTCTCCCCCCTAGTTTCTGAAATAGCAAAAGGGGAGAAAACATACGGTCAGCAGTTTCTATTCACTCTCCACTGGCGTGCGTGCGTGCGTGCGTGTGGTGCGTGTCTCCTCTCTCTGAGGCGTGTTCAGGTGGTGATGTAGTGCGACCGGGGCTGATGCACGGGACAGACGGGCTGTGTGCTGAGAGACCTCAGCTCCTCTCCGCTGTGGTACCGTGAGAGTGCAATGTGAGCGTGTCAGCAGGATCACACAAAAGCCTTGTAACGTACGTACACACACACACATTTGTATTACTATACTTGTGAGGACATACACATTTTAGGATGCCGATATAATGAATGCCATTTTATTTTCTAATTTTGCCATTTTAACCCTTTAACTAAAGCGGGAAAATAGTGAAAATAATGATATTTATGGTGCAGGACATCGGCGTACACTTAAGTATCAGATCAGGCATAACTCCTAACCCCTAAACCTAACCTCTAAATGACTAATACTAATCCTTACCCCAACCTGAAGCTTTTCCTAATTGTAAGCCTAAACTCCCCAATTGTTGTGCAGTATTAACCATGACACAAACATTTATTTAGGAAAATAGTCCTCACAATATCTATTTCTCAAATTCAACTATATTCAACTATAATTATAGTAACACACACACACACACACACACACACACACACACACACACACACACACACACACACACACACACACACACACACACACACACACACACACACACACACACACACACACTGTCTGTTTAGACGATGCCTTGTCTAAGGGAAGGTCAGCGCAAAACGCGGAAGGAAGCTATAGACAAATTATACACATCAGCACTGACAAAGGGAAGCTGGAGAAAGGGAGGAGCTCACTCTCGGGGTCCGGGAGCCTGGGTTTTGTCTCACATGAGTAATGATGCCGCTGGTCAACAGTGGATCATACATGTCATCAGTGTGAACAGTGCAACAATTGCTTTTTTTTCCACTACAAGAGATTTGGCTACATGGGCAATTAACCGAAAATATATTTAAACCAATATCTGGAACCAATAACCGACTTATAGCTATATCCTTTCGTATATAGGCCTATCAATGAATCGACATGATTAGTCTGATAAACGCTTAACCACTTAAACCCCATATGGTTGATCGGATACTAGTGTATTTTCTGTTATGGTGGGGAAAGCATTTGCTGACTATAGCCGATCTACAAGCTCACCTGCGAGCTTGTAGATCTGCTATTTTCTGCGAAAGCCTTCCCCACAATAAGGATACCGGCCGGGGTTTAAGTGGTTAAACCCTGTATTATACTTTTTTGTACAATGGTGGTGTACCAAAAAACAAGAATACAGGGAGTCCTGGAAGATTCTACAGTGGCCATCACAGTCTCCTGACTTGAACCGTGGCGGACCCCATAGAAAATCTCAATGGGATTTGAATGCGGCGGTTGGCAAAACGCAAATCCAAGACTATGAGAGAAGCGGAGGCCTTTGCACAGGGAGAAATGGACTAAGATTCCTCATGGATGCTGCCAGAAGCTGGTGTCTGGCTATGCATCACGTTTGCAGCAGGTCATAACAGCAAAAGGGTGCGCTAAGTATAAAGACACTTGACATGAAGAGTTTGAATAATTCTGCTAAAGAGATTAAAAGTGAAATGTTGTGTTGAAATTGGAGCAACCACTCTTAACCAACATTAGTTGTGTTGAGCTATTTACATTGTTCTTGTTTGGTTGACAGTTTGTGAATTATGCCAATAAACCAGATTTGCACAGTGGCGTTTGAATAGTTTCGGGTGCAACTGTATATATATATATATATATATATATATATATATATATATATATATATATATATATATATATATATATATATATATATATAACCAGCTCAGTGGCCTTGTGGTTAGAGTGTCCACCCTGAGATTGCTAGGCCGTCAGGTCTCCCTCATGCGCCTCAAAGAACTGTTTCACCCCACTACCACCAACACCCCCACCCCAGCTCTCCCACGGGTGGTCATTAGCAATGGTTTAAAAAAAAAGAAACACCTCCGTCAGCCTCCACCAGTAGATGGCGTGGGAGCTCTGACTGTGGTGAAGATGGGAGGTTTCTCTGACTGGCTTCATAATAATGTAGTTACATAAGAGTGCAGCATAATCTCAGCAGGCTCTCAACTCACAGAAAAATAAAGGTGCCAGCCTAGAGCACTGGTTCTTCAGAGTTCTTAGAAGAACCATTTTTGGTTTCAGGGTCTTTCAAGAACCATTTATTTTCATGTTTCTATAAAGAATCCTTAACCACTTAAACCGGATATACTTCATCGACCGGTGCCTCCCAGGGGTCTATACTGCTCCTGTTCCCCTCTACACCAAATCTCTTTGTCGAAAATAGCCGATCTATAAGCTTGTAGATCTGCCATTTTCCAGGTATTTCAACTACTTTCCTATTAAAACATGGCCAAAATTGGGATGCTACTAGAGTTTAAGTGGTTAAAGTTTTTTGATGGTTGTTGCAAATAACTTCTAAAAGGTTCTCCAGAACCATATGAGGAACATGAAAAAACATTCTCAAAATATAATGGTTCTATAGAAGGTGATGGTTCTTCGTGGAACCATAATATAGCCTTTTAAAGAACCATTTAAGAACCATTATGTTTCCGTGTGCTGCATGAGAAATGCTGCGTTAGGTCTCAACTGAAAGCGCCCTCCACCAACCCCTCCCCCACCTGCTTTTGTTGTTGTTGATGTTGTTGTTCTTGATAATAAGGAGGACTCTATTCCGAGTCACCGAAATGTGCCCCCCCCTTCCCCCTCTCTTCTTATTCTCTGCAGTGATAGAGAAACCCTGCTTTGATCACTGACCTAATTAATGAAGCAATTGACGAATGTAAATACCAGATTAGTTATGCAAACGATCACAGCAGCATTAAAAAAAAAGGAGCGAAAGAGAGAGAAATAACTCTGCCCCCGTTTGGAACTTCTGAGGCCTCGCCGAAATTACGAATTCATGAGACAAGATCTTGTTCAATGATACATTTAAGAAAGAAGACAGATAAATAAAAATAAAGCCGTGGATTAGAGACACTGCAGCAGCAGAGGGGGCTTTTCGGGATGGAGCTGATCTGAGGGGGATGTAGGGAATTGGCAGTCCACCCCTTTTTTTTTGCATAATTTCATGCATCCACTTTTTGTTCAAGGAAATCTCTCACACACTTTTTAATTTTTTGGACGGCTATTTCAGCTTCAGTAGGCACTGATCACAAAGTGGTGTGGGGTAACATTTTTCTATAGCGCTGGTTCTCAACGGCGGGTCCGGGGGACCACGCAGGGGGTTCAAATGAACCCTTACGGGGTCTGTAACTCTGAGTGTACAAATGGAACCAAATGGACCCGTAAGTGTCCATTTGGTTCCGTTTGTACACTCAGAGTTAAATAAGCACTGAGGATTTTACAGTGTAGATTGGGGTTCCGGTATAGTTAAGTTCAGTGATTAAGGTTTTTATTTTTCAAGGATAGGCATATGCATTAGGCCAATGGACACCCGCTTAATACCCTTTGTTATCTCTGAGCCCCCACTAAAGTCCTCAGTGTCAATTTAACTCTGAGAGTGTAAAATGGAACCAACTAACTGGACCCATATAAGGGTCAATTTGGACTCATGGTTGAGAAACAGTGTTCTCAGGACAAGGGCCCTCAGGGGGGTGCCAAAATTATGTTGGGCGGTCCCCAGATGACTAGCTTAATGTGCAACATTGTTTTCTCAACAAAACAACATACATTATAAGTGCATGCAGGGTATCTGCAATCTGCACATTTCTAAAGTGACAATTTAATGACTTTTAAGACCTTTTAAATTCCTCAAGAATAAAACATTGATTGATTGAATACTTCATTTAGAAGTTTGCTGAAAAAAAGCACATGAAAGTACAGTTTAAATACAAGATCAACTAAATAGGATTGAAAAGCCCATGAAAGCCTAATGGCTTGTTTCAAATGGGGTCCCCATGCACCTACTCTATTCATAGTGATCTGTAGATCTGCTATGTTCACAATAGTTATCTGTGGGGGAACCGAGTCAAACTAAATGTAATGCCCCAACTCCTGCAATTCCAAGTGCTTGTCATGGTGGGGGGTCCCCAGTTCAAATATGATTATTTTGGGGGGTCGCGGCCTGAAAAGACTGAGAACCGCTGTTCTAATCTACAGTATGGACACAACCAGGAAACCAGTTTTTAGCATTGCTTGCATACGCCCAGCACAGCAACAAAATGGCTGCAGCTTGGTGCAAAAGCTAATAATGGATAACCTTGCGGCTACCAACTGCTATTATTTGCCTTTTGTTAGGATGACGCAGCACAATGAGGAGAATACAGTTCTCACTTTGAATGACACGGTTTATAGCGTTTGCGTAGCACTTGAAGTGAACGAGCAGGCATTTAGCTGCATGATGTGGTCATTCATTCCAGTTTGTGCAAATCATTCTCCATAGTTGTATGTGTGTAGTGTGGTGTGTGCGTGTGAGAGAGAGAGAAGAATGATATTTGCAATTCTCAATACAGATTATTTTCCGAGAGCTGTTCATGGAGCATTTCAGACACACACAACACGTTAACTATTTTTGTTGAGGGTATACCGTTGTAGGATCTGAGTAGATTATGATCAGTCTTCAAAATCGCATAGTTATTTGATGACTAATTATATAGATTATAATTTTTGTGAACTAATCTGCACTAATCGATCCCATTGTTAAAACAATAATTTTCCATTCAAACATTCTTCCAATTAGTGGAAATAGCCGATCTACAACGCTCACCAACATGCTTGAGGATGCGGCTACGCGATGCGGTGTGCAGCGCTTGTAGATCAGCTTATAGATCAGCTATTTCTAATAGCTAATAGATTTTCTTTTTTTTTAAAATATCTTTATAGTATACAATTAATAAGTTTGTCAGTCCTTTCTTTATTTAGGTTATTTGTCATATAATCTGACCTGTGGAATTTGTGTTTAAGAAAGCCTAAAAGCCAAGCAGAAGTGTCATTTGTGTTCATATGTTCCACAATGTTGATGTCAAACCTGAATTTGTTAATCACAATTATTTGTATGACAACTGAATGTCAATAACCAATTAAATGTCATAATTGTGACAGCCCTAGTCTTCATCACTGGTTCATTTTGGACCGCCGGTGGTCCCCGGACCACGCGGTGAGAACCAGTGGGTCTTTATAATACCCAGATACCCAAAAGAGAAACTAGCCTTAATTCACCCAATTAATGTCTCGCTTTTCTAATTGAGATTCATTTGGTGGAGGAGGTGTTACTGTGCACCTCATGCGCCTCAAACGAACCCTTTGATTCAATCAATTGTGGAACTCTAGGAATTAAGCTCTCTGCAACAAAACGGCCTGGGTTACCATGGAGCTATTTGCCAATAGTTTAGCACTCTCACTCTCTCAAGGTCAGTAGCACTGATTTTCTTCTGCTTTGAGAACACTTTTGCAAGAAGTTTCAATCAGTGATTTTACTTCACATGGTCGTAGTATAATAGTCTTTTGATACATTTGGCATCGTGAAAAACCACAAATCAGGGAGCAAACATGTGCCAAGGAAATGAAGGAATATTCTTATTGTACTCATGTTCAGACTAGTTGACAGGCACTTAGAGAACCCTAGAGAAGTGGTTCTCAAACGTTTTTCTTGTCAAAGCCCCCCAAATTAGTATTTGGCCGCGGACCCCCTCTGAAAATATTGTTAAAATGTTTCATAAAAAATGCTAAATATTAACAAGATATACAAGCTCACAAACTGAGGTTGTAGATCGTCTATTTTGAAATAGCCGATGTACTGTATATAGGGTTAAAGTGGTTAAACAGATTTTTAAGCTATAATTAAAAAAAAAATCTGGGGACCCCCTGGAACCACCTCAAGGACCCCTGGGGGTCCCCAGACCCCAATTTGAGAACCACTGAGAGGGTGGGGCTTTCTCGTCACTCTTCAAACCTCTCTAGGCTAGAGAGGTTTGAAGAGTGACGAGAAAGCCCCACCCTCTCCGAGCCACCCATCTGCCTCAGGCTGGCAGACAGGATGTCTTGGTACCATGGCTTGGGGCAAATGACCTGGCATCTCAACATGCTAAATGGGCCCACATAATGGTATTAATTTGTCGCTGTCTGGCAGAAACCTCTCATCTCCATATTTAAACTTTTCGCGTTTTTTCGTAAAGTAACGCCCCATTTGATCATACTACAACAGTGGTTCTCAACCAGTGGTCCGGGGACCACCAGTGGTTCCAGGTAGTCCCCAGCTAAATGATGGAGAGCTGGTATAACCAAATGGACCCTTATAGATATTTAACTCTTGAGAGTGTAAAATGAAACCAAATGAACCCTTAACGGGTCCATTTGGTTTCATGTTACGCTCTGAAGAGTTAAATTATTGTTAAACATCTGCATTACTTAAAGAATTGTTACTTTGGTCAACGTTTGCCTGTTATCTCTCCTATGGTACCAACATCAATACAGCATGGATGGAATTGTGAACAAAATCTTAACCAACGATAACAAAATATTCTAAGTCTTATGGGTCTGAGAGTCTGAATCTCATCAAAGGGTGGTCCGTGGCTCAAATGCCGAATAAATAATGGACCTTGATATGAAAAGGGTTGAAAACCACTGTAGTACAGCATCACACAAAAGCATCACAAGTAGCAGATCTACAAGCTCGAGCTTGTAGATCTGCTACTCTGCTACTCTGCTACGGTTTTGGACAAGTGAAGTTTCCACCTGACAAATTGCTACAGTTACAGGCACAATGTATTCTGTGCACTTCAATAACACTAATATATATAATATCTAATACACTGTCATTGGAATATAGAGGGACTGGGATGAGATCTTTATTAGTTATGTGCTTCTTCTGTACAGAAGATAGCAAGGACACTTGTTTTACTTTCAACATGGCATCCCTGTATGTCTTTACAGAGAAACATTTTGAAAGATTTTAAATTTTTAAAGCAGATCTACAAGCTTACGCATCGCACTGACACCGTGTAAGCCTGGAGATCGGCTATTGTTTGTTATTTGCTGTACAACGAAGGGGCAGGGGTCTGTCAAGCTATGAGCAGTTAGACACGTTCAAAGTTGGCAATGACTAATGTGGAATCCATTTTGGTTTTGTGGCATTATGTAATGGTGGCCAGAGGAACAGTCGAACAGAGGTAATTCAGAGTGTGCTAACTAAATGCATAAGGACAAGCGGTGAGACTGTCTGTCTGTCTGTCTGTCTGTCTTGTCTGTCTGTCTGGCCGGTTGAAGCTCAGGCCAGCTTGGCTTCATTTCCAGCCCAAGCCCCCTTAATCCCCGGACCCTCCAGTGCAGAAAGAGACACTACAAGCATATGGAGGGCCTCTGATCCTTATTAGTACATGGCACAGGATGCCAGGAAAAAAAGAATAGGTAATTTTAGAAAGCTGCGCTTTTTCCTTTTTAAGCCCCTCCGCTGTTTATTTATTTATTTCTTTATGATTATTTTCTCCTCACATCACAGTTCGTCATTGGCAGTGCGACGCCCCTGTCCGGCCCTCCTGTCACAACATCTCCTGGTGATTTAACATGGGGGTCAGAGAGGATACAAAAGTGTACTTTACGTTTGCAAAAGATTATGCTGTGACATATTTAGCCCTTATTTAATCCTTATTTATCCCAGTGAAGGTCTGTTTGCAGGCTCTTGCATGTTATTTCTCAGATTAACTCTTTCAGTGCCAAGAGTATTTTCATAAAGTACTCCCCCAGTGCCAGCAATTTTTTTTTTTTGTAATTTTTCATTCAAATAAATGATCTGATTGGGGTTTTAAACCCATAATACAGTTCTACCAGTAGAGAGCAACAAATCGACACATTGATGACCTCGCTGGCTCACTCGCCCCCTCCCAAACAGGCTCACGTCATATCCGGTCATAACCGGATGTTGACATTTTCGACAATCGTTGATCGGGCTAAATTACGATGCGATACACGACTACGATGACTGATCGTCACCCAGACCAAAGAGAGTAGACGTGGACCTCTCCGTTCGCTTTTTATACCGTGTGAAAAACCGTGACTTTCCCTATTCTGGCCGAAAATCACCGGAGAAAAACAACGTGACCCGGAAATGAATTATTTTTTTTACATCCGGCTCCGGGTGAGTCTGAAGGAGTCAGGAAGCGAAAGTGATCATGAAAAATAAACAGAATAGCGCGACCACAGTCAAAAGTAAAAACTCGGGATTTCTCGTGCTGGCACGGAGGGTACTCGGGAAAAACTCGGGATATCTCGGGGCGTGGCACTGAGAGAGTTAAGTGCTGCTTCGCACAGAAATATTTGGGTGGCGGCTGGTGGCACTTGGGTGGCGGGCGGCTGGCCATGCAGTGATAGACTTGGGATTCAGACCAGTGAACAGCTCCAGTGAGGTGGGTTGGGGGTGTCTGTAGGTCGATGTCAGGGCTGACACCAAGTGCTCAACACCCAGTGCAAGTAAGTATTCAAAAGTATATGCTTAGGAAAATACTTAAAGCAGCAATATGTAACTTTCCTCTTCTACCCCGGATATGAACCCGGTTTCCAGCGCAAGTGCTGACATTTTTACCATTGAGCTAATAGAGCCTGCCTGCTTGCTAAGAGTATAAATTGAATCTTGACCATCAGGTCAAAATTCATGTCAGATCCTGTGTCTAGGTGAGACATGACCTTTGACACGATCTAAATGTCTCAATAGAAGAGCAGGGAGACCAAATACAACCACCCCAATTGTATAAGTTATATACATACTCTACCATACAGATTGGACAAAATTACATTTTATTAATAAAAAAAAAGTTGCTTTAAGTATTACAAATATTTTTGTTTAATATCAGTGCAATGCTGTATTCAAATTTAGACATTTTCCAAAGAAATTCAAATATTTCTCCAGAACTTTTCAACAAACGTCAATAATTGTGAGCTTGTACTGGGCTATTTTCACTACATTCGAAATACAGTTTAAGTGGTTAGTTCATATAATGTACATTTCCCCTTCCTAGAAATGTAGTGGAGTTATAAGTAGTTGTCTTTGAGTACAGTGGAGTAAAGATCATAAGTATCCACAAACACTATGTATGTAAGCTTTAGTAAGTAAAATACAAATGTTCAAAACCTTTTACTTCAGTACAGTACTCAATTAAATGTACTTCGTTACTGTCCACCACTGGCCGATGTTGTGGGAAGCGTTTTCACAGCTCAGATTGTTCCTGCTTGGCCAACAAATCAAACCTTTATGAAGCATCCATGTTCTGTTTTATATAGGCAATATTGCAATGTTCTCACGTGGTCTCACACTGAGACTCAAACTGCCGTGGTAACCATGAAGAGTAGCCAATAATACAAAACAACACAATGAACCACATGCGCCCTATAGCATCACTATTCTGGGCATGCCATGATAGGGGAACATTCAGCGGAAATAGGCGAAGATTCTGCAAAAATAGCTGTCGTGTTGTGACACGTCGTGAGCTTGTAGATCAGCTATTCTCACTTTTGACGTACACCAAAGTATATAAGCGGTTAACAGTCAGACCCAGTGTAGATGTCAGTGTCAGACTCAGTGTCATAATGCTCCTAAAATAACGGATCTATAAGCTCACATAAGCATCCCTCATGGAAGCAATCTATAACTATAACTGGTCGCATCTGTGACCATAGTACTGTAGATAAACTATTTTACTGTGTAGGCGCACTGTTGTGCGATAAGTGTAAATCGGGCTATTTTATATTCTCAACTCTTACCTGTACCTATCCTGTGTTTCATTATTACTGCTATTGCACACGGCATCTGAATTCCCCCACAGGGATCAATAAAAGTTGATCTTATTACCTATTGCTGCTACTTATGATGGGTTGTAGTCTGCACATTCAATCTGCTCAGCTCTCCTTCATACTGTAACTTAAGCTGTGCTGTACATTTTCATACTGCCCTGAGTATTTATAATGTAATATAAGTGAGGGAGAAACATTTTGTTCCACTGAATGCTTGCCTACAGTACACTATTGTATGGTTGTGAGTGTCGATTGATGATAAAGCCAAGATGAACCAATGATACCTAAAGTTTGAAAATATGTCATTCCCTGTCACAAAAATTGCATACTTGAGAACGACTTGTGTAAACAATTAAGTGATATTTTTTGGTTAAAACAAAACTTAGTTTTGTTAAAAGGTTAAAGCACTATATTCTGATCATTGCTATAGAGTGTTTCTCAGTAACATGAATCTCCCTGTCTCTCCAACTCTTTAATAAACAAAAAAATCACACCCAGTGTGAAGTGGGCGGTGTCTTGCTAGCTAATCACAATACTGTGATTCACAGTATGTGTGATTCACTTAAAAAAAAACATAAATGTGTTTTTTTAAGTGCATAATCCTATTTATAGGGCTATGCACATGTGTCATGTTTCCCTAGCCAATCACAGTTCTGAATAGACTTTGATTGGCCAATCACGGTGCAGGGTTAGGGGGGTACACTGGTGGCCAATCACAGCGCAGGATTTGGTGTGCAAATATCCAAACCTCACATATAGGGGCGGTTTCACCGCCCAAAAATCACACCCAGTGTGAAGTGGGCGGTGTCTTGCTAGCTAATCACAATACTGGGCGTGAATGGAGTCAACCAATCATGTACAAAAAAGAAATACATTTATTGAAACACTCTTTATGAAAGTCATATTCACTTAAAAAAAAACATGTGTTTTTTTTAAGTGCATAGTCCTATTTATAGGGCTATGCACATGTGTCATGTTTCACTAGCCAATCACAGTCCTGAATAGACTTTGATTGGCCAATCACGGTGCAGGGTTAGGGGGGTACACTGGTGGCCAATCACAGCGCAGGGTTGGGGGGGTGCAATGGGTGTCGATGTCCAAACCTCACATATAGGGGCGGTTTCACCGCCCAAAAATTCCTCAAAAGTGTATTTAAGTACAGTACTTGAGTAAATGTACTTAGTTACTTTACACCACTGGTAGCAACATATGTTTGTTCAGAAAACTGGCGGAACGCCGTGGTGTCACGCGAAGCGCCCAGTGCACCCCTGAGCACCTGTCACGCGAAGCGCCCAGTGCACCCCTGAGCACCACCTCAGGTGTGTGTTTATGACAAGGAGCACCCACAGCATCGGCGCCTATGACCTCAGGTGTGTGTTGTACCTTGTGATATTAACTATGTACACTCCCCGGGGCATGACGGGATCTGTTTACTGTATGGGTTGTACGTATACTTGTCTAAAAAGCCTGTAGCACTTGCCCTAGCCTTGACGACCTTGCAGGATTATACAAAGGCTAAAATGTAATTTAGATGTTAGGTAGACAGATGCCATGTTTTCATAATACCAAAGTATAGCATTATTTTTGGAGTCCTGTTGTGACTGTTGTATTGAGGGAAATATTTTGTTGACATGATGGTATGTTGTATGTACGGAATAGAAAAGCACTGGACTGGATGTAGAACTTTTGTGTGACTGGTATATTGAATAATGATTTTCGGTGATTACTTTGCCAATGTGAAAAGGAATAATGCTTTAACTGTTGAATTCATATGGATTGCTCCTGTGACATACTGTACAGTAGAAGTGAGTGTTGTAGTGACTACTACTGTAGGCCTACAGTGTGTGGTATATGTTTGTATTTTTTGTTTTTTGAAAAGTTAATATGTGTAACTGAAGTTATATATCAGATTTAGTTTTCTGTCTCTAAGCCAAATGAAGCGTAGTATACCTGTGAGATGTGAGTGGGATTGAAATAATATTTATAAGACTATGGTATCCCCGCTGCGTGGGGAAGAAGGTGTTAGGACGTGTGGAGCCCCGAGGGGAGACAGTGTGGCCAATGATAACGCAGGAAAAAAAGTCAATTTGACCAAAAGTCCATCTGTGTGGTAGGTGGACTTTATGCCGTCACACAAGTGTCATGGTCTTCATCAGGGAGTGATCGGGTTCAGTTCTCGCGCTTTATATAATAATCTGCATATTAATCCACTCTCTCTAGTCTGGATGACGAACAGCCATCGTCGTCGTGTATTCCAACGATCCATTCCGTGTATTCTAACGATCTGAAACGTCACATCCGGTTATGACGCTGGGACTGTCTGAGCCTGTTTGGGGGGGGGGGGGTCGAGCGAGTGAGCGAGTGATCAAGGTGTCGATCTGCTGCTCTCCGCTGGTCGATCTGTCGCGTGTGTTTAAAACCGCAGCCAGAGAAACGATTTGAAAGAAAAATGACAAAATAACTAAATCGCTGGCACTGGGGGAGTACTTTATGAAAATACTCTGGCAGTCAAAGAGTTAAATAAAGGTTTATACCTGTTGGGTCTGATTAAATAAAGGTTTATACCCATTTGGTACCAGCCTACTGATTAAATAAAGGTTTATACCCTTTGGGTACCAGCCTACTGAGCTTGAAACCATTGTTCAAAATCTTAACGATGCAAATAGGAAATTACATGCCGTTGTCAGAGTACCCTTTTTAACTGTCTGTCTGTCTGTCTCCCTTTTGTGCCCATATATGGAGATCTCTATACTGTCTGTCCTTGTCTCTTTAATGCTCATATACGGAGATCTCTGATGTCATGGTTATATGTCATGGGTCATATATAACCTTAGAACTCCATATATGGCGCTGCCTGATGCATCTAACTCTGCATCTAACTCTGACATCAGGGAGCCCATATTTGGGCATGACTGACCTACTGTGAGGCCATATATGGATATACTGTAACTCAACGGGATGTCATAAGCAAACTAGCCAGCAGGATAAAAGCACTGCAGCCTCAGAGAGAGTTCAGATTAAATCGACCCATCCCAAGAATCTCCAACAGATCCGGTTCTCCAAGACTCAATGCTTTACCACATAATCCCTTCAAGACTGTTATCTTCAAGACCCCTTTGACCAAGATTCTAAAACAGCTGTAGAATCTAAAAGTACTTATTTGGCTCTTCTTTTCTGTGGCTCTTGAGCTCTTCATTCTTCTATAGAGCAGGAAACCAACAGGTTTCTACTTCAATTCACCGTTAGCTGTCGTTTTCAAAATGTTTTCATGGACGTTGCATCAGAAAGGATCACCAAAGAAAGATTTGGTTGCTGTAGCGGTGAGACACAAGCTGTACTACTTTGGAACGAACAGTGACGAGAACAACAAGGATCAGATTGATGTTCAGGTCTTCAACACAGTGTCTTTACGCTGGATGAAGTTGCCCCCAGTGATACCTGATAGAGGAGAACGACCCCCTGAGGTTCCCTCTATTTGTTACGGCCACACAGCTGTACTGATAGAAGATATCATATGAGGCGCAGTTTATGGAGCTAGTTCAGGCCAGGCAACTCAAGGGATTGGGCTAACCGATCAGGTGACTAAGTCACATGCACTCTTCTCCTGGTCGGTGAGTTATAAGTAATGCTCTGCCTACCTGTTCAGTCTGGTTGCGCTCTTCTGCTGCTCTGACGTGCGACGCTGCTGCTGCTGCTGCTCTGCTGCCGAGATCCTGCCGGATCTGCTGCCCTTGCTTGCTCCCTCTGCTGCTGCCCATGAATAGTCTCATATTGTTCCTTGGTTGATGGCTATTGGCGTGCTGCCATTGTCCATGCTGCGCTAATCATAGCTACTCAGCTGTGTGCTACTGGTTCTAAAACGTGGTATTACTTTCTTTACTTAAGTTAAAAATCGCTTGCTAAACGCTCAGCTCAAAAGCAGTAGCGTTCGTCATTGATCGATCTCAGTATGGTCAACTAGAAAGTGTAGAAATAGAGTAACGACACGCTTGATCCCGCCGCAAACGGGCTCCTGGGGTATAGTTCCAAACATTGGGACTGCCTGCCTCATTGAGATAGATGGAGCACTTCCGCATTCCATTCTTACAATGGGAGTCGACGCTAGTGTCAGAACTCTCTTTATGGCACTGGGGTAACGGTAGTTCACCAACAGTGTTGCTTAAGTTTCTGTTTCCTTATCGTAGCAACGATGGGCTTGGGGTTCTGTTATGGTCCCCAGTTTAGCGTGTATTTGTTCAAAGTAGTTCACTTTATCTCAAGATTGGGTTTCTAGACCTAGTTGCTTGCTTCTCTCTCAAAAGATGACATCACCGATCTATCGTTCACAGAGGAACGGAGGCGCGCGATATGGCTGGTAAGTGCTACTGCCATGATAGATAGAGAGAGAGGGCATGGCGTCACTTTGTGAGTCGCTTTGCTTGTTCTGGCTAATGTTCAGATTAATATCTTTATGTAGGCTACTGGTTAAAACACGGATATGCTCAGTTGGCTGCATCTTGCTTAATTTATAGTTATTGTATTCATGGATAGTTCAGTGGCTTTAGACGGTACTCTTATTCTGAAGAGCTCGTCCACCGGATGTTGTTTGAGGCTTATAGTTGATGACCGAACACTTCTCTAACCATGCGAAGGAGAGAGGGGAAGCTAACTTGTGAGTAGTGTTCAAGAAGTAGTTGCACTGCAGTTTAAATGTTAATGCTGCTAGAATTCATTGAAATTAGTTATCTCTCGTGTAGCTGTCTGGCATCTATTTGCAGAGTAGGAAAACTCACTGTTCATGTTGATGCTAAAGTTGCAGCACTAAATTGCTGCCATCATCTCAATGTTCATGTTAGTGCTGAAGTTGCTGTACTAAATTGTACTAGATTGCTGCCATCAACACGATGGTCTCCATTATGCTAAAGCTCTCACTGCATGCTTCTACTGTTCAGATTATGCTAGTCGTTCTTCAACTGCTACTAACTGACTGCTGATCATGATTAGGCTAAAACTGCTGACATTGTTTCTGCAGTCAATGCATGCTACTCATACTAGTGCCATCATGATGATCATGCTAATTATATTGACTGCATTCCTAGGCTACTGCATTAATGCTACTCATTCTGCAATTGCTGGCAAAATGTCTGCTAATCATGATTATGCTAATGATGTGGACTACATTGCTACCACTGCTATAATCGACTAATGCTGCTAGTACTAAAAATTGCTGCAAAAGTGCCGATCATGAACATGCTAAGTTACTACTAGTGCTATGGCCACTACCTCATTAATACTGCATTCATCTACCTCACATTTAGCAATTGAAAGCAATATCACGCAAAGTCATTTATCAGCATTTATTGATATTCTGCATTGTGCTTCTTTTTCCATGTCCGGCTTAATGCATGGTGATGGGATGCCTAATGCCGATGGGGATGAGTGCTGTCAGGTTTGCAGGCCTCGTGTCTTCAACAGTGACAGTGTCAGTGTCAAATCATGTAGCAGTTCAATTGCTCTAATATGTGGTGGAGGTAAAGTAGGCCGTTTCATATTACGATGAAATAATGAAATGAACTTGCAGCGCAGATTAGACGTTATTGGTTGCATTTCTACCGTTGTTATGCTCTTGTATTGCTAAATTACACTTGTTAAGGATCAGGATGAGCTAAAGGGATTCTCATTTTGCTGCATACACTTGGATAAGAGATGGTAGAGACGTTGTAGCACAGGCTAACACAGTACGTTTGCTTCTTGTAGAAGCTTTAGATTGTCGTAGCACAGCATGTTTGCTTATGTGGAAGCTTTAGATTGTTTGTAGCACAGGCTAGCTCAGCATGTTTGCTTCTATGTGGAAGATTAGATTGTTGTAGCACAGGCTAGCACAGCATGTTTTGCCTATGTGGAGGCGAATTGTTTAGCACAAGCTATCACAGCATGTGTTGCTTCTTATGTGGATAGCTGGATTGTTCGTAGCATAGGCTAGCACAGCATGTTTTGCTTCCCACGTGGGAGCTCGGATTGTTCGTAGCACAAGCTAATTCAGTTGTTTTGCTTCCTATGTGGAAGCTTGGATGGTCGGTAGCACAAGCTAAACACAGCATGTTTTACTTCCCATGCGTAAAGCTATCAAATTGATTGTAGCACAAGCTAACTCAGCATGGCTTGCTTATGGGGATAGCTCTGGATTGTGGTAGCACAAGCTATCATGGCATGCTTGCTTCCATGTGGAAGGTATATGGTACAGTATATAGAAAAGTTGGTTGCCAAGTGATGTTGTCATGTTATGAGCAACAAGCTTACAGAAGTAAAGTATTGCAACAGGATAGATGGTGGGGCTTTAGTAGAGTCAAGATATCAGTCATTTGTCAATGTTGGCTGGTGCGCACCAATCCGCGAAATATCTCGCAGGACGGTTAAAGAGGGACTCCGATCCTGGCTGCTCCTGTTATCAATAGTTACACTATGTTGATGGGCTCTTTGCTTTTCTCATGCTTATCAAAAGCTGGGTGACTGGAAGTCTTTGTCCCCGTTAAAAGGCGCTGCTTTATCCGCCAGATTGGGATGCTCACGGCATATTTGGCACCACATCACGGTGTGTTCATCACTGGTGACGAGTGTTGCAGCGCAACCAGCAGCTTGCGGTGTGCAACTGACTGTGT
Source organism: Gymnoscopelus braueri (assembly GCF_963280865.1). Taxonomy (NCBI): domain Eukaryota; kingdom Metazoa; phylum Chordata; class Actinopteri; order Myctophiformes; family Myctophidae; genus Gymnoscopelus; species Gymnoscopelus braueri. Next base: position 31,421,117 of record NC_137603.1, on the reverse strand, counting down.
CAGGATTTGAGGCCACACTCGCGCAGTGGCGTGCAGCATGCGTCCCCACACATCCACAGTGAAGCACGCACTTTTCACTGTGGATGTGTGAGTGGCTTCAGGAAGTAAATTCCTGTCCCAGCGGTCTATAACGGCGTCATCTCGTCCAGGGTGGCTTACCATGGTAATTGCAAGAATAATTCTGCTTCTGGTTCTAGATTCCAGGTTGAACTACCTACGCTCTTGGCGGCTCTGTGAGCTCTCAAGGCAGCGTGAGAGAGCTGCTCGAGATGTGGGCTTCTCAGTGTTCTCAGCACTATGCTGCATCATCTACTGTGCGGGCCAGCACAAGGCTCTCAAGGTAGCGTTGAGAGAGCTGCTTGAGATGTGGGCTTCTCAATGTCTTCTCGGCACCTATGCTGCATCATCTACTGAGCTGCCTAGCCTCGCTGCTAAACTCTGCTAAATCAATTCTACCAACCCTCTGGCGTCTGGCTCTGTTGGGCCGATTCAGACTTGCAACAGATGGCATTTCGTGCTAAATCTATTAGGCTATGGATGGAGAGGGATATCGGCGTTAGTTAATATTATTCACATGTCTAATAATCTGCGTCAAGCTCTGCAAGCTATTATTTAAGCTTGTATACCATATTCTTTCTGCATCAACTGCTATGATGCTAATTGCTAACATGCTGCCACATGGCGCTTAACCCATTTAGACCAAGGCGATTTAAAAAATCGCCTTCTAAATCCTGACTAAGTTCTGGAACTTCAAATAGTAAATAAAAAATATATATATATATATAAAATGCATGTTGCTATACGGTAAATGGCAACATGAACCCAAAATTGGTTAAATTGGTCATAAGATGGCCGGGCTAATCCAGAATTGCAATAACATTGTGTTTGTCTCTCCATCTGTAGGCCTAAACTTGAACTGGTTCACTGCAAAGCTGCGAGAGATCTGCTCAGCTGCGGGCTTTCTCCATCCTCCGTATTGGTGTAGCTACACCTGCAGCGCTGCTTGTCTTCTGCTTCTCTAAATCTATGGGGCGATGGTCCTCAGGAGCTTACGTAGATATTGGTTAATAAGGATGACATTCTGCAGGCAAAAAGCTCATGAGTATGAGTGCTCTCACTGTTCTATCGCTAATTCAATAAATGCTGCTTGAGCATTATTGACGCTTTAATTACAACTCGGGTGGATTGCTGGGGATTTAGTTTAGTGGTGATGTCATGGTGCTAAAAAATGTTGGTTTATTTATAGCGCTAAAAAATGTTGGGCTTTCTATGGCAGCGTTAAAAAATGTTGGGTTCTATGGCAGCGTTAAAAAATGTTGGGTTTCTATGGCAGCGTTAAAAAATGTTGGGTTTCTATGGCAGCGTTAAAAAAGATTTGGGTTTTCTATGGCAGCGTTAAAAAATGTTGGGTTTTCTATGGCAGCGTTAAAAAATGTTGGGTTTTCTACGGTAGCGCTAAAAAATGTTGGGTTTTCTATGACTATGCAGTCAGGCTAATCATATCAAGCTCAGTCTATTAGTAATTGCCGCTCAGGTATCGTTGGGTACTGATTCAGATGTTAAGTAAAGATAGCGCGTCTTTACACACATAGTCAGTACACTTTATTTATTATGGATGATAAACAATAGTTATCATTCATCATAGGATGACTCATTATATATATATGTGTATATATATAGCAGATTTCTTTGAAAAAGAAATAAATATAGAATGTCCTCTTCGAATCCGAGTTGGTGCGGCACAGCGTGGACGCCATATTAGGATACCGTCTAGGACTCCTGAATTCAGGGATCAGCGGGTACCTGGATTCATCAGGCTCGCTGAACACATGGGTGCATGCTGCATTTGTTTAGTTAAATTTAAAAAAAAAAAAATTATGATGAGGAACTCAGTCATTTATCATGTTAAATTATGGAGCTCCACCATTCTCACAGATGGTTGGTCCGGCGTCAGGCCCTGTGCTCTCGCCGTTTTGGGGGTTCTTGCTGTTTTGGGGGTTTAATTCATTCCCTGTAAATGCTAATTGGCATGTAACATTCATTAAAATGTTATCCTTACAGGGAATGAATGGATTCAGAGGCCTGATGCCAAACTATGCTTCCTCTTGTTTCTATACCATGCTCAAGCTTGCTAAATATATATTGCTAATAAATATATATTCTAATCCAATCTAAGAGTTGTCTGACTGAAATGAGGCGCAGTTTATGGAGCTAGTTCAGGCCAGGCAACTCAAGGGATTGGGCTAACCGATCAGGTGACTAAGTCACATGCACTCTTCTCCTGGTCGGTGAGTTATAAGTAATGCTCTGCCTACCTGTTCAGTCTGGTTGCGCTCTTCTGCTGCTCTGACGTGCGACGCTGCTGCTGCTGCTGCTCTGCTGCCGAGATCCTGCCGGATCTGCTGCCCTTGCTTGCTCCCTCTGCTGCTGCCCATGAAAGTCATCCCACCCGCCTCCCCGGCATCCACCTGTAGGCTCTGTTTCTAGATCCCCTTGGGGGTTTAATTCATTCCCTGTAAATGCTAATTGGCATGTAACATTCATTAAAATGTTATCCTTACAGGGAATGAATGGATTCAGAGGCCTGACGCCAAACTATGCTTCCTCTTGTTTCTATACCATGCTCAAGCTTGCTAAATATATATTGCTAATAAATATATATTCTAATCCAATCTAAGAGTTGTCTGACTGAACTACATTTACGGTAGAAGTGAGTACCGCAACCTGCTTCACGCTTTTGATGTCGACACCCATAGATGGATCAAACCACAGGTTTCTGGAACTGTTCCAGAGGAGAGGTACGGCTACTCAGTCTGTGTCTTGGGGAAGGTCATGTATGTCCATGGAGGAGATGAACGTGGATGGACTAATGACGTGTCCAGCTACATGTACAAGTTGGACACCACCACGATGGTCTGGTCTTTAATTAACACCAGAGGCACTCAGCCACCTGCTTCAGATTTGCACTCTGCCACCATTATCGGGACAAAGATGTTTATATTCGGGGGCGGGTTTTGCAGTGGGCTGAGGCAGGAATACTACAACAGCATCAGAGTGTTTGACACAGAGACCAACAGCTGGCTGAACACACCTTCTGCAAAGCTTCTTCCAGAAGGACGCATGGGTCATGTATCCTTTGCCTACAATGGAGAGCTGTACATATTTGGTGGTGTAGGTGGTTGTAGAGGCTGGGAACGAGACTTCGATGATTTGTGGAAATTCAGTCCAGAGAGCTTCTCCTGGAAGAAGGTCGAGCCCAAGGGGAAAGGACCGTCTCTGGCGTTGAGTATGTGCTGTTGCATGGTGGGAGATCGTATCTTCCTCTTTGGAAAACAAACAGCCGATGACCTGTATGTCTTAGACTTGAGTCCTAGTCTCAAGACGTTATGTAAGCTAGCGGTCATTCAGTACGGTGTGGGGCAGTCTGAACTCCCACACAACATCAGGTGGGAACTGGCAGCCATGACTACCAACAACTGAATAAACAAAGAAAAACACAAAAACAGCAAGCCCAAATTATATTAAAAACTAATATAAGAAAAAACCTGGCAGTAATGACTACCACCCATAAATAACCTAATCATGACAAATAAATGAAATGTAAAAGAACGGATATTGCACTGTAGGTAAATAAAATGGTTATAATGTGATGCATTTATGTGACTTTGTTATAATCCAAAGATACAGTATGACAGGAGATACAGTCAAATACGGCCCCTTTTGGAAGAAAAAAAAGAAGGTTGGACACCCCTGACTCAAACCCTACAGCAGAGGTCTTCAACAGGGAGTCCAGGCCTGTTCCTCGAAAGGTGAATTAAATAAGCCTTAAGCCAAATCCAGGCTTGACAAAGTCGGGTCCGAAAAGCCTCGTTTATTCCGTTCCTCGAACGCCAAGCCAGGCTGAAAAGGAGCGACTTTGTCGAGCTAGGCTATGTCCAGCCAGGATAATGAAGCCAGGCTGAATGGGCGGCGATTCACCGGCAACGTATTTCTATAAAATACCATGAACTCGAGCGCAGATTCCTTGAACTTGACCAATCACGGAGACCAAAACCAGAGCAGCGTTCTTCTCTGTGGCTGAATAGCAGCACTGCAGCAGCTCATGAAATCATACAAGGAAGTAAAATGTATTTAAGCAAGAAAGGAAACGCGACCGCAATAAATAGATCCAGGGAGAAAGCGTGGCAAAGTATTGCAAGCACACACAGTGTGTGTGTGTGTGTGTGTGTGTGTGTGTGTGTGTGTGTGTGTGTGTGTGTGTGTGTGTGTGTGTGTGTGTGTGTGTGTGTGTGTGTGTGTGTGTGTGTGTGTGTGTGTGTGTGTGTGTGTGTGTGTGTGTGTGTTTGAGACGGACGGGCAACGGGACGAACGGGACGAACGGGACGGGCCGACGGGGGGGGGGGAAACACTGAGACTCCTGTTACTGAACAAACAATATAGCTATGAGTACTGATTATAGAGATATTTAACGCTTATTTTAACCAAAGAAAATCACTTACCCTACCTTTAATATGCTGGTAGTATGGTTCATTCGAACAAGTTCTTTTTCGCTTTCTGACCGACGAGGCCTTCAAAATCGTCTACCTTCATCTCCCATCAGAACATACTGTGAGAGCTGGTTGAGAAACTCTGAATTAAGACATAATTGTCCAGATATTAAAGTGTCACTGGCAGCATCAGCATATCCACCGCACCCTGGCTCTCCAGGTTCCAGCATTATTAATGCAGCATTTGTGTCGACTGATTTGTGGTTCGCCCTTGGATTATTCAGTAAATATGAGAGATGAGGGAAAAGTACCTCTGGGCTATATAATCATCTACCAGCCAAGACCTAATAGAAACTCCATTCTTGCTACAGCCAGGGGTTTCAAATATAGGCACCAGGAACAAACACTGGCTAAGTAGGGCTATCAGTAGTTCCACGGCCATTGATTTCAAACAAACGAAAAAGCTGTTTCACAAATGTATTTAATTTTATGTGAACCAACGTGGAAAGTCTGTTGCAGACCACACTTTTAGAACAATAGCATTGTTCCAGATAATTGCAAATTCGAAATCAGGACCGTTTTCCCTGAAATTGGATCATTTGATCATCATCAACGCGGACTACTTTCCTTTCAAGATCTACTGTACCATGGGGATTTTTACCTAAGTTTTGCCTTATACGGACTACCTTCTTATGTGGAACTGCCAATGTGCTGCTACTATTTGCATCTTATGTCTAACCTCATACATAACTGCTGCTTGGTGGACCTACCGATGAATTGCCACTTATTTGCACCTTATGTCAAACCTCATGTATATACTTGCTGCTTTTTTATGTTACTGCTTGTGTATACAATATATATTAGATTTTTCTTCTTTGACATGTTTCTTTAGTTTTTCTCGCTGAAAACAACGAATGATGGAGCTTGCACAAAAACACATTTCACCCATTTCTTGTGATGCGATGTGACAATAGCATGTATTCTGATTCTGAGAAAGATTTGAATATAAACTACAGGATTTGCGATTCACACAGTGTTTTCCCGTTAGTGACTGCGTCCCTTCCCCAAGCTTCCCCAAGGTCCCAGGTCTTTAATGACTAAAAACAATCAAACCAACAACAAGAATGGGCTTCACTCAGCCATTCCAAAGTCAATAGGGGCTCATGACTTTAACTAACTCCATCAAGAGTGCCTGTGACTTAATTAAACCTTGCGAACAATGTCACGGACCACAGGGGCTAGCACTGCTGCCTGGCTGGAGCTCCGAGTGTGAGGGGAAATGCCATTACCTCCAGCTGCCTAACGAAGAAAATATTTCTACACAGAGGAACACACATAGCCCCGGGTTATGATCCTTCAGCATATAATAATTACTTTTTATTAGCCATCTAATGAGGTACAGTACTCTGTATTTGTTTAGTGGCCTAAACTCTTTGAGTAACGCATGAGCGACCAAACTCTTCATGGTATTCTTATTTCCCATTCTCAAAAGCAATGATGGAAAGTTACTTCAAGGTACTTTTTTTTACTAAAGTCATCCTTATGTTACCCAGGTTCTATGTTCCCCGGGTTCTATGTTCACTGATTAACAAAGGGGTTAGGGTTGTAAGTGGGGAACATAGAACTCAGAGGCAAATATTGTACTTTTTGCTCCATTACAATTATTTGACAGCTTCAAATGATTAATCAAAAATAGCAGATCTACAAGCTCACAATGTGTCACGTGTGACACATTGTGAACTGTTAGTTCAGCTATTTTTGAATATCCGAAGTATAAAATAGGGCTTAAGTGGTTAATGTTCAATGATCGATTATGGTTCAATAACATATTATGATTTTGAAATAAGTAAGTAAGACAAATGAGTAAGACTTTTTTTTACTGGTAACACGGTATTTCTACATTGTATTTCTACTTTTACTTAGGTCCATAATCTGAGTACTTCTTCTACTACTTTAATAAAATTGAATTGAATCGAAATTCTTCCACCACTGCCCATATAGTGTGAACACCCACAGTTTGACGATCACAATGGTTTATTGATGGCACAATTGATCATTATCATTATGGGATCTTAAGACAAACAATGAAGTACAGTTGGGCGTGAAACCTGTTGAATCCAATGGGCTAACTTCGCTATGCAGACTTACTCCAACGGTAATAGGCAATTATCAACCAGCCATTAGCACCAGCTCAGCAATGTGGAAAATGGAATGTTCACCTTTTCCAGTCGCAGGTTTTTGGATGCCAGATTGCATTCGCACTCACTGAATAGCGACTAAACTTGCTTAATCAAAAGAAGCCAGCATCTGTTTCCAGGAGGCGATTAAAATATGAAGCGGCATTAAGGTGTAGCCGAGTATTTAAACAGAGTTTTAGCACTATAGTTTCTTTAACAGTTGATTTAGCAAACAGCTGTTGGCTTTTGTGAGAACGAACAAGAGTCTCCATCACTCTGCCAAGCCACTTTGTTAAAGATGCCATTTTCTCCGCTTCAGACGCTTGTAGACCATACGTCTTCCTTGGCAGCGACGGCTCGCCGACGAATCGCTTCTCGGGTCAGCTTTGGCTGACCCGACACATTTCTTAAAACTCTTTAAATGCTTTGCGCTTCAACACAACTTTATAATCGGGTCTCTATCTCACAGTGCTGAGAGCTGCAATTCCGGCTTTGCTTTTTTTTTTCTTCCAGTTGGTGGAAAGTAACTACGTACTGTACTCAAGTACAATTTTGAGGTATTCTTTTACTTTACTTGAGTATTTCAACTTTTCGATACTTTTATACTTCTACTTCCACTACATCTCAGAAGCGAATTGTACTTTTTACTCCACCACAATTATTACCAAACTGATTTAGGATTAATACAAAACATATATTTACCTATTAACACATTCCACACCAGAGTTTAATATCATAATGTACTCACCAGTGCCAGCGATTTATTGTTGTTTTTTTCACGTCGCCACAGACCTCGCTAAATACCTTAAGATTGTGCGTTAAACTGCACGCTGCGCAATTATTTAGGTTCGCGTAGATCTACGCGATTGGCACGCAATGTGTTAAGCCCTATCCTGGTGAGGCTATTCTCATGGCAGACAACTGAACAGCGTTTGTGGCATGTTTGGGGCAGATCGGAGGAGCAACGTGCACCTCGCAAGTCCCGATGTTACGTGTGTGACGTCCATCGTCAACCCATTTTTGTCCCCCCAACATACGGCATGTCCCCCAGCCCCCCCCCACCCCCATCAGTGGGGTCTAACCGGGCCCGATTGAGGCAGCCAAGGGCAATCTAGTGTGACCAACAGGCGGCTGAGCCATGGTGAGCGGAGGGGTGACGAGACACTGCATGTCGCCAGCGTGCGTCCGGAGGGGGAACCGGATCATCCAGGCTGACAGAAGGAATTAATGGAAATCACTCAAAACCAGCAGTGTCTGAATGCCACAGGAGAGACTCACTGAGTCGTGTAACAGGTACAGGTGGAGTCGTGGAGGTATGCCCCATATTTATACACACAGACATGCACAGAAACACACAAACAAGCACTTGTGTATGCATGCACAAAATTATACTGTGTACTTGTTGTTTATTCATTCATTCATTCACCCACCCATTCATTCATTCATTCATTTTGGTCTTTTCCCTATGGAACTGTCAACTTTTATTGTTGGCAAAATTTGAAATTGAAAGAATTTGGGTGGTTTACTTTCACTTCTGCTCTTTCCATTTCAAGTCTGTGCCTCTCTCATAACCCCCCCCCCCCCTCTCTCTCATAACCCCCCCCCCCTCTCTCTCATGCTCCTTGCTCAAAATAACAACAGCATAGCACAACTGTACAGCCCACTCGTTCAAAACATAACAAGCAAGAGCAAAGTCATGCTTTAAAGGGTCACCTTGTCTCTTCCGTTTTATAACTTGCCGTGGCGCTCGCTTTCTCCATGTGTGGTTTCATTAATCGCTCGCTATGTCGTCTCTGTCGGGGTGGAAACCTCATATGTTCAAAACCGTTACTTTTCAGGATTCAAATACAAAAATAGCAAGAGTAGCAGATCGACAACCTTCGCGAGATCTGCTACTAGTGTGATCAATTAGGGCGTTAATTTACGGTAAAAACACAATAAGTTAGAATATGGAGATAGGAGGTTTTTGCCCAACAGCAACGATTAGATGCTTGTGAGACTCAATGCAGCAAACTGCTGCTGCTACTGCCCTCCGGTCCCCTGAATCCCCTGTCTGTAACCATCTGTCACAGAATCCCTGTCACCCACCCTGTCACAGCATGCAATGCAACCCACCCGCCCCATCCCACGTTACCTCACACCCACCCAGTGGTGGAAAAATAACTCACTACCACAATGTAGAAATACTCGGTTACAAGTAAAATGCCTGTATTCAACATTTAGCTTGAGTAAAAGTACAGTATTATCATCAAAATATACTAAAAGTACCACCATTAAAAGTACTCATAATGCAGAATGTCCCATTTCACAAGGGTTCAAAATGTGTCGAAATCTTTGGAAAATAGCTGATCTACAAGCTCACAACAAGTGAGCTATTTAAATATAAAATGTGGCTTAACTGGTGAATGCATTTTTTGCAATAATAAACTAAATACTGTATACAAAGTAACTATAAACTAGATTTGTTCTAATAACTGCTGTGCAATAAAAAGTAAAATATTTGCCTTCATATGTAGTGGAGTTGAAATAGAGACATATTCAAGTTGAGTAAATGTCCTCAAAATTGTACAAAAGTACTTGAGTAAATGTACTAATTACTCTCCACCACTGCATCCACCATATCACAGCATCCCTCTCACCCAGCCCATCCCAGCATCTCATCCGCGCCTTTCCTTCCTCTAGTGTGATCTTTCCCACAGCGATGGAGCCGAGCCAAAACGCTCTGTGATGACTGTCCCTCTCTGTACTGTCCCTCTCTGTGATGACTGTCCCTCTCTGTACTGTCCCTCTCTGTGATGACTGTCCCTCTCTGTACTGTCCCTCTCTGTGATGACTGTCCCTCTCTATACTGTCCCTTGATGACTTCACGGTGATCACTCAATTCATGACCAGCCCCCAGTCACCTCGGCAGTTTGAAATCACCCCCGAACAAGGGCGCCGATACTGTGGGTGCCTCGGGGCTAAAGCACCCAGGGGAAATGACGAGCACCCATCACAAACTCATCACAAAAACAGAAAAAGAACAAACCTCCTACATCTTCACTTCATGGAGTACATTTTCTGTACCAAATTAACCGAATTAACCGCATTAAAGTAAAAAAAAAATGTTTAAGTTACAAACCCGGAAAATAACCGCAAATGTTCGCTCGCGCTACGCGTGCGCATGCGCGTGCGCGCGAGCGTTGCTCACCCAAAAGCGCAGACATAAATCGGCGCCCCTGCCCCCGACATAAGAACAGGTTGTGTTTCAGAAACTGAACAGGACTGATTAGCATGTTCAAATCCTGGCATGCTAAACGAGGGAAAAGATAGAGCAAAGTTAGACGTTCTCAAAGTTGGGCCTGAGGGGACCACCAGGGGTCCAAATGGCCCATTATGTATGGAACCTAATGGTATGTATGGAATTGTACATATAGAACCATATTGGTTCCACTAGTTAGCCAAAAATTCTATCTGTGTGAAATATATACATGGGAAATGCAGGATTTGTGTTTTAAGGAGAAAACAAATGTACAAGTAAGTAAGTCGATCAGAGAGGCTTATTGTTGGTAGCAGCCAAGAACAATCTCACAAATATATTACTATGGATATAAATAAGTAAACACAATGAGTCACTGGCAAAGTCACAATAGAAGTAGAAGTTGATGTTTATACGATGTAGTTGGATTGTTTCATTAATCCAACAATGTTCGGTCATCAGTCTGAAACTTTAAAACACAAACAGCAATAGTTTTAGAACAATAGCAATCAAATGCAATAAAATGTGTTTTGTTCTCCATAATGTCTAGCCAGACCCCTGTGCCAGATTCCATTGCCTGAATACCTGTGCTCAAGAAAAAAGCTGACTGGCCAGATGAGTGGGAGGATCTGCTGTGCGAGAAGTACAAGTGGTGTGTGAATGCAAGTGCTTACCTATCATTTAGTCAACACTGTTCTGTCCCCCTCATGTGAGCTCATTTGCGATGGGCCTTATAGGTGGGTGAAATGTATTTTCAGCAACTTGATGATTTCTTTCTTTCTTTCTTTCTTTCAAGAGTTTTCTTTGTATTTTCTCCCAAGCAGTGGGTCGGGACCAATGTTTGGGTCGCGGACACATTTTTATGGGTCGCGAGTAAATATCCCAACATTTCCAATGAGTATTTAATAAATAAAGTCAATACAATTTAAAAAATAAGAAACAGTAGTGAAAATAGCAGATCCACAAGCTCGCAACGTGGCGCGAAACGTCACATCTGCTATTTTCACTAGTTTGGTCCCGGGCAAAGTAAAATTAATAATAATTAATAAAAGTAAAAAGTTTGGAAACCACTGCTTCATTTCATATAGGTCAGTGTAGAAAGACAAGAAACTAAGGGCAAAGTCAGAGAGGAGAGAAATTGTTAAACCAGATGGGGGGGTTGGTTGGTTTTGAGCCTAGGTCCTCGTGTTCACCCGTAGCATATGGTCTGAACATCAACTGTCTGTCGGGGCCACCAGACAACTTGATGATTGATTTGCTCCACACAGCCTGTCAATCTTTTGAGACTATACAGAGCTTTATGGTTGGCAACCTGGCTTAGGGCGGCTGTGTCTCGGTAGGTAGAGAGGCCACCTGGGACTTCAGAAGGTCCCACAGGTTGATCCTCAACTCCTCCAGGCTTCATGTCAAAGTGTCCCCGAACAAGACACTTAACCCCTATGTGCTAGCCTGAGCAGAACACTGCTGGGTAAAATGCAGAGAATAATAATCCCCTCAGGGATCTTTTCTTTTCTCCCATCCAGTACTCTTTTTAAAAGTCACTTTTTTTTTGTAATCTTCAACTTTTTGATAACTATTAACCCATTAAGACTTGGAAGGGAACGCAGATCTACAGTATGTGTCATTTTAAGATTTCTTTGGCTATTCAAAAATAGCATATCTACACGCTCATAGCGCGGCACTCGGGCACTCGGTGCCCCTAAAATGATATGTATTTGACCGCCGACCCCCATCTCAAAATATGTTGTTCCAGGGACCCCCCAGAAGCAAAGATTTTAGTTAAAAATGTTCGCCTTAAAATGTATATTCAAAGATTTGCACTTGATGTTCAATATTCAAAAAAAATAGTAGATCTACAAGCTCATAGCGCGGATGAGCTTGTATATCTGCTATTTTTGAATAGCCCAAACAAATCTAAAAAATGACACAGATGCGTTCCCGGTCTTAATGGGTTAAATAACCTTACTTACTGTACAGCTACCTGGGCATAATAGAAGTCCAAATATTGTTGATCATCGTTATCCCGTTGCATAGATTGTGTAGATTCCTTTCAAGTCTTCAAAAGTGCACTTTTAGCACATAAAATAATGCAAACAAAGCATTATTGCTGATGTGTAATTTTGGGAAAGTGAGACGGCTGTATTAATCTTATATTAACACATCCACTGCCAAGGGCTAATCTCATAATGTACTCACCAGTGCCAAGGTGTTTTTGTTGTTTTTTTGTTTTTTTCATGTCGCCATAGATCTTGTTAAAATCCTTAAGATTGAGCGCTACACAGTCTGTTTACATCCGCGCGATCTCCCTGTATCTCCCAGTGAAAACCACGTGTCAAACGGGGCATCCATGTTTGAGTTAGAGCGGATTACGTTAAACAGTGAAATGCGAGGAGAAAAAACTACAGGAAGAGAATTGAGTTTCAGTTTCGTCTGTAGAACGAGGGCGGGCGTGATCGTGAAAACCGGATCCCAAATAATTCTATTTCCTGTCATCAAACCGGAAACGGAAGTGGATCAAAAAAATTCCGAAAGTGCACCCGGACCGCGCATGCGCGAAAAGACCGCAGCCCGTAGGGCTACGGTCTCGGCGCTTAACAGTTGGATTTAACGGCCCGTAGGACTACGGTCTTGGCAGTTAATGTGTTAACCTTGACGCACAGCACAATTCTAAATTCAATACTATGTCACAAGTATAGAAAAATGAGTGACAACAACGTTGGCAGTAGGCATAATATATTACATACCAAGAATTGGTTTCTTTTTTTATTTATATTGCCTGCTTTGTTTATGTTTGTCTGTGTGCAAAAAATGTGATGTTGAGACTTTTTCCACCATCGGGTCGGGTGGAAACCTCATACTGTATGTCCAAAACAGTTTCAGGATTCAAATAAAAAAATGGCGAAAGTAGCAGATCTACAAGCTCAAAATGGGTCGCTTTGCGCTGCGTTTCGAGCTTGCAGATCTGATACTTTTGATACCTTTTGTGTGACGCTGTAGTATGATCAAGTAGGGCATTAATTTACAAAAAAACAGAACATTTTTTGAATATGGAGATAAGAGGTTTCTGCCCGACAGCAACAAAATGCATTCACTACTTCCAGTTCCTCGATCACATTCCAGAAGCAATAGAGAAAACAATATTTTGAATTACAGTATATCATGCCCAGGTACTGCCATACAACCCATGGTTCAAAGTTGAACTACCTTTAAGCTTTTTCCCACAAGGTGAAGCCCGTAAAGGCTAGTTTTGGGTTCCCTCTGTTTTTTGGTTTTCTCTCTTTTGGCAATTGACAGTGGTGGACAGTATCTACGGATCAACTTTCACTTGCAGTTGAGTAAAATTTGCCAAGGGGTATATCTATACTTTGGCTCAAGTACAGGTGGGGTTGAGTTCTTTGTCCACCAGAGGTAATTGATTCCCTTCTCCGCTGAGCCACGCTTCGTGAATGTTATAGCCAGTATTTCTTTCAGGTGCTGCATTAATAATAACGATGCTGTTACAGCTTCAGCTTGGAGACACCCAGGCAGGTCCTTTGAGGTCCAAGTGTGGCTATACATAATTAAAGTCTGCAGAAATAACGCTGCGGCAGCAACAGCAGCAGCAGAGAGTGACGCCACTTACTCACGCTGTCTTCACAAGACACCCTGGCCGGCCCCCACGTGAAATGGAAACAGGGCCGTGTTGTGTTCACTCTACAACCCTCTGTGTAAGGTAAAAGCAGATGAGACACCTTTGAAAGTGAGCCAAGTACATGCCAGGGAAAAAAAAGAGAAAAGAAAAATGTGCTCTGGCCTTAGCACCAGTGGTGGAACTTCACAAAGTACATTTCGTTGTACCTATCTCCATATTTTAACTTTTTGTGTTTTTGGACATAATATGAGGTTTCCACTCGACAGAGACAATTTACTGAAGTACTTACTTGATTTTGAAGTATTACTTTACTGGAGTGTTTCCATATTTTCTATACTTTATACTTCTACTTTTACTCCACTATATGTATTTAACAACTTTAGTAACTAGTTACTTTGCAGATTTAGATTATTAATTATTAATAAAACAAATCTAACGTTTTTTTTTTAGTTAGCTGAAGTATAGAATAGGGCATACGTGGTTAATGATCAATATTTAGAGTCCAATAACATGATTCTGAAATGGGATATTAAGCATAATGAGTGCTTTTTTTTATTTTGCTACTTTGCTGTCAATTTCATACTTTTACTTAAATAACATTTTGAATGCATGCAGGACATATGCTGAGGTATTGCTCCTTTTACTTCCGGTCCAAAATCAGAGTACTTTTTCCACCACTGCATACAGTAGCAAAAGGTACACTGTTGAACAAATAAAATGGCACACATGGCGAGCAGTATGATGGAGTATAGCGTTGCTGTTGGGCAGAAACCTCCTATCTCCATATTCTCCATATTCTAACTTTTATTCTATTCTCTTTTTTTTTTCGTAAATGAATGATCATACTACAGTGTGAGCGTCACACAAAAGCATCAAAAGTAGCAGATCTGCAAGCTCGAAACGCGGCGCGAAGCGTCGCGTTTTGAGCTTGTGGATCTGCTACTTTTGATATTTTTGAATCCTGAAAAGTAACAGTTTTGAACAAATGAGGTTTCCACCCGACAGACTTTAGACTGCATGTGTTGAGGCATAGGAAATCAATCTATTCTCTACGCAGCAAGAATGTTTTAGAATAACTTGCTATATGATCCATAAAAAAATTATGCACACCTATAGTATAGTATACTTTTTGCCTGAGGTGTGTTTGTGTGCCCACATGTGTGCATGTGTACATGCAAGTATGAGCATTTACATGTACTTGTGCACATGTGCTGTACATACATTGGGTCTCAATTGATTACAATTACATAAAAAATTTATACCTGGCCAAGCCAGCACTCCAGAATAGTGTCTGTTAATATAAATGCAGTTTTTTTTTGTAATGACAGGAACATACATGATTGTTTACTTGTCAAGACACTACATGGATGAATACAAATTTAAAACACAATCTGTCCAACAACCACTAAATATAAAAGGGCCGTTGATATAAAAGGGACTCAAATCTAGATTTAATGTGAGCATGGTGAATTTTGTGCCAATAGAGAAATTGTCACAAGGGAATTTTCAGTGACTGTTTCTTCCTTTCGGGAGGATAAGAAGGTTATGATTCACTAGAACTCTTCTTTTGATGCAACATCTTGGAGCTATACAGGCTTGATGATGTTTCCTCTATGGCATTAGTTGCACTTTCTGTCGTGAATACCTCATTAATTCACTCATTCAGTTTACTCATTTGTTGTCATGGTAACTAGCCCTATTGTCATTGGGCTAGTCAGTCACTTGACTGACTTTTTTATTACTTCAACTTTCAACTTTTTCACAGTCGGGGGGGGGGGGGGGGGGGGGCAATTGCAATCCTGGTTTTGTATGTGAGGAAACCAAAGCTGAGGTTGTAAAGTCCCCTTCTGCCAACTGAACTGTGCACTTTTCACTTCAAGCTTTTCATTGAAATTTTTGCTAATTTTAAGCGAGTTTCATTTCATTTCATTATTACAATTTTTTTTGTGACATGCCCAATTATTATTCTATATCATGGCTTGGCATTGATGCACTAGCAGTCTCTGAGTGGGGAGCTGTTTTCATTGTGGGTTTACTGTATGTACTGTGGGGTACTTTATGAGTATTGTCTCTTCACAGCCAGGCTATTAGAGGCCGTTGAGACCTCCCAGCATGCCACGGGGCACATCCAATTCTGTGTTGTGTCTTTTAATTGAGTTATTGTTTATAATGGGGATGTGTTGGAAGGGATTTGTGTGCTTTATGTTATGTAAACTGTATGTATTTTTGGGTACACCATGAGTGATGGGGTAATTGCAGGAAACACTCCCCTGCAATGTCATGCATTGGAGCTGATTTTGCCTCGGTGGTATTATAATAAAAACAGTGTTCGTATGGAAAGCCGTGACACAGCAGACCTTACTGTAATGCTATTGAGATATTTATGGAATGAATTGTGTGGCCCATCCATTGTTATTCAGGCCCAGCTACAATTTAATTTCTGGCTACGCCACGGATGCAGATAGGAGGCGGTCTCCTCCATTGAGAATTGTAGACTAGGCAGCAGTTCAAAGGTGCACTATGTAACTTTCCTGTTCTACCCCAGATTTGAACCCGGTTTCCAGCATAAATAATATATATATATATATATATTGTTTTACCATTGAGCTTGCTCAGGGGATAAATTGTCAGATCATGTCTAAGTGAGACATGACCTTTGACACGATCCAAATGTCTCATTAGAAGAGCAGGGAGACAAAATACAACCACTCCAATTGTGTAAGTTATATTGTATTAACATACTCTACCATACAGATTCGCCAATATTATATTCTATTAATTGAAAAAAAGTTACATAGTGCCACTTTAAACTTGCCTTGCCAACTCTAAAACGCAGCTAAGCTAAAGACAAGAGCAATAGTTCCTGGTACGGTATTTCCGTGATGACAAAACGTTGATTTATGTTGATTTAAATTAAGTGTCTCCGAACAATTCATCAGTCCAGTGGTAGATGGAAGGCTACTATAGATCATGTACAGTAATAATTTGTCATAATTAGGAAAATGAGACATGACACCATATTATTGATAAATGGGACCAAGTATCTACAGTACGTGTAGGAATGTAAGAGCATGTGTGACTCAGTATTAGTAGCCATGCATCTGCTGTTGTCCTTTATCAGAAAGCCCTCACCAGGGAACATTAAGGAGCCAAATGGCCAGTGGTGGACAGTAACAAAGTACATTTAGTTGCTGTCGGGCAGAAACCTCTTATCATCTCCATATTCATACTTTTTGTGTTTTTTCGTAAATTAATGCTACAGTACTTGATCATACTACAGCGTCATATACAAGCAATCAAAAGCACTTTAGCCATTTTTGGATTTGAATCCTGAAAGGTAATAGTTTTGGACATGTGGGGTTTCCACCCGACAGAGATGATTCACTTGAGTGCTGTACGTAGGTACATTTTTCAAGTAAATGTACTTTATTTGATTATTTGTATTTTTAGATATGACTTTGGACTCCGCTACATTTCTAGGAAAGGGAAACATATATTGTGAATTAATCACTTGTGGATTAACCATGTGACGCGTTGTGAGCTTGTAGATCTGCTATTTTCACTATTGGTATTTTTTTTTAAATGTCTGGCAAATCTTTGACTTTTTGGGGGAAATTTTCATTTTAATACAGCAATGCACCAATATAAAAAAAAATGCACTTTGTAATTTGAACTTCTAAAATGCTTAAGTATTTTAAAAAGCAAGCAATCCGGCACTTTAACTCAAGCAATTTGACGGAACAACTTCGACTTGTAGTCGAGTATTATTTCACCTCAAGTACTGGGGTTGAGTACTTATTGTCCACTGGTCCTTTATCAGAGAGCCCGCACCAGGGAACGCCAAGAAGCCATATGGTCATGCTGCTCAGCATCCACTTTTTAATGGACACCAGCAAAGGAAAACATCTTCAGAGGTCACTTTAACGCTGTGAGAAGGACCCTACGGGCACAGTGTGGTCATTTCATTATTTATGCCCGGATTTGTTCCGCCCCAACACTAATCGTTTTGTCATCATCACCGCCGCCCAGCGACCTGTCCGTTGAAAGGCAGCAGAAAATAACCGGACGTTTCAGATGGACTGAACCTTCCATCAATTACCCAGCAAAGCCAATAAGCCGTCAGCCCACCACGTGGCCTGGATAACAGCCATTATGACAAATAGGGGATGCAGATTAAAGGAGCACAATTTCTCCCTTTCTAAGGGACTGGGGGGGTCTCGTTAAGAGGTATGGCTAATCTTTACACTGCTCTCCATCACTGTCACGGAACCCCTTCTTCTTAAAGCCCAGTGAAGATTGTCCCCTCCTCCTCCAATGACATCCCCATTAGGGCAATACTGTTGATAAATGCCACGCTGATTACAAATAGGGACACTTCTCATTTCAGCATACTTTCTTAAGGCTGTTTTCCTGCCTTTCCAAGACAGGCCTCGCTTCTCCTCTCCTCTCCTCTCCTCTCCTCCTCTCCTCTCCTCACTACTACTCCTCCCATTAAATTACAACCCTCTCCTCCACACAGTCAACCAGGAAGTGGTGGCCATAAATAAAACATGAGGATAATCGCGGGGCCTCTCACAGAACACGGCGATGGACTGATAAATAAATGACACAGATTTGGCCTGGGTAGTGTGTGTATATATATAACCAAACACACGACAGAAAACAGACAATTAGAATAACACAGAACAACCGTAAACCATAAGGTGTGTTTTACACTCAAATGTCAAACATGGTTAATAAGATGCAGTGCGGGGTCTGGAGGTATTGATGAGGACACTTATAGACTTGCCCCAAATCAATAGCATACAGTTTTTCAAGGCTTTGAATTATCTACTGTGCTGAGGAGGGTATATACTGGTTGTCATGAAAATGGGTTAGCATTTAATGTACTACATTAACCCATTAAGACCTGAGGCCGATTCTACAAATGTCTTCTAACAGTTTTCTGACAAACTTATGTTGCTATAATGTATAGCAGTGGTGCCAAGGACCCACGAAATTATGTATTTGGCTTCGGACCCCCATCTGAAAATATTTTTGTTCCAAGGTCAGGCAGAGGCAAAGATTTTTAAGTGTTAAAACACTTTAAAAAAAAATGTTTTCATACTTTCTCAAAAATAGCAGATCTACAGACTCATAGTGCGGCATGACAGATGCTTTCCCGGTTTTAATGGGTTAAATCTATGTACCCGCTCCACACACACACACACACACACACACACACACACACACCCCGACGCACTCCTCTTCGGAAGTTCCGGCGGCGAAGAGAAGGCATTGTTATCACAGAGGAGCGATCCATCAGGGGCCTTCGAGGGGGTGCCAATGTTGCGTCTCACGGTCCGCGCACTGTGAGGCGAGTTGGCCCGATCAATCAGAGACAAAGCCCGTCCTCCCCGCGGTGGCAGTGGGACAGTCCGTTATCACTACAAACCGGCACTTCAATTATAACAGCGACAGCGTGCAGATCCCAGATAATACCAAGACGCCCGAATGGGCCCCAACACGGAGCTACAACGCGTCCTTTCAGGAACAGTTAAAAAAGGAACTGGTACCCAGTGGTGGAAAGTAACTAAGTACATTTACTCAAGCAGGCTCCCATTTTCTGATACTTTATAGATCATCTCAAAAGGAAAATATTGCACTTTTTACTTCACTACAATGCTTTGAAACCTTTAGTTACTAGTTATTTGTAAATTTATATTATGAATACAGAACATACAGTAACCACTTAATAACTAGTTTATATTTGAAAGTAGCCTACTGTAAGTACAAGCTCACAATGCACCAAAAAAAAAACATCATCCAAGCAGGCTATCAAATATTGAAATGCATTATTGTTGTAATCTGATCTACTGTCATATTAATGATGTCACGGAAACAAATGGAAACAAAAAAGCACACACATCCACTCACTAAAAACCAGGTGCTGGGCAGAGGTCAGAATCCAAAAATAATAAAGTCTGCACACTGGGTCATGCTCCAAAGTTTAAAGATTTATCGGTTCCTTTAACCATCATTGGACGTGACGTTTCGAGTCTTACCGGCTCCTCATCAGATGTCTGATGCAGAGCATGACCCAGTGTGCAGACTTTATCATTTGTTGGATATTAATGATGTCAACCATTGCACAAACGGGTGGGCATGTATTCCCGACTTACATCGTTCCCGAATTGCGTGGCGCCCGAATGGGCCGACAACCAAAAGACGCCGCTCTAGTTTAATTAAATTATTATCGATTATTTCTTGTAATAGATTTAATCGATTCGTTTGATGGGCAGACGGAACAACACATTCATTCTTAGAGCCCTGCCTGGCCCTAGCAGAGCTAAAAAATATTTCCATTCAAATTTAAGAACTACAGTATTATTATAGAAAGGTTGACAAAGCTAGGATTTTCCTTTAGAGAAAAAATTGTAATTATTTTATGAGCTAAAAAGCCAAAATCAATGTTTGACAATATACATTTTGAGTGATGTGCCATAATTAGGACAATTATGCTAATTGGGTGAATGGGACATTTCAGTGGGTGTGTGTGCGCGCGCGCGCGAGCGCGAGCGCGTGCGTGCGTGCGTGCGTGCATGCGTGTGTGCGTGTGCGTGTGTGTGTGCGTGTATGTGTCAGTAGAAGCAACACAACCAGCGCTGGAAGTAAGAAGCTCACATAATTAAGTATTCATGGGTTCCACCTGACCTTATCAAGATATGCCATCTCATAACTATTTTGTTTGCTAACATTCCCTACAACCCTATCTGAGCAAATGTCACTCTAAACACAACAAACACAAAGGTCAAACAAAGTAAAATAAATTCAAAAAGCCATACCAGGTGAGATATTCTGGCAATTAAGGACCATGGCAGATCATGGATACTGTATAAACAACTTGTGTGCAAAAGGTGCAAGTACAACCCTAGACTTTCTTTAATTAAACTCGAGCAAATACTGCACACTTGTACTACAAAACGATTGCCAAACATAACGCCAAGGACCCACACATTGATGTGTGTGTGGCCGCGGAACCCGTCCCCACCCGAAAGATGTTGTGCCAGGGACCCCCAGAACAGAGGTTTTGTGTTGTTAAATAATGCTAAAAATTATAAAAATGTCCAAGATTTCTCAAAATCTCGAATAGCTTAAATATAAATTAGGGTTAAAGTGGTTAAACCGATTTATTTATGCTAAATTAACACATTTTGCTGGGGGCCCCTGAGACCCCATCAAGGACCTCCGGGGGGCCCCAGACCCCACATTGAGAACCAGTGGTAGGCTATAGGGACTGTAGGGCCAATATGCCGATCTACACTTGACTTGGTCTGTCTTGTTTTACTCACTGTTTGTTGATGTTGATTTATGATTCTTGGTCCAAAATGGGTTGTCTATGGCAGGAGTTGTGATTATTTAAACGTTGTGTGTCAAAGTTTCAAATCAAAAGAAGAAAACAAAGAACAGGCTCCAGATTTAAACTGTAAAGGTTTCAAAATAAATAAGCCCAGGATCCAGGCTCAAATCAACTCAAATGATTCAAAACAACGTTTTGTTTTTTTTTGTCAATACATTTGCTGTGTTGGTGTGTGCTGGCCAGCGGTTGGAAATCTGTTTCTCTACTTAAAAGGGATAGTTCACCCCCAAAATGACTTTTTTTTCCTATCAATTACTCACCTCATGGAACCTTGAATTCATGGAGATTTTTTTGTTTTTGCTGGTCGGTGCCGGTAGGAGACAGAAAGAGTCTCCATTGAGTCTCCTGCCGGTCATCAAATTATTGGCTTATAGGAATGGGCAAAAGCAAAAAAATCTCCATGAATCCAAGGCTTCATGGGGTGTGTAATTGATAGAAAATAAGTAATATTTTGGGTGAACTATCCCTTTAACTAAGGTTCTGCACACACACACACCTGTGGCTTGATTATTAATATGGTGTCATTCTCCAAGGTGACCAGTAGGGCGACATTTAGTCACAAAACATAAAAGTAAATGGCTCCAACAGGGACTGAAGATCAAAAAGATTGTTTTTCTTTTTATTCATTCAACATGTTGGTGCAGCAACATGTTTCGACTGTGCCTTCCTCACTAGCTGCAGGAAGGCACAGCTGATACGTTTGGCTGCACCAACAATGGGCAACATGTTGAATAAATCAAGAGAAAAACACTTTTTGAACTTCACTAGGGGGTCCTCAGAGTCACTACAGGGGGGCTGCCAAATCTTTGTGCGAAAGGATTTTTTATTTTCTTATTTTACATTAGCAACTTGAACCGTATAGCATCTCTATTCTGGGAGGGACATTTAAAAAAAAAAGCCTATCTATAAGCTCACAACGCATTAACAATGCAAAATTGCGTAGATATTGTCAGGTGGAAATGGCCGTGGCCGAATTGGGGAGTTGCATACTGATCAAAGGAATCCAGGGGGGAAATAATGTTGATTGTATGACCTACGGTTCAAGAGTTACAGCGCAAGCAAAGTTTCAGTCAGTTTCAATCAGACTGTGCGTTCATGATTCTATGATATTTTGTTCAAAACGGACCACTCCTGAACATTTTGGAAGCCAATCTTAACCAGTCAGGATGGAGTATGGAAAATAGTAAAGATACGTCTTGATCACATGACGTTTCTCCTTGGCCTCCAGGGAGTGTGCGTGTAAAGTGTCACGACGATCGGTCCAATGGTGCCGTAGATTAGCCGTTCACATTGACACACAAACACACACACACACACACGGACGGACTGGGGCAAAAACATGGTCTCATAGTCCGGCCTGGCGGAGACAATATAACTGGTGCTTGTTAGGAGGTCATCTACATGTACAAACAACAAAAACAGAGTAGGCTCCCGTGTTAAAATATCATCAATTTTAACACGATTTTAACCGGCCTGCATGCTTGAGTATATTAATACGATATAACTAGCACATGCAGTGTTGTAGTTTGTGTCTTAACTTTTCAACCCGGGTGTTGGGTAGGACACCTACTGGTTGACAATGTCATTCAAGTTATTTAAAGCAGACCACACACCACATTTGACACTATTAAAGGACTTGATACGTCGCTATCCATCTTTATTGTAGACCGGACATCGTTGCAATTAACTCTCTCCGCCGGAAGAAACATAAAACTTGTGGATTGTATCTTTAAGAGAAAAAATATATATTACCTCACATTCTACTGTTATTGCTCAAAAGCACAAGCTTTGCAGTGGCCCCATTACACAGCACAAGTCTGAATGTGTCATGACAGCAGAAACATGGCACAGTGTCTTACAGTATAAGCCAACCAATGTGCTGTTGAGCCGGTTGACTCTCCTGAGCCGCCATTCTTTGTTCCAAACTAACTAGCGGGGTAGCTGAGGGTTGCACACAGCGTGAAGAGTAATAGGGCTTGACTATGCTTTTCTAGTCTCTAAGGAAATGCAGGCTGGCAGGTTCTATAACCAACAAACAGCAAAAAGCATTGTTTATTCTCAGGTCAACAAAAAAATTCTTCCCCAGCCAACTGTTTGTGGATCTCAGATATTTTGTTTCAAGTCCAGCCATGTGTCAGGCCATAATAATAACTTGCTGGTAGGGTTGTATGGTGTTGACTGTTCCAAGCAAACCTTCATTAATCTCACTGAACCTCACAATGCTTCCCAGGATCACCATCGAACATTTTCATGTGAAGTTAACATCAAAGTAAAACTTTTTCAATTTTTCTTTTTTTGAACCTCCAGTGACGTTCAATGGGAATAAGATTATTTCAAGGCTACATCACATCGGAACGTGCCACATACAACTGACTCAGATGTCATCCCTAGATATTTCACAGCCTATTTTAAATGTGAAATGGTATACACACACAGTAAAAAAAAAAGCTGATTACAATTTGAAATGGTATTCACGGCCATTGATAGCCGAGGGCTATACTCTCACCAATGGAATCCCCTGTAGGCCTACCTGCTGGGTAATTCTGCAATGGCCGGCGTCTGAGAAAAATAAGTTCACATGCACGGGAGCTCTGTGTGTGCGAGAGAGAGAGAGAGAGAGAGAGAGAGAGAGAGAGAGAGAGAGAGAGAGAGAGAGAGAGAGAGAGAGAGAGACAGAGAGAGAGAGACAGAGAGACAGAGAGAGTGAGAGAGAGAGAGAGAGAGAGAGAGATAGAGAGAGATTCTCTGCACTGGCCTGGTTTCTCAATACAACAGAGAGCAGAGATTACAGAGGCGATAATAGACCTCTGCTCTGTTACCCGCCCCTCCCCTCCCCTCTCCAAAACACAGGACCCAGATGCAATTTCCATGCAAATTTTGAGCACACTTAGAAAAAGATTTCCATATTCGGTGTGATTGTGACTCAAAACACCCTCTGTCTTTCTCTACTTACCCTTTGGTTTTATTTATGCATTCATACCTATTTATTTTCTGTTCGCTCAAAGTCTCTCTCTCTCTGCCACACGCACACGCACACACACACACACACACACACACACACACACACACACACACACACACACACACACACACACACACACACACACACACACAGACCAAACCATTAAGTATTACAGTTCTCATGTTTTTGTATTTATTCATGTGACATGTTGTCCTTCCGCCTCATGCAGCAGCTCACTGCTTCCCCCAGGCATACAGAAACCTCATATCTCCATATTTCAACTTTTAAGGTTTTAGTTTGTTTGTAAATGAATGCCCTCCTTCGTCACACTACAGTGTCGCACAAAAGTCGAAAAAATAGCCAATCTACAAGCTCTCAACGCGACATTGTGACCTTGTAGTTCTGTGATTTTTTGCTATATTTTTGCAGTCAAAGTGAAAGTTAAAGTGGGTAAGTGTGTCTGCAGGTGTCGCAGAAGTATCAACAAGAGTGTGTGACTAAAATAATAACTACATTGGAAGCCATTGGAACAACATGGGTTCTTTTTCTTTCCTGAAAAGTAAACGGTTTTGGACATACGAGGTTTCCACCTGGACGGCGGTGAGATGCTTTAGATAGCAGACACATTTGGGTTGCTCAACCACTGATGGTATGCCAGAGTCTCAGACAACACCATTAATCTCTCTTATCAGCATCTCAGTGGGTTGCTCCGGACCCAGAGCGCCACTGGTGGAAGAAGTAGTACTCCCGCTAAAAGTAACAATACCACAATGTGGAAATCTTTGCTGTTGTCGGGGCCTGAACTTTTTGTGATTTTTTTCTTCAGAAATGAACGCCCTACTTGATCATACTACAGCGTCACACAAAAGCTTGTGGATCTGCTACTTTTGAAGCTTTTGAATTAGAATCCCGAAAAGTTTTGCACATATGAGGTTTCCAACCGACAGAGACGAAATACTCTCGTTGCAAGTAAAAGTCCTGTATTCAAAGATTTCAGTTTAAGTAAACGTAAAACGGACATTGAAATGACTTACTTACTATAGGTACAGCACCTGAGTAAATGTACTTTGTTACTTTACACCGCTGTAGAATGGCGCTCGCTGCATTGAAACCCGCCGTTACTCAATGGATGCTAAATAAACTGCGCTCCCTCCGTTCTGATTTAGCCCCCCTGGCCACGACTTAACGAGAATTGGCTGAAGGGTCGGGTCGGGTCGGGGATGGCGGCCATGTATTTCTCTCCCCGGTGGCGTTTCGTTGACCACTTTGTTATTGTTAGTTCCTTCAAAGTGCTCGCAGCCTTTTAAACCAGCTGCCTGACAATTTTGTAATTACATTGTGTGATAAAAAAAAAAAAAAAGCTAATTAACTTATGGAAGATCTCTTATCTGTTTTATTTTTCCGTGGCACGCTATCCAGGCGGCGGGTGACCTTGATAAGATCAGCTGTGAGGAGCTGGTGTGCCGGTTCTTTTTTGTTCCACTGTGGAGCCTGGGGTTATTAAGGACAGTGATGACTACTTTGGGATGAAGATGAGAGAAGACGCCGTGATGACAGTATAAGCCAAGCCCATGTGGGGGAGAGATGGGGCTGGATAAAGGAAAACAGACATGGAAGGAAGCGCCTCAGGGAATCACCCACCAATAAAGTTCTCTGCTGGTTGAGATCCCCATAAACAACTGATAAGACTCTAATGAAGATAAGAAGTCTTAATGAGTTGAATTATTTTACAGATGCTCAGAAAATGCGGGTTGACTCGTCTCTTACAGTGTTGATTTCGTCGACGAAAAATGTTTTTTTTTTTCACTGACGAAAACTAAATAAAAACTAAGTTATGATGAACTAAGACAAAACATATTGAAATTTCGTCAACAAATAAAGAACTAGACTAAAATGTCACAGAGTGGTTCATGTATCTGCAAAGTAACTAAAGTTTTCAAATAATTGTAGTGGAGTAAAAGTACAATATTTGCCTCTGAGATGTAGTGGAGTAGAAGTAGAAGTATTGAAAAATGGAAATGCTCAAGTAAAGTAGAAGTACCTCAAAATTGTACTTAAGTACAGTACTTGAGTAAATGTACTTAGTTACTTTACACCACTGGATGTGAAAACATCTTTCTCTCTCTTCAGCTTATTCCAGTCCATAGCCTGACAGGACGCTTATCCCTTAGCCTGTCTATCTTCAGTGCTTCGGTTGATGGGACCCATCAACCTAACCATCCCATAGACTGGAGGGATGTCGAATACTAACGGCCTTGATCTGCTGGCAGCATTCACAATAAATATGACACTGATTGGCCAAGTAGTTTATGATATTAGCTGCGCGCACACGCACGCACACACATGCACACACACGCACACACGCACACACACACACACACACACACACACACATGCGCAATCTGGAGTTTAATGTGACCAGCATGTGACATCATAATCTATGATACAACTCCAAATTGGGCTTCAAGCATGAACACAGCCCATTCTGACTCCCATTCTAAAATTAAACTTAAAAACATGAGTGGATGGATTAGACAGACAGACAGACAGACAGACAGACAGACCCTGTCAAAGACGGCGAGCCTCCTGCAGAAAACCATGAGTCATGATAATCACCTCATCCTCATAAAGGACAGACTTGTTGACACACAAACACACTCATACCCTCAAGCATGAGGAAGGCCATTTCCTTATGACTCCCTCTCTTTCCCCCTCATCTGTGTGTAGAGTACGCCATCTCTGTCAGGCAGAAACCTTGTATCTCCATATTCCAACTTGTAATGATCCCCCCCCCCCCCGTAGAGTTATGCCATTATTTCATCAAACAAGTGTTGTCACTCAAAATTAGTGAAAAAAAGCCCATTTACAAGCTTGTGAGCTTGTAGATAATCTATTTTTGCAATATCTGACAAATGATGGAGGTGAAAGTGACAGTGGCCAAGTGTGCGGCTTTTATAAATCGTTGTTGTCGGGCAGAAACCTCTTATCTCCATAACCTTTTGTGTTTTTTCGTAAATTAACGCCCCACTTGATCACACTACAGCGTCACACAAAGGTATCAGAAGTAGCAGATCCACAAGCTCGAAGAGTGGTGCCAAGCGACGCATTTTGAACTTGTCGATCTGCTACATGCTACTGGATGTTTTTGAATTTGAATCAGTTTTGGACGTATGAGTTTTCCACCCGACAAGGACGAAATCCTGAACCAATGAAAAGCATTAACAAGAGCTTGTGACTAAATAATAACTACTTTGCATTCATTGCAACACAGGTTATTTTTTTCCTTTGTTTTCACATTTCCTGAAAAGGTAACGTTTTTGGACATACGAGGTTTCCACCCGACAGCAACGATATGAGGAAGGCCATTTCTCTATGACTCTCCCTCTCTCTCCCTCCGTCATACTGTGCGTGTGGTGGAGGTTTACCTGGAGCAGCACCCGAGCTCATATCCCCCTATTGTGTATTAGAATAGATTAGGATTGTGCTGTCTGTGCAGGAAACACATCTGTGTCTGGGATTTATGGCGGCCCGGCGCCTTGTTTACGGTGCGGAGCATTGCTAGCTGAGCAAGTGCAGCCCCGGAAATAAAACACCATTTGTTTTAGTTAAGGGATGCCATGCTGGACATATATGGTGCGGCACTGGGGGTCTAAATGGCTTTTTCAGTCAGTAACACAGACGTCAGGTATATATCCTATATCCTCCATCAAGGCTTTCATATACCTGGGGTCCTGGGCCTAAACGACGCTCTTTTAGCCCCTGAAGCTTGACCGTCGGTCACATGAAATAAAGACAAGAAATGGCTACGTCGACGTTTCTGAAGAGCAGTCAAAGTAGGCGTGACATACGCTATCCGTCTCTGTTTTTTGGATGCTGTCAGGGAGGTGTCGGGGGGGGAGGTGTCGGGGGGGAGGGGGAGGGGCTTTTGGAAATAATGTTTGACAGCATCCTTACTGTGCATTACCTAAATGAACTGCTATCCTCAGCCCCGAGCCTCGTTTGTGATTAAATAATTCAAGAGATTCCTCTGTTGCAAAAAAAGAAAAAAAAAATTGGCTTGCATGCACTTCACGTCTGTGTGCCTAACATCCTCCTCCATATCCTTCAGGAGGAGTTACACGCATACATCATGTCAAGCACGTGACGGCGATGCTGCTGCAGGAGAAACTGTTGCACATATGTAACGTGTCAGCCCTAGCGATCAACTGCCTGTGGGGGGGCGGCGGGGGGGAGGGGCGGGGCGCACAAATCCAAACATTGCATATCGTCATCTTTATGGGAGTAGAAGACTAGTGGAAACATTTGCCTAAGCGTGTTTGCCAGGCATCACCGTACAAAGACGTCAACGCTTTAAACTACATGTAGAAAATGAAGAGTGAAAGGGCAGCAGAGTCAGAGAACGAGATAGTGAGAGAGTAAGAGAGAGAGAGAGAGAGAGAGAGAGAGAGAGAGAGAGAGAGAGAGAGAGTAAGAGAGAGAGAGAGAGAGAGAGAGAGAGAGAGAGAGAGAGAGAGAGAGAGAGAGAGAGAGAGCAGCCGTTCTGTCTGTCAACGTTAGTGAGAGAATACCTCAAGCTTTGTGTCTTAATGGCCATGCCCATGTTCCTTTTAAAAGAACAACAAATGTGAACCGGCCCGTCCGCACATCCAACTGCTTCGTATTCAAGCCGCGCTGGAGGGGGTTTTGTACTGGTTACACAGGCCCTGTGTTTGGTATACGACATGAATAGGTCCTTGGGCAGAAAAGACGTGTTGTAATTGCCTAACGGACTAATTACTGGTGTGTAATGAGGCTCGGGCCTTTTCCATCAGCGAGAAGGCAGAGAGAATGGGGCTGCAGCCTCGCTCGCTACTGTCAGTGTAAGAATCAAAATGAACGCTTATGCAATTTCTGTGGCGCTCACAAAATCTCAATGTTGGCTTTTGTTAGTTTTTCCTTAATACCTGAATTGAAAGTCTGCAAAGTTGTATACTGTACGTATTGAGCAGTGCCAATTGTGTGTTTATTTGATTTCAAAACTCATTGTAAGTTATTTTAGGCGATATTGATTGATTGATTGACTGAATGATTGATTGACTTTATTAGCAGTTTGCAAAAAAAGGCGCAGACAAGTACGGTTTAGCACAAATACAATGCTAAAAGAATTGAACCCAAGAAAGCACTATATGGCTCCTTTCCATTGGAGTCCTGCGTATTCAAATTCAATTCATTGAATACACATTTCTTTCATAGACTTTCTGTTTGCTTAAATCCTCACTAACGTGTACGTTGTGGAAACGTGACGAGCAGTTTCAGTGGCCTGTGGGATCACTGAAGCCAATAGCTCATGATGAGCATCCATCTCCATCAGCGTTTAAAATGGTGTATTGATCAGATGAGGTTCAAACCAACACAGCATGAATTGAACGTTTAAACGAGAATGGACCTTTGGGGGGCAATTAAAAATATAAGATAAGATATTAACAGAACAAAAAAAAACTAGTATGACTGGACCGTTTATGACCGTTTATTTTATTTGAAATGACGGATAATGAAAGCAGTGAGAAAAGCCAACCAGTAGTGTAATGTCAGTGATGTTCAGGTTTTTGTGTCATCGCTTAGAGTTTTGATCATGTTTTTAATAGAGGATTGTGATTGCAAAAAAAAAAGTTTGAATTACTTTAAATGAATTCACTGTTACTTTGGGTTAAAAAGATTACAGGTTGTAATCTTTACTCACATAAAGACGTGAAATTATTATACCGGTTTGCACATTCTCACTCAGGAGAGCTCTGCAAATGATAAGAAACGGTTAGTTATCAGGATAGACTAGAGCTTGTAGATCGGCTACTTTCACTATTTGATTTAAAAAAAAAAAAAAAAAAAAAAAACGGAATGGTTTTGGACATGCAAGGTTTCCACCCGACAGCAACAATATGCGCACGCACGCACACACACATGCACACATGCACACATGCACGCAACATCAATTTCTTCATTTCAGCTAATGTCCTAGTGGGAATCAGACACGGGGGCTGATATTTTTCTCTCTCTCCTTGGCTGAAGAGGAACAGCTGAAGGCCATATTGACACGGTGTGGAAAATATGCCCTTGAATGACTGGCCTCAGCACCCTGGCATTTGTACCTGACAAACAGCCTCATTACTGGATGACCTAACTCAATGGAAGCCTTCCATTCAGAATAGATTTTAGTCTTAGCTAACAGCAAGACAAATGATGTGCACATGGCACCAAGAAATTAGTACGCCTAGTCATGCAAGCTGGTGGCTCGCTCTGCCAACCCCCACACTCACTCAGACAGAGGGGAAGCAAGAGTCCAAGGGAAAAACACTACCGGTGGTGAACAGTAACAAAGTACATTTAATTGAGTACTGTACTTAAGTACATTTTAGAGTATCTACTGTAAACTTTACTTGAGTATATAAACCATCATCAGAGCTCTTTCTGAATCGTACAAGCTCAAACATTATCTACAAGGTTGAAGAGGAATATTTCATGTTTGGTTTGTTTAGTTTTTTTTGCAATTTTCTGAGCTTGTTCTGGGTGACAATTACCAGAACATATTCTTTTGACAAGGTGGTTTATATAACAAATATACAACATACTGTATTTCACAGAATACACACTTCATGTGTCACTCCTCACCCGCCTTTCTTGCATATTTTATAGTATTTCATTTGTATGGAAATGTGCAAAATGTGGTTATTTATGTATGCATGCATGTACTGTATGTATTTTGCTGTGACGTATATTGAATTGCCTTACAAAATAAAGTTTGACACCACTTTAATTGGTATGTAGGTCTTAGCCTTGCAACAGCGAAGCAAGTTTTAAAAACTCCCCATTTCAATATCCCTTATACGAGCTTAACCAACCGCTTGAAGCCCCATTTTATACTTTCCTTTGTTTTTTTAAATAGCTCACAACGCATCGCGATGTGACATGTCATGAGCATTGTAGTTGTGCTATTTTTGAAGATCTTTTTTTGTAAATGTTTGAATAGTCATTTGCCTTTAATGATATGCCCAGAAATAGGGACAACCAGGTTGAAAGTGGCTACACACATAAGGCATATGGTGCAGATAGATACAGAAAGAGGGGGTGGGGGGGGGGGCAATTAGAAGCGTAAAGGTGTGTTGAACCAATGAAGAGCGATAAAGAGCCCCTCCACCGTAGTTTGCCAGCTGTAATTATGTGTAATTGCGATCCCTGCGTGGCTCCTGAGCTGCTCTCAGCATCACGTTTCTCTCAAATGAGTCCGGTGGGGCTCACCTCTGCTTTCCCTGCTCAGCACTTTTACACCCCACCCCACCCCACCCCACCCCACACCCTGTGATGACCTGCTTCCACTCATTATGGTGTGTCTATGAGGCTGGGTCCCATCTCATCAGCACCATCATAACATAGCTGATCTCTGGTTAAAGCCTAACTATGGGTTTTTATAAATGTTGAACCAATGACACGTCTTAACAAGAGCCTGTGACTAAATAATAACCACATTGGATCCATTGGAACACAGGTTATTATTATTTCTAACACCATCGATCCATCGAAAGAGTGGGGTCATGACATAATATGGCTGAAGGAACAGGTACGCTCCAGAACGAGTCACATGCTGGAGTGGTGAGAACCCAAATGCAGGACAGCAAGGCAGGTTCAAAACCCACGATTGGTTGTTTTAATACAGGTGAACAGAGAAGACATCACAAACAGACTAACATGCGACAATAAACAATGACCCGACAAGGACTCACTGAGGAATAAGACATAATATACATGCGGGAGGGGGGATTACAAATGAGATACAGCTGGGGAAGACATTGGAGCAGGGAAAGGGGCTGAAACCCCCTGAACAGGAAAGGAAGACGGGGACCAAAGAGACGCTGGACAGTGCGCTTCCACAACCAGATATTTTGTGGAATGATATCAGAGCAGCACAATCATAACTTTGAGGACCGATACCAGAAGTTGCACAACCAGTACATATCACAATCGACCAGCCGGTGCTTCAGTGGTATTCCCCCCCAACAGTCGAACCAGCTGGTGCATCAAACAAATCACCCTCCAACTGTCAACTAGCCGGAGCTTCAATGATGTTCATTCGATGCCCCAAGGCCTCTCCAAGAGCAGACAGGCTGTGGTCAAGGTGCTGTCCGCTGGGTCCAGTCATGGTCAGGTCATTCTGTTAAATGCTGGTTGTGGTGAGAACCCAAATGCGGCAAGGCCGGTAGTGTTCAAAACCCATCATTGGTTGATTTAATACAGGTGAACAGAGAAGACATCACAAACTGGCTAACATGAAGTGACAAGTACTCACTGAGGAACAAGACTAATAACTGATAAACTAACTGATAAAAGCGCAATATAAATGCACCATTTACCATAAATGTCATGTCCTACCTAGGATTTAAACACAGGTTGTCCCCCGGGATAGAGATATTGTTTATAAGCTTCAGCCAGTGGGTGTCCTATACCCGACACCAGGGTCTATAACATTCTCAATGGAAGAGTACGGACACCAGCACCTCCCAGCCGCTGAAGATGTGCTAGTTATTTTGTATCGACAACCTCGTCACATGGTGCATTTAAGGGCGACGGAGCATTTCCAAAACGTGCAACGTGATCGCCCAAGATGCGCTTCATCTCCCACTGCTTTATCAGCACCATTGGCAGTGGTGGAAGAAGTCATTCGATGTGTTACTTAACCACTTAAACCCCATATGGTTGAGCGGAGTCCCTCAGGGCTCCATACTAGTGTATTTTCAGTTTTCTGTTATTGTGGGGAAAGCTTTCGCTGAAAATAGCCGATCGACAAGCTCACAATGCAACGCTTAAAGGAGAATTCTCCTTTAACTTAGTATTAAGGCCTGTATTCACCTACTTGAGTAAAAGTAAAGAACTTGTAGGTCACCTATTTTTGAACATCCAAAGGATAAAATAGGGCTTAAATTGTTAATGTGTGTTGTGTAATTATAATCTAAATCTGCAAAGGAACTAAAGCTGTCAAATAACTGTAGTGGAGTAAAACTGGAGTAGTATAGTAAGTATAAAGTATGAAAAACATTGAAATACTCAAGTGAAGTACATGTACCTCAAAATTGTACTTAAGTATTGGACTTGAGTAAATGTACTTAGTTACTTTCCACCACCATTGGACATAAGTCACCACCACCACAACACACAATAGAAATGACACAAGCAATAGAAATGACACAAACAAAATAGGTGATCCATCCAAACTGATATAATAAGGTGAGAAATGGGACTGAACAACAACAAGCAACATTCCAACAGAAATCTGTCATTTCCGCTTTCACTGGCTGTCCCCCAGTTGTGGAAGGACATCATTCATTTTGAAGCAGTGATGATGTTATGCTTTGATATTTCAAGTAAACTTGTTTGTACATTACAGGCATGCATTCAAAGTATATCCACATTGCATTGTCTGTCTGTCTGTCTGTCTGTCTGTCTGTCTGTCTGTCTGTCTGTCTGTCTGTCTGTCTGTCTGTCTGTCTGTCTGTCTGTCTGTCTGTCTGTCTGTGTGTGTGTGTGTGTGTGTGTGTGTGTGTGTGTGTGTGTGTGTGTGTGTGTGTATGCACGCAAGAACCAACCTCCTGTAATCATGCCATAGCCCTCTAGTGCAGTGGTTCTCAAACTTTTTCATGTCAAGGACCCCCAAAATGATATGTATTTGGCCACGGACCAAAGATTTGAGTTACAAATGTTCGCGTAAAAGATATATATATTGAAAGGTTTGCACAAATGTTTAAGATATTTCAAAAATAGCAGATCTACAAGCTCATAGCGCGACACTCGGTGCCGCGCTATGAGCTTGTATATCTGCTATTTTTTAATAGCCAAAGTATAAAAGGTTAAAATCATTGTGAAGCTATATTAACATATTTTGCTGGGGACCCCCTGGAACCCCCAGAAAGACCCCTGGGGTCCCCGGACCCCACTTTGAGAACCAATGATCTAGTGGTCCGTGGACCAATGGTTGAGAAACAGTGTTGTAGATGATCATGAAATCCAATTCTCTCATTGAGATGTAATTGTTCTGGGGAGAGTGTGGTAGCTTGATATTCTCTGAGGGACAGTCAGGAACTGACTGGAGGTCCTCTCATCACACTAATCTGTCCCCAGAGGTGTCCTCTTCCTACAGGGAGGGAGTCTTGGTTTAGGATCAATACCGCTGCACGGCCTCCTCTCTCAGGATCAGCACAAAACCTGCTGCTATTCTGGGATGCAGGGGTGGAAGAATTACTCAGACGTTTTACATACAGTAAGTAAAAGTAGCAATGACACTATGAGAAAACTATGTCACAACTCACAAGTAAAATGGACTGTATTCAAAATGTTACTTGAGGAAAAGTACAAAAGCGTCAAAATAAGCATTCTTGATAATTAACAAAACAGTGGACTTAAAACATAATTTTTAGAGCCTCTCTTACACTTCATGAAACTTGAAGTCAATTATTTATAATGGATAATTAAATATCCATTATAAACTTTATTTGTAAAGAAATTGTCAAGACAGTGTTTGAATGTGCTTTGTGAAGCAGCCAGTCAACCAAGTAGGGTTATCACTCCTCTTTGGGGCAGAGATAGTAGAGTTTTGTCCTGCTCCTTTTAAATTGTAACTTTGCACATAGTAGAAATAATAATTACAATAATTATGATGAACGCACACGCACACACACACACACACACACACACACACTTGGTCCCTCAAGGACCAAGGACAGGTGAAGCGACTTACTTGGCTGAACTCATCCAATCTGCGTAATTATTCACCTTCAATCATTTAAGGTGTATATATAATAGTAATAGGGTAATATATTTAAGTTAAATGTATACTGCCCATAACTGGGATTAAAGCATTACTCAAGGGCACTTTGATGGACACAGCTAAATTTAGCCTAGTTTGACATATCATATATATATATATATATATATATATATATATATATTTATAATATATATATATATATATATATATATACACACACAGCTCACACATAGCTGTAGTTCTTTTTACAGGATTTGAGAAATGTCTAATTTCAGAAAGAGTCTTTGCAGTAGGCTACATAGTCTCTATAGCCTCTGGTGTGACTTATTGTACTAAATTTACTTGTTTTAACATTTTCGTATGCAACTGTCCTATCCTCCGTTCAGCGTGGGGCTAAATCGGTATCACAGAGTGTGAAAATGTTAGTGTAAAATAGGTCCGTTGAGGATTTTTGCTGTGTATAATGGATATGCTGCATGGTTATACGTCTCCACTCTGATGAATGGTATATGCTTGTGCTTTCAGTCTGGTTCTCATCTTTTTGTTCACTGGAAACCTCTCTCCAACCAGCCTCCTGGGAGAGCTTTTCCAGCCAACGAGATTGATATGTCACCTGAGACTTGCAGGCAAGTTGCTGAGCAAATGCTTTGTCCAAATTAACTATTCTTCGCTCCTCTCTTCCTTCTCCTCCCTCTAGTGATGCCTCTCATGCAGAGAATTGGAATTTCAAATTTCCGCTTTTGATGACATTTGCGCTAAGGGCTCTGACATAATGTTCTCTCAGTTGAATAAATATGTAAATATAGACCACCATGTCATGTCTGATTAAACAAATTAATGACTTCATTAATTAAAACTTTGTCTTCCAACTTTCTGCTGTTCTGTTAAACACTTTTAAAAAGAAGAAACTCTAAATGCCAGCAATTCTCTCATTTACTCTCATTGCCTTTCTTCATCACACCTGCGAATACCCCAGGGAGAAATGCAAATATCTGGTTACTAGTGACAGGAGGACATTTTCACAAACGCAGACTCAACCCAATCCTTTGCCCTGAGGTCTCAAAGTCAGCCAATGAGGGATTTGAAAACCTAATCATAGAGTGTTCTAAAACGCAAAGTGCATGAACTCGAAACACTGAAAATGTGTTTGCGGAGGAGTTGGATGTTGGTGGTGAGAACATAGTATTTTATACTCAGGCCCCGGGGTGGCTACGTCGTTTTTTTTTCTTTCTCTCCACAGCTCGGGGTTTCTTTCACGCCATCTGCATACCCAGCCCGGCGGGGGCATTGGCATTCAGCAGGGCACACCGCGCACTGCATCCCCTCGCGCTCCGATGAGGCAGAAAGAACCCCCCGCAGCTCCGAACGAGTGGATCCTAGGTTACGGCATAGGTCAGTCGGTTAACACAGAAGCACACATGACATTAAGCAGCATCAACACGGGAGCACCTCATCCTCCAGCCAGTCGGGGCATATGTTGTTTATTCTCATGTCTGTGAGCGATGCCATTGCAGCTAATTATAAGGGCCGCCTGTATGAGCAGATTGCAAATGCCAAGTATGCAGGCCAAGAGCCAACATGAACCGAGGCTTTTTCCCCCCCTCTTACTGTGCACCCTTAAGGCACAGCTCATTGTGAAATAAGGGCATAGATTTGCATCATTCTCTCTCCCTCTCTCTCCCACCTCTCTCTCTCCCTCATTGTTGGGTGCTACAGCTGTTTGCTGGGGATGTCGCCTGCCATCTCAAAGCGCTGGTGGATTCACACACATAGGCATGAGCATAGGCCTGAAAATAATGGTGATACAGTTATGCTGTAAGAATGTTGGTCGGAGAAAAAAAAAAGGCTAACAGAGAGAGATGCGAAGGCGGGCGGCTTGGGGTTTGTGTTTAATGGGATGCTTAGGAGACACAGGGGTAGGACGGCCGCCAGCTCCATGTGTTTCTGCCGCTCCCGCTCAGCTTGAGTCCCACTAATCTGGAGGAAATCAAAGATTAGCATTTTTGAGAGCTTTGCATTTGCCTCCAACACTGCTGACTCAGATGTTTTCCCCTGGTCCCCCCTTGCCATCCCATACCACCCCCCCCCCAACCCCCCCAGCACTCTGGAGGCAGATCTGTCTAGCAGCACACTCTCCCACGATTCCACGACACAAATAACTTAAGGTTTTTCCTCATCGGAGATGTAGGCTAAGATGCTGACACGTGCCAAAGTTGAATTGATGGGGGACACCACCTATTTGATAACAGGGGCGTGACAGATGGAATGACTCGCTGCGCAGTGCGATTTTCCACGGAATGGAAATCATTCTGCACAACAGAACATTTCAGCACTACTTCATCATGCGAAACAAATTGCCAGGGCCTCTACTTCTACGGCAAAACAAGATTAATCACTGCGTACCCTAAACACGCAAGAAAATCAAAAGAAGACTGAAATGAATTTTGCTAGCGTTGCTTTGATAGGTTCAGCTAACAGCTCTCTGTAGTTTTCGTGCCAAGATCCAGCTGACCTAGATTCAATTATTTCTCCAATTCTGCTGATTTTTCCAACAGCAGGTAATTAAGTGTGGATCCTCCACCTTGTTTTGTCGGGTACGCTGGATGTTTCAGAGCCGTGGTTGCTGAGTCAGACGGGGTGGCGCTGTGTGGCTAACTGAGATCTGGCGGCGCATCTTGACGACGCTGGTGCCTTTAGTTTGTGTGCCAGCTGCCTGCCAGGGGCCTGGCCTCATTAGCAGAATTACAGAGATCAAACGGAGCGGCCGAACGGCAGAAGAAAGAGAATCCGTTCTCCGTCTCCAAGAGGCTGGGATGAAAGGCACACACAGACAGTGAAGTGGGCAGGAGAAGATATTGTGTAACTGGCTCAGAGTTCGATGGGAGGGTGCTTTGATTCCCTGTCTGTTTGTTAGAGATGAAACGCACGTGCAGGTCTGTTGACATTCCACTCTGCTCACCCGATGGAACTCAGGTGAAGGAATACAAGCTAGAGGTCTTCGCGGATCCAAAATGACAGACCCGGACCCTAATAGATCCACGGAATTTGTTCCAAGATCGGATTGGTTTCGACCCTTTTTTAAACTAGGTTCGGGCCGCACCGCCGATCCCCTGCAGGGCCCCATGTTGTGTCTGACATCATGACTAAATGCACATTATGGAACATGTTGAAAATCAAATCTCCATAATGTGCATTTGGTCATCCGTGCATTTGACTACATATATGTGCACTGGGGGCTAGTGCTGCACAATTAATCGAAAAAAGATCGTGATCTCGATTCATACACCTATGCAATCTCGATTTTAAATTATGACGATTTTTTTTTCAATTAAATGTTTTATTTATTTTTGTATTAATTTTTTGCTTAATATTTTTATATTTACAAGATAATTGTGTGAGAATCGTGTGAGAATCGTGATCTCAATTCTTATGGAGGAAAATCGTGATTCACATTTGAGCAAGAATCGTGCAGCACTACTGGGGGCCCCCCCAAGGGCTACTGTGGTCCACCAACCGACCGATGGACCCACTCACCCACCCATTTGGCAATTGGAGTATAGGATTGGTAAAAGTTTCTGTCCACCAGCGTGGAGGTTTTGGGTACGAATCCACTGCGGTGCATTCCAACTCTGTAAAGCGTCTATCTATACGAACACACTTCTGTGGTCGGGGGAGGGAAGCCAGGCGGGGAGAGGGTGATATCATTGCACGTATGTCTACAACCTGTCAGCAGGCAGTGTTGGGCGGGAGGAGTAGGACGAAGGGCTCTACGTCCTCCCGGTGGGGTCTCCTCACTGGCAGGTGAGTCAGTAGGATGCAACAGCAGTGACAACACACAAATACGTGTGGGGGGGGAATCAATTGGCATAACGACAAAATTGGGGAGAAAAAGGGGTTAAAAAAAGACAACCAAACAAAAATGAATATAGGATGACAGACCTGAACCTGTGAAATTATTTCAGAGATCTGATTGGTTCTGACATCTATTTGTATTTTTATGATGGACCCAAACTCTAAATTTGTTCTGAAATCTGATTTCTTCCGATATATTATAAAACCCCAACTATTGGGTATTATATGGACCCGACAAACCTAATTACAATCGCTATTAAAAATGTCGTTCTACCAGCAGATGCCAGTTACTCCGTAATGGAATCTAGTAGCTGCGTAGCAGCCTACCATAAGAGACTCGCTGAAGAAGGAATCCATGATTGCGCACCTTTGATCTGCTGGCAGTCTGGCACGCATGATGTTATGATAGACATAATGTGGAAGTCCAGTTCTTAAAGAACAATAATAATAAACCTATCAAGCATTATCAAAACAAAGTCACAAAGTGCTTGACATGAAACAGAAGTAAAATTATAATACAATCAGCAATAGAATCAAATACAATTACATAAAAAAGGATTTAAAAGAAAACCCTGATTCATCTAATTCCTCAGGCAGGTCATTCCAGAGATGAGACATCCTGACAGCAAAGACACACTCACCCTTTGTCTCCCTGCCTGAGGACCTCAGACCTAGCACACAGTCATAAGGGGTAACGAACTAAACTGCAATTAGGGGCCGGGCCTTGATGATCCTTAAAAGTAATCAGAAGAACATATTTAAAAAATCCTAAAACAGGCAGACAACCAGTGCAGGGAAGTTAAAAAAGAATATGTTCTCTTCTCCTGGTTTTCTTTTTGTATTATTTCTTCTTATTATTATTATTGTCGTTTCCCTAGCAATAGCATTCTGTCCGATTTAGAGCCTAATGACAACATTACTGCAATAGTCAAAGCATGAAGAAATAAATAATGTATGATTATTCTGGTATTTTTAAAACTAAAAAGGAAAAAAAAAAGATCCAATCCTTCATACATTCCTGAGAGGATGAAAACAGACTAAACAGTGATGACAATTTGACAATTTGACAATGCAAGAAGTGATCTGGGCCAACCATGTTGCTGTTCAGTTCTGTCATTTCGGTTGAAGAAAACGACGTGACATTGAGCAGAAATTATACCTTATATTGTTATTACATTCTTCATCCTTTGCCTTATGATATGTTCCGACATTTTGCATATTAGAGTCAAGACGCTACGGCACAGGCCTGGTATTGTTTTGGGTACAGCTTATTCCTAATGACACCGTTTCTCTCTTATCATGTCTTATCATCTTAGAACTCTTGTCTGATCCCTTCTTTTTCGTTCGTTTGTGGCAGAACTACTTAACCACCGATCTGTGTGTCTAATGTACTTCTCCCCATTATTATGTAACTAAGGCACAACCACCACCACCTCGAAATAATGTCTCCGACTCCTTTTCCCTCATCAGTTACTGAATTCTTCAACAATTCCTCCAGTCTTTGATATCTGCTTTACGGTACAACTAAACAGGACAAAGTTTTAAGGTTGTTGGGCTTCACTGAAATATACAATTGTGTACTGTGTTCATAAGGCCATGGCAGCATAAAATAAAGAAAATAAAATAAAATAAAATGATGGCATCGCTCCTTAGAGGTGAGCAATCTAGAAGAGGGTCTGTGTCTCCATGTCTATCTGGCAGTTTTTTTTTTTTTTTTTGTAACCTACCCCCGAAAATTATGGCATCGCTCCTTAGAGGTGAGCCATCTAAAAGAGGGTCTGTGTCTCCATGTCTATCTGGGAGGTTTTTTTTTTTCCTTCTACATTGTCGCTGTCAGACAGAAACCTTTTTTTTTTTGGGGGGGGCGGGGGGGGGGGGGGAGAAAAGAACCAACCGACAGTGACAAAATCTTTTATCCTTTTTGAAATCTTTAACTCAAATTTATAATGGAGCTCAAAGGGGCTCTGATCTGGCTGAAACTTTGCCGTACTTTATAGATTATGACATAGACGACGAACATCACAGATGACTGATGTCACAGCCTGGTTTTTAATGTCAACACAGTCAACGAAAAGTCCATGACCGAAAAATGCATTTATAAGTAAGTGAAACATGTGGTTTGGGACATTTCGTTGCCAATGTTGGTAGTATAAAAACCCTTGCAAATATTTCCCAGAAAACGGATATTGTCCCAATTGGGGAAATAATCATAAGTCCCATACATGTATCAGTGAGAAAGAGGCACGCACCCAGTATGATATTCTGAAGATATGAAAACTTCAAGCAAACATTCTTTGAAACCTTAAAGTCGGTTTCTTACTTTCTCACATTCTCCATACCAGATAAATATGCTTTAGGTTTAAATAGGCTTTATACATGCTTTGTTCTAAGCCATATAAATGACATCATTTGGTATGTACAGATAAACACATGTTGCATGTACTGTACATGGACACACATTT
This sequence comes from Gymnoscopelus braueri, assembly GCF_963280865.1. Taxonomy (NCBI): domain Eukaryota; kingdom Metazoa; phylum Chordata; class Actinopteri; order Myctophiformes; family Myctophidae; genus Gymnoscopelus; species Gymnoscopelus braueri. The sequence goes on along the minus strand of NC_137603.1, from coordinate 31,380,120 downwards.
TGCCATATCATTGGAAACATATTGTATAATAAAGAGGTGGCACAATTTGGAAAAGTTGAGATAAGGAGGACATATCAATTCTTAAAGACTGAAATGCTAGTTGCACTGCATTCCAGATGTCTTGTGTGATCTCTATGACCAACTGTCTCTCTGGTTGCGTGTGTAACCTACCCTGCACTAGCTTCCCACAAAATGTGATGGTATGTCCCTTTAGTTTGCCTCTGATTGCTTAATGCAGCCAAGTCTCACAGGCGGAAAATGGATTCAGTATCCAGCATCGCTTTAGAGTTATGCCCCTACCATCAGCGGGTCAAACAGCATGTTAAGTGTGGGGGAGAGTGCCTCATCTCCAAACCTCTTGGCATCTCTCATTTATCGCACAAAAGTGCTCCCTTCAGTCAAAAACATGGTCACGGATGGCCGGCCTATTTATGAATTATTTCAATGGGTTGGATCATTTGTTGGCCAGCTGATTTAAGGCCCGGTTTATGCAGGGCTGATCGATTCGGCCTTGGACTCTCCATTCATTTCATGCTTGTCAATTTGAGCCTTAAAAGAAAGCGTGGGTAGTGTATCAGCCAGGCGTTGGGGTAGCTAAAGCTCACAGTGATTAAAGGTCAAAGGTCAAATCAATAAATATGGCTATGCGTTTGTGCGTTCTGAATACATTAAGCCATTTCGTCATGTGTGTGATCGTTTTTAGCAGGTGGGGGGGGGGGGGGCAATTATACTTAACCTAACCCTTGGCCAACGGGGATTCCTCAAATACCAGTACGTTAGCTGTGCCAATGAAGTACTCTGCCACTGCCAACATTGTGCTGACTGTACATGACTATACATACAGTCTATACGCCTCAGGCGAGTCTCTCTATAATCCATGTGCTAATTACTTTAAAACTCTTTTGGCTCCTCTATCTTATGCTGCACATTATATAGTTCACGGACCCCAGAGACTCCACAACACAAGCCCTGTTAAAATTGGAAAGATTTCCAGTGCATCCCTAGTATTGCTAGTGAGTCCCAGTGAGGCTTACTGGGGCAACAGAGGGGACAGTGGAGGATTTAAAGAAGGATTTTCATTAGTAGGGGAAGATAGAGAGAGACATGATGGTGGACCAAGCCTCGGGGAGGGTTGGAGAGGAAAGCCCACCGGACGGCATCATGGCTTGACAGGAGTGGGTTGGAACATCTCACTAATGCAGACACTTCGCTAATTAAGTCCTCACTCGCTTTTAGAAACTTAATTGATAGGATAATTGGTAGTGGTGGGGTTTCTGGCTAATTACTTCTTTGGAGGGCTGTTTTTTTTACGTGGGAGGTGAAATTGCTTTTATAGGAATTGTGATGTAGAGTCATTCAACAAAGTAGGAAAAAAAAGAAAAACATAAAATTGATTGATTTTTGCACAAGAAAATGCAAGCGTATCAGATTAAAAATGAGTTACAAAGTGGTGCATCCCAAAGATTATTTCAGTAAATGTAAAGTGGACTGCTATGCATTCAGTAGACACTGAAAGGGTCAATTTGTACAGTTGCACAGTTAAATTTGAGTTAACCCATTAAGACCTGGAACGCATCTGTGTCACTTTAGATTTATTTGGCTATAAAAAAATAGCAGATCTACAAGCTCATAGCGCGGCACTCTATGAGCTTGTAGATCTGCTATTTTTGAAAAATCTAGATTTTTTTTTTATTTATTTAAAATATATATAAAATCTCGAATAAAAGTATATTTAAAAACATACAACATAAAAAAAAAATAAGAATCACCTCAGGTCTTTAACACATCAGATATATGCAGATTAGGCCTGTCCCCTGAAAGTCGACGATTCGAATAGTCAGTCGAGGACCTCCACAGTCGACGCAAAATATTTGTGTCAGTGTTTTTTTTGTTTTGTTTTTATTAATTGTTTTTATAGCGTCAGTTACTAGCTGGTTACTAGCAGTTACCTGCCGTTGACGAGTTTCAGAAATAACGTCATCCGAAGATTTCCGCCTCCGTCCACCTCTTGTTTATTGGTTTCCTGGAAATGCTTATATCTTGGGTTGACTTTTTTTCCACTGTATTCCGCGAGACATCCTATTTTCAACATCGTCTAACAAATGAAGGGATAGCTCCAGTTATATATTTATTTCTCTGGACGACGATCAGTGATCCCTTTTGTGTCTACCAACGGTCTGACAAGCGATCATAATATATATAAATGTTCTGTGGCCAGTTGGGGAGGTTGGAAAGACGTGCATTTTGCCGGTATATGCTGTTTTCAGCGTGCCTGCGACATGGAAAGTTACCTCGCGGGTGAAAATGTTTTCCTCTGGGGGTCGGCCATGGATCCTGTTTGTGTGTCCGACGATAGATTATTATGGATCTACATTTTCTGTGACCAGTTGAAAAGGTTAAATAACACGAAAACGTTGGCAGTGGGTGAGTTTATACTCTGGCAGTTAAAGAGTTAAAGTCATTTATTTTGTCTTGCACCAGCGACTACTGATCTGCAACATTGCTCTTTGACACAGTAGCGTTGTGCTCCAGACTGTATGTAGTCCTACACAGGATTGTTGTCAATTAAACCAGTTGTTCTCAAACTTTTTTATGTCAAGTACCCCCAAATTGACACTTATTAGCCCACGGACCCCCATTTGAAAATATATGCCAAGAGCCCCCATAAGAGAAGATTTTTTTTACGGCTCTAGCAGTGATTCTCAACCATTTTCGTAGAATAATTTTCATTAAACTCCCAAATCTGATTTGACTAGATAAATCCTGAGTCGGGGACAGCCCTAATGCACATACAGAGTGGATAGTTATAGATTGATATGGGTATAGGTTAGGTAATTAAAATGTCATCCTGAGAGCTGATTTGGTTTATGAATATAGTCCATTACAAATATAAATGTATAATTAATAATATAGAATAGTTAAGTGGGGGTAGGGTAAGTGATATTTGTTGGTATGTTTTTGTTAAAAAGGTTAAAGTACTATATTCTGATAGTAATCATTGCTACAGAGTGTTTGTTCGGTCACAGGGGTCTCTCCAGCTCTTTAGTAAACAGAATATAGTACATTTTCAGGTAGGTGACAACATTAAAGCCAATCAGGAGAGAGCACTGATTTGCATTTTCTATATAATAAAGAGCTGGAGAGACATGGGAGACACCTTTTGCTGAACAAACACTCTATAGCAATGAGCACTATCAGAATATAGAGCTATTTAACACTTATTTTAACAAAAGTAAATCACTTACCCTACTTTTAATATTAATTAATTAAACATGTCACTGATAAAACAAATTATTTATCATTATTTCAAAGAGGGCTTTTCTCACGTGTCACACCTGGCAATTTTCCCAAAAGCTATTGGAGACAACCTATTGCTACAATTAATAATTGCTATATGTAAACTATGTAATTAATATAATTATGGTATGAGCATGGAGGCAAAAAACGAGCATAATAAATAAGACAAGGAACACATGTTTCAAAGCCTCGGTAGGAAGCATTGTTACTTTGACAGAGCACATGCCAAGCGATCGCACGTCTGTACAAAGCTCAACAGCGTGTGCGAAACAGATAAAAGAACATTCCAGCCCACGCGGCTTCTCCGCGGTCGTGAACACGAGGATCCTTTAATGAAGAACACCCCTTTGAAAAAAAAAACACTTTTTTAATTGTCTTCAGTCCTTGAAACAGAGATGCTCATCGTTTACCTTTTCCGTGCACTTTGCACATAAATAAACCTCATCAAAAGAGTTCTACATTAAAAGGAAGGGGGAGAATATGTTAAATAGTCCAGACTCAGGCAAACAGGGAAAGGTAGGAGTGGTTCAATTGTATGCAAAGAGGGAAGCATGAAGGGGAAGTGCAGCTCCGTATGGATTTGCAGTCCCCAGGGAGGAGGAGGAGGACAGACTCCATTGCAATCTCCTCTCTCATTCTCCTCTCGGACGAAAAAAGGTGTTGGAGGCACTATGCATCTAAAGTGCCTTTAGAAATGATCAGGCCTTGACTTTGACACGAGGCTTGGCATGAAGTGAAAAACAACCGTCACTCAAAAATGGAAGAAAAAGGAGTGTGAAGATAAAGGAACCAGACAGGTTTGGAACACTGCACTGCATCTAATGGGTCCAAATTGCATATTGCTGTTTGACATAAAGTGCATGCAACATGCACTGCCTGGGTCAGAGGACTTGAACCACTTTAGCCCTATATTTATGTCGTACACAAGCGATCTACAAGCTCACAACAACGCGTCACACCATGGCACGTTTGTGAGGAGGGTCGGCTATTTTTGAACAATTTTGATGCAAGTGATCATAAATAAAAATGAAAAGAACCCGCACACTCATATGCTCCAATTAACCCATTCAATCCGGGAACACACATTTTTAGCTATAACCATTATTTTATACTTTGGTCTATTCAAAAATAGCAGATACAGTATGCAAGCTTATAGCGCGGCAGCGAGTGCTATGAGCTTGTAGATCTGCTATTTTTGGAAGAATCGTGAAAATGTGTGCAAATCTTTGAATATATATATTTTTAAAGCGAACATTTTTAAATCAAATCTTTGCTTCTGGGGGGGTCCCTGGAACAACATATTTTGAGATGGGGGTCCGCGGCCAAATACATATAATTTTGGGGGTCCTTGACATGAAAACGTTTGAGAACCACTGATATAGGCTACATATATATATATTTTTTAAAACAGTTTTAGACGACATTTGTAGAATTGTAAACATTTTCACGATTTTTCAAAAATAGCAGATCTACAAGCTCACAGCGCGGCACTCGGTGCCGCGCTGATGAGCTTGTATATCTGCTATTTTTAAATAGCCAAATAATTCTAAAATGACAGAGACGCGTTCCCGGACTGAATGGGTTAACACAATTTATCAGACATCATTTTGAGCCGAGGCTCGAAACATCGTTGAATAAATTGTATTATAGCATAATTTGTGCAGGTTCAATTATTTTCCTCATAAACTAGGTGAAATGTACCAGATCTGCAAACTAGGCATAATTTGTAAGTTATGAACTTCCAAAAACCCTTGATATTTTTGAAAAAAGCACACTGTAACCGGCAGATAGGGAGGCAAAAGCGCCCTTGTTATTGTGCCTAATCCGTGTTCTTCTGCTCATAATACATCAGACAAAAGGCAAAGACCCCTAATCATCTGCCTGCCTGCTTGCGCATCACAGGATCTATCATCTAGGAAGTCTATTAGCGGGCGTGTTGATAAGAGAAATAGGCCACAGCATTTTGACAAAACACATTGACACGCCACTTTGTTCACTGCCGAGGAGAAGCAGAATGAGAGCACCTACTGCACCCCGAAGGGGAGGAACATGTTCTCTGCGAAAACGATGAGCAGATCAACAATGAGACAGGGTGTCAAATGCAGTGGTGTGTAAAGTAACTACACTTACTCAAGTACTGTACTTATGTACAATTTTGAGGTAGGCTACTTTCTACTTTAATGGAGTATTTCCAATTTTCAATACTTTTGCTTCTACTCCATCATCAGAGGCAAATATTTTACTTTTACTCCACTACAATTAACTTTAGTTACTAGTTACTTTGCAGATATCAATGATTACATTATAAAACATACATTAACCACTTTAGCCCTATTTTAAACCTACAGTAGGCTATTTGAAAATAGCCGATCTACAAGCTCACAACGCGTCGCGTCGCATCGCAACGCGTTGTGAGCTTGTAGATCTGCTATTTTCAAACATTTTAGTACTTTTACTTTTGGTACTTTAAGTACATTTTGATACCAATACCTTTGTACTTTTACTCAAGTACATTTTTAATTCCAGACTTTTACTTGTAACAGAGTACTTCTACATTGCAGTATTGATACTTTTACTTAAGTAAAACATTTGAGTACTTTTTCCACCACTGACTGAAGACTGGAATTCAACCTTTTCCCAAAACGGGAGGTGTCAGAATCCACGACACTGCAACACTCTGTGGACAAGCAGCCTTATTGGTGGATGCCTGTGCTCGAGTCTATTGAGCACATTTTCTAGTATTATTTTTTTTGTCAGATGTTTGCTTTTATTTACAGAACAGCAGAGAGAGAGACACTGAATTGAAGAGAAGAAATGCAACACCAGCCTGAATGGAATGGAACCAGTGAAAGTGTGTTTATGTCTGTCGGCATACCATCCGGTCAGCTGCCGGCGCACACTGCCAGGCACTAGTAGCATTCCCACTCCTCCTCCTAATTCCCTCCACACTCTCCAACTGCGCTCCATCTAGCAAGAATCTGTCATGCTAGGGCCTTTTTTGCAGCCATGATTTTTTTTTTAAAACAAGGAAATGCTAATGCAACAGCATGCCTCGTTACCCGCGGCAGCTCAGCCAGCTTGCTATGTTTCAACATAGCATCCTAAATGGCCAAGCACCCACCCACCTTCCCTACCCCATCCCCCAAACCACCCGTTATCAACTGCTTTGTCATGGCACCAGTGGTGGAAAAAGTACTCACATTCTTTACTCATGTAAAAGTATCGATACTGCGATATAGAAGTACTCTGTTACAAGTACAAGTCTGGAATTCAAAATGTACTTGAGTAAAAGTACAAAAGTATTGGCATCAAAATGTACTTGAAGTACCAAAAGTAAAAGTACTCATTATGCAGAATGTCCCATTTCAAGTTTTCAAATGTATAAAAAACTATCTACAAGCTCACAATGCGTCGCGATGTGACCCATTGTGAGCTCGTAGATCTGCTATTTTCAAATGGCCGAAATGTGTATATAGGGGCTGAAGTGGTTAATGTATGTTTTGCAATAATAATCCGAATCTACAAAGTAACTAACTAAAGTTTTCAAATAATTGTATTTTGCCTCTGAGATGTAGTGGAGTAGAAGTAAAAGTATTGGATATTGGAAAATACTCAAGTAAAGTACAAATACCTCAACATTGTACTTAAGTACAGTACTTGTGTAAATGTACTTAGTTACTTTCCACCACTGCACGGCACACAGAACATTTCACTGCTCGTACACATATGAGTATATGTGACAAAGTCAGTTTGAATCTTGGGGAAAATGATTCCCTGTTATAGTCCCATGAGGGCCGACTCATTATACCCAATGCTGATGAAAGAGACCAACCTTATTACCCCCTAAAAAATAATTGCTTTTGTTTACAAACGGGAGGATTCGCTGCATTGGCAGAACATGAACAAACGAGACAGGGGGAAAAAATGTAATCGAAGCCAAAGGACAGTCCCTCCATTTCATTTGTCAAATGTTATACTTTTCTTCTCTTCATTAGCCCATTCAATCCGGGAACGGTTACGCATCTGTGTCATTTTAGATTTGGCTATTCAAAAATAGCAGATATACAAGCTCATAGCGCGTCACAGAGTGCCGCGCTATGCTGCACTAGCTTGCAGATCTGCTATTTTTGAAATCTTTGAAAATCTTTGAATATATATATATATATATATCTTTTTAAAGCGAAGATTTGTAACTCAAATCTTTACTTCTAGAGGTCCCTGGATCAAAATATTGTGATGGGGGTCCACGGCCAAATACACATAATTTGGGGGGTCCTTGATATGAAAAAGTTTGAGAACCATTGATATAGCAACATACGTTTTTTTCAAAAAAACTGTTAGGATTTAGAAGACATTTGTAAAATCCCCAGAAGCAAAGATTTGAGTTACAAATGATTGCTTTAAAATATATATATATATATATATATATATATATATTCAAGATTTGCACACATTTTCATTCAAAAAAAAAAAAAAAGCAGATCTACAAGCTCATAGCGTTGGCGCGCTATGAGCTTGTATATCTGCAATTTTTTTAAATAGCCAAAGAAATCTTAAAATGACACAGATGCGTTCCCGGTCTTAATGGGTTAGAGGAGATATAGTCGGCATGCTGGTGAGTCGTGCGTGTTCCCACTGAAGGCATGAGTTTCATCAGTCTTCACGCTGCCGGCCCACCGGGGGTTGCTGCTACAGTAGCTTCTGTCACTCATTATTAATACTTTATTCTTTAAGCCACCCTGACAACAGCGGAGGGGTCACATGGCCTTATCACTGGGCCCCCTATTCCCCCAATCAGCCACTCGTGCATATTTGCATAACCTTCTTATGCAGCGTGGTGAACTTACATCAAAGGTCTGGAACATGTTTGCTCATACTATCTCTGTGACTGTGAGAGAGCAGGGGAAGAAGGCATGCAGTGATTGAGTGTGTAGCCATGTTCCCATCTCTTCCATTCTCAAGAGTATAACACAAGTTTATTATATCACTGTAGCCTATACTGCCTACTGTATAAGGTTAGGTGGGATATATATAGTTTGATATATCATTTCGAACGATATCATTTATCATTTCAAACTATACAGTCTATTTGAATTGCCTCTCAAACGTCACAATAGTGGTGTTCAGTGTTGGTACTGGTCACCGGTGATTTGAATGTGTAATAGTAGAACACCCAGCAATCCACATCTACTTGGCCATACGAGTGATTCTGACTGTTCACATTACATTACAGTCATTTAGCAGGCACTTTTATCCAAAGCGACAACGAGTGCATTCAACATAGGTAGGCAAGGAAACTACTAATCACCATTCTCTTCTAAAACAAGCAACTAAGAGTATACCTAGCGCTAGGTAAAAGTGCAATATACCTACTTTCTTAAACAGATGAGACAAATAGGAAAATCAAATGAGCAAGAGCTAAAACAACTAATTGACAACAAGTAGCCAAAGCAAATAGGAAGGGTAGTGTTTCCTGAAGAGGTGGGTTTTCAGCCTGCGGCGAAAGATGGGCAGTGACTCTGCTGTCATGACATCAGTGGGAGTTCATTCCACCACTGTGGGGCCAGAACAGAAAAAAGCTGTGACTGTGTAGATCGGCCACAAAATGATTTGCATGAAACTTCCATAATAGTTATGAAATGTTAAACAAATGCATCTGTAATAATGTATTAATGAATCCAGGACAACAGTGGATTAATGTCACTGTCCCATGCTGAGCCTCCATCAGATCCAGCTCCATCAAGGCTCTGATGCTTGCCTTATCCCCAGCCTCTGTGACATTTCTCTGCTTGTGGACATTTCATTCTGACATATATTTGATTCATGGTTCCTGGTTACATGTGGAAATTGTATGCTAATCCACAGGCTTCTTGCATTAACACAGACATTCCAAATGTAAATATTTTCCTAAGAATAGTGGTACTATGACACCCTATAACCCTATAATAACCCTATAATAATTGTATTATTTCAAGTTTTGTCAAATTTCTATTGTATTTTTTTTGGCAGCAACATAATTATCTCACATCATACATCATGCCAGGTGTGTCATAGCAGGTTTCCAGGCTTGACAAGCATCAACCCTCAATCGTACTCCATAGATTTCTCATTTCATAGTAATTTCCTCTTGGCTGCCTGTGTACTATCCAGTAATTACTTACTTCATCATGGGCCTGCAGATAATGCTGTTGTGGTTATTATGTCATTGTTGCATATTAGCTTATTATTATTGTGTGAAGAGAAATCAATGGCCTGGCCACACTGCTATTTTCCAAGACACCACAGTTTGCAATTTGTTCGTTAAACATTAATAAAGCCTCGTCCTCACTGGCAGGATTACACGTCAAAACCACCAAAACAAAACACAAAACCGTGAGAAAAACGTCACACCTTTCCCCAGCTGTGGAAATTATTTTTATTACAATAATGGCTGATTTGACATAGCATTTTGGCACATTGCTTATGGTTACTGCACTGTATGATTTATAATTTGTGGTGCTGTTTCCCAGGTGATTTCCTGCATTGTCACGCAGCATGGACAATGACTACACTTTTGTTCCAACACTATACATTGTAAAGGTGATATAGATATGATTTCTAAGCTAGGCTTGAACACAATGTGGAGGGTTTTGCCTTCTGCATGTATTGATCTTGCAGCTGGTTATCAAAAAGTTCTCTATTTTTAACAGTCATGAGACTAAGGAGGTGTTGGCCAGTGGGCGGGCTAGTTGGCGGGCAGACCTCTGACGTCACGTTCATGTCACCATGACTCAGCCATAAGGAGTTCCCAATGCAGCTACGCCCAAATATGGAGTGTGTTGTCCAACCTCAATGTGTCGTCATGACATCAGCAAACAAATCAGTCAGCTCCATATATGGGCACAAAGGGGGGCATGCCTATGTATGGCATATACCGATGACATCAGGATCTCAATATATGGGCATAAAAGGGACAAAGACTGACAGATACAGATCTCCATATATGGGCATAAAAGGGACAAGGACTGACGGATTCAGATATTTCCATATATGGGCATATCAGTCAGATCGGCTGTGAGACGCGCAGCCCTCACCTCTAGTTTTATTAATATTTTCCTTACACCATGCACCTAATGTACATGTACATATGTTACATCTGGCACCCGGGAGCAGTATAGGTTAGCACCACAACCTGTGTCTTCCGTGAGGAAGAAGCCCACAAAATCCACGTGAGGCCTTTAAGGAGGCCCATTCAAGCAAGCCGCAAGTGGAGCATGAAGTACCACCACGGCCCAAGAAACCATCACACCAGAATGAAATGTTTGGATCGGGGGGAGTCTGGTGCAACGCTCAGGTCCTGGACCTGGTGAGATGAAGACGGAGCCAGGAGGTCATCCACAGAGCCTAGTCCCTCCACATGCCAGAGCCTCTCCTCTCCCCCAGCCCCGGCAGAGTAGTTCCGGAGAAGCGGATTGAGTGGCTCTGTCTTTCCCTAAGAGGACTGACCGTGGGACGTAAGTCGGGGGCTTGATCAACGCCGGCTGGGTCACCTGGGCGAGGGTGTATGTCGGGAGGCCCGAAACACCCGTCGACCCCAGGCACTGATGATACGTTCTTTTTCTGTTTCTTTATTCCTCTAACTCTTTCCACATGTCTTGAAACTGCAACGATGGACCTTGTATGACAAATAAGTGTTTATTGGAGTCGAGTGTCTTAATGGTAGTTAGAATGAATAATGCTACATTGCTTGATTTCATTATACTAATAATAATAATACAACAGACTTATGGAAAATCTGGGCAGGGAAATTGAATGACTAACACTTTTTTCCATCCTTAAACAACAACCACTGAAGTACCCATGAGCAAGGTACTTAACCCATTAAGACCGGGAACGCATCTGTGTCATTTTAACATTTCTTTGGCTATTCAAAAATAACAGATATACAAGCCGAGTGCCGCACTGTGAGCTTGTAGATCTGCTATTTTTGAATAAAAAACATTTTGTGCAAATATTTGAATATATATTTATTTTTAAAGGGAACATTTGTAACTCAAATCTTTGCTTCATGGGGTCCCTGGAACAAAATATTTTGAGATGGGTTCTTGACATGAAAAGGTTTGAGCGCCACTGATATAGAAACATAAGTTTTTCAAAAAACTAGCAGATCTACAAGCTCATAGCGCACTATGAGCTTGTACATCTGCTATTTTTAAATAGCCCCAAAAAAACACAAAAAAATACACACAAAAAATGTGTTCCTAATGTATTAATCCCCGACTGTTTGGGCGCAGCTGCTCGGTGGCTAATAACAGACGCCTGCGTGGTGGCAGTTCTGGGCAGCTCCCAAATGTAAATGTGTGTATGCGTAAGGCAGGGCATGCTGAACGCCAGCGTGCGTCATCAGCAAAACTCCTCTGGAGAAATAAGTGTTACAAAACGAGGACTTCTGCAAGACCTGCTGTGAATACAGGAGTCACGTACGAACATGAATCACATCCTGGGTGGCAAACGGCTCAGGTGGCAGCAGAGCAGCTGCCTGGGAAATCGGAAAAAAGGTCCCCGGTTCAACTCCCTCCCGCTCCTCCTCCTGGCGTCATGGTGAGGGTGTATACCTGAGCAAGACACCAAACTTTTTAATTGCTCCCAAAAAGCAGGTTTTTGCGGGTCTCTGGCACTGGTGTGTGGAGGGAATGGGTGAATGTGACGCATAAGCACTTTGGAGAAAAAAGGAAAAAACATAAATAAAGATCATTCGCATTCACTTGTGAACTGCGTATTAACCCATTGAGACCTGAGGCCGATTCTACAAATGTCCTCTAAATCCTAACAGTTTTCTGAAATACTTTAAGTTGCCATATCAGTGGTGCTCAAACTTTTTCATGTCAAGGACCCCCAAAATTATATGTATTTGGCCGCCGACCTCCCCATCTCAAAATATGTTGGTTCCAGGGACCAGCCAGAAGCAAAGATTTGAGTTAAAAATGTTCGCTTTAATCAGAATCAGAATCAGTTTTATTGTCACATCACAGGTTTACAAGGTAAAAAAGTGGGTGAAATTCGTTTTTGTACATCATTCCCATCGCAACGTTAATCCAAAGAAAGAAGAGGGGGGGGGGGGGGGAGAAGAAGAGGGGTGGGGGGCAAGTGGGAAGGAGATCAAAACAAGAGAACAACGGAAGGCCAGACAAGTTATCTACATATTTACAAAGTACCTGAGATGATAAAAACTAAGGTGCCTGAGCATAGCAGCAATGTATGTATACTGTGCATGATATATACTTATACTGTGCATGATATACTTATGGACGTTAAGGTGCTTAGATAAAAAAGAGCACAATAAAAGACAAAAAAAGTCAGTGCGTTATACATGGGATTAAGGTGCAAAAGGTCGATGCGTGTCCACCTAGGGTGGACTGACCCTAGTATAATCCGTATAGTATCCGTATAGTATAAAAAATATAAACTCAAAGATTTGCTCAAATTTTCACGATTGAAAAAATAAAATAAAAAGCAGATCTACAAGCTCATAGCACGGCACCGAGTGCCGCCCTATGAGCTTGTATATCTGCTATTTTTTAACAGCCAAAGAATAAAATAATGGTTATAGCTAAAATCTAAAATGACACAGATGCGTTCCCAGATTGAATGGGTTAAATACAATGCCTAGATGTGAAGGTATTGCTTTTGTTTTGAGAAATAAAGTGGCTATTGTGATTCTTTTCCCCCCCTGTGTTGCCTGTGTCTTCCTCTAGTCAGCCCCATATGTGCACCCATTCTGGATGGCGACAAGCTAGGCTTTGAAGGAAGCCTAGTACTTGTTCCATACTACAGGGTAGGGGATCAAACATGATTACTTCAGATGTGGTTGATGCAGTTTTATCTTCCAATCTGGCAAATCCCTCATTCCCATCTGTGGAAGTATGGGCAGTTTTATCATCCCATTTGGCACGGCACACACTCGCCCTGCCTCAAATCGCTGTGTTTCACTTCATAGAAATGGTATAAAAAGTATGAGGTTGGCCACATCGACATGCATTTCACATTTCGGTTTACAGATGTGACATTCCAAAGTTTCCAAAGTGTCCAAGCCTTGACACGTAGAAAGGGTGGCATTTGCCAGGTGTGGAATAGTGCCAGGTGCGAATTGGTCTCATTTCACACCTGGCAAATCAGGCACGCCAATGGGGGGGGGGGGGGGGGGACTTTACAGGGAAAGATCAGGAAAAGTGAAGAGAAGCGTGAAGAGGTCAGATATCATGTATGTGGGGTCAGCTTGGAGAAATTGCTCACCGGCAAGTGTGTTTGTTTGTTTGTGTGTGTGTGCGTGGGCGTGCATTTACGTATTTTCACATACCACACTAGTTTATGGTATGAGCACACGCTCTGTAGTACACGTGGGTCTATTTGTGCATGTGTGCACAGCACACACGTCTCTAGTCTGTACTACATGCTTGCATGGCTGTAGATGACCCAGATATGAAACATATTCAGATTTCAAAACACCATTGGGAACTGAATTTTTCATTGTGTCATATGGTCTTCAGACTTCAGGGGAAAATGAGGGCAAACGAGGGAAGTACACAGTGCAACTGCAGTACACTTCCAAGTCACTACTAACCGTGTGTCCCAAGTGAACTGGAGATGAACTAGATATCTACTCTGGGCCTTTCTTGTAACACTAATCAGCAGTTTGGAAAAGTGCTGTGTTTCCGTGGGCTCTATCACACCACTGTGACAATCCTATTAACACATTCTCTGCCAGGTATTAATTAATTAATTCATCCGCCTCTGCGTATTTACCTTATTTTGACGATCCACGGAGACCCAGGGAAGCCACGTTGTGGACACGGATGTAAACAAAAGCTGTCTGGGGGAGGGGCACGGTGGCGCAGTCGGTAGCGCTGTCACCTCACAGCTAGAAGGTCCTGGGTTCGAATCCCGCTGGGGACACTGTGGGCGCTGGGGGGCGTGTCTTCTCCTCCACGTTATCAGTGCCCATACTGGGGTTGGCGAAAGGGCCTACTCTGTGTGGAGTTTGCATGTTCTCCCCGTGTCTCCTAGGTTAGGTAATACCCTCACAAAACATGTAGTAATCCCGGTTGCTATACTGCCTCCCCCATTACGGCCGGGGCGCCTGATGGAGGGGAAAGGAACTGGTTGGAACAATTTATGCACCGTCATATGACGGTGCATAAATTGTGATGTTGTGAATTGTCTGGATCCTGGCCGCTCTCCAGGCATGATCCAAGGTGAAGGCACGAACGCAGGCAACTCAAAGTTACCGTCCAGATCGATACTGGCACATTGCAGCACATGCTGTACAGTAAACCCGTAGCCTCCGGTTTAATGGGCTACTCTGTAATGAAACTGCTGTAAGTAAAGGGGGGGGGGGGTAAAAAAAAGGTTATTCCACCTTGATAGAATTGCGGAGCGATGCAGGCAGAGCGTCTTGTGTGTACAGTAGGTGGTGTTATGACATCCACCCACAGAACAAAACAAGGAGATCACAATCACCTCTGTTCACATCCTATTGGCTCCACATCACTCCCACAACCCGCAGAATCACTGCTCTGCATCACATGTCAAGAGTGAACAGCCAGCACACACACTTACTTGAGTATTTGTGGATACTCCACTAGATTTCAAAGACAAATATTGACTCCACTACTTTTCTTGGAAAGGAAAGAGTACATTATTGTGTGAGAGAGAGAGAGGTGGGGCGGGGGGGGGGGGTTAGGAGCGAAGGATGGTATCGTTACACAGGTCAGCGTGTGCCTCCATGAAAAGAATTATAGTTCATATCTTGTGAGCCATGCTCGCCGTTGCCTTTTGTATTCAGCTCTTGTTCACTTTTCTTTTATCTTTTAATGCACCCATTCGTCTCATTGTCTAACACGGTGCTGGGGGGAGGGAAAAAAATATAAAGTGGCGACCCATTTCCTCACCGGGCTGAATAAATCACACTGTAGATCCTCTTCAGGATCCTTCAACACGTATTCATCTATAAATCCATTCTACAACCAAGCATGTTAAATCAACCTCTGAGCCAAAAAGATGTGATCGCAAGACAGGAGTTTACCCAAACTGAAATATCTAGCCCTGGCAGTTACTCAAGTAAACGTAGTGATACCACAATTTAGCAATACTTATAAAACTACAACTAAAAGGCCTGTATTCAAAATGTTAGTAAAATTACAAATGTTTTGGCACCAGTAAAAGTACTAAAACTTTCCAAAACGTTTTCACATTGGCTGCTTGACGTGTTGTGAGTTTATGGATCAGCTATTTTAATAATTGCTGAAATGTATTTAGTAATAGTGTAAGTGGATTCACTCACGTATACATTCCAAGTGTGAGTGGATCCGAGTTGTCGTTCTGCCTAGTGCCAGGCTAACCCTAACCCCTAATTAGCACTGTCTCTAACCCCCAAGAGACAGTGGGGGCAGTAGCATGCCACTTGGACACAGGCCGGGGTCTGATCAGCCTCGGTCGGGTCGCCTGGAGGAGGTTGTCTGTTGCAAGACCCGAAACACCCAGTGACTCCAGGAAACAACACTGATGCAGAGTCCTGCAACGGGCCGGGTACCCGCGGATACCCGACGGGTACCCGCGTTTGACGGGTGAAAACAGGTGACATTTTTACTTTGATAAGATCACGGGTACGGGCACGGGCGGTACTGAACTAATCGCGGGCGGGTATCATTTTATTGTGAAAATCAGAGAGCACTGTTTCCGCCCAAACAACACAGCACAGCACAACTGCATGGAGCATGCTGGTCAGTTATCTTAACCAAAAACACATTGAACATCCTGTTAAACCTTCAAATAAATAAAAAATCTGATGACGTAAACAACGACACATGTGTGCTTCGTAGATGCGCGTTCGCGCGTGGCTTAAGCTCGCTCCTCCGTCTTCACTTGATTTCTGTACAAACCTGACCACTGAATGTAGCGCTGTTGTTGAAGGCTGCTATCTTTTTCAACACACTTTTCAATAGGACTTACATTTTACACGGGTAAACGGGCGGACAACGGGTCGTTTATTTGACGGGCGGGGCGGGTCTGGTTCGTATTTTGAAATAATCACGGGTGACGGGTCGGTCTACGGATCTGAGTATTGACGGGCGGGGCGGGCGCGGGTTCTCAAAATTGGACCCGTGCAGGACTCTGCACTGATGATGTGTCCAAGTTTGTGCATCATGCAGTTGATGTTTTATTAACTAAGTATGAAATAGGGCTTATTGTGGTTAATTAATGTTTTGTAGTAATAATAATAATAATGATAATGTAAATAATAATCTAAATCTGCAAAGTTACTTAACTAGAGCAAAATTGTACTCATGTACAGTACTTGAGTACGGTAAATACTTACTTTCCACTACTGGTCAAGGACACCTGGGCAGAGATAAACATGACTCCTCTAATTATAGGATGTTGTCCACTGTGTGTGTCATCATGTGTAACATTCACACAACTACAGCCACGCAAGGTGAAACCTGCTTCACATTCACAATGACCCAAGATTGAAATCATAGTGGCTGCTTCCGTTTGTCTTGATTTCTTTTTTTTGTACATTCATTCAAGGAACAAATGAATGAATGAATGAATGACCTGAAAATGGCTATTAATCACTTTCAACCTGGGCTCCCAAAATTTTGGGCATGTCTTTATGGACAAAGAAAAAGGAATAGCACAACTATACAGAGCCCCTAAAGGGACACAGTGTTGATAATAATAACAATAATAAATAATAATAAATGTAATAATAATCATTATTGTTATTGTCATTATTATTATTATTATTTTTGACTACTATAAGCTCACAATGTGTTGCAAGTTGAAGTTTATAGGGCTTAAGTGATTAAAAGGGAATATTTTGTGTTTGTTTGTCATTGTATGCCAGTTGATGTCCATGTAAAAATGTTGTTGTTTATACAGGCCCCAAGCCAACATTATTCATCCACTTCACTGAATGAAAATAAATAAAAAATATAAACTGCGACAAAATCTGCTCTCAAGGCAGTAATCTCACTTCATCACCATCAACCAGTTTTGGCTCTGCAGACTTAGGAAACGGTGTCCCCTGTGTTGATCATATTAAATGACAGCAGTGCCTAGTCATATATTTTCCCCCATGTGTTAAATTGGATCGGGAAACTCGATTAATCATCCGAGAGGGCTACGTGTATATTTCATACATTTAGCAGTTTCTTAATATACACTTTATATTGTTTTATGATTAACTTTTATCAGCATTAATGACTAGCTCTCAAGCAGAAATATGATCCTTCAGCAGTTTAAGAACAAGGGGAAGTTTTTTTTATTTTTTATTGAGTGCTCTGGTTTTCAGGGTTATAAAAGGGTCTAAAGTCATAGAGATACATTCAGGAGTTCTAATGACTTTTATTTACAGTATCAAGGTTGTTGTGGCGAGCAGCAGTTTTGCCAAGTCCGCTTATTATAAGCAACTTATTTGGGCTAAATCCGTCCCAAGCCATCACCCGTTTGCCGTCTTGGGAGTGAGAAAATATTTTGTGGCAGGGATTTGTGTAGTTAAAATGTTTCCAAAATACTCCAAATATTTCCATTTTTTTCCTCAAGATTTTATTTTAAACCGCAGATCTACAGACGCGTTGCGAGCTCCTGTAGATCGGCTAGTTTCAAATACAGTAGCTGATACATTTTGTCACAAGTGTGTGTGATCATGCAGCCTATAGCCGCTTTTTTGGGGCATCGCTGTCACTCTTTCTGGGGATTATTTTTTGTAGACCTGCCCACTTGTTCCTCTTGCTAAATCTGGCAACAATGGCGAGCAGCCCTTGCAGTAAACAATGGGAACATGGGGGGGGACATCCAAGCTCCACATAGACACAGAGTCTGGGCTGAGGATCACACCCGGTGGCCTCTCGCTTTGAAGTGAACGGATGTAGATGAATGTTCAATAACGGTGCCATTATTTAAAATTAGCTAGCCATGTGTTTGCCCTCTGATGCAATTATGCATCAATTTTCTGTTGTGGTGGAACAGTTATTTTTTTATTGTGTGAGGTTAATGTCTCATTTGATTTCAATCTCTCCCATGAATATTGTTGTGGAGAATTGCAGGTCGACTCTTATCATTATTCATCACTGTTAGTTATTCAAATTTCAAGTCATGTATTAAACAGATGCATCTACTGTAGTGTATATGCTATGGTTTGATGTATTTTTCCTCTGGTCTCACTCCTGTAATTGGGAAGTATGTTGGCCTGCATGTTTTAGGGAACATTGTGCATCATTTGATGGAAATAATGTACCTCACTTGAAAGGCCTTGTTTGTCACACAACATTATATGGCATCGCTGTAGAAACCTTGTACTGTATGTCCAGGAACCTGTGTTTCCATGGATGCAATGTAGTTATTGTCATTGGTTGATTTTAATTATATTTAAATATGTTTAAAATCCTTTGCATCTATATTTTGGGCATTTCTCTCTCTCTGTCTCTCTCTATGTCTCTCTCTCTCTCTCTCTCTGTCTCTCTCTCTCTCTCTCTCAATAACACAACAATCTTTGTCAGAATTGGCAGGACCATCAGTAAGTCGTTTAAGTGTATTAACATCATTTGTATTGCAGTAAATTGTCATGATATTACATACATTATATACGTATAAGATTATAAAATATGATGTGATGTTAATGTAAATTAATATTAATGGTATGCATTATCTACGCGGTTCATTCCGGAGGAGCTCATATATTCCTCATGAAAATTCCCATTAACACACTGGGTAGGGGCAATATATTGAGACAAGGTTAAGGACACTTAAAGGGGGTGAATTAAAGCAATATAACTTTCATCACAGCTATTAAAACTTTCACAGGGGAATGAAAGGGTCACTTGCTTAGGAACTTTCAAATTTGGGAAGACTGAGGGAACTATGTTGTCATAACCGAGAAGGCATCTGTGTCATTTTAGATTTAAACGTTGGCTATCCAAAAATAGCAGATGTACAAGCTCACAGCAAGTCACTTCGTGCCACGCTGTGAGCTTGTACATCTGCTATTTTTGAAAAAAATCTTGAACGTGTGAGAACTACTACTCGACCACTTCGGTCTGCCGCCTCGGGGCAACTGGTTGGCGAGCTGATATATATCACTTTTTACCTTAGCGCTAGGTATGCTCTTAGTTGCTTGTTTTAGAAGAGAATGCACTTAAGACTTCTGGTGAATAGTAGTTCTCTTGCCTACCTATGTTGAATGCACTTATTGTAAGTCGCTTGGGATAAAAGTGTCTGCTAAATGACTGTAATGTACTGATTTAGAAGGTATTTGTAGAATCGGCCTCAGGTCTTAATGGGTAAAAATTGCCTAGAGGGTGGGTCGGTGGACCGTGGATGTCACAAACGTAACATCCAGACGTATGATGTGCGCTGTGGCTCCGATCCGCGCAAAAAACTTGGCACAAACACTGTTCAGGAGTCTGTCGTGACAATAGTCACGGGGCCCCTGGTGGCCAAAGGCACACCGATGATCCAATCTGCACGGATCGTAAACACTGAGAATGCAGTGGAGGAAAAAAAACAATAATTGGGGATTTGGGAAGTCCTGGGTAGTACGGAAATATCTAACATACAAAATAAAAAGGACTAGAGTAGGCTACACAGTGTTTGAAATGCATTCTGCGTGGATGTATCGTAAGATGCTCCTTTTGTAATCTGATTATGTAATCTGATTTACTTGCCACCAATCAATTTGAAAGATAAATGGCACCAAAAACCAACATACCATAACGTATGAGTACTAACTGGTATCTTAGAGTCAATATCAATAATGCTACGCCTTCAGATACATCAAGGCCATTTAAAAGAACTGTCATGTTCTGGCCAAGATTTCCAGTCATGATGACGACGTGCTTCTCCAGTTGATTAATGGTGTGTGTGTGTGTGTGTGTGTGTGTGTGTGTGTGTGTGTGTGTGTGTGTGTGGGGTGTGTGTGGGGGGGGTGTGTGTGTGTGTGTGTGTGTGTGTGTGTGTGTGTGTGTGTGTGTGTGTGTGTGTGTGTGTGTGTGTGTGTGTGCTCCACATTCTGGGAAATAGTAGTCCTATAAATACGGGCGGGAAAATGACACAGCTGCAATAACTGCCGATTTGTGGTGCAAAAACTGATGCATTGAGAGTGGCCGTGGATAAAACTATCATTGGATAGAGCTTCAAATAATACCCAAACAGAATAACAAGCTCAATACTGTAATGTGTAGAGATGCTTGGTCCAGTGGGGTCCACAATCCCAAATTCACGGGTTTAAATCCTGCTGTGAGTGTTTTTTTTGTTTAGTTTTTTTTCCCCTCCAAATGCAAGCCGCGACATTTTTTTTCTTTTTTTCTTTTGTTACTGTGTGGTTAAATTTAGGCATAGTTTTTGTTAAGGTTCAGTTGAGAAAAGGAGCCTGATTAGTTACAGTTCGTGTTGCTATTTACATGGAAGGAGGTAGTCCTAAGGCCATCCCGATTCTAAAATGTGTGCCAACCAATTAAAAAATAAAAAAAATAAAAGGGGCCTGTCCTTTGGGTAGAGCCTTTTTTTCTGAAGTTTAGGCATATTGTTTGTGAGATTAAGGTTAGGGTTTGGATTAGGGTTAGGTTTGTCAACATGCGATGTCGCAGAGTAACATGTCAAATGTTGACGTTTCAGGACTACTGACAGCTGCAAAATGTGACGCCTTTGGAGTGAGTGAGAGCGGGTTGGGAGGGAAGCGAATGTCTGTGCATGCATATAATATGAATTGCACATACAGAACATACTGTATATTTTACTGCATAAGATATCAAGAGATTGTGGTGTAATTCTTCACAAATCAGCCATGTCTAATTACAGTTGAACCATGAATATAAAAGAGGACACTGAAACATTTAAACCTTACTCAATGAGAAGTAAAAGCCTTACTTAAAGGCAATTTTAGACAAGAAGAAATGCGTTTTTTTTTTCTTTTCTTTTTTTCTCTACCAGGCAGATATTCCATTCAACCCCCTGTGTCTCTACGGGTCTGATCAGCGTCATATTTCTTGTGCACTCTATGAGCATGCCAAGGACCTCAAGTCATTTTTGTGAATTAATAATATCAATGGTTTATTCTATCGAGCTGTAAAACAGTAGGGTGCTGTTACTGTATTGTTTATGCTGACTCTGCAAGCGATATAGCGTGATATAGCGTGTATTTCTGTGATGTTTTATTTTGTTTATTTTTATGATTGCATGTATTTTTGCATGCATGTTTTCCCTTCATGAACAGGTCCCTCCTGGCTATACGGGATACGGATCCCAAGAGGCTAGAGATCGCAACTTGACATTCAGGCTAGTATATGGGATCTGTACTACTTCATCTACCCCAAAAATCACCAAATCGGTCTTCATGTCTGCGCACTTTCACTCAGTCTTTAGCCTCGTTGACTCCGGGTTGAAAGTGGTTAATTGAGCTATGCGGTCAATTTAAACAGACCATCATTATTTTTTACATGCTCTGCATTGCTCGCCGTTACCACAAAATGTCAGCACGTCAGCGACCTAACTCCCACCACCTCCCCAGCCTCCTCCTGCAGTAGCATTTAGTAGGGATGCACCGATATGGAAATTCTTGGCCGATACCGATGTTTAAAATAACAATTTAGCCGATGGCCGATACTGATACCAATATTTGTAAATTTAGTTTTTGGTTGTTATAATGTTTCTGTCATCATGTTAATGTCTTCATTATAATAATTAACACCAACATTGATTACCAAAAACGTAATATTACGTTTTTGTAAATACAACCGTGGAGTGCCATAAACGTAATATTAATTTTTTTCCACAAGAGGGCGCTCTAACGCAACTTAGGAATGATCCTAGGACCCTTTAAAAAGGGAATGGTCGGATGTAACGCCATCCCCAAAAAACGGACATGCATCCGCCCCAATGATTGGATCTTGAGAAGAAGGTCCATATCTCCATTTTTTTTTTTTTTTTGTGGTCAAAACAAGCCTTTTTCGACTGGCGATCTCTCTGCAATGGCGGATCGCGGTAGAAATGCTATCGTTCCAGTCGTTAGACGGGACCCTTGGCCATCGCCCAGACACTGTTTGTTTACATCCGGGTCCTCGTTGTGGCTTCTGCAGCTCTAAAAAGATCGCCAATAAAACGGTAAAAAATGCTGGCACTGGCTGTACCCTGTTTTAAAAAACCTCTGGCACTCAATGTGTTAACTGTTCAGAATCTGCAGAAACACAACATCATTTCCTTGATGCGTGTGTCAACGATCGTCCGCTGGACAGTGACACACACCTCAGCTGTGCTGAACTGAAAGTGACTGGAGTTAGTTAACCCATTAAGACCTGAAGCCGTCTTCTAAATCCCAACAGTTTTCTGAAAAACGTATGTTTCTAAATCAGTGGTGCTCAAACTTATTTCATGTCAAGGACCCCCAAAATGATATGTATCTCAAAATATGTAGTTCCAACTTCCAGGGACCCCACAGAAGCAAAGATTTGAGTTACAAATGTTTGCTTTAAAACAATATATATATTCAAAGATTTGCACATATTTTTTAGATTTTTTTAAAATAGCAGATCTACAAGCTCGTAGCGCGGCACTCGGTGCTGCGCTATGAGCGATGAGCGATATATCGGTGCATCCCTAGCGTCTAGGTCTTCATTGCGTCCCCATGTCACTCAATGTGGGTTCATATCATGTTCATTTTAACCCATTAAATCCGGGGACGCATCTGTGTCATTTTAGATTCCTTTGGGCTATTCAACAATAGCAGATATACAAGCTCATAGCGCGGCACCGAGTGCCGTGCTATGAGCTTGTAGATCTGAAAATTTGAGCTTGTAGATCTGAAAATTTGTGCAAATATTGGATTATTTTCTCTTTTAAGCGGACATTTGTAACTCAAATCTTTGCTTCTGGAGATCCCTGGAACTAAATGTTTTACAAATGTTCGCTTTTAAAAATATATATTCAAAGATTTTCAAGATTTTTCAAAAATAGCAGATCTACTAGCTTGTATATCTGCCATTTTTGAATAGCCAAAGAAATCTAAAATGACAGATGTGTTCCCGGAATGAAAAGGGTTAATAACGGCATAATCTTCAGGCTGTGCCCTATGAGCTGTATTATCATGTCCATGTAATAATTGTGTGTCTTTAGGCTCTGCCCTACGGGTGTTAACATGTCTATTATCGTATCCATGTAATAACTCTGTATCGTTAGGCTCCGTCTCACGGGGGTTGAGAGCTCAGAGTCAAGTCTGTGTCATGCTTGCGCAAATTTGTTCTGGAGCATGACGTTGCCGTCGGGCAGAAACCGCTTATCTCCATACTTTAACTTTTTGTGTCATTTCATAAATGAATGCTCGAAAGTCGGCGCAAAGCGACGCGTTTTGAGCTCGTCGATGTTGAGCTTGTTGATGTTTTTGAATTTGAATCCTGAAAAGTAACTGTTCTGAACATATGAGGTTTCCATCCAACAGAGGCGATGACTGAAGCGGAGCCACACCACCGAGTACAATATCACTGCACTGGGTCCCCAGAATCAGTAGGGTTCATCCTCCGGGGAGCGTGAAGGTGCACAGAAGATTCCATAGCAGTCCAGCCTTTAGTTTTTTGAGAAATCTTGTTTGGGACCAACTGCATTATGACATGATAACGTACACATTCTGAATATGAAAACAATAACTCAAAAATAGATGGGCTGGTTTTCACGAAACGTGTTGGGAATTATCATGTAGGTGGCAATGAACAGATTATTAACCATGCAGGCCTATTATGCTGTAGTTTGATTTGATTTTGATCACTGAGAAAACAACCTCAGTTTTAGTCTTAGTCAATAGCCAATATTTGTTAAACTTATAATATTCAAGCATTTTATGGTCATAATTCACCAGGAGCCTGCTTGGCTTCGTTCCCGTCTTAAAACCCTTAATATAAGGATTTTCTGAAATGTGTATGGAGAAATGAATGGGATTATTACCACCGGAACCTGTGCTGGTGAAAAACATGGCAGCGACTGTTACGCTCTATAGCATGCTTGGTAACTGTCATGTGCAGTAAGTAGTGGGAGCTGACTGCAGGTGTGGTGCTTCAGCTCAGGAATTCTTCTCCCTGCGGTCTAGTGCACAGTGGTGGAAAGTACATTTACTCAAGCACTTTACTTAACCACTTAATCCCTATGTTATACTTTATTCAAAAATAGCCAAGAAAAGAAAAAAGGGAAAAAAATACTTTTACTTTGGAAGCCGATACTTTCAAGAACAATTTTGAATACAGGCCTTTTACTTGTAGAAGGGTATTTTTTATATTGTGGTATTACCTTTACTTAAAATCTTAAGAACTTAAGAACTTGTTACACCAGCGGAAGCCATGTTTCAATCAGATTCATGTTCAGGTACCACTACCTGGGTATAAAAATTCACTCGTCCTTCACTTTGAAGGACGATGACTATTCAGGCAGTGAGTTGCCTTCCGTTTTCTGGCAAAACAAAATGTCATTCAACTAGAGGTTCGGGCCGCTATGCGGCCCGAACATCTAGTAGCCTGGCCTTCACATCTAGTAGCCTACAATATCAAGGTCAGACCCCCAGCGAATGCTTTGCGGGGGTCCTGCGAAGCATTCAATGGCACGGGGGTCCCGACGCTCTGCTCCGTTGTGCTACCCGGGGATGTGCGCTCTCTCCCACAGCCTGAAAAGCTGTTTCAGCTAAGCTATGTGTGCTAATAACAAAACAACCTGGACTCGACGGATGCACAGTTTGATATCAACTGTGTTATACTCCCCACCTGTGGGAGGCAGCAAAGTGCCGTAAGGCATCCAGTGTGGCGGAAAGTACATGAAGAAGAAGGATAGAATAGTTAAATGTGGGCTAAGTAACGAATAAAAATGTTTACTGAACAATTAAAAGTACACAATCCAAAGGCGACAGGCATGATCGATTTTTATGCGAAATGTGTGTAGGACACTAGAACATAGCAGAAACAAAGGGTCCTACCAGAATGACCCGGAAGTCCAACCACTATGCGACTGTAGATTGTGGTAGGAGAAACCACTCACAAATGTGTTATTATAGCTCATTTAAAAATATATCCCTATGAAATAATCAGTATGCTCATGATTTGTCTTATGGCTGGTTCTCAAACTTTGTTGTCTCAGGTCACCCCTGTGAATTACTTTTTCATCCAAGGCACCCCTGAATTACATTGTTGCTTTATAGAACGTTACATTTATGTCATATTATGGTACGTAAATATATAAATCTTTCCCCCTAAGATGCAGTATGTGTCACAAGGAAAACTTTAGAGAATAGTAGTTTCCATTACGACAGATTGAAAATAACTTCATACTTGACATTTAACCACTTGAACCCCATCATCCCTATATTCTGGGGGGAACATTCACCAAAAATAGCCGATCTACAAGCTCACAACGCGTCACAACGATCGGCTATTTTTGGCAAGGAGGTTTGGTGGTCTGTTTTAATTTAAGTACAGAGGGTTTAAGTGGTTAAACTGAAGTGATATTGATAAATCCCAAATATTTTCAAAGTATTCTGCAGCACCCCTGAACTTGCGTCACGGCACCCACTTTGAGAAACTCTGCTCTATGGCAAGGGTCCTTGAGGAGTTACGCGCTCGCTTGTCACTTGGAGAGTGTAGCCTGATCAGATATTTTCGCTACAGCTCTATAGAAGCTATGCAAGTATAAATGAAGCATTAGGAGTACTCTCCACTCCTTCAGCTTTTTGGAGAGCTATGTGAGGAAAGAGAGAGAGAGGAGAGAAATATTCATGCAGCTGATAAATATTCTCAAATAGCCTACCTCTCATAACGTAAGAATGCACTGGCATTGGCATGCTTTATATATATAATAACCTAACTGAGAATGAGCTGGGAATATTAAGTTGATATGTCAAGATATCACATATGTCTGTTGGACATGAGACATTAGGCTACAGTGATTCTGAGAGCTATTTACTGCCTTTGGACACCTCTTGTTTCAATGTGAGAGCTTTTGTTTACCCCATAGAATTCAATCGACTACTGAGAGAAGAGACCAGTCCAATGATCCAGGGCCCGTCTACAAACACAAATCGCTACAATTTAAGAAATGGGAGGACACTCACGCAACCTGTGAGTCACACACAAAGGCACCAAGATGTCGTTCCTCCCAGCATACAAGCTTTACCAGAGGTAATAGAAACTTGGTCGTGGTCCTCTTGAATTGTAAGAAACATCATAATTGTCTCCGCCAGGCCAAAGGCATGGCGAGAGAGTATGTTTTACCCCCTGTCCGTCCGTGTGTGTGTGTGTCCGTCCGTGTGTCCGTCTGTGAACAGCTAATCTCCCGCACCGTTGGCTTGATCGCAGCGAAGCTTTGCACACACACTCCCTGGATGCCAATTCAGAACCTCTGCCCCAAATGTTTCACATGGGCCTGTTATAGCGCCACCAGGAGGCCGATTTGTGCAAAACATATTTTTTGACAGTACTCCTTCAGATTTGATCCAAACATCACGCAAATCGGTAAACAGTATCTCTATAGTCATGTGATCAACACGGATCTGTCCGATTTTCCATATTCCATCCTAATTGGTTAAGATTGCCTTCCAAAGTTTGCAGGATTGTTTTGTTTTAAACAAAATGCCTCAAATCATGAACACAGCATGCGATTTCCTTGAAATTTTGCACGCACATTCCCACTAGGCCGAGGAAGAAATGGCACCCTTTTCACATTGGCCTGTTATAGCGCCACCAGCAGGTCTAATTTAGCAACACACATTTTTGGAACAAAATGCCTCAAATCATGAATGCAAGGTCCGATTGCCGTGAAAGGCCCAAGAAGAAATGGCACCCTTTTCACATTGGCCTATTATAGCGCCACCAGGAGGCCACAATAACCTACCTAACCTGGCGGAGACCTGTGCTCCGTGGAGCACTTTTTCTAGTTCATATTTGTTATGCAATGATGTTTTCTAATAAAACTTGGAACACATCTCCTGACATCATTATATCACATTACGGTGTCAAAATAGGGTGTTTGGTCAATTATTTGAGGGCCCCACTTGCAATATCCTCACGACGCACGGTTGGGCCCCGGGCCCACAGGTCGAGAATCATTGCGTTGTTTCCACCACTGAACTCAACTAGCACTGAATGCACCACTATGTAGAGTGGGAAGGTGTCAGAGCAAATGAATCACAAAGTCCTCATGAAAGCAAATCCCCCCCACTTCACCCCACACACCCCATGCAGCTCAGCACCGTACGTAGGGGAGTTAAAAGGAGAGCGTTTTTCGGTCCTCAGTCACTCATCCCTCCCTCCCTCACTCCCTCCGCAGCCTGGATGATGTTGACAGCTGCCTCTTACTGGGAACTGAGAAGCGGCTTGACTTTTAGGGGCTTTTGCATGAGTGGGCTGTCACCCTAGATGAGTAATCTCTTCAGTTAACACTTTCAATGTTGACGATGAGAACAGGGTCAGAGTGTGTGTGTGTGTGTGTGTGTGTGTGTGTGTGTGTGTGTGTGTGTGTGTGTGTGTGTGTGTGTGTGTGTGTGTGTGTGTGTGTGTGTGTGTGTTGATGTGAGCAGTGCATGGAGAAGGCCTTCCATTTCAAATTGTTGTGCCGATTGTTCTATACAAATAATTTCAGACAGCAGTCCTCAAGGCATGCAAAGGTTCTGCCACTTTTTAGAGGTAAAGATAAATTGAATCAATGCTCCCAACACGCTATACTGTCCTTGGCCAGTCGTGTCGGTTCTGGTCACGATGGTGATTCTACCTGCATTCATCCATTTATTTCAACACATTACGGTGCTTATGAGGAAACGGTTCCTGTTTGAAATTGGATCAGATGATATCGTCCTTCCTTCTGAAATCCGACCGTACATGTTCAGAATCTGATCCGAAATATGAGAATGGAGAGTAGGAACATCCGCAACAAAGACTAGGATCGGAGTCGCCCTCTTGACGAGGCTTGGAGTTAATGTCGGGAGTGCCTATCATTCACGAGAAGGGGGGTCCCGTATCAAGCAGACCAGTGCACAGACAAGTTATCCACGTATCCCTCTTTTATCCATCCTGCGAGACGTGTCGTGGCAAAATGTGTTTATTTATTTATTTGGTGAGCACCAAGTAACATATCCAGGTGCTCCCCTGAGAACTACACCCAAAAACGTTATGTGCACCCCTGACCATGACTTATATTTAACATTTACAATATTTGTTGATATTAATGGTATATTATCATTAAAAGTATTATTATTTGGGGGCCCACTTGCAATATCCTCCCGGCCCCAGTGGGCACAGTCCAAGCCCACAAGGTTGGGAATCGCTGCTATACGCCCATTGTTTGCACTGAAAAAAGGCATATTCATAAAGGCATTTGATTTGATTATCAATTAAAGACAAACATTTGAGCAATATAATCTTACAGCTTGCACTTCTGAGTCCTGAACATGGCCCTTAGAACCAGCCTAGCCGAAAATCCAGCCTCACACTGGGCTTTGTTGACGAAAGAGTCCTCTGTGAACAAACAAACACGGCGGCATATGGCTGTTGTTGGCCCAAATAAAGAAACTCTATCCAATGTTGTCTGGTGCTTTCTTCTTTTAGGAAAGGCAAACAAGCACTTTCTGGGACACATACTGAACAACAACCGGAAACTTCCAAAGTCCTGCGCTGAGCAAACGAACAACTTCACAGATATATATACTCGCTCAATAGTATGGGTATTGTATTTTAATGGAGCAGATGTCCATGAAGAAATGCGTCACAAGTTGACGTCAGCTCATTTTGAAAGTAAAAGAAACGGAAGCCCAGTATTCAGAGCTGCCTGATTTAAAAATATATAAATAATAATCTCTTCTCACAGGGATTCCTTTGTAATTTGTTTAGCTCATCATTTTAAACGTTGGCCATGTTTGATATGAACATCCAACATTGTGACCTTAACTCTTTGACTGCCAGAGTATTTTCATAAAGTACTCCCCCAGTGCCAGCGATTTTCGTGGTTTTTTGTTTTGTTATTTTATTATTTTATTTCCATATAGACTTGACTTGAAACTGACTTTTGAACTCATACGATCACACACCACTAGAGAGCAGCATTGATCAGCTCTCTGAGTCTCCCACAGCTCTCTCAGCCAGTGCAACAGTCATTTTCATGAAACCGGATGTGAATTGGTCTCATATTCTCTGATCGGCGAAAATTACGATGTGATACACGACGGCGATGACTGTTCGTCATCCAGACCATAGATTATAGAAAGGGAGGTCTCCGATCGTTTTTTATACTGTGTGAAAAACTGTATAAAACCCTATTCTAGCCGAAAATGACTGTGGAGAAAGAAAAAAAAAACGGAAACGGAAATCGCGTCATAAAACCGGATGCAGTGGTGGGTGAAGTAAGTGGAACCTGAAACTTATAGTGATTCATTGCAGAACAGCGTGATCAGAGATTAAACAATGAACGCGCGTCCAACGTGTCGACGGCCAACTGGACAAAGTAGCACTTGACGCGTTATCGCGTCGTCCGCAGTCAAAGAGTTAATGACCATTGTGATATTAATGACAGAAAAAAACTATGAAAAACATGATAGGCATCCTTTAACACAGCCAGAGTTCTTCTCAAAGTGGGGTCCAGGGGCCCCCAGGGGTCATTGAGGGGTCAGCTAAATTAGTTAATAATAGCATCAACATCTGTTTAACCACTTTAACTACACCTATACACATCGGCTATTTGGAAATAGCCGATCTACAACCTTGTCTGCTATTTTGAAAAATTTGGAATATTCTTTAAACATTTTAAAAACACAAATCTTGTAGGGGGGTCTCTAGCACAAAATATTCAGATGGGGGTTTGTGGTCAAATCATTCATTTGGGGTTAGGTCCTTGAAAATGAAAACATTTCAGAGCCACTGCTTTATGGCATGAGCCACCTTGAAACTTTTTGGTGAAATGACAGAACTGTCTATTCAATAATACTGGGCTTGCATATCCAGAGGCTACTGCGTCAAAGACACTAATGCTGAAGGGTATCCAGCTTGGGTTATGGAATGCTGTTCTACACAGCTCTCCCTGCCTTCTTAATCTTTACTATGTAATCAATTACCTGTAACCACCACTAATGTCAGCAAAACCTCGTAGTTGTGAGAATTTGGCTTCAATTTTGCTAACTCTTTTGGCCTTCATAGCTCTGAATTTGTCGCATTGCATAACAATCATCTGTTTTGAGCCATCATGTTCTGACACTGCATTTCTTACCTGGTCATTAAAGCAAAAGTTAAAAGTGGGTAATTCAGGGGGCTGGACCAAGGCCAGAAAGTGAGAAAACTCACCAAAGACTTGTTCGGATCAATCAATCAATCATTTTTGGGACATTTTCTGACATAGACATTTTTGCAAGTGGGTAATGTTCTGCTGTTTGTTGCATTATGATGAGTATGAGAGAGAGAGAGCTATGAAAGAAATTAGTGGTTTGTGGCATAACTACAGAACGTAAAGAAGCCCCTCTTTTTTATTTATTTTTGTTGTACATAGTGTTATATATTGTTTTTGGCTGTTTATTTTGTAATGATATTTGAACTGTGGTGCCACTATATATGCCTATGAATTAAATACCAAGGCCCTCATTGGAAACAAGTCCGCAAGGACTTTTATGAACGGACCTGTTAGACAAAGTATTTTAAATGTAACTGTGCTGTTTTACATTTTTTGCCTAATAAAATATTCAATATTCAAAACACAGTACAACTACAAATATGAATTCTCCATTGCTTGCATCAGCACTGTTCTGGACTTGTATTGGTCTGCATTGTTGTTGTTGAACTGAATCGGCACGCTCTGGTTATTGAACCACATTGAAGCAAAGCAAAGTAGGACTTATTTTAGTCAATAAAACACAAGTTTAACCAATTTACATCATGCTATATACAATATAATTAGTACATCTGTAGTGATTGAGGTGGTCAACAATACTCTTTCATTGAGAAGTGTGGACCCTGGTGTCGGGTAGGACATCAACTGGTTGACAAATGGCCAATGCTGAATGGTGTCCTGCTTGGATTATGGAATGCTGTTCTTCACAGCTCTCCCTGCCTTCTTAATTTTTACTATGTAATCAATTACCTGTAACCACCACTAATGTCAGCAAAAACCTTGTAGTTATGCACACCGTAAGAATTTGGCTTCAATGTTGCTAACTCTGTGGCCTTCATAGATCCTCTGCATTCGTCGCATTGCATAACAGCCTGTTTAAGCCATCATGTTCTGACACTGCATTTCTTACCTGTTCTAAGAAAGGCATTTTAAAGTTAAAGTTAGTGTTCTCTATTATAGTGATTTTATGGCTCAGTATGCCCTTTCCCTGATTTCCCCTTTACTCAACTAAATAGTTTTGCTTAGAAAACTGCCAGAGAAAACCTTATCTGATGCCATGAACCATGGCTAGACGTAAACAAAGCTCCTCTCCGGGCAGACAACAAACCTTGAAGTTTGTGAGCCAGAGCCCATGGCCTGGTCCTGCTCACAACGTCCCATGGCCTGTAGTGATCTGCAGTTGGCTCGTTTGTTGTGAGGCCAACCAAGGATAAACTACGGTACACGGCCTGGAGGGATGATTGCGCTGCATTTAGCTAGTCTGTTGTTAGGCCAAGCGGTCGATCAATGCTGTAACGTCATCACTCAGTGAACTGGATCACTCAGAGTCAGTCAAAGACATACAGTATATGCCTGTAGGGCTCGCCCTGCTGGTCCAGAAAAAAGGGGGGGGAAAGAAAAAGGAAAGAATGGTCCAGGTGGTATATAATGTGCCACCAGTTTGAAGCGTACTGCAGAGAACTTCAGAGTTACAATAGATTAGATGACATGGAACTCTCACCGTAACATTTGATGGGTGCATTTCATCCAAACATTCTGACAGCACCACAAGTACATACTTTTAGCAGGGGTGGTCCCACACACACACACTTTGTGTTCACATTTTTACAAATTCTTGAACACAAACAATAGAAAATGCACAAACCTGGGAAACTCAACAACAAGTATTTCAGGATACAGATCACGGGGGTACAGGAAGCATCGCCTCCTCCAAATATGGCGACTGCCAATTATCACAGACACTGAACAGAATTTTGCCAATTCCTTAGCTCTTGGCTTGGGCATTCCTGCAATCTGCAGGCCTCTCACAACTGATTTATGGACAGTACCAAGGCTTCCAAATATGAACACAAGCAGTTTACATGTGTAACCAAGCTGTATAATAGCATCCTTAAGACGTTGGTACTTAAGCACCTTGGTAAGGAATGCCTCTTCCAGACTGTGGTCAAATGTACATGCCACTTCCAAAATGGTCACTTCTCTACCGTCCTCATCAACAACATCTGGTGTAACACACACACACACACACACACACACACACACACACACACACACACACACACACACACACACACACACACACACACACACACACACACACACACACACACACACACACACACACACACACACACACACAGCTATACTTTGTACAGGATGACAATTTCATCAGTAATCCTGCTGAGGAGTAATGACACAATTTCAACGGTATGAAATTGCTGTGTAAAAATAGTGTAGCTCTAGTTCCAGCCACAGGCCAGGCACAAAGCTGTTTGGTACAAACAGACTTCAAGAGCTAGCTTCTTAATGTACTCATGGATTGGTTCCAAAACACTGTCGATCCTGATTGGATTATAGATAACTTTTTGGCAGGCATGCATACATCTGTTTTCATTCAAATGTGCAAAAAAGCATAAATCCAGGCGAAATTCAAATGGTTGTCCTTTTAGGAAAGATGTCATTAGTCTGAATATTTAATCTAGTTGATCTGCTGTCATCCAGTTATGCTTTTAAGCAGCTCCTTTTCAGCCCCAACTCACATTCACAAAGACACATTTCAATGACCACAAGATGGCTGCTTCCAAATCCTGAAGAACTGTGTGGGGAGAGTGGATGAGAAATGCTGTCCCCTCCCTCATTTGTTATAGGAGATCTACAAGCCCTCCACTTGATGGAGAACCAAAAAAGAAAAAAAAAATCCTTATGGGACAAACCACCCCAGATCTTGGCTTTAACCCATTAAGACCGGAAACGCATCTGTGTAACCACTTTATCCACATTTTATACTTTGGCTATTCAAAAATTGCAGATATACAAGCTCATAGCGCGGCACCGAGTGCCACGCTATGAGCTTGTAGATCTGCTATTTTTGAATGATTGCGAAATCTTTTGCAAATCTTTGTATATATATATTTATTTATTTTTAAAGCAAAAATGTGTAACTCTTTGCTTCTGGGGGTCCCTGGAACTAAAACTTTTGAGATGGGGGTCCGCGGCTAAATACATATAATTTTGGGGGTCCTTGACATGAAAAAGTTTGAGAACCATAGCAACATAAGTTTTTTCAAAAAACTGTTTGTAGAATCCCCAGAAGCAAAGATTTTAGTTTAAAAAAATCCCTTTAAAAAAGAATATATATATACTGTATGTATTCAAAGATTTGCAAAATTAAAAAAATAGCCCAAAGTATAAGATAATGGTTAAAGTGGTCACAGAGGAGGTGAAGAAGACTAACCTGAGAGCGATGCTGTGTTTTATTGATTTCAAAAGGGCAATTTGACCTTGAGGTGTGATGATGAAGGTATTCACGGCTTACAGTGTCCCTCCCAAACCTGCCCCGGGCCATTAGGCACACAGGTAAAAGAGTGCAGGCGGTGACCCTAGACAGCAACAGCAAGGAGTTCGACATCCTGGGGTGAAACTTGGCCTCACTATTACACCCAGGAGGTCTAACATGCCTACCTGTAGTCCTGATGGACCTAGCCTATGCAGAAATAATCTGTCTGCTATCCAACCATGTGGAACAGGCACAGGACTCAGGAGCTCTTGACCAGAGGACACAGGATATGCCAACTTAACCCATTAAGTCCTGGGGCCGATTCTATAAATGCCTTCTAAATCAGTAGTTCTCAAACGTTTTCATGTCAAGGAACCCCAAAATTATATGTATATTGGCCCGTGGGGCCCCATCTGAAAATGTTTTGTGCCAGGGACCCCCAGAGGAGAAGATTTGTGAATTTTCGAAAGATATTTTTAAAAAAGAAATGCAAAAATAGCAGATGTACAAGCTTGCAGCGCAGCACAAATTGACGCGCTGTGAGCTTGTAGATCTGCTATTTTTGAATAGCCAACGTACGCTAAAACCTAAAATGACAGACGCTTTCCCGGTTTTAATGGGTTACAGTCAGAATGAACAAACCTTCCATGAAATCTGCTTTATTAAAGATGATCTCGACACAGCTCCTGTGTAGCTGATTCTTCAAGTGTGTGTGACTGTGTGTGTGTGTGTGTGTGTGTGTGTGTGTGTGTGTGTGTGTGTGTGTGTGTGTGTGTGTGTGTGTGTGTGTGTGTGTGTGTCTCCTCACCAGTGGTGGACAAAGTACTCAACCCGAGTGCTTGAGTCAAAGTTGCTCTGTCAAATCCTTCAGTTTAAGTACTGGAGTAAGCACTTGTTTTGTGTTCAAAAGTACATGCTTTTGAAAGTAATTAATTAAGTATTCTGAAGTACATTTGCTTTTTAATATCAAAGTATTGCTGTATTAAAAATTTGAAAGTTTCACAAAAATTCTGAGACGTTCACAAATAGTGAAAATAATAGACCTTCAAGCTCAAATGCATTGTGAGCTGGTAGACCTGCTATTTTCACTAGTGTATTATTGTTTGTTTTCCTAGGGTTGCAGTCAAAAGTACAATATTCTGGGGGTTCTGCAAAACAAGCAAACAATGAAACATCAATATTAATAACAGCTCAGTAAAAAATTAATTGGCTGCAGCGAAACACAATTTCATTTATTATTAAGCTAACATTGTTTTCTTTTTTAGGCTCAGGCTATTATATCCAAAGCTCACAAACATGAACCTATATGTTAAAGTCCCACTGTGTAACATCCATTTTAGTAGTCTATTTGGGGTCAGCTTTGGTCTCCCTGTTCATATACAGACTAATTATGGTTTCGTAGATGTGTCACTTGTTTTCTCCCTTACCAACAGTCAAAGCCACCCTGGGGTACATCTTAATTACCTCTTAAATCCATGAAATGAGATGTATAATTCAGATGAGGGGGAGGAGACAGGTCATGTAATATGGATGTTGAAAACCTTGAGAAGCACTGAGGAGTGGATTGTTCAAACAGAGGTACAAACTCAGCACACTGGAGGTTAAGGTCATTTCATCTGCTACAGAGCAGATGAATGACCTTAATTCCTGCATGACATTAAGCTTTGGATATGAAATCCACTCGTGCTGCTAGAGTTTCTCGCCTGCGGGTCATAATGCTCATGGTTATATTCAAAAGTTAACCAAAGGAATCTCACCAACCACGACTGCTCTTTAAACTGCTGTTTAAATTAACATGGAATATGTCATTATTAAAGCCTGACACAACGCGCACACACACACACACACACACACACACACACACACACACACACACACACACACACACACACACACACACACACATTAATAATGTTGCTTACTGTATATACACAAGAAGTCCACCTCCAATATATCACATTTGAACCACAAGTCAGCACTGAGGTCAAGCCCTGCCCTTAGTGTATACTCACACATCCCTGCAGTTATATAGTGTATATTACACAGGGGTTGACACTAAGGTCTCAGAGGCTTTGCCCATCAGGCAAGTAAAGGTCATGTTCAACTTGTCCAAAGGTCATGACCACGTGCCACGGTGCCAGAAAAGTAAATTGTGATAGGTACATTTTGAATTACCGTTCATTTTAACACTTATTTTTTACTTTACATGTATTCTGTAGATCTGCTATTTTTTTTTAAATCATGACATTTTTTTTTTATAAATGTGATGCTATAATCAGTGGTTCTCAAACTTTTTCATGTCAAGGACCCCCAAAATGATATGTAATTTGGCCGCGGACCCCCATCTCAAAATATGTTGCTGCAGGGACCCCCCAGAAGCAAAGATCTTAGTAAAAAATGTTCGCTTTAAAACATTTATACATTCAAAGATTTGCACAAATGTTCACGATTTAAAAAGAATAGCAGATCTACAAGCTCATAGCGCGGCACTCGGTGTTGCGCTATGAGCTTGTAGATCTGCTATTTTTGAATAGCCAAAATAATGGTTAAAGTGGTTACACAGATGCGTTGCCGGTTTTAATGGGTTAATTTGGCCTTCTTTGTTTCTGGTGCCACATAACATACTGTACCATCCACGTTATTATGCTGCCGGCATCTATGTCATACCTAACAACTATTCACATATGTAAATGCTTTTGGGATGCGTGACTCATAATTTCCATATGATACAGCTCTGTGAATGCTAAGTGCAATCTCTTCCGCATGGAAAATAGTGCCAGGCAACACTCTGGTATAAACTAGGGGCCATTTGCACCAAAAGCCAACCTCTTCTTTGAACCTCCATTTATTGTGGGTTACACGCATACTGTATAGGTGACAGCTGCTTCCCACATTGCACGGCTTGTAGTGGGTTACACGCATACTGTAGGTGACAGCTGCTTCCCACAAAGCAAGCTGGCTTACAGATCAACTCACATCCCATTGAGTGGTCCACAAATGTGGTTCAACAAAAATGAATTAGATGTAGTGGAGCATTGACAGTTTTCTGGAAATAATTTTGAATTAAAAAAAAAAAGTGATAATCCCAGGCCATATAATGTAAGAAATATGGACGAAGAGAGCCCACATCAGTCTTCTATTCCAAAAGAACAGTTGGAATTGATGGCTTTTATGTCAAAGCCCAAGACCTCTAGATTGAATTTAAAAGGAAATAGAAAACTCACACACACTGTAGGATACTTGAAGTGACTAATCGACAATATAATGTTCCCTGCTGCTACGACTCCCTACCTTCAACGGCAGACACAACACAACCTAGCCTACAAACTGTAGATTCACATCAGCATTCAAGTCCTGAGCCAGAAACAGTTACTGAACATGTTTCATTGCCACACAGTCATTGGGTCCCAAATTGACAGCAATAGAGCACCGAAGTCCTGACGTCACTCGTTCATCCCCAGGTTTGCGGAAGTAATTTCTCTATGGAGAATAACATTGGGTCATCTTAGAATCGTCTCATATAAGAATTGTGGTCCAAAAATAAACACCGCGTGTCGGCGTTATTGTCAGGGAGGAGGTTCTGTATAGTTTATGATAGTCAGTCACTTATATTTGATACAGTCTGTTTCTGGCGAAAATGTAACTAATTTGGCGGAAGTAACATTAGCGTTTTCTCACCGTCAGTTGATGCTTCATATCCATAAGAGTCAACCCGCCGTGGTCATTTGTTTATTTTTGGAACACAGTTCTTATTTGACGCGATATTAAATACGTCTATGGGATTCAGAACGGGGGTGGAAAACTGCGAACCAGGTAGACAAACAAAGGATGTGTAAATTACGTCAGACTTCGGCGGTCTATAGCACAACAGCTTGAACCATTAGCATACACAGCATACAACACAAGCAGCAAAAAAAGAAAAAAGTAAAAAGGTTCCTACCTTGAGCAGTCTTCTACTTGACTTCATCAGTTGCGTAAGTGATGGCCAGGGTCAAACTTTAGGACCCATGGATAGAGAGATGAGCCCCTCTCTCTAGTTCATCCCCGGATGAGCCCTCCAGCAGCGTCTCCAGTCACGTCGATCCTCCATTACAGTACATCTGGCTAGCTCGCCAGTGCTTTCCTTTTCCTCACTGCCGCTGTCTGGGGTCATCACCTTGGCCTTCTTCTTTCGTTTATCATCGTCAGATGTCCAGCTCAATGTCGTGCAGCCATGCCCTCGTCTCAGGTCCCACATCCCCGCACTCGCACACTAAGGTGTCTGCCAGGCTCCATTTCTTCAAGGATGTTTCGAAGCAGCCAACACCAGTAAGCAGTCGGACCAGCAGGGTCCATTGCCAGGTCTTCTCCTTTGATGCCGTCTCCTGGGTCCCAGATGTAGCGGTGACAACGTGTGGGCCCAGCTGACTCCCACTCCTGCTTCCGGGATGCCGCTATCTAAGCCTTTGTCGACAGGTCCTCTGGGATATAGCTGAGCATCTCCTGTGCCAACTTGTTGTATGGGTGGTGGGACTTGAGTCTGTTTAGAGGCATGTTTCTGGGCTTTCCTTGCTAGCGCGAGCGTAGCAGCCTCTCGACGGAGGCCGGTCGGGGCAATTCCTGCGAGGACTGGCAGGCAGAACACAGGGGTGGGCGGCTATGATCCGGAGAGTGTTGTTAATTGCAGTCAATCAACCTTTTTGGCATGTGGACTTCTACACCAGGCTGAGGCACCGTATTTGGCTGCAAGGAAAACCAGGGCTTGAGTGGAGATTCGTAGTACCTGCTCTTGAACCTGTGTACATGGCTCCTAGGGTCCGGGGTAGGTTGGGAGGAACACCATAAGCCTCGAGTGTCTGAAAGAAAGAAAGCTTCAGAAAGAAAGAAAGAAAGAAATTGAAGTGAACAAGAGTCACATACATGTATAATGTACCCCGTCACAAAAACTCACCTTCAAAACACAACACAATACACAGCCTAGTGTACTGTATCCTGTCACAACATACACAGTATTGCCAGACAGTCAATGGGGCCGGGGTAAAGTTCGTTTTATTTTGGATGGTTTGGATAGTTCAACCACACAGTCTACTCAGGGCCATCAACAAAGAACTCTACTTCATTTGTTATTGTTATTTTCAATTGCTTCTAAACCAAATGAGATATTGACGCTCAACAAACTCTACATTTTGCATGTCGAATGGGATGTAGTGAGCAGTGAGCACACCCTTTAAATTCATCATTAGGGCCCAAATATCTGAATATTTTACATAGTAGTATTTTTACATTTTAGTTTTTTATTACTGTAAATTGTGTAATAATTACTGCCATAATGGTAGAACCACACTTACAAAAGAAAATGCTAATTCCTAGATTGAGCAGAGCACTTGTTATATACTGTATGCTACAGTAGACATAGACATAAATAAATAGGTACATGACTTGTTGTCCTTCAATGGTCAAGTGACAAGGGTTGTAAAATCACGCTTCTTCCAGCTCAAACATAGTCCTTCTTTTTGTCATCAAAGAAGTCGTTCATGCTTTCATTTCATCAGTTTCTCTTCCCTACACATATTTTGATTTATTTTGTCCTCGATATCTGTTTTCTTTTCCTTTTTTTAATTGCCCACATTATAAACAAGCTCTGCCCTACACCTAGAAATCTGACTAGGTCAGCCCTTGAAATACATTCGATCTTGATGTGCCATTCAGGTTGTAACACTTGCCCCAATATCACTTTCAATTAAACAATCAATATGTATTTAGGATATAAGTACATAGCCCTAGAATGGTGATATTACATACATTTCATCAGCGGTGGAAAGTAACTAAGTACTGTACTAACCTTGTGAGGCATTTTTACTTTACTTCGAGTATTTTCAATACTTTTACTTCTACTCCACTACATCTCAGAGCCAAATATTGTACTTTTTCCTCCACTACAATTATTTGAAAACTAGTTACTTTGTATATTTTTATTATTATTACAAAACACACATTAACCACTTCAGCCATATATGTAGGCCATTTTAAAATAGCAGATCTTCAAGCTCACAATGGGTCACAATGCAACACATTGCAAGCTTGTAGATCTGCCATTTTCAAAATATTTTTAATACATTTTGAACTTGTGAAATGGGACTTTCTGCACAGTGAGTACTTTCACTTTTGGTACTTTAAGTACACTTTGATGCCAATACTTTAGTGTTCTACTTAAGTAGAAAATATGAATACTTTTTCCACCACTGCTCCTATTGCAGCAACATTCAAAGTTGTAGCGTGAGCCTTTTGTACTCACCTGATAATGAATTACTTGGGTTATTGTCATCTTGTTTCACATCTATGTGACGCAGTTTGACAATTGTCACGACGATCGGCTTTCAACTGTCACAGGTGTCGCTCCCTCCTGACAACATCACGGACAACTCAACTCAGCCTCCATGAGGTGGAACCATAGGTGGAACATTACCTTATAAGTTGTTTATTTTACTATTTTACTTCCAAATTATCGGAGCTTGTATCAAACGCTTGTCTGTCTGATTGCAGCAGGGGTGAGGGGGCGGTGAGGGGGCGGAGCAACCGTAGGATTTTAAAGTAGTGGTTCTCAACCTGTGTGGGCTCACAGTGAGCTTGTAGATCGGCTATTTTCACAATGTTTATCTGTGGAACCGAGTCAAAATACCTCAACTCCTACAATTCCAAGTGCTTGTCAGAGTGTGGGGGGGGGGGTCCCCGGATCAAATATGATTATTTTGGGGGGTCCCCAGTTGAATTATGATTATTTGGGGGGGTCCCCATGTTCAAATACGATTATTTTTGGGGGTCACAGCCTGAAAAGGTTGAGAACCACTGTTTTAAAGGACCCTCTTGAACTCTGTTTAGGGAGTGTCTACCAATAACCGACAAGGAGTGACCTACTCTAGGGAGTATCTAACAATTAAGACATTATTTAGTGTCTCATTCGCCGTCTAGAATTTTATTTTTAATGTTTTGAAGACTATGTTGTCCTTTAGGATGTTGTTGTTGCCCCCATGTTTTAGTTGATAACAACTGAAAGAGAATACAGTTAAAGTGAAATAAGAAAAAAATCATAATTTTTTGTTTTATTGTGTTTGGGTTCTATTAATCTTCTTCCAGTGGAATTGTATATCAAAAATAACTTTTAGCTGAAAAAGTTACATGGTAACCTTCAATCAATCATTTCATAATGATTAATTGAGAACAATGGACCACAATAGACCACCGAAGTCTGACGTCATTTACACATCCTTTGTTTGTCTACCTGGTTCGCAGTTTTCCACCCCCGTTCTGAATCCCATAGACGTATTTAATATCGCGTCAAATAAGAACTGTGTTCCAAAAATAAACAAATGACCCCGGCGTGTTGACTCTTATGGATATGAAGCATCAACTGACGGTGAGAAAACGCTAATGTTACTTCCGCCGAATTAGTTACATTTTCGCCAGAAACAGACTGTATCAAATATAAGTGACTGACTATCATAAACGATACAGAACCTCCTCCCTGACAATATCGCCGGGACAGTTTGTTTATTTTTGGACCACAATTCTTATATGAGACGATTCTAAGATGACCCAATGTTATTCTCCATAGAGAAATTACTTCCGCAAACCTGGGGATGAACGAATGACGTCAGGACTTCGGTGGTCTATGGAAACACGCCCCTGGCAGTGGCGTAACGGAGGGGTAGCAAGTGATGCAGTGCGGGGGGGCCACCAGTAGGGGGGGCCCGCCTGCGCTGATACAAATATTTTTACAGCAAAAAAAAAGAAAAAAGTTGATTTATATTGGTCAAATAGAACCGAATTAGACCCGAATTAGACCGAATTACACCCGAATTAGACCCGAAATTTTTCGCGCGAAAGGTTGTGAATTGGTCAAATAGAACCGAATTAGACCGAATTAGACCTGAATTACACCCGAAATTTTTCGCGCGCAGGTTGAGCACGCACATGCACGCGTGCGTACGTGAAACTCCCGCGGGGAGGCCCCGTGATTCTGCGTTAAGCCACTGGCCCCTGGGGCTTTTTATGTTATTCTTTGAGCATAACCGGGGTGGCAGTGGCTCAGGGGTAGAGTGGCCGGTAGAGCGGCCGGATGATTCGATCCTTGAGCAAGACGCTGAACACATAATTGCTCCCGATGAGCAGGTTGGTGCCTTGCATGGTTTCCTCCGCCATCGGTGTGTGAA
The DNA here is from genome assembly GCF_963280865.1 of Gymnoscopelus braueri. Classification (NCBI taxonomy): domain Eukaryota; kingdom Metazoa; phylum Chordata; class Actinopteri; order Myctophiformes; family Myctophidae; genus Gymnoscopelus; species Gymnoscopelus braueri. Next base: position 31,337,991 of record NC_137603.1, on the reverse strand, counting down.
TGTGTGTGTGAATGGGTGAATGTAATGCACAATCTATGTAAAACGCTTTGGATAAAAGCGCAATACATGCACCATTTACCATTTACTACCTGTACGGTTATTAATTGTGTTAATAAAGTATTCAATCAATCAATCAATCAAAACCTTGGTGGCACAGTCAACTTTATGATTTCATTTTCATGGTCAGATTATTAGAATCCCACATTCCCCTCTTAAAGAGGGGAATGTGTAGGCCTGACATAAGTATAGTAAAGTGTAATGCATTGTTTTAAATTATTCTCAAAGTTGCATTCTTCTTTAGTGCATATTAGTTTCAATTTGAGGAAAGTGAAACTATGCACACTCAGCATGTCAAGCAATCTGTTCATTTCAAACTAAGAAAAACAACTCATTCACTCTAATCAGTAGGTCAGAGGTGATTTCTTTAGTTTGCATTGTTATTCAAGTTAACAATATAGCTGCAAGCAGCAATAAGCGGTTTCGAGGGATAAGGCAGAGGCAGGAAGAGGCAGGCAGAGAGAGAGAGAGAGCGAGCGAGAGGGAGGAAGAGAGGCAGTGAGAGAGAGAGAGAGAGGCAGAGGCAGAGAGAGAGAGAGAGAAGAAGTGAACATGCATTAATTAACAAAGTCATGATTTTTGTTCAGTACATTATATTTGGTCTGGTTAAATTGGGGTTTGAACCAGGGACCTACAGACTTGCGGGTAGACAGCCTGGAATCGTACCTGGGGCAACCAGGTGGCTCCCTAGGCAGGCTCACTAAGCACTCAGCTATTGCCGCAGTACTAACTGAGTCATTGGATAGACAGAATTGGATTTCATATGTGGTAAGTTATCATAGAGCATGGGTTGCTTATTATATACATACACGCTCATAATACGTCACATTGTAGATCGGCTGTATGTGGTTACTGTAGGTGTTGTATTAATAATTACATCTGCAAAGTAACAAGTAACTAAAGCTGTCATCTGCTGTAATTGTAGTAGAGTAGAAGTAACAAAAATGGAAAGTAAAGTAAAAGTACCTAAAAATTGTACTGTGCATTGTAAGCACTGGTATTGGTACTTGAGTAAATGTATATAGTTACTTTTCACCACCATTGAGGAGGCAATGACTGACAGGCTAGGTATCACCAGGTGCACTGATTGCTAGAGTGCAGAGGAACATGGGTTGATATTAATGGTCTTAACTCAAAATGTATATATCACACAGCTTAGATTCTTTGATTAAATCGGAGAGTGATGTAAAAAAAATCTGTCGTGTAAAAGTTGCACGTTCATGAAATGTCAGTTTCTTGTGTCTGGGTAGCTCAGTTGGAAGAGCTCTTGACTCTGAGCCGCAAGGTCATGGGATCGAATCCTGGCAAAAGCAACACAGCATATGAGTAATCTGGTTCCCTGGTTTATAAAGCATTGTTACAGGTATAGACTCATTTGTTTGTTAATGTAGCTACCCTTTAAATGGCCATGGCCAATAACGTGGCATTGGTCACTTAAAGTTAAATATTTGAGAAACTACACATTATTTCAAAGAAAAAGCCACCAAGCCACTAATTAGTTGTGACAGGTGTAATTGGTGATGAGTGAGAGCAGGTGAGAGGGGTGGATCCAATCCATGGGAATAGAGGGACGGTTGCTGACTAGATGACTCTTTTCCCACCCTCACGCACCTTAACCTCAGTAAAACAACGACCTATACTCAAGAAACACTATTTGTAAAACTAAGAATTCCAAATGATGATCACCTCAACACATTGTTGGGGACAGGGATCGAACCAGCGACCTATGGACTCACAGGCTGCCTCTCTTCTCATTTAGCTAGAGCTATGGCGTCCCTGGTGGTGTCTGTTGATATCGATAGGTTTTTCCGTCCGTTATGAACCAAGCCTCTGTTTCGCTAACTACTGTATGAGTGTGTAAATTTCAATATCGGTGGTATTATTAATAATCAAATTAATAACCATAAATTTGGTAATTATGTGTATTTAAAATTAAGAGTCAAAAATTTAACGAGGCAAATTGATGACTTTTTAGGCTCGCATTAATTTCTCTGCTCTTAAACTCTCAAGATTAGAAACAGCAGATCTGTGGGATTGCACAGTTGCTCAGAATAGCTGTTTGGGCTGCTGGACAGTGGCTCAAATTTCACAGACTGCCTGGAGGACTGAGGATTTTAAGCAAAGTTGAATTATTACAGAACACAAACTTGTTGATGACACATAAAAATTAAGTTGCCTTTGGCCTCACGCGGGCCGCCAAATATGTAGTGTGAGGACTTCTTAATATCTAAAGGTTTACCAAGCCTCACACGGGCTGCGCCAATTATGTAGTGTGAGGACTTCTTAATAATCTAAAGGTTTACCAAGCCTCACTCACGGGGAACCAAATATGTAGTAGGCATGAGTGTGTAAATTTCAATATCGGTGGTATTATTAATAATCAAATTAATAACCATACATTTGGTAATTATGTGTAAAAATCAAAAATGTAACGAGGCACCATGAAAATCAACTTATGACTAAACACAAGCTTAATTTGTATTTAACCTTAACTTTAAACCACCAATAAAATAATGAAAGATTATAAAATAATCACTTATTATTTTATTTCAATAAATCTACCAGATCTGAAGGGGAAAACGTTCTTGTCTCGGCAGAGCCTTTTTAAGATGTGTGTCAACATATGTCAATGTTCTATAAGGAATAATAATTCAACTTGAGCAATGACCAAACTAGATTTGATATTAAAAATATATGAATTTATTCAATCAAACCTAAGCTAGGCATGCAACATTTAAGAAAAAGGAAAATCTCAACATTAAACGTAATAAAGGTTTTAGCTGGATTCAGATGGAAGCTAAACCTAACTTTAAATCCTGTAAGAAAAACAACAGTTAAATGAAATAAGACTGATATGCCATGAGCAGCTGAATTGATCTTATTCAGGAGTTGTTCCTGTGTTTACCGCACATCACAGTTGTCATGTGATGTGTTTGATGTCCAGTGATGAACGTTGTCGGTTTGTGGCAACGTGTAGTTGTAGATCCGTCCTATTGTCTCACTCAGTCCTCTGAGGAGCCAGTTGTGAGAGCTTTGAAGCAGGCTGTACTATCTTTTTAGGGATGCCTAGGCCAGGCAGGAGAGCAGTGTCGAGCAGGGTTGCCGATACGACAGCCAGTAGAGAAGAGAGGCAGCGGAGACACAACTTGGTCAGGGTCAGATCGTCTGAGGGACCCCAAGCTGTTGCGTCTGGCTTGTGGGAGAATCAGGCCTTCCAGTCACGGAGGTGCGGTGTGAAGAGTTTCCTGTCCATTCATGGAGGGCATCTTCTTCTTCGCAGTCCCTTGCTTCCTCAGAGAGGGGCTTCCTCTGTCTGGGAGCTTCCGAGTAGTCGAAGTCGTCGAAGTCTTTCGAAGTCGTCGAAGTGAAGAGGGGGGGTCACACACAGCGCTTATATACGTTGCGTGTTGACAGTAACATGAGGCTGTTGCAACACACGTGTTATTGTTTTGAAGCAAAGTGGTCCAGAGAGATGTCCATCTTGGGCAGATGAAGTCATGCACTCGTGCATTGCTCATGGCTTAAATTACACATATTCTGCAAATGTCGTGTTTATTTTATTTACACCGTTATTATAAACCATTGAATCCAGTGCAGTAAACTACGATGAATATGATGCAAATAGTATATGTCATAATTACAATCAAAATCATGATTAATGAATTGGAATGATTACATGAATGAAACATTCAAACATTATGACATGAGTGGTAACATGAATGGTTACTTGTCAATAAGTCAGAGTGTTATCTGTGGGATGATGACATAATCCAATAAAGGGGAACAGTATTATAATCCAAGAATCCTGATCCATTCTGGATTGAGTCTGTAGGGTTCCAGTGAGTCTGGTTTGGAGACAAACATCTGAAAATAGAATGTACCAAGTTTCGGTTGCACTTCAAAGTGAGCCAAACCTTGCGTTTGCAAAATGTGATGCAACTGTCATCTGTATCCATGGTCCAGTTCTGTGGGACATTCCTGAGGGTCAATAGGTCAGTTTGTGCAGCATGGGCTCCTATGTCATGTGGATTGAGCCATCAGTATGTGACAGAGAGAAGGGCACAAATGTGTCCATTTGTTCATCCAATATTGTAGGTGTGGAAACTGTATAAACAGTAATTGTGCTTCTATATCGATTGATAGTCACTACACTACTCTAGATCACTGGTTCACAAAACATTTACCAATAAAGTTTTTTTTTTGTCTCCTCGGAATGGACACTAGTGAAAATAGTCAATCTACAAGCTCACAACGCGTTGCTATCTGAAAAGTTGTGAGATTGTAGATCGGCTATTTTCACAAGAAAGTAAAAAACAACTACTTTCAAAAAAGCATTTCATGTTATTTAAAAAAAAAATGCATATGTCTGAATTAACAGGGTCATGTTTTGTACAATGCTATTTAAATGTAAACTGTAATGAGTGGGATTTAAACTGGGGACCTTTGGAACATGAGGCTAGTCTTTATTGATTATAAAGCTTAACGTTTTCACTTATGGTAAATCCGCTTGCTCACGTTTGTCGGCATAGGTCCAAAGTTCATGTGTAAAACGTTTCGTGCAGATTGCTTAAAGGTCAGAGGTCAATGTGAAAGTTGTTCGGCATGAGGAGACGCATGTGTGTATCGAAGTTTCATGGCTGTAGATCAAACAGGGCATGAGTTGTACCTGTTCAAAGTTGGCATTTTTCAATTGATTGCTACAGCGCCACCCTTTGGCCGATGGTTTTGAGTTTCAGGTCTTCGCCGTTTGGCATAGCCCTCTACCATATTATAGTACATTGTTTAGTGCACTAACTGGAGGCACCACCAGACACGAACTTACTGGGATTGGATCATTATTCGTCATACAAGAAAAAAGCAGAACAAAAAAAGGATCAAGGGTTTATTTGTCACTCACTTAATACAATATCAAAAATATTGATGGGACATGTTCAGCAAAGACAGTGATAACACAACAATGCAATATAACAACTAGGTGTTATGAAGTTAAACATACCATGATGACAGGTGTGGTATCTAATCTATAGCAGCAATCAGGAATATACAAGAAGTTAGAAGGCATACATATAAAAAGCAATTCGTACTAACTGGCTTCAACACCAGACACCACCTTACCTGTGCTTCCTAATCATTACTTTGAAAACTACATGCACCACGTGTGTGTTAACAGATTATTAAATAGTGGTCTTCAAGAGACAAGAAGGTGGCCGCACACTTGGCACTTTGGCTACCACTGTGTGCGGCCACCTTCTTGTCTCTTGAAGACCACCACTATTTAGTCTATTCTAGCGTGGGACACCACTACAAGGACTTTGGTGTGAGTAGCATTCTCGTGCAGAGTGTTAACACACTAGTGTCCCAACATCTATAACGGCAATGCGAATATACATGTAATAGGTTCATAACAGCTCAACAGACTTAATAAACAACTGCTTAAAAGAACAACAATGGGTCATCGTGTTGGATGTTTCTGATCCTTTCCGAAGAAGCGCTTGTCACAATGTTCACAATAATTTGTCATTGATGTGTGTGTGCATGACATTTTACGCTGGGCTGCTTAACTGTGTAACATTAATTCCATATTGACCAAATTAGAATTTCTCTCCAGTGTGAATTTTCTGGTGTCTTTTAAGGTTGGACATTTTAGAGAAGTGTTGACCACACTGGTCACATCCATAGGGTTTCTCTCCGGTGTGAATTCTCTGGTGATTTTTAAGGGTGGCCATCTCAGAGAAGTGTTGACCACACTGGTCACATCCATAGGGTTTCTCTCCAGTGTGAATTCTCTGGTGGTTTTTAAGGTTGGACATCACAGAGAAGTGCTGTCCACACTGGTCACATCCATAGGGTTTCTCTCCAGTGTGAATTCTCTGGTGTGTTTTAAGGGTGGCCATCTCAGAGAAGTGTTGACCACACTGGTCACATCCATAGGGTTTCTCTCCAGTGTGAATTCTCTGGTGTGTTTTAAGGGTGGACATTTTAGAGAAGTGTTGACCACACTGATCACATCCATAGGGTTTCTCTCCAGTGTGTATTCTCTGGTGTGTTTTAAGGTGGGCCGTTTGAGAGAAGTGTTGACCACACTGATCAAATCCATAGGGTTTCTCTCCAGTGTGAATTCTCTGGTGTTTTTTAAGGGTGGCCATCTCAGAGAAGTGTTGTCCAAACTGGTCACATCCATAGGGTTTCTCTCCAGTGTGAATTCTCTGATGTATTTTAAGCTTGGACATCACAGAGAAGTGCTGTCCACACTGGTCACATCCATAGGGTTTCTCTCCAGTGTGAATTCTCTGGTGTGTTTTAAGGGTGGCCATCTCAGAGAAGTGTTGACCACACTGGTCACATCCATAGGGTTTCTCTCCAGTGTGAATTCTCTGGTGTGTTTTAAGGGTGGACATTTTAGAGAAGTGTTGACCACACTGATCACATCCATAGGGTTTCTCTCCAGTGTGTATTATCTGGTGTGTTTTAAGGGTGGACATTTTAGAGAAGTGTTGACCACACTGATCACATCCATAGGGTTTCTCTCCAGTGTGTATTCTCTGGTGTGCTTTAAGGTGGGCCGTTTGAGAGAAGTGTTGACCACACTGATCACATCCATAGGGTTTCTCTCCAGTGTGAATTCTCTGGTGTTTTTTAAGGGTGGCCATCTCAGAGAAGTGTTGTCCACACTGGTCACATCCATAGGGTTTCTCTCCAGTGTGAATTCTCTGATGTATTTTAAGCTTGGATATGCAACTGAAGCGTTGTCCACACTGATCACAGCAGTGTCGTTTTGGTTTAGCCAAGCTTCTTTGTTCATTCACTGCTGGTAGCACAGGGAAGCCAGACTGATGATTCAACACTGGATTGCAGATAGACAACGAAAAAATGATTGAGAGATGGGAATATATATATATATATAATAATATAAAACTTGAAAAGTAAAGTGATAACACATTTGTGCGACTAAGCAGTGAAACTAAAAGTAGAAAGTAGGTAGAGAAAGTAACATACCATTTTCTTTGGGTCCCTCCTGTGCAGCAGAACTGTCCCTGGTTGGGTTGAGAGAGTTCATCTTCCACTGAATTCTGGAGTCCACAGTCAGATATGATCAGAAATTATTGATATCCTGGAGGAGTTGTGGATAAATTACAACTACAAACTCTTCTTATACTAGAGAGCCTGGGGTGGAGCCAGTAACTGCTTTGAATGATTGGACAAAGAGAACAATACAACCATTTCTCCACCAATCACAACCTAACATACTTCTACATGACCATACATGTGCTCCGCCCCTCCCTCCTCCCCCAGACATGCTCCATCCATGCAACCTTCTAGAAACTGTTGACTTTCTGTTACAAGAGAACCAAGAGCATCCATTTGTGGATTAATTGATTTGTAATCTTAATATAATTCAAATATATCTTAATTATTATAAGATTAATATATGAATATGACACCCTGTATTTATAAATGCATATATTATGAAATGCATGTACAGCAAATAGACAACCAGTATGTTCAGACTTAAACAATGTTGTATTCACTCATAATAAATATATGAGTGAATATGAAATAATTCTCTCATCGGAGCCAGGTCTTAAGATCAGATGTACAATGTTCTGCTTATTAACCCCATGTGTCATGGTGAGAGGTCAAGGTGCCATAGCTGACCAAATTAGATGTTCTATTGTCAAGGCATGTTTCTGTCAACGTTGTTTTCATTGAAGTATATTTAAATGTTTTGTTGTTCTAAACCCTGGTGGTGGTGGGCTGCTTTGTGAATGTAATGTGATGAATGAAGTTACCATAAACACATTACATAAATAGTTCACCCCAAACTATCTCTGATATGAAAAGTGAAATATACATCTAATTTCACCTTTTTCTGTAATGGTCATCACTGCCAGCCATTTATCATGTCCTGCTTTCATTTACAATGAACAACTCTAGTCATGTCTGTGTGGATGTGTCTCTCTCATTTCAATCTAGCTACTCAAGCAGAGCCATTAAGATAGATAGGCCATTCAAGTTCCTATTTTACGCAAATTTTACGCAAATTCCTGCAGAACAATACAACCTGGTTTGGTGACGGAATAACTGCTTGCTCTATTCTGTTCATAGTCTTCATTTTACATCACAGCATCTTCATTTATTTGGCAAACCTATTCTGTTCTCTAGAATTACAAGGTCTTTAGAAATATCTCCCACACCCACTTCACACCTGCACTGCAACATTCCTTTTGTCTTGTGAATGGTCTTTAGAAAATGACCTATATCCATGCAAATGTTGTCATTGATTACATGATGAGTCATGGTGAGACAGGAATAATTTGACCCCAAATAACAGGCTTTTGTGGATTAACATGGTCATATTTTGTTTCCAGAAGAACATTATGGAATGTTAAAGTTACACAAGTATACTAACCCTATTTAGGGGAAATCAAGGAAGGGGAGCCATCTGAGAGCTTCATGCTCAAAGTTAAACGAGTTCTGCCAGTTCTGTTAAAAATCTGTCATTTTGACAATGTATTTCACTTGAGTATAGCTACCTTCTCTTTTAGTATTTAGTCTGGTCTGATTCTCTACAGAACTCTTGTTATTGTTGTACAGTCTTACATTATGTGTAAGACTTTACAACTGTGTCTCTCACATAACAGACATTGCAGGTCTAAACCCTTGTGGTGGTGTGCTACTAGAGAATGACACATGATTGCTGAAGTTACCATCCATAGTTCACCTCAAACTATCTCGGATTTGAAAAGTAACATTTAAACCACATTGAGAATATAGTCTCAATATTGAAATATATAGTCCATTGAAGTTCCTAGAAACCTCAATTGTACGTTATTATGATCGTTCCGAATTCCTTCAGAACAATACAACCTGGTGCGCTGAAGGAACTATTGCTTGCTATATTGTATCTATAGTGTGTCATTATACATAACAACATCTTAAGTTATTTGGCTAAACCTAGTATGTTCTATATAAGTACAAGGTATGTTATTGCTTCCCTAACACCAAGTGTCTTCCATGTGATTACATTAAATTGCCAGAAACACAGTAAACCAACACATTGCAAACTGCAGCTTGACTTTAAATGTTTATTACAAACAAGTCAAAAGACACATACATAGTCCATTGTGAGTGTATATGGGGTCCACTGCTATGGCTTAAAAGTAGTCACAGAATAGTAGTAGTATTAATAGTAGTGCTAGTAGTAATCATTCAATTGTTAAATCATTTGCTATTGTGTGTATGTTAACTACAGTATTACTTTATAGAGTAAACAGTTCATGGCCAGGTTCTTGGCCACAGCAATTTAGGCACACTGTGTATTTGACAAATTAACCAGAATGTATTATAAAAGTAATTAACTAGACTAACTTTACTTCTAAAATGTGTGGACTATATAATCAACATCACTTTTTGCTTTAGGAGCAACGAGGGACCACTGCACCTTGGTTTACTCACAACAAACAGACATAAACACATTGTTGTTAGGGTTTACTTCAAAACATGTATTTGACAGAAACACAAACACTACATATTTATTAGGCTACTATGCAACTAAATGTACCAGTGATTCTCTGATGGAATTCATTCAATTTAATGTATGAATATGAAAGGCCCCAAGGTTCATTAAAGGCCATGTGCCCATCATTATTGCATGTAATGTAATCAATAGAAAGGGGTAGAACCAGCTTTGGTGAAGAACTGTTTGTTATAATGTGTTTATATGATTGGTTAGAAATGCAGCTTTTCTATGACTCTATGGCTTTTCTATGATCACAAACACACTTTTTTGTTACCATCACACTCTGACTTTTCTGGTGCGGTGTTACGTTCCAATGTGAAGTCAATCTTTAGATTTGCATTCTGGGTGATCATAAGTGGACATCTCTTAATACAGATGTAAATGCCTCAAAGAGGACAACAATCACCTCCCCTCTCAGAGGGGGAAAGAAGGGTGAACATGTTTGACACTCTTTGTTTGAACTGATCAAAGCTATGATCATGATGATCATGATGAGTCAGGCTATAAACATACAGCAAAGAGTTCACTGTATGTCTCACTTAACCACTTTGGTAGATTTAACACATCATTCATTATTAAGTCTAAATACATGTTAAGAGATTGCCTATAAACCACAAAGGAACGCAATATATACCAATATAAAAAGCATTTACAAATGAATTCCTACTCATTACATTATTATTTAATGATGAATAAAATATAGTAGAAATAATGTTTTGATGTATTTTCGATCATGTTTAAATGATTCTTAAATGTTCTACAATCATTTACCAATGTATATGAATGGTTTGTCTATTGTCTATATTATTTAATTATCATTTACAAATGTATTCAGATGGCTTATTCATGAACAATTTACTACTTACTAATACCTTATAGATACTTTTTTAACCATGGTTATAAATGATTTATTATCATTTACGGATTTAAACAAAGAGTTTGTTCATGGGTGATATCTTACTTGGAGGGTAGAGAACAAGTGGTTGACATCAACGGAACCATGTCCTCATCCCTCCCGGTGAGCTGCGGGGTTCCTCAAGGCAGCATTCTAGAGCCGTTACTGTTCCTTCTATACATTAACGACATGAATGCTGCCTGTAACTGCAAACTGTTCCTGTTCGCTGATGACTCGGCACTCCTGATCTCGGGTGAGCACAAGTTGCAAGTTGAGGAAGCTCTCAGCTCTGAACTCTCAAAAATCTGTTCCTGGCTTACCGATAACAAACTGTCACTACACCTTGGGAAAACTGAATCCATTCTTTTTGGGACCAAACATTCCCTCAGTAAGATGAAGGTAAATGACTTCAAGGTCAAAGTCGATGACACAATCATCACCAGCAAAGAAGAGATTACCTATTTGGGATGTATTCTTGACAAATACCTGACAGGTGAAAGCATGGCAACAAAGGTGGTCAAAAGAGTAAACCAGAGAACCAGATTTATGGGCAGTTTCCTCTTTTGTCAACCCCCAGGCCCAGCACAGCCACCAAGGTATGGAATAGTCTAACCCCATCCCTCAAAAAATGCAGTTCGCTGGGCCCATTCAAAACAGCCCTAAAAACTCATCTTTCTGGAGGCCAAAAGAGGAGCTAGTACCAGTTTCCCTGTAGACAGACGACCCCCCTCCCCTTTTTTGCATATATTTTTTATTTTTCATGCTTTTTTTGTACATAGTGGTATTTTTTATCTGTATTTTTATGTTGATTTTTGAACTTTTTGGTTGCTACTATATATGTCTATGAAATTAATTCAAGGACCCCAACGGAAACAAGTCCGCAAGGACATTTTTGGTCAGACCTTTTTAGAGGTATTATAAATATAACTGTGTTGTTTTACATTCTTTTGCCTAATAAAAATGTCAATCAATCAATAAATGATTCATTAACTGTCTACAAACTTCTTATAAATGTTTTATAACGGTCATTGTTATGAAGTGCTACGGTTGTTTTTATATTAACCCCTTGTATCCCAGCATCCATATTCTGGGCAGAACAATTATATTTGGGGTAGACAGAACAAATAAGTACAGAGACAAGTCAGGTCCAGTTTTCTAAGTCTGGAGGGTTTATTATAGGGTATATATATAATATAGGGTATTATAGTATATGTATATAAGCTGTTTGAACTTGTAAGATGTTTGTCATTGAATCAAGAAGAGACAAGTCTTTTAGTTTCCAAATAAGGATCAATCATCAACAATGCATCCCTCAGTTCAACATGTGTTCAACACACACACACACACACACACACACACACACACACACACACACACACACACACACACACACACACACACACACACACACACACACACACACACACACACACACACACACCACCCAATGACTTTGAATGGTCTTTATAACAAGATAAAGATAAGAAATATTTGAAAATTAAATTATTAAATAGTACATTGTTTAGTGCACTAACTGGAGGCACCACCAGACACCAACTTACTTGGATTGTATCATTATTCGTCATACAAGAAAAAAGCAGAGCAAAAAAAGGATCAATCGAGAAGGGTTTATTTGTCACTCACTTAGTACAATAACTAAAATATTGATGGGACATGTTCAGCAAAGACAATGATAACACAACAATGCAATATAACAACTAGGTGTAATGAAGTTAAACATACCATGATGACAGGTGTGGTATCTAATCTATAGCAGCAATCAGGAATATACAAGAAGTTAGAAGGCAGACATATACAAGTAAGACGCGCGAACGCTGGAAGCGAACGCAGCTCGAAAATATTGTGTATTTACGGACTTGTAATCCGTGTTATTTCACCGTGATGGGGAGAGAACATTGACATTGTGTGTGTGTGTGTGTGTGTGTGTGTGTGTGTGTGTGTGTGTGCGTGCGTGTGTGTTGCAGGCTGTTGTGCATTGTAATCAGAGCAGGCTGTTGTGCATTGTAATCAGAGCAGGCTGTTGTGCATTGTAATCAGAGCATTATGAGAGCATGAACACAGACACACAGACAGACACACACCCTGAGCAGGGTTACATAGTAAGCTCCACTTCCGCGTTCGCAAAAAAGCAATTCGTACTAACTGGCTTCAACACCAGACACCACCTTACCTGTGCTTCCTAATCATTACTTTGAAAACTACATGCACCACGTGTGTGTTAACAGATTATTAAATAGTGGTCTTCAAGAGACAAGAAGGTGGCCGCACACTTGGCACTTTGGCTACCACTGTGTGCGGCCACCTTCTTGTCTCTTGAAGACCACCACTATTTAGTCTATTCTAGCGTGGGACACCACTACAAGGTAAACCTAACTTTAAATCCTGTAAGAAAAACAACAGTTAAATGAAATAAGACTGATATGCCATGAGCAGCTGAATTGATCTTATTCAGGAGTTGTTCCTGTGTTTACCGCACATCACAGTTGTCATGTGATGTGTTTGATGTCCAGTGATGAACGTTGTCGGTTTGTGGCAACGTGTAGTTGTAGATCCGTCCTATTGTCTCACTCAGTCCTCTGAGGAGCCAGTTGTGAGAGCTTTGAAGCAGGCTGTACTATCTTTTTAGGGATGCCTAGGCCAGGCAGGAGAGCAGTGTCGAGCAGGGTTGCCGATACGACAGCCAGTAGAGAAGAGAGGCAGCGGAGACACAACTTGGTCAGGGTCAGATCGTCTGAGGGACCCCAAGCTGTTGCGTCTGGCTTGTGGGAGAATCAGGCCTTCCAGTCACGGAGGTGCGGTGTGAAGAGTTTCCTGTCCATTCATGGAGGGCATCTTCTTCTTCGCAGTCCCTTGCTTCCTCAGAGAGGGGCTTCCTCTGTCTGGGAGCTTCCGAGTAGTCGAAGTCGTCGAAGTCTTTCGAAGTCGTCGAAGTGAAGAGGGGGGGTCACACACAGCGCTTATATACGTTGCGTGTTGACAGTAACATGAGGCTGTTGCAACACACGTGTTATTGTTTTGAAGCAAAGTGGTCCAGAGAGATGTCCATCTTGGGCAGATGAAGTCATGCACTCGTGCATTGCTCATGGCTTAAATTACACATATTCTGCAAATGTCGTGTTTATTTTATTTACACCGTTATTATAAACCATTGAATCCAGTGCAGTAAACTACGATGAATATGATGCAAATAGTATATGTCATAATTACAATCAAAATCATGATTAATGAATTGGAATGATTACATGAATGAAACATTCAAACATTATGACATGAGTGGTAACATGAATGGTTACTTGTCAATAAGTCAGAGTGTTATCTGTGGGATGATGACATAATCCAATAAAGGGGAACAGTATTATAATCCAAGAATCCTGATCCATTCTGGATTGAGTCTGTAGGGTTCCAGTGAGTCTGGTTTGGAGACAAACATCTGAAAATAGAATGTACCAAGTTTCGGTTGCACTTCAAAGTGAGCCAAACCTTGCGTTTGCAAAATGTGATGCAACTGTCATCTGTATCCATGGTCCAGTTCTGTGGGACATTCCTGAGGGTCAATAGGTCAGTTTGTGCAGCATGGGCTCCTATGTCATGTGGATTGAGCCATCAGTATGTGACAGAGAGAAGGGCACAAATGTGTCCATTTGTTCATCCAATATTGTAGGTGTGGAAACTGTATAAACAGTAATTGTGCTTCTATATCGATTGATAGTCACTACACTACTCTAGATCACTGGTTCACAAAACATTTACCAATAAAGTTTTTTTTTTGTCTCCTCGGAATGGACACTAGTGAAAATAGTCAATCTACAAGCTCACAACGCGTTGCTATCTGAAAAGTTGTGAGATTGTAGATCGGCTATTTTCACAAGAAAGTAAAAAACAACTACTTTCAAAAAAGCATTTCATGTTATTTAAAAAAAAAATGCATATGTCTGAATTAACAGGGTCATGTTTTGTACAATGCTATTTAAATGTAAACTGTAATGAGTGGGATTTAAACTGGGGACCTTTGGAACATGAGGCTAGTCTTTATTGATTATAAAGCTTAACGTTTTCACTTATGGTAAATCCGCTTGCTCACGTTTGTCGGCATAGGTCCAAAGTTCATGTGTAAAACGTTTCGTGCAGATTGCTTAAAGGTCAGAGGTCAATGTGAAAGTTGTTCGGCATGAGGAGACGCATGTGTGTATCGAAGTTTCATGGCTGTAGATCAAACAGGGCATGAGTTGTACCTGTTCAAAGTTGGCATTTTTCAATTGATTGCTACAGCGCCACCCTTTGGCCGATGGTTTTGAGTTTCAGGTCTTCGCCGTTTGGCATAGCCCTCTACCATATTATAGTACATTGTTTAGTGCACTAACTGGAGGCACCACCAGACACGAACTTACTGGGATTGGATCATTATTCGTCATACAAGAAAAAAGCAGAACAAAAAAAGGATCAAGGGTTTATTTGTCACTCACTTAATACAATATCAAAAATATTGATGGGACATGTTCAGCAAAGACAGTGATAACACAACAATGCAATATAACAACTAGGTGTTATGAAGTTAAACATACCATGATGACAGGTGTGGTATCTAATCTATAGCAGCAATCAGGAATATACAAGAAGTTAGAAGGCATACATATAAAAAGCAATTCGTACTAACTGGCTTCAACACCAGACACCACCTTACCTGTGCTTCCTAATCATTACTTTGAAAACTACATGCACCACGTGTGTGTTAACAGATTATTAAATAGTGGTCTTCAAGAGACAAGAAGGTGGCCGCACACTTGGCACTTTGGCTACCACTGTGTGCGGCCACCTTCTTGTCTCTTGAAGACCACCACTATTTAGTCTATTCTAGCGTGGGACACCACTACAAGGACTTTGGTGTGAGTAGCATTCTCGTGCAGAGTGTTAACACACTAGTGTCCCAACATCTATAACGGCAATGCGAATATACATGTAATAGGTTCATAACAGCTCAACAGACTTAATAAACAACTGCTTAAAAGAACAACAATGGGTCATCGTGTTGGATGTTTCTGATCCTTTCCGAAGAAGCGCTTGTCACAATGTTCACAATAATTTGTCATTGATGTGTGTGTGCATGACATTTTACGCTGGGCTGCTTAACTGTGTAACATTAATTCCATATTGACCAAATTAGAATTTCTCTCCAGTGTGAATTTTCTGGTGTCTTTTAAGGTTGGACATTTTAGAGAAGTGTTGACCACACTGGTCACATCCATAGGGTTTCTCTCCGGTGTGAATTCTCTGGTGATTTTTAAGGGTGGCCATCTCAGAGAAGTGTTGACCACACTGGTCACATCCATAGGGTTTCTCTCCAGTGTGAATTCTCTGGTGGTTTTTAAGGTTGGACATCACAGAGAAGTGCTGTCCACACTGGTCACATCCATAGGGTTTCTCTCCAGTGTGAATTCTCTGGTGTGTTTTAAGGGTGGCCATCTCAGAGAAGTGTTGACCACACTGGTCACATCCATAGGGTTTCTCTCCAGTGTGAATTCTCTGGTGTGTTTTAAGGGTGGACATTTTAGAGAAGTGTTGACCACACTGATCACATCCATAGGGTTTCTCTCCAGTGTGTATTCTCTGGTGTGTTTTAAGGTGGGCCGTTTGAGAGAAGTGTTGACCACACTGATCAAATCCATAGGGTTTCTCTCCAGTGTGAATTCTCTGGTGTTTTTTAAGGGTGGCCATCTCAGAGAAGTGTTGTCCAAACTGGTCACATCCATAGGGTTTCTCTCCAGTGTGAATTCTCTGATGTATTTTAAGCTTGGACATCACAGAGAAGTGCTGTCCACACTGGTCACATCCATAGGGTTTCTCTCCAGTGTGAATTCTCTGGTGTGTTTTAAGGGTGGCCATCTCAGAGAAGTGTTGACCACACTGGTCACATCCATAGGGTTTCTCTCCAGTGTGAATTCTCTGGTGTGTTTTAAGGGTGGACATTTTAGAGAAGTGTTGACCACACTGATCACATCCATAGGGTTTCTCTCCAGTGTGTATTATCTGGTGTGTTTTAAGGGTGGACATTTTAGAGAAGTGTTGACCACACTGATCACATCCATAGGGTTTCTCTCCAGTGTGTATTCTCTGGTGTGCTTTAAGGTGGGCCGTTTGAGAGAAGTGTTGACCACACTGATCACATCCATAGGGTTTCTCTCCAGTGTGAATTCTCTGGTGTTTTTTAAGGGTGGCCATCTCAGAGAAGTGTTGTCCACACTGGTCACATCCATAGGGTTTCTCTCCAGTGTGAATTCTCTGATGTATTTTAAGCTTGGATATGCAACTGAAGCGTTGTCCACACTGATCACAGCAGTGTCGTTTTGGTTTAGCCAAGCTTCTTTGTTCATTCACTGCTGGTAGCACAGGGAAGCCAGACTGATGATTCAACACTGGATTGCAGATAGACAACGAAAAAATGATTGAGAGATGGGAATATATATATATATATAATAATATAAAACTTGAAAAGTAAAGTGATAACACATTTGTGCGACTAAGCAGTGAAACTAAAAGTAGAAAGTAGGTAGAGAAAGTAACATACCATTTTCTTTGGGTCCCTCCTGTGCAGCAGAACTGTCCCTGGTTGGGTTGAGAGAGTTCATCTTCCACTGAATTCTGGAGTCCACAGTCAGATATGATCAGAAATTATTGATATCCTGGAGGAGTTGTGGATAAATTACAACTACAAACTCTTCTTATACTAGAGAGCCTGGGGTGGAGCCAGTAACTGCTTTGAATGATTGGACAAAGAGAACAATACAACCATTTCTCCACCAATCACAACCTAACATACTTCTACATGACCATACATGTGCTCCGCCCCTCCCTCCTCCCCCAGACATGCTCCATCCATGCAACCTTCTAGAAACTGTTGACTTTCTGTTACAAGAGAACCAAGAGCATCCATTTGTGGATTAATTGATTTGTAATCTTAATATAATTCAAATATATCTTAATTATTATAAGATTAATATATGAATATGACACCCTGTATTTATAAATGCATATATTATGAAATGCATGTACAGCAAATAGACAACCAGTATGTTCAGACTTAAACAATGTTGTATTCACTCATAATAAATATATGAGTGAATATGAAATAATTCTCTCATCGGAGCCAGGTCTTAAGATCAGATGTACAATGTTCTGCTTATTAACCCCATGTGTCATGGTGAGAGGTCAAGGTGCCATAGCTGACCAAATTAGATGTTCTATTGTCAAGGCATGTTTCTGTCAACGTTGTTTTCATTGAAGTATATTTAAATGTTTTGTTGTTCTAAACCCTGGTGGTGGTGGGCTGCTTTGTGAATGTAATGTGATGAATGAAGTTACCATAAACACATTACATAAATAGTTCACCCCAAACTATCTCTGATATGAAAAGTGAAATATACATCTAATTTCACCTTTTTCTGTAATGGTCATCACTGCCAGCCATTTATCATGTCCTGCTTTCATTTACAATGAACAACTCTAGTCATGTCTGTGTGGATGTGTCTCTCTCATTTCAATCTAGCTACTCAAGCAGAGCCATTAAGATAGATAGGCCATTCAAGTTCCTATTTTACGCAAATTTTACGCAAATTCCTGCAGAACAATACAACCTGGTTTGGTGACGGAATAACTGCTTGCTCTATTCTGTTCATAGTCTTCATTTTACATCACAGCATCTTCATTTATTTGGCAAACCTATTCTGTTCTCTAGAATTACAAGGTCTTTAGAAATATCTCCCACACCCACTTCACACCTGCACTGCAACATTCCTTTTGTCTTGTGAATGGTCTTTAGAAAATGACCTATATCCATGCAAATGTTGTCATTGATTACATGATGAGTCATGGTGAGACAGGAATAATTTGACCCCAAATAACAGGCTTTTGTGGATTAACATGGTCATATTTTGTTTCCAGAAGAACATTATGGAATGTTAAAGTTACACAAGTATACTAACCCTATTTAGGGGAAATCAAGGAAGGGGAGCCATCTGAGAGCTTCATGCTCAAAGTTAAACGAGTTCTGCCAGTTCTGTTAAAAATCTGTCATTTTGACAATGTATTTCACTTGAGTATAGCTACCTTCTCTTTTAGTATTTAGTCTGGTCTGATTCTCTACAGAACTCTTGTTATTGTTGTACAGTCTTACATTATGTGTAAGACTTTACAACTGTGTCTCTCACATAACAGACATTGCAGGTCTAAACCCTTGTGGTGGTGTGCTACTAGAGAATGACACATGATTGCTGAAGTTACCATCCATAGTTCACCTCAAACTATCTCGGATTTGAAAAGTAACATTTAAACCACATTGAGAATATAGTCTCAATATTGAAATATATAGTCCATTGAAGTTCCTAGAAACCTCAATTGTACGTTATTATGATCGTTCCGAATTCCTTCAGAACAATACAACCTGGTGCGCTGAAGGAACTATTGCTTGCTATATTGTATCTATAGTGTGTCATTATACATAACAACATCTTAAGTTATTTGGCTAAACCTAGTATGTTCTATATAAGTACAAGGTATGTTATTGCTTCCCTAACACCAAGTGTCTTCCATGTGATTACATTAAATTGCCAGAAACACAGTAAACCAACACATTGCAAACTGCAGCTTGACTTTAAATGTTTATTACAAACAAGTCAAAAGACACATACATAGTCCATTGTGAGTGTATATGGGGTCCACTGCTATGGCTTAAAAGTAGTCACAGAATAGTAGTAGTATTAATAGTAGTGCTAGTAGTAATCATTCAATTGTTAAATCATTTGCTATTGTGTGTATGTTAACTACAGTATTACTTTATAGAGTAAACAGTTCATGGCCAGGTTCTTGGCCACAGCAATTTAGGCACACTGTGTATTTGACAAATTAACCAGAATGTATTATAAAAGTAATTAACTAGACTAACTTTACTTCTAAAATGTGTGGACTATATAATCAACATCACTTTTTGCTTTAGGAGCAACGAGGGACCACTGCACCTTGGTTTACTCACAACAAACAGACATAAACACATTGTTGTTAGGGTTTACTTCAAAACATGTATTTGACAGAAACACAAACACTACATATTTATTAGGCTACTATGCAACTAAATGTACCAGTGATTCTCTGATGGAATTCATTCAATTTAATGTATGAATATGAAAGGCCCCAAGGTTCATTAAAGGCCATGTGCCCATCATTATTGCATGTAATGTAATCAATAGAAAGGGGTAGAACCAGCTTTGGTGAAGAACTGTTTGTTATAATGTGTTTATATGATTGGTTAGAAATGCAGCTTTTCTATGACTCTATGGCTTTTCTATGATCACAAACACACTTTTTTGTTACCATCACACTCTGACTTTTCTGGTGCGGTGTTACGTTCCAATGTGAAGTCAATCTTTAGATTTGCATTCTGGGTGATCATAAGTGGACATCTCTTAATACAGATGTAAATGCCTCAAAGAGGACAACAATCACCTCCCCTCTCAGAGGGGGAAAGAAGGGTGAACATGTTTGACACTCTTTGTTTGAACTGATCAAAGCTATGATCATGATGATCATGATGAGTCAGGCTATAAACATACAGCAAAGAGTTCACTGTATGTCTCACTTAACCACTTTGGTAGATTTAACACATCATTCATTATTAAGTCTAAATACATGTTAAGAGATTGCCTATAAACCACAAAGGAACGCAATATATACCAATATAAAAAGCATTTACAAATGAATTCCTACTCATTACATTATTATTTAATGATGAATAAAATATAGTAGAAATAATGTTTTGATGTATTTTCGATCATGTTTAAATGATTCTTAAATGTTCTACAATCATTTACCAATGTATATGAATGGTTTGTCTATTGTCTATATTATTTAATTATCATTTACAAATGTATTCAGATGGCTTATTCATGAACAATTTACTACTTACTAATACCTTATAGATACTTTTTTAACCATGGTTATAAATGATTTATTATCATTTACGGATTTAAACAAAGAGTTTGTTCATGGGTGATATCTTACTTGGAGGGTAGAGAACAAGTGGTTGACATCAACGGAACCATGTCCTCATCCCTCCCGGTGAGCTGCGGGGTTCCTCAAGGCAGCATTCTAGAGCCGTTACTGTTCCTTCTATACATTAACGACATGAATGCTGCCTGTAACTGCAAACTGTTCCTGTTCGCTGATGACTCGGCACTCCTGATCTCGGGTGAGCACAAGTTGCAAGTTGAGGAAGCTCTCAGCTCTGAACTCTCAAAAATCTGTTCCTGGCTTACCGATAACAAACTGTCACTACACCTTGGGAAAACTGAATCCATTCTTTTTGGGACCAAACATTCCCTCAGTAAGATGAAGGTAAATGACTTCAAGGTCAAAGTCGATGACACAATCATCACCAGCAAAGAAGAGATTACCTATTTGGGATGTATTCTTGACAAATACCTGACAGGTGAAAGCATGGCAACAAAGGTGGTCAAAAGAGTAAACCAGAGAACCAGATTTATGGGCAGTTTCCTCTTTTGTCAACCCCCAGGCCCAGCACAGCCACCAAGGTATGGAATAGTCTAACCCCATCCCTCAAAAAATGCAGTTCGCTGGGCCCATTCAAAACAGCCCTAAAAACTCATCTTTCTGGAGGCCAAAAGAGGAGCTAGTACCAGTTTCCCTGTAGACAGACGACCCCCCTCCCCTTTTTTGCATATATTTTTTATTTTTCATGCTTTTTTTGTACATAGTGGTATTTTTTATCTGTATTTTTATGTTGATTTTTGAACTTTTTGGTTGCTACTATATATGTCTATGAAATTAATTCAAGGACCCCAACGGAAACAAGTCCGCAAGGACATTTTTGGTCAGACCTTTTTAGAGGTATTATAAATATAACTGTGTTGTTTTACATTCTTTTGCCTAATAAAAATGTCAATCAATCAATAAATGATTCATTAACTGTCTACAAACTTCTTATAAATGTTTTATAACGGTCATTGTTATGAAGTGCTACGGTTGTTTTTATATTAACCCCTTGTATCCCAGCATCCATATTCTGGGCAGAACAATTATATTTGGGGTAGACAGAACAAATAAGTACAGAGACAAGTCAGGTCCAGTTTTCTAAGTCTGGAGGGTTTATTATAGGGTATATATATAATATAGGGTATTATAGTATATGTATATAAGCTGTTTGAACTTGTAAGATGTTTGTCATTGAATCAAGAAGAGACAAGTCTTTTAGTTTCCAAATAAGGATCAATCATCAACAATGCATCCCTCAGTTCAACATGTGTTCAACACACACACACACACACACACACACACACACACACACACACACACACACACACACACACACACACACACACACACACACACACACACACACACACACACACACACACACACACACACACACACCACCCAATGACTTTGAATGGTCTTTATAACAAGATAAAGATAAGAAATATTTGAAAATTAAATTATTAAATAGTACATTGTTTAGTGCACTAACTGGAGGCACCACCAGACACCAACTTACTTGGATTGTATCATTATTCGTCATACAAGAAAAAAGCAGAGCAAAAAAAGGATCAATCGAGAAGGGTTTATTTGTCACTCACTTAGTACAATAACTAAAATATTGATGGGACATGTTCAGCAAAGACAATGATAACACAACAATGCAATATAACAACTAGGTGTAATGAAGTTAAACATACCATGATGACAGGTGTGGTATCTAATCTATAGCAGCAATCAGGAATATACAAGAAGTTAGAAGGCAGACATATACAAGTAAGACGCGCGAACGCTGGAAGCGAACGCAGCTCGAAAATATTGTGTATTTACGGACTTGTAATCCGTGTTATTTCACCGTGATGGGGAGAGAACATTGACATTGTGTGTGTGTGTGTGTGTGTGTGTGTGTGTGTGTGTGTGTGTGTGCGTGCGTGTGTGTTGCAGGCTGTTGTGCATTGTAATCAGAGCAGGCTGTTGTGCATTGTAATCAGAGCAGGCTGTTGTGCATTGTAATCAGAGCATTATGAGAGCATGAACACAGACACACAGACAGACACACACCCTGAGCAGGGTTACATAGTAAGCTCCACTTCCGCGTTCGCAAAAAAGCAATTCGTACTAACTGGCTTCAACACCAGACACCACCTTACCTGTGCTTCCTAATCATTACTTTGAAAACTACATGCACCACGTGTGTGTTAACAGATTATTAAATAGTGGTCTTCAAGAGACAAGAAGGTGGCCGCACACTTGGCACTTTGGCTACCACTGTGTGCGGCCACCTTCTTGTCTCTTGAAGACCACCACTATTTAGTCTATTCTAGCGTGGGACACCACTACAAGGACTTTGGTGTGAGTAGCATTCTTGTGCAGAGTGTTAACACACTAGTGTCCCAACATCTATAACGGCAATGCGAATATACATGTAATAGGTTCATAACAGCTCAACAGACTTAATAAACAACTGCTTAAAAGAACAACAATGGGTCATTTTAGGCTGAGCTGCTTAACTTAGTAACATTAATTCCATATTGACCAAATTAGGATTTCTCTCCAGTGTGAATTCTCTGATGTCTTTTAAGGTTGGACATCTTAGAGAAGTGTTGACCACACTGGTCACATCCATAGGGTTTCTCTCCAGTGTGAATTCTCTGGTGTTTTTTAAGGGTGGCCATCTCAGAGAAGTGTTGACCACACTGATCACATGCATAGGGTTTCTCTGCAGTGTGAATTCTCTGGTGTCTTTTAAGGTGGGCCGTTTGAGAGAAGTGTTGACCACACTGATCACATCCATATGGTTTCTCTCCAGTGTGAATTCTCTGGTGTTTTTTAAGGGTGGCCATCTCAGAGAAGTGCTGTCCACACTGGTCACATCCATAGGGTTTCTCTCCAGTGTGTATTCTCTGGTGTGTTTTAAGGTGGGCCGTTTGAGAGAAGTGTTGACCACACTGATCACATCCATAGGGTTTCTCTCCAGTGTGAATTCTCTTATGTATTTTAAGCTTGGACATGCAACTGAAGCGTTGTCCACACTGATCACAGCAGTGTCGTTTTGGTTTAGCCAAGCTTCTTTGTTCATTCACTGCTGGTAGCACAGGGAAGCCAGACTGATGATTCAACACTGGATTGCAGATGGACAAAGAAAATATGATTGAGAGATGGGAATATATATATATATATATATATATATATATATATATATATATATATATATATATATATATATACAACTGAGCAAACAGACATAAAGAGCAGGAGTGATCTACATCAAAGCTACAGGTCCTTTTTTTCAATTCAAATGAAACATAAAGTATAATATTGAGACAAGTGATGAGAACTGCTCAATTAAAAACTTGAAAAGTAAAGTGATAACCCATTTGTGCGACTAAGCAGTGAAACTAAAAGTAGAAAGTAGGTAGAGAAAGTAACATACCATTTTCTTTGGGTCCCTCCTGTGCAGCAGAACTGTCCCTGGTTGGGTTGAGAGAGTTCATCATCTTCCACTGAATTCTTGAGTCCACAGTCAGATATGATCAGAAATTATTGATATCCTGGAGGAGTTGTGGATAAATTACAACTACAAACTCTTCTTATACTAGAGAGCCTGGGGTGGAGCCAGTAACTGCTTTGAATGATTGGACAAAGAGAACAATACAACCATTTCTCCACCAATCATAACCTAACATACTTCTACATGACCATACATGTGCTCCGCCCCTCCCTCCTCCCCCAGACATGCTCCATCCATGCAACCTTCTAGAAACAGTTGACTTTCTGTTATCCATTTGTGGATTAATTGATTTGTAATCTTAACATAATTCAAATATATCTTAATTATTATAAGATTAATATAAAATATATGAATATGACACCCTGTATTTATAAATGCATATATTATGAAATGCATGTACAGCAAATAGACAACCAGTATGTTCAGACTTAAACAATGTTGTATTCACTCATAATAAATATATGAGTGAATATGAAATAATTCTCTCATCGGAGCCAGGTCTTAAGATCAGATGTACAATGTTCTGCTTATTAACCCCATGTGTCATGGTGAGAGGTCACGGTGCCATAGCTGACCAAATTAGATGTTCTATTGTCAAGGCATTTTTCTGTCAACGTTGTTTTCATTGAAGTATATTTAAATGTTTTGTTGTTCTAAACCCTGGTGGTGGTGGGCTGCTTTGTGAATGTAATGTGATGAATGAAGTTACCATAAACACATTACATAAATAGTTCACCCCAAACTATCTCTGATATGAAAAGTGAAATATACATCTAATTTCACCTTTTTCTGTAATGGTCATCACTGCCAGCCATTTATCATGTCCTGCTTTCATTTACAATGAACAACTCTAGTCATGTCTGTGTGGATGTGTCTCTCTCATTTCAATCTAGCTACTCAAGCAGAGCCATTAAGATAGTTCAGTCAGACAACTCTTAGATTGGATTAGAATATATATTTATTAGCAATATATATTTAGCAAGCTTGAGCATGGTATAGAAACAAGAGGAAGCATAGTTTGGCGTCAGGCCTCTGAATCCATTCATTCCCTGTAAGGATAACATTTTAATGAATGTTACATGCCAATTAGCATTTACAGGGAATGAATTAAACCCCCAAGGGGATCTAGAAACAGAGCCTACAGGTGGATGCCGGGGAGGCGGGTGGGATGACTTTCATGGGCAGCAGCAGAGGGAGCAAGCAAGGGCAGCAGATCCGGCAGGATCTCGGCAGCAGAGCAGCAGCAGCAGCAGCGTCGCACGTCAGAGCAGCAGAAGAGCGCAACCAGACTGAACAGGTAGGCAGAGCATTACTTATAACTCACCGACCAGGAGAAGAGTGCATGTGACTTAGTCACCTGATCGGTTAGCCCAATCCCTTGAGTTGCCTGGCCTGAACTAGCTCCATAAACTGCGCCTCATTTCAGTCAGACAACTCTTAGATTGGATTAGAATATATATTTATTAGCAATATATATTTAGCAAGCTTGAGCATGGTATAGAAACAAGAGGAAGCATAGTTTGGCGTCAGGCCTCTGAATCCATTCATTCCCTGTAAGGATAACATTTTAATGAATGTTACATGCCAATTAGCATTTACAGGGAATGAATTAAACCCCCAAAACAGCAAGAACCCCCAAAACGGCTTGAGAGCACAGGGCCTGACGCCGGACCAACCATCTGTGAGAATGGTGGAGCTCCATAATTTAACATGATATAATGACTGAGTTCCTCATCATAATTTTTTTTTTTAAATTTAACTAAACAAATGCAGCATGCACCCATGTGTTCAGCGAGCCTGATGAATCCAGGTACCCGCTGATCCCTGAATTCAGGAGTCCTAGACGGTATCCTAATATGGCGTCCACGCTGTGCCGCACCAACTCGGATTCGAAGAGGACATTCTATATTTATTTCTTTTTCAAAGAAATCTGCTATATATATATATACACATATATATATAATGAGTCATCCTATGATGAATGATAACTATTGTTTATCATCCATAATAAATAAAGTGTACTGACTATGTGTGTAAAGACGCGCTATCTTTACTTAACATCTGAATCAGTACCCAACGATACCTGAGCGGCAATTACTAATAGACTGAGCTTGATATGATTAGCCTGACTGCATAGTCATAGAAAACCCAACATTTTTTAGCGCTACCGTAGAAAACCCAACATTTTTTAACGCTGCCATAGAAAACCCAACATTTTTTAACGCTGCCATAGAAAACCCAAATCTTTTTTAACGCTGCCATAGAAACCCAACATTTTTTAACGCTGCCATAGAAACCCAACATTTTTTAACGCTGCCATAGAACCCAACATTTTTTAACGCTGCCATAGAAAGCCCAACATTTGTTAGCGCTACCAAGGAAAGCCCAACATTTTTTAGCGCTATAAATAAACCAACATTTTTTAGCACCATGACATCACCACTAAACTAAATCCCCAGCAATCCACCCGAGTTGTAATTAAAGCGTCAATAATGCTCAAGCAGCATTTATTGAATTAGCGATAGAACAGTGAGCACTCATACTCATGAGCTTTTTGCCTGCAGAATGTCATCCTTATTAACCAATATCTACGTAAGCTCCTGAGGACCATCGCCCCATAGATTTAGAGAAGCAGAAGACAAGCAGCGCTGCAGGTGTAGCTACACCAATACGGAGGATGGAGAAAGCCCGCAGCTGAGCAGATCTCTCGCAGCTTTGCAGTGAACCAGTTCAAGTTTAGGCCTACAGATGGAGAGACAAACACAATGTTATTGCAATTCTGGATTAGCCCGGCCATCTTATGACCAATTTAACCAATTTTGGGTTCATGTTGCCATTTACCGTATAGCAACATGCATTTTATATATATATATATTTTTTATTAACTATTTGAAGTTCCAGAACTTAGTCAGGATTTAGAAGGCGATTTTTTAAATCGCCTTGGTCTAAATGGGTTAAGCGCCATGTGGCAGCATGTTAGCAATTAGCATCATAGCAGTTGATGCAGAAAGAATATGGTATACAAGCTTAAATAATAGCTTGCAGAGCTTGACGCAGATTATTAGACATGTGAATAATATTAACTAACGCCGATATCCCTCTCCATCCATAGCCTAATAGATTTAGCACGAAATGCCATCTGTTGCAAGTCTGAATCGGCCCAACAGAGCCA
The DNA here is from genome assembly GCF_963280865.1 of Gymnoscopelus braueri. Lineage (NCBI taxonomy): Eukaryota > Metazoa > Chordata > Actinopteri > Myctophiformes > Myctophidae > Gymnoscopelus > Gymnoscopelus braueri. The sequence goes on along the minus strand of NC_137603.1, from coordinate 31,310,777 downwards.
GACGCCAGAGGGCTGGTAGAATTGATTTAGCAGAGTTTAGCAGCGAGGCTAGGCAGCTCAGTAGATGATGCAGCATAGGTGCCGAGAAGACATTGAGAAGCCCACATCTCAAGCAGCTCTCTCAACGCTACCTTGAGAGCCTTGTGCTGGCCCGCACAGTAGATGATGCAGCATAGTGCTGAGAACACTGCGAAGCCCACATCTCGAGCAGCTCTCTCACGCTGCCTTGAGAGCTCACAGAGCCGCCAAGAGCGTAGGTAGTTCAACCTGGAATCTAGAACCAGAAGCAGAATTATTCTTGCAATTACCATGGTAAGCCACCCTGGACGAGATGACGCCGTTATAGACCGCTGGGACAGGAATTTACTTCCTGAAGCCACTCACACATCCACAGTGAAAAGTGCGTGCTTCACTGTGGATGTGTGGGGACGCATGCTGCACGCCACTGCGCGAGTGTGGCCTCAAATCCTGACACAGTCAGTTGCACACCGCAAGCTGCTGGTTGCGCTGCAACACTCGTCACCAGTGATGAACACACCGTGATGTGGTGCCAAATATGCCGTGAGCATCCCAATCTGGCGGATAAAGCAGCGCCTTTTAACGGGGACAAAGACTTCCAGTCACCCAGCTTTTGATAAGCATGAGAAAAGCAAAGAGCCCATCAACATAGTGTAACTATTGACAGGAGCAGCCAGGATCGGAGTCCCTCTTTAACCGTCCTGCGAGATATTTCGCGGATTGGTGCGCACCAGCCAACATTGACAAATGACTGATATCTTGACTCTACTAAAGCCCCACCATCTATCCTGTTGCAATACTTTACTTCTGTAAGCTTGTTGCTCATAACATGACAACATCACTTGGCAACCAACTTTTCTATATACTGTACCATATACCTTCCACATGGAAGCAAGCATGCCATGATAGCTTGTGCTACCACAATCCAGAGCTATCCCCATAAGCAAGCCATGCTGAGTTAGCTTGTGCTACAATCAATTTGATAGCTTTACGCATGGGAAGTAAAACATGCTGTGTTTAGCTTGTGCTACCGACCATCCAAGCTTCCACATAGGAAGCAAAACAACTGAATTAGCTTGTGCTACGAACAATCCGAGCTCCCACGTGGGAAGCAAAACATGCTGTGCTAGCCTATGCTACGAACAATCCAGAGCTATCCACATAAGAAGCAACACATGCTGTGATAGCTTGTGCTAAACAATTCGCCTCCACATAGGCAAAACATGCTGTGCTAGCCTGTGCTACAACAATCTAATCTTCCACATAGAAGCAAACATGCTGAGCTAGCCTGTGCTACAAACAATCTAAAGCTTCCACATAAGGAAACATGCTGTGCTACGACAATCTAAAGCTTCTACAAGAAGCAAACTTACTGTGTTAGCCTGTGCTACAACGTCTCTACCATCTCTTATCCAAGTGTATGCAGCAAAATGAGAATCCCTTTAGCTCATCCTGATCCTTAACAAGTGTAATTTAGCAATACAAGAGCATAACAACGGTAGAAATGCAACCAATAACGTCTAATCTGCACTGCAAGTTCATTTGATTATTTCATCGTAATATGAAACGGCCTACTTTACCTCCACCACATATTAGAGCAATTGAACTGCTACATGATTTGACACTGACACTGTCACTGTTGAAGACACGAGGCCTGCAAACCTGACTTCCCCAGTATCCAAGGTGAACAGCACTCATCCCCATCGGCATTAGGCATCCCATCACCATGCATTAAGCCGGACATGGAAAAAGAAGCACAATGCAGAATATCAATAAATGCTGATAAATGACTTTGCGTGATATTGCTTTCAGTTGCTAAATGTGAGGTAGATGAATGCAGTATTAATGAGGTAGTGGCCATAGCACTAGTAGTAACTTAGCATGTTCATGATCGGCACTTTTGCAGCAATTTTTAGTACTAGCAGCATTAGTCGATTATAGCAGTGGTAGCAATGTAGTCCACATCATTAGCATAATCATGATTAGCAGACATTTTGCCAGCAATTGCAGAATGAGTAGCATTAATGCAGTAGCCTAGGAATGCAGTCAATATAATTAGCATGATCATCATGATGGCACTAGTATGAGTAGCATGCATTGACTGCAGAAACAATGTCAGCAGTTTTAGCCTAATCATGATCAGCAGTCAGTTAGTAGCAGTTGAAGAACGACTAGCATAATCTGAACAGTAGAAGCATGCAGTGAGAGCTTTAGCATAATGGAGACCATCGTGTTGATGGCAGCAATCTAGTACAATTTAGTACAGCAACTTCAGCACTAACATGAACATTGAGATGATGGCAGCAATTTAGTGCTGCAACTTTAGCATCAACATGAACAGTGAGTTTTCCTACTCTGCAAATAGATGCCAGACAGCTACACGAGAGATAACTAATTTCAATGAATTCTAGCAGCATTAACATTTAAACTGCAGTGCAACTACTTCTTGAACACTACTCACAAGTTAGCTTCCCCTCTCTCCTTCGCATGGTTAGAGAAGTGTTCGGTCATCAACTATAAGCCTCAAACAACATCCGGTGGACGAGCTCTTCAGAATAAGAGTACCGTCTAAAGCCACTGAACTATCCATGAATACAATAACTATAAATTAAGCAAGATGCAGCCAACTGAGCATATCCGTGTTTTAACCAGTAGCCTACATAAAGATATTAATCTGAACATTAGAGCCAGAACAAGCAAAGCGACTCACAAAGTGACGCCATGCCCTCTCTCTCTATCTATCATGGCAGTAGCACTTACCAGCCATATCGCGCGCATCCGTTCCTCTGTGAACGATAGATCGGTGATGTCATCTTTTGAGAGAGAAGCAAGCAACTAGGTCTAGAAACCCAATCTTGAGATAAAGTGAACTACTTTGAACAAATACACGCTAAACTGGGGACCATAACGGAACCCCAAGCCCATCGTTGCTACGATAAGGAAACAGAAACTTAAGCAACACTGTTGGTGAACTACCGTTACCCCAGTGCCATAAAAAGAGTTCTGACACTAGCGTCGACTCCCATTGTAAGAATGGAATGCGGAAGTGCTCCGTCTATCTCAATGAGGCAGGCAGTCCCAATGTTTGGAACTATACCCCAGGAGCCCGTTTGCGGCGGGATCAAGCGTGTCGTTACTCTATTCTACACTTTCTAGTTGACCATACTGAGATCGATCAATGACGAACGCTACTGCTTTTGAGCTGAGCGTTTAGCAAGCGATTTTTAACTTAAGTAAAGAAAGTAATACCACGTTTTAGAACCAGTAGCACACAGCTGAGTAGCTATGATTAGCGCAGCATGGACAATGGCAGCACGCCAATGAATAGCCATCAACCAAGAAACAATATGAGACTATTCATGGGCAGCAGCAGAGGGAGCAAGCAAGGGCAGCAGATCCGGCAGGATCTCGGCAGCAGAGCAGCAGCAGCAGCAGCGTCGCACGTCAGAGCAGCAGAAGAGCGCAACCAGACTGAACAGGTAGGCAGAGCATTACTTATAACTCACCGACCAGGAGAAGAGTGCATGTGACTTAGTCACCTGATCGGTTAGCCCAATCCCTTGAGTTGCCTGGCCTGAACTAGCTCCATAAACTGCGCCTCATATAGGCCATTCAAGTTCCTATTTTACACGATTGATGCAAATTCCCGCAGAACAATACAACCTGGTGTGGTGAAGGAATAACTGCTTGCTATATTCTGTTCATAGTCTTCATTGTACATCACAGCATCTTCATTTATTTGGCAAACCTATTCTGTTCTCTAGAATTACAAGGTCTTTAGAAATATCTCCCACACCCACTTCACACCTGCACTGCAACATTCCTTTTGTCTTGTGAATGGTGCTTAGCCGTCTTTAGAAAATGACCTATATCCATGCAAATGTGGTCATTGATTACATGACAAGTCATGATGAGACAGGAATAATTTGACCCCAAATTACAGGCTTTTCTGGATTAACATAGTCATATTTTGTTTCCAGAAGAACATTATGGAATGTTAAAGTTACACATGTGTATACTAACCCTATTTAGGGGAAATCAAGGAAGGGGAGCCATCTGAGAGCTTCATGATCAAAGTTAAACAAGTTCTGTCAGTTCTGTCAAAAATCTGTCATTTTGACAATGTATTTCACTTGAGCATAGCTACCTTCTCTTTTAGTATTTAGTCTGGTCTGATTCTCTACATAACTCTTGTTATTGTTGTACAGTCTTACATTATGTGTAAGACTTTACATCGGTGTCTCTCACATAACAGACATTGCAGGTCTAAACCCTTGTGGTGGTGTGCTACTAGAGAATGACACATGATTGCTGAAGTTGCCATCCATAGTTCACCTCAAACTATCTCGGATTTGAAAAGTAACATTTAAACCACATTGAGAATATAGTCTCAATATTGAAATATATAGTCCATTGAAGTTCCTAGAAACCTCAATTGTACCTTATTATGATTGTTCCGAATTCCTTCAGAACAATACAACCTGGTGCGCTCAAGGAACTATTGCTTGCTATACTGTATTTATAGTGTGTCATTGTACATAACAACATCTTAAGTTATTTGGCTAAACCTAGTATGTTCTATATAAGTACAAGGTATGTTATTGCTTCCCTAACACCAAGTGTCTTCCATGTGATTACATTAAATTGCCAGAAACACAGTAAACCAACACATTGCAAACTGCATCTTGACTTTAAATGTTTATTACAAACAAGTCAAAAGACACATACATAGTCCATTGTGAGTGTATATGGGGTCCACTGCTATGGTTTAGAAGTAGTCACAGAATAGTAGTAGTATTAATAGTAGTGCTAGTAGTAATCATTCAATTGTTTAATCATTTGCTATTGTGTGTATGTTAACTACAATTTAGGCACACTGTGTATTTGACAAATTAACCAGAATGTATTATTTAAAAGTAATTAACTAGACTAACTTTACTTCTAAAATGTGTGGACTTATATAATCAACATCACTTTTTGCTTTAGGAGCAACGAGGGACCACTGCACCTTGGTTTACTCACAACAAACAGACATAAACACATTGTTGTTAGGGTTTACTTCAAAACATGTATTTGACAGAAACACAAACACTAAATATTTATTAGGCTACTATGCAACTAAATGTACCAGTGATTCTCTGATGGAATTCAATATTAATGTATTAATAAGAAAGGCCCCAAGGTTCATTAAAGGCCATGTGCCCATCATTATTGCATGTAATGTAATCAATAGAAATGGGTAGAACCAGCTTTGGTGAAGAACTGTTTGTTATAATGTGTTTATATGATTGGTTAGAAATGCAGCTTTTCTATGACTCATCACATACACACTTTTTTGTTACCATCACACTCTGACTTTTCTGGTGCGGTGTTAAGTTCCAATGTGAAGTCAATCTTTAGATTTGCATTCTGGGTGATCATAAGAGGACATCTCTTAATACAGATGTAAATGCCTCAAAGAGGACAACAATTACCTCCCCTCTCAGAGGGGGAAAGAAGGGTGAACATGTTTGACACTCTTAGTTTGAACTGATCAAAGCTATGATCATGATGATCATGATGAGTCAGGCTATAAACATACAGCAAAGAGAACATATCACTGTATGTCTCACTTAACCACTTTGGTAGATTTAACACATCATTAATTATTCAGTCTAAATACATGTTAAGAGATTGCCTATAAACCACAAAGGAACGCAATATATACCAATATAAAAAGCATTTACAAATGAATTCCTACTCATTACATTATTATTTAATGATGAATAAAATGTAGTAGAAATAATGTTTTAATGTATTTTAGATCATGTTTAAATGATTCTTAAATGTTCTACAATCATTTACCAATATATACGAATGGTTTGTCTATGATTAGTTATTTATCTACATATAGCTTATACATATTATATAACTCTAGTTACAAATTATTTAATAATCATTTACAAATTTATTCAGATGGCTTATTCATGAACAATTTACTACTTACTAATACCTTATAGATACTTTTTTTAACCATGGTTATAAATGATTTATTATCATTTACGGATTTAAACAAAGAGTTTGTTCATGGGTGATATCTTACTTGGAGGGTAGAGAACAAGTGGTTGACATCAACGGAACCATGTCCTCATCCCTCCCGGTGAGCTGCAGGGTTCCTCAAGGCAGCATTCTAGGGCCGTTACTGTTCCTTCTATACATTAACGACATGAATGCTGCCTGTAACTGCAAACTGTTCCTGTTCGCTGATGACTCGGCACTCCTGATCTCGGGTGAGCACAAGTTGCAAGTTGAGGAAGCTCTCAGCTCTGAACTCTCAAAAATCCAATGAATAGCCATCAACCAAGAAACAATATGAGACTATTCATGGGCAGCAGCAGAGGGAGCAAGCAAGGGCAGCAGATCCGGCAGGATCTCGGCAGCAGAGCAGCAGCAGCAGCAGCGTCGCACGTCAGAGCAGCAGAAGAGCGCAACCAGACTGAACAGGTAGGCAGAGCATTACTTATAACTCACCGACCAGGAGAAGAGTGCATGTGACTTAGTCACCTGATCGGTTAGCCCAATCCCTTGAGTTGCCTGGCCTGAACTAGCTCCATAAACTGCGCCTCATATAGGCCATTCAAGTTCCTATTTTACACGATTGATGCAAATTCCCGCAGAACAATACAACCTGGTGTGGTGAAGGAATAACTGCTTGCTATATTCTGTTCATAGTCTTCATTGTACATCACAGCATCTTCATTTATTTGGCAAACCTATTCTGTTCTCTAGAATTACAAGGTCTTTAGAAATATCTCCCACACCCACTTCACACCTGCACTGCAACATTCCTTTTGTCTTGTGAATGGTGCTTAGCCGTCTTTAGAAAATGACCTATATCCATGCAAATGTGGTCATTGATTACATGACAAGTCATGATGAGACAGGAATAATTTGACCCCAAATTACAGGCTTTTCTGGATTAACATAGTCATATTTTGTTTCCAGAAGAACATTATGGAATGTTAAAGTTACACATGTGTATACTAACCCTATTTAGGGGAAATCAAGGAAGGGGAGCCATCTGAGAGCTTCATGATCAAAGTTAAACAAGTTCTGTCAGTTCTGTCAAAAATCTGTCATTTTGACAATGTATTTCACTTGAGCATAGCTACCTTCTCTTTTAGTATTTAGTCTGGTCTGATTCTCTACATAACTCTTGTTATTGTTGTACAGTCTTACATTATGTGTAAGACTTTACATCGGTGTCTCTCACATAACAGACATTGCAGGTCTAAACCCTTGTGGTGGTGTGCTACTAGAGAATGACACATGATTGCTGAAGTTGCCATCCATAGTTCACCTCAAACTATCTCGGATTTGAAAAGTAACATTTAAACCACATTGAGAATATAGTCTCAATATTGAAATATATAGTCCATTGAAGTTCCTAGAAACCTCAATTGTACCTTATTATGATTGTTCCGAATTCCTTCAGAACAATACAACCTGGTGCGCTCAAGGAACTATTGCTTGCTATACTGTATTTATAGTGTGTCATTGTACATAACAACATCTTAAGTTATTTGGCTAAACCTAGTATGTTCTATATAAGTACAAGGTATGTTATTGCTTCCCTAACACCAAGTGTCTTCCATGTGATTACATTAAATTGCCAGAAACACAGTAAACCAACACATTGCAAACTGCATCTTGACTTTAAATGTTTATTACAAACAAGTCAAAAGACACATACATAGTCCATTGTGAGTGTATATGGGGTCCACTGCTATGGTTTAGAAGTAGTCACAGAATAGTAGTAGTATTAATAGTAGTGCTAGTAGTAATCATTCAATTGTTTAATCATTTGCTATTGTGTGTATGTTAACTACAATTTAGGCACACTGTGTATTTGACAAATTAACCAGAATGTATTATTTAAAAGTAATTAACTAGACTAACTTTACTTCTAAAATGTGTGGACTTATATAATCAACATCACTTTTTGCTTTAGGAGCAACGAGGGACCACTGCACCTTGGTTTACTCACAACAAACAGACATAAACACATTGTTGTTAGGGTTTACTTCAAAACATGTATTTGACAGAAACACAAACACTAAATATTTATTAGGCTACTATGCAACTAAATGTACCAGTGATTCTCTGATGGAATTCAATATTAATGTATTAATAAGAAAGGCCCCAAGGTTCATTAAAGGCCATGTGCCCATCATTATTGCATGTAATGTAATCAATAGAAATGGGTAGAACCAGCTTTGGTGAAGAACTGTTTGTTATAATGTGTTTATATGATTGGTTAGAAATGCAGCTTTTCTATGACTCATCACATACACACTTTTTTGTTACCATCACACTCTGACTTTTCTGGTGCGGTGTTAAGTTCCAATGTGAAGTCAATCTTTAGATTTGCATTCTGGGTGATCATAAGAGGACATCTCTTAATACAGATGTAAATGCCTCAAAGAGGACAACAATTACCTCCCCTCTCAGAGGGGGAAAGAAGGGTGAACATGTTTGACACTCTTAGTTTGAACTGATCAAAGCTATGATCATGATGATCATGATGAGTCAGGCTATAAACATACAGCAAAGAGAACATATCACTGTATGTCTCACTTAACCACTTTGGTAGATTTAACACATCATTAATTATTCAGTCTAAATACATGTTAAGAGATTGCCTATAAACCACAAAGGAACGCAATATATACCAATATAAAAAGCATTTACAAATGAATTCCTACTCATTACATTATTATTTAATGATGAATAAAATGTAGTAGAAATAATGTTTTAATGTATTTTAGATCATGTTTAAATGATTCTTAAATGTTCTACAATCATTTACCAATATATACGAATGGTTTGTCTATGATTAGTTATTTATCTACATATAGCTTATACATATTATATAACTCTAGTTACAAATTATTTAATAATCATTTACAAATTTATTCAGATGGCTTATTCATGAACAATTTACTACTTACTAATACCTTATAGATACTTTTTTTAACCATGGTTATAAATGATTTATTATCATTTACGGATTTAAACAAAGAGTTTGTTCATGGGTGATATCTTACTTGGAGGGTAGAGAACAAGTGGTTGACATCAACGGAACCATGTCCTCATCCCTCCCGGTGAGCTGCAGGGTTCCTCAAGGCAGCATTCTAGGGCCGTTACTGTTCCTTCTATACATTAACGACATGAATGCTGCCTGTAACTGCAAACTGTTCCTGTTCGCTGATGACTCGGCACTCCTGATCTCGGGTGAGCACAAGTTGCAAGTTGAGGAAGCTCTCAGCTCTGAACTCTCAAAAATCCGTACCTGGCTTACCGATAACAAACTGTCACTACACCTTGGGAAAACTGAATCCATTCTTTTTGGGACCAAACATTCCCTCAGTAAGATGAAGGTAAATGACTTCAAGGTCAAAGTCGATGACACAATCATCACCAGCAAAGAAGAGATTACCTATTTGGGATGTATTCTTGACAAATACCTGACAGGTGAAAGCATGGCAACAAAGGTGGTCAAAAGAGTAAACCAGAGAACCAGATTTATGGGCAGTTTCCTCTTTTGTCAACCCCCAGGCCCAGCAGAGCCACCAAGGTATGGAATAGTCTAACCCCATCCCTCAAAAAATGCAGTTAGCTGGGCCCATTCAAAACAGCCCTAAAAACTAATCTTTCTGGAGGCCAAAAGAGGAGCTAGTACCAGTTTCCCTGTAGACAGACGATCCCCCCTCCCATTTTTTGCATATATTTTTTATTTTTCATGCTTTTTTTGTACATAGTGGTATTTTTTCTGTTCACTGTTTGGTTGCTACTATATATGTCTATGAAATTAATTCAAGGACCCCAACGGAAACAAGTCCGCAAGGACCTTTTTGGTCAGACCTTTTAGACAAAAGTATTATAAATGTAACTGTGTTGTTTTACATTCTTTTGCCTAATAAAAATGTCAATCAATCAATAAATGATTCATTAACTGTCTACAAACTGCTTATAAATGTTTTATAACAGTCATTGTTATGAAGTGCTACGGTTGTTTTTATATTAACCCATTGTATCCCAGCATCCATATTCTGGGCAGAACAATTATATTTGGTGTAGACAGAACAAATAAGTACAGAGACAACTGAGGTCCAGTTTTCTAAGTCTGGAGGGTTTATTATTGGGTATATATAATATAGGGTATTATAGTATATGTATATAAGCTGTTTGTATATAAGCTGTTTGTAAGATGTTTGTCATTGAATCAAGAAGAGACACGTCTTTTAGTTTCCAAATAAGGAACAATCATCAACAATGCATCCCTTATCAGTTCAACATGTGTTCAACACACACACACACACACACACACACACACACACACACACCACCCAATGACTTTGAATGGTCTTTATAACAAGATAAAGATAAGAAATATTTGAAAATTAAATTATTAAATACATTGTTTAGTGCACTAACTGGAGGCACCACCATACACCAACTTACTGGGATTGTATCATTATTCGTCATACAAGAAAAAAGCAGAACAAAAAAAAGAATCAATCAAGGAGGGTTTATTTGTCACTCACTTAGTACAATAACTAAAATATTGATGGGACATGTTCAGCAAAGACAGTGATAACACAACAATGCAATATAACAACTAGGTGTTATGAAGTTAAACATACCATGATGACAGGTGTGGTATCTAATCTATAGCAGCAATCAGGAATATACAAGAAGTTAGAAGGCATACATATAAAAAGCAATTCGTACTAACTGGCTTCAACACCAGACACCACCTTACCTGTGCTTCTTAATCATTACTTTGAAAACTACATGCACCACGTGTGTGTTAACAGATTATTAAATAGTGGTCTTCAAGAGACAAGAAGGTGGCCGCACACTTGGCACTTTGGCTACCACTGTGTGCGGCCACCTTCTTGTCTCTTGAAGACCACCACTATTTCGTCTATTCTAGCGTGGGACACCACTACAAGGACTTTGGTGTGAGTAGCATACTCGTGCAGAGTGTTAACACACTAGTGTCCCAACATCTATAACGGCAATGCGAATATACATGTAATAGGTTCATAACAGCTCAACAGACTTAATAAACAACTGCTTAAACGAACAACAATGGGTCATCGTGTTGGATGTTTCTGATCCTTTCCGAAGAAGCGCTTGTCACAATGTTCACAATAATTTGTCATTGATGTGTGTGTGCATGACATTTTAGGCTGGGCTGCTTAACTGCGTAACATTAATTCCATATTGACCAAATTAGGGTTTCTCTCCAGTGTGAATTTTCTGGTGTCTTTTAAGGTTGGACATTTTAGAGAAGTGTTGACCACACTGATCACACCCATAGGGTTTCTCTCCAGTGTGTATTCTCTGGTGTGTTTTAAGGTGGGCCGTTTGAAAGAAGTGTTGACCACACTGATCACATCCATAGTGTTTCTCTCCAGTGTGAATTCTCTGGTGTGTTTTAAGGCTGGACATCACAGAGAAGTGCTGTCCACACTGGTCACATCCATAGGGTTTCTCTCCAGTGTGAATTCTCTGGTGTTTTTTAAGGGTGGACATCACAGAGAAGTGTTGACCACACTGATCACATCCATAGGGTTTCTCTCCAGTGTGAATTCTCTGATGTATTTTAAGCTTGGACATGCAACTGAAGCGTTGTCCACACTGATCACATCCATAGTGTTTCTCTCCAGTGTGAATTCTCTGGTGTTTTTTAAGGGTGGACATCACAGAGAAGTGTTGACCACACTGATCACATCCATAGGGTTTCTCTCCAGTGTGAATTCTCTGGTGTTTTTTAAGGGTGGCCATCTGAGAGAAGTGTTGTCCACACTGGTCACATCCATAGGGTTTCTCTCCAGTGTGAATTCTCTGATGTATTTTAAGGTTGGACATGCAACTGAAGCGTTGTCCACACTGATCACAGCAGTGTCGTTTTGGTTTAGCCAAGCTTCTTTGTTCATTCACTGCTGGTAGCACAGGGAAGCCAGACTGATGATTCAACACTGGATTGCAGATAGACAAAGAAAATATGATTGAGAGATGGGAATATATATATATATATATATATATATATATATATATATATATATATATATATATATATATATATATATATATATATATATATATATATATATATATATATATATATATATATATATATATATATATATATATATGTGTGTGAGCAAACAGACATAAAGAGCAGGAGTGATCTACATAAAAGCTACAGGTCCTTTTTTTCAATTCAAATGAAACATAAAGTATAATATTGAGACAAGTGATGAGAACTGCTCAATTAAAAACTTGAAAAGTAAAGTGAATTTATGCGACTAAGCAGTGAAACTAAAAGTAGAAAGTAGGTAGAGAAAGTAACATACCATTTTCTTTGGGTCCCTCCTGTGCAGCAGAACTGTTCCTGGTTGGGTTGAGAGAGTTCATCTTCCACTGAATTCTGGAGTCCACAGTCAGATATGATCAGAAATTATTGATATCCTGGAGGAGTTGTGGATAAATTACAACTACAAACTCTTCTTATACTAGAGAGCCAGTAACTGCTTTGAATGATTGGACAAAGAGAACAATACAACCATTTCTCCACCAATCACAACCTAGCATACTTCTACATGACCATACATTTGCTCCGCCCCTCCCTCCTCCCCCAGACATGCTCCATCCATGCAACCTTCTAGAAACTGTTGACTTTCTGTTACAAGAGAACCAAGAGCATCCATTTGTGGATTAATTGATTTGTAATCTTAACATAATTCAAATATATCTTAATTATTATAAGATTAGTATAAAATATATGAATATGACACCCTGTATTTATAAATGCATATATTATGAAATGCATGTACAGCAAATAGACAACCAGTATGTTCAGACTTAAACAATGTTGTATTCACTCATAATAAATATATGAGTGAATATGAAATAATTCTCTCATCGGAGCCAGGTCTTAAGATCAGATGTACAATGTTCTGCTTATTAACCCCATGTGTCATGGTGAGAGGTCACGGTGCCATAGCTGACCAAATTAGATGTTCTATTGTCAAGGCATTTTTCTGTCAACGTTGTTTTCATTGAAGTATATTTAAATGTTTTGTTGTTCTAAACCCTGGTGGTGGTGGGCTGCTTTGTGAATGTAATGTGATGAATGAAGTTACCATAAACACATTACATAAATAGTTCACCCCAAACTATCTCTGATATGAAAAGTGAAATATACATCTAATTTCACCTTTTTCTGTAATGGTCATCACTGCCAGCCATTTATCATGTCCTGCTTTCATTTACAATGAACAACTCTAGTCATGTCTGTGTGGATGTGTCTCTCTCATTTCAATCTAGCTACTCAAGCAGAGCCATTAAGATAGATAGGCCATTCAAGTTCCTATTTTACACGATTGATGCAAATTCCCGCAGAACAATACAACCTGGTGTGGTGAAGGAATAACTGCTTGCTATATTCTGTTCATAGTCTTCATTGTACATCACAGCATCTTCATTTATTTGGCAAACCTATTCTGTTCTCTAGAATTACAAGGTCTTTAGAAATATCTCCCACACCCACTTCACACCTGCACTGCAACATTCCTTTTGTCTTGTGAATGGTGCTTAGCCGTCTTTAGAAAATGACCTATATCCATGCAAATGTGGTCATTGATTACATGACAAGTCATGATGAGACAGGAATAATTTGACCCCAAATTACAGGCTTTTCTGGATTAACATAGTCATATTTTGTTTCCAGAAGAACATTATGGAATGTTAAAGTTACACATGTGTATACTAACCCTATTTAGGGGAAATCAAGGAAGGGGAGCCATCTGAGAGCTTCATGATCAAAGTTAAACAAGTTCTGTCAGTTCTGTCAAAAATCTGTCATTTTGACAATGTATTTCACTTGAGCATAGCTACCTTCTCTTTTAGTATTTAGTCTGGTCTGATTCTCTACATAACTCTTGTTATTGTTGTACAGTCTTACATTATGTGTAAGACTTTACATCGGTGTCTCTCACATAACAGACATTGCAGGTCTAAACCCTTGTGGTGGTGTGCTACTAGAGAATGACACATGATTGCTGAAGTTGCCATCCATAGTTCACCTCAAACTATCTCGGATTTGAAAAGTAACATTTAAACCACATTGAGAATATAGTCTCAATATTGAAATATATAGTCCATTGAAGTTCCTAGAAACCTCAATTGTACCTTATTATGATTGTTCCGAATTCCTTCAGAACAATACAACCTGGTGCGCTCAAGGAACTATTGCTTGCTATACTGTATTTATAGTGTGTCATTGTACATAACAACATCTTAAGTTATTTGGCTAAACCTAGTATGTTCTATATAAGTACAAGGTATGTTATTGCTTCCCTAACACCAAGTGTCTTCCATGTGATTACATTAAATTGCCAGAAACACAGTAAACCAACACATTGCAAACTGCATCTTGACTTTAAATGTTTATTACAAACAAGTCAAAAGACACATACATAGTCCATTGTGAGTGTATATGGGGTCCACTGCTATGGTTTAGAAGTAGTCACAGAATAGTAGTAGTATTAATAGTAGTGCTAGTAGTAATCATTCAATTGTTTAATCATTTGCTATTGTGTGTATGTTAACTACAATTTAGGCACACTGTGTATTTGACAAATTAACCAGAATGTATTATTTAAAAGTAATTAACTAGACTAACTTTACTTCTAAAATGTGTGGACTTATATAATCAACATCACTTTTTGCTTTAGGAGCAACGAGGGACCACTGCACCTTGGTTTACTCACAACAAACAGACATAAACACATTGTTGTTAGGGTTTACTTCAAAACATGTATTTGACAGAAACACAAACACTAAATATTTATTAGGCTACTATGCAACTAAATGTACCAGTGATTCTCTGATGGAATTCAATATTAATGTATTAATAAGAAAGGCCCCAAGGTTCATTAAAGGCCATGTGCCCATCATTATTGCATGTAATGTAATCAATAGAAATGGGTAGAACCAGCTTTGGTGAAGAACTGTTTGTTATAATGTGTTTATATGATTGGTTAGAAATGCAGCTTTTCTATGACTCATCACATACACACTTTTTTGTTACCATCACACTCTGACTTTTCTGGTGCGGTGTTAAGTTCCAATGTGAAGTCAATCTTTAGATTTGCATTCTGGGTGATCATAAGAGGACATCTCTTAATACAGATGTAAATGCCTCAAAGAGGACAACAATTACCTCCCCTCTCAGAGGGGGAAAGAAGGGTGAACATGTTTGACACTCTTTGTTTGAACTGATCAAAGCTATGATCATGATGATCATGATGAGTCAGGCTATAAACATACAGCAAAGAGAACATATCACTGTATGTCTCACTTAACCACTTTGGTAGATTTAACACATCATTAATTATTCAGTCTAAATACATGTTAAGAGATTGCCTATAAACCACAAAGGAACGCAATATATACCAATATAAAAAGCATTTACAAATGAATTCCTACTCATTACATTATTATTTAATGATGAATAAAATGTAGTAGAAATAATGTTTTAATGTATTTTAGATCATGTTTAAATGATTCTTAAATGTTCTACAATCATTTACCAATATATACGAATGGTTTGTCTATGATTAGTTATTTATCTACATATAGCTTATACATATTATATAACTCTAGTTACAAATTATTTAATAATCATTTACAAATTTATTCAGATGGCTTATTCATGAACAATTTACTACTTACTAATACCTTATAGATACTTTTTTTTAACCATGGTTATAAATGATTTATTATCATTTACGGATTTAAACAAAGAGTTTGTTCATGGGTGATATCTTACTTGGAGGGTAGAGAACAAGTGGTTGACATCAACGGAACCATGTCCTCATCCCTCCCGGTGAGCTGCAGGGTTCCTCAAGGCAGCATTCTAGGGCCGTTACTGTTCCTTCTATACATTAACGACATGAATGCTGCCTGTAACTGCAAACTGTTCCTGTTCGCTGATGACTCGGCACTCCTGATCTCGGGTGAGCACAAGTTGCAAGTTGAGGAAGCTCTCAGCTCTGAACTCTCAAAAATCCGTACCTGGCTTACCGATAACAAACTGTCACCTTGGGAAAACTGAATCCATTCTTTTTGGGACCAAACATTCCCTCAGTAAGATGAAGGTAAATGACTTCAAGGTCAAAGTCGATGACACAATCATCACCAGCAAAGAAGAGATTACCTATTTGGGATGTATTCTTGACAAATACCTGACAGGTGAAAGCATGGCAACAAAGGTGGTCAAAAGAGTAAACCAGAGAACCAGATTTATGGGCAGTTTCCTCTTTTGTCAACCCCCAGGCCCAGCAGAGCCACCAAGGTATGGAATAGTCTAACCCCATCCCTCAAAAAATGCAGTTAGCTGGGCCCATTCAAAACAGCCCTAAAAACTAATCTTTCTGGAGGCCAAAAGAGGAGCTAGTACCAGTTTCCCTGTAGACAGACGATCCCCCCTCCCATTTTTTGCATATATTTTTTATTTTTCATGCTTTTTTTGTACATAGTGGTATTTTTTCTCTGTATTTTTATGTTGATTTTTGAACTGTTTGGTTGCTACTATATATGTCTATGAAATTAATTCAAGGACCCCAACGGAAACAAGTCCGCAAGGACCTTTTTGGTCAGACCTTTTAGACAAAAGTATTATAAATGTAACTGTGTTGTTTTACATTCTTTTGCCTAATAAAAATGTCAATCAATCAATAAATGATTCATTAACTGTCTACAAACTGCTTATAAATGTTTTATAACAGTCATTGTTATGAAGTGCTACGGTTGTTTTTATATTAACCCATTGTATCCCAGCATCCATATTCTGGGCAGAACAATTATATTTGGTGTAGACAGAACAAATAAGTACAGAGACAACTGAGGTCCAGTTTTCTAAGTCTGGAGGGTTTATTATTGGGTATATATAATATAGGGTATTATAGTATATGTATATAAGCTGTTTGTATATAAGCTGTTTGAATATAAGCTGTTTGTAAGATGTTTGTCATTGAATCAAGAAGAGACACGTCTTTTAGTTTCCAAATAAGGAACAATCATCAACAATGCATCCCTTATCAGTTCAACATGTGTTCAACACACACACACACACACACACACACACACACACCACCCAATGACTTTGAATGGTCTTTATAACAAGATAAAGATAAGAAATATTTGAAAATTAAATTATTAAATACATTGTTTAGTGCACTAACTGGAGGCACCACCATACACCAACTTACTGGGATTGTATCATTATTCGTCATACAAGAAAAAAGCAGAAAAAAAAAAGAATCAATCAAGGAGGGTTTATTTGTCACTCACTTAGCACAATAACTAAAATATTGATGGGACATGTTCAGCAAAGACAGTGATAACACAACAATGCAATATAACAACTAGGTGTTATGAAGTTAAACATACCATGATGACAGGTGTGGTATCTAATCTATAGCAGCAATCAGGAATATACAAGAAGTTAGAAGGCATACATATAAAAAGCAATTCGTACTAACTGGCTTCAACACCAGACACCACCTTACCTGTGCTTCTTAATCATTACTTTGAAAACTACATGCACCACGTGTGTGTTAACAGATTATTAAATAGTGGTCTTCAAGAGACAAGAAGGTGGCCGCACACTTGGCACTTTGGCTACCACTGTGTGCGGCCACCTTCTTGTCTCTTGAAGACCACCACTATTTCGTCTATTCTAGCGTGGGACACCACTACAAGGACTTTGGTGTGAGTAGCATACTCGTGCAGAGTGTTAACACACTAGTGTCCCAACATCTATAACGGCAATGCGAATATACATGTAATAGGTTCATAACAGCTCAACAGACTTAATAAACAACTGCTTAAACGAACAACAATGGGTCATCGTGTTGGATGTTTCTGATCCTTTCCGAAGAAGCGCTTGTCACAATGTTCACAATAATTTGTCATTGATGTGTGTGTGCATGACATTTTAGGCTGGGCTGCTTAACTGCGTAACATTAATTCCATATTGACCAAATTAGGGTTTCTCTCCAGTGTGAATTTTCTGGTGTCTTTTAAGGTTGGACATTTTAGAGAAGTGTTGACCACACTGATCACACCCATAGGGTTTCTCTCCAGTGTGTATTCTCTGGTGTGTTTTAAGGTGGGCCGTTTGAAAGAAGTGTTGACCACACTGATCACATCCATAGTGTTTCTCTCCAGTGTGAATTCTCTGGTGTGTTTTAAGGCTGGACATCACAGAGAAGTGCTGTCCACACTGGTCACATCCATAGGGTTTCTCTCCAGTGTGAATTCTCTGGTGTTTTTTAAGGGTGGACATCACAGAGAAGTGTTGACCACACTGATCACATCCATAGGGTTTCTCTCCAGTGTGAATTCTCTGATGTATTTTAAGCTTGGACATGCAACTGAAGCGTTGTCCACACTGATCACATCCATAGTGTTTCTCTCCAGTGTGAATTCTCTGGTGTTTTTTAAGGGTGGACATCACAGAGAAGTGTTGACCACACTGATCACATCCATAGGGTTTCTCTCCAGTGTGAATTCTCTGGTGTTTTTTAAGGGTGGCCATCTGAGAGAAGTGTTGTCCACACTGGTCACATCCATAGGGTTTCCCTCCAGTGTGAATTCTCTGATGTATTTTAAGGTTGGACATGCAACTGAAGCGTTGTCCACACTGATCACAGCAGTGTCGTTTTGGTTTAGCCAAGCTTCTTTGTTCATTCACTGCTGGTAGCACAGGGAAGCCAGACTGATGATTCAACACTGGATTGCAGATAGACAAAGAAAATATGATTGAGAGATGGGAATATATATATATATATATATATATATATATATATATATATATATATATATATATATATATATATATATATATATATATATATATATATATATATATATGTGTGTGAGCAAACAGACATAAAGAGCAGGAGTGATCTACATAAAAGCTACAGGTCCTTTTTTTCAATTCAAATGAAACATAAAGTATAATATTGAGACAAGTGATGAGAACTGCTCAATTAAAAACTTGAAAAGTAAAGTGAATTTATGCGACTAAGCAGTGAAACTAAAAGTAGAAAGTAGGTAGAGAAAGTAACATACCATTTTCTTTGGGTCCCTCCTGTGCAGCAGAACTGTTCCTGGTTGGGTTGAGAGAGTTCATCTTCCACTGAATTCTGGAGTCCACAGTCAGATATGATCAGAAATTATTGATATCCTGGAGGAGTTGTGGATAAATTACAACTACAAACTCTTCTTATACTAGAGAGCCAGTAACTGCTTTGAATGATTGGACAAAGAGAACAATACAACCATTTCTCCACCAATCACAACCTAGCATACTTCTACATGACCATACATTTGCTCCGCCCCTCCCTCCTCCCCCAGACATGCTCCATCCATGCAACCTTCTAGAAACTGTTGACTTTCTGTTACAAGAGAACCAAGAGCATCCATTTGTGGATTAATTGATTTGTAATCTTAACATAATTCAAATATATCTTAATTATTATAAGATTAGTATAAAATATATGAATATGACACCCTGTATTTATAAATGCATATATTATGAAATGCATGTACAGCAAATAGACAACCAGTATGTTCAGACTTAAACAATGTTGTATTCACTCATAATAAATATATGAGTGAATATGAAATAATTCTCTCATCGGAGCCAGGTCTTAAGATCAGATGTACAATGTTCTGCTTATTAACCCCATGTGTCATGGTGAGAGGTCACGGTGCCATAGCTGACCAAATTAGATGTTCTATTGTCAAGGCATTTTTCTGTCAACGTTGTTTTCATTGAAGTATATTTAAATGTTTTGTTGTTCTAAACCCTGGTGGTGGTGGGCTGCTTTGTGAATGTAATGTGATGAATGAAGTTACCATAAACACATTACATAAATAGTTCACCCCAAACTATCTCTGATATGAAAAGTGAAATATACATCTAATTTCACCTTTTTCTGTAATGGTCATCACTGCCAGCCATTTATCATGTCCTGCTTTCATTTACAATGAACAACTCTAGTCATGTCTGTGTGGATGTGTCTCTCTCATTTCAATCTAGCTACTCAAGCAGAGCCATTAAGATAGATAGGCCATTCAAGTTCCTATTTTACACGATTGATGCAAATTCCCGCAGAACAATACAACCTGGTGTGGTGAAGGAATAACTGCTTGCTATATTCTGTTCATAGTCTTCATTGTACATCACAGCATCTTCATTTATTTGGCAAACCTATTCTGTTCTCTAGAATTACAAGGTCTTTAGAAATATCTCCCACACCCACTTCACACCTGCACTGCAACATTCCTTTTGTCTTGTGAATGGTGCTTAGCCGTCTTTAGAAAATGACCTATATCCATGCAAATGTGGTCATTGATTACATGACAAGTCATGATGAGACAGGAATAATTTGACCCCAAATTACAGGCTTTTCTGGATTAACATAGTCATATTTTGTTTCCAGAAGAACATTATGGAATGTTAAAGTTACACATGTGTATACTAACCCTATTTAGGGGAAATCAAGGAAGGGGAGCCATCTGAGAGCTTCATGATCAAAGTTAAACAAGTTCTGTCAGTTCTGTCAAAAATCTGTCATTTTGACAATGTATTTCACTTGAGCATAGCTACCTTCTCTTTTAGTATTTAGTCTGGTCTGATTCTCTACATAACTCTTGTTATTGTTGTACAGTCTTACATTATGTGTAAGACTTTACATCGGTGTCTCTCACATAACAGACATTGCAGGTCTAAACCCTTGTGGTGGTGTGCTACTAGAGAATGACACATGATTGCTGAAGTTGCCATCCATAGTTCACCTCAAACTATCTCGGATTTGAAAAGTAACATTTAAACCACATTGAGAATATAGTCTCAATATTGAAATATATAGTCCATTGAAGTTCCTAGAAACCTCAATTGTACCTTATTATGATTGTTCCGAATTCCTTCAGAACAATACAACCTGGTGCGCTCAAGGAACTATTGCTTGCTATACTGTATTTATAGTGTGTCATTGTACATAACAACATCTTAAGTTATTTGGCTAAACCTAGTATGTTCTATATAAGTACAAGGTATGTTATTGCTTCCCTAACACCAAGTGTCTTCCATGTGATTACATTAAATTGCCAGAAACACAGTAAACCAACACATTGCAAACTGCATCTTGACTTTAAATGTTTATTACAAACAAGTCAAAAGACACATACATAGTCCATTGTGAGTGTATATGGGGTCCACTGCTATGGTTTAGAAGTAGTCACAGAATAGTAGTAGTATTAATAGTAGTGCTAGTAGTAATCATTCAATTGTTTAATCATTTGCTATTGTGTGTATGTTAACTACAATTTAGGCACACTGTGTATTTGACAAATTAACCAGAATGTATTATTTAAAAGTAATTAACTAGACTAACTTTACTTCTAAAATGTGTGGACTTATATAATCAACATCACTTTTTGCTTTAGGAGCAACGAGGGACCACTGCACCTTGGTTTACTCACAACAAACAGACATAAACACATTGTTGTTAGGGTTTACTTCAAAACATGTATTTGACAGAAACACAAACACTAAATATTTATTAGGCTACTATGCAACTAAATGTACCAGTGATTCTCTGATGGAATTCAATATTAATGTATTAATAAGAAAGGCCCCAAGGTTCATTAAAGGCCATGTGCCCATCATTATTGCATGTAATGTAATCAATAGAAATGGGTAGAACCAGCTTTGGTGAAGAACTGTTTGTTATAATGTGTTTATATGATTGGTTAGAAATGCAGCTTTTCTATGACTCATCACATACACACTTTTTTGTTACCATCACACTCTGACTTTTCTGGTGCGGTGTTAAGTTCCAATGTGAAGTCAATCTTTAGATTTGCATTCTGGGTGATCATAAGAGGACATCTCTTAATACAGATGTAAATGCCTCAAAGAGGACAACAATTACCTCCCCTCTCAGAGGGGGAAAGAAGGGTGAACATGTTTGACACTCTTTGTTTGAACTGATCAAAGCTATGATCATGATGATCATGATGAGTCAGGCTATAAACATACAGCAAAGAGAACATATCACTGTATGTCTCACTTAACCACTTTGGTAGATTTAACACATCATTAATTATTCAGTCTAAATACATGTTAAGAGATTGCCTATAAACCACAAAGGAACGCAATATATACCAATATAAAAAGCATTTACAAATGAATTCCTACTCATTACATTATTATTTAATGATGAATAAAATGTAGTAGAAATAATGTTTTAATGTATTTTAGATCATGTTTAAATGATTCTTAAATGTTCTACAATCATTTACCAATATATACGAATGGTTTGTCTATGATTAGTTATTTATCTACATATAGCTTATACATATTATATAACTCTAGTTACAAATTATTTAATAATCATTTACAAATTTATTCAGATGGCTTATTCATGAACAATTTACTACTTACTAATACCTTATAGATACTTTTTTTAACCATGGTTATAAATGATTTATTATCATTTACGGATTTAAACAAAGAGTTTGTTCATGGGTGATATCTTACTTGGAGGGTAGAGAACAAGTGGTTGACATCAACGGAACCATGTCCTCATCCCTCCCGGTGAGCTGCAGGGTTCCTCAAGGCAGCATTCTAGGGCCGTTACTGTTCCTTCTATACATTAACGACATGAATGCTGCCTGTAACTGCAAACTGTTCCTGTTCGCTGATGACTCGGCACTCCTGATCTCGGGTGAGCACAAGTTGCAAGTTGAGGAAGCTCTCAGCTCTGAACTCTCAAAAATCCGTACCTGGCTTACCGATAACAAACTGTCACTACACCTTGGGAAAACTGAATCCATTCTTTTTGGGACCAAACATTCCCTCAGTAAGATGAAGGTAAATGACTTCAAGGTCAAAGTCGATGACACAATCATCACCAGCAAAGAAGAGATTACCTATTTGGGATGTATTCTTGACAAATACCTGACAGGTGAAAGCATGGCAACAAAGGTGGTCAAAAGAGTAAACCAGAGAACCAGATTTATGGGCAGTTTCCTCTTTTGTCAACCCCCAGGCCCAGCAGAGCCACCAAGGTATGGAATAGTCTAACCCCATCCCTCAAAAAATGCAGTTAGCTGGGCCCATTCAAAACAGCCCTAAAAACTAATCTTTCTGGAGGCCAAAAGAGGAGCTAGTACCAGTTTCCCTGTAGACAGACGATCCCCCCTCCCATTTTTTGCATATATTTTTTATTTTTCATGCTTTTTTTGTACATAGTGGTATTTTTTCTCTGTATTTTTATGTTGATTTTTGAACTGTTTGGTTGCTACTATATATGTCTATGAAATTAATTCAAGGACCCCAACGGAAACAAGTCCGCAAGGACCTTTTTGGTCAGACCTTTTAGACAAAAGTATTATAAATGTAACTGTGTTGTTTTACATTCTTTTGCCTAATAAAAATGTCAATCAATCAATAAATGATTCATTAACTGTCTACAAACTGCTTATAAATGTTTTATAACAGTCATTGTTATGAAGTGCTACGGTTGTTTTTATATTAACCCATTGTATCCCAGCATCCATATTCTGGGCAGAACAATTATATTTGGTGTAGACAGAACAAATAAGTACAGAGACAACTGAGGTCCAGTTTTCTAAGTCTGGAGGGTTTATTATTGGGTATATATAATATAGGGTATTATAGTATATGTATATAAGCTGTTTGTATATAAGCTGTTTGAATATAAGCTGTTTGTAAGATGTTTGTCATTGAATCAAGAAGAGACACGTCTTTTAGTTTCCAAATAAGGAACAATCATCAACAATGCATCCCTTATCAGTTCAACATGTGTTCAACACACACACACACACACACACACACACACACACCACCCAATGACTTTGAATGGTCTTTATAACAAGATAAAGATAAGAAATATTTGAAAATTAAATTATTAAATACATTGTTTAGTGCACTAACTGGAGGCACCACCATACACCAACTTACTGGGATTGTATCATTATTCGTCATACAAGAAAAAAGCAGAAAAAAAAAAGAATCAATCAAGGAGGGTTTATTTGTCACTCACTTAGCACAATAACTAAAATATTGATGGGACATGTTCAGCAAAGACAGTGATAACACAACAATGCAATATAACAACTAGGTGTTATGAAGTTAAACATACCATGATGACAGGTGTGGTATCTAATCTATAGCAGCAATCAGGAATATACAAGAAGTTAGAAGGCATACATATAAAAAGCAATTCGTACTAACTGGCTTCAACACCAGACACCACCTTACCTGTGCTTCTTAATCATTACTTTGAAAACTACATGCACCACGTGTGTGTTAACAGATTATTAAATAGTGGTCTTCAAGAGACAAGAAGGTGGCCGCACACTTGGCACTTTGGCTACCACTGTGTGCGGCCACCTTCTTGTCTCTTGAAGACCACCACTATTTAGTCTATTCTAGCGTGGGACACCACTACAAGGACTTTGGTGTGAGTAGCATACTCGTGCAGAGTGTTAACACACTAGTGTCCCAACATCTATAACGGCAATGCGAATATACATGTAATAGGTTCATAACAGCTCAACAGACTTAATAAACAACTGCTTAAACGAACAACAATGGGTCATCGTGTTGGATGTTTCTGATCCTTTCCGAAGAAGCGCTTGTCACAATGTTCACAATAATTTGTCATTGATGTGTGTGTGCATGACATTTTAGGCTGGGCTGCTTAACTGCGTAACATTAATTCCATATTGACCAAATTAGGGTTTCTCTCCAGTGTGAATTTTCTGGTGTCTTTTAAGGTTGGACATTTTAGAGAAGTGTTGACCACACTGATCACAACCATAGGGTTTCTCTCCAGTGTGTATTCTCTGGTGTGTTTTAAGGTGGGCCGTTTGAAAGAAGTGTTGACCACACTGATCACATCCATAGTGTTTCTCTCCAGTGTGAATTCTCTGGTGTGTTTTAAGGCTGGACATCACAGAGAAGTGCTGTCCACACTGGTCACATCCATAGGGTTTCTCTCCAGTGTGAATTCTCTGGTGTTTTTTAAGGGTGGACATCACAGAGAAGTGTTGACCACACTGATCACATCCATAGGGTTTCTCTCCAGTGTGAATTCTCTGATGTATTTTAAGCTTGGACATGCAACTGAAGCGTTGTCCACACTGATCACATCCATAGTGTTTCTCTCCAGTGTGAATTCTCTGGTGTTTTTTAAGGGTGGACATCACAGAGAAGTGTTGACCACACTGATCACATCCATAGGGTTTCTCTCCAGTGTGAATTCTCTGGTGTTTTTTAAGGGTGGCCATCTGAGAGAAGTGTTGTCCACACTGGTCACATCCATAGGGTTTCTCTCCAGTGTGAATTCTCTGATGTATTTTAAGGTTGGACATGCAACTGAAGCGTTGTCCACACTGATCACAGCAGTGTCGTTTTGGTTTAGCCAAGCTTCTTTGTTCATTCACTGCTGGTAGCACAGGGAAGCCAGACTGATGATTCAACACTGGATTGCAGATAGACAAAGAAAATATGATTGAGAGATGGGAATATATATATATATATATATATATATATATATATATATATATATATATATATATATATATATATATATATATATATATATATATATATATATATATATATATATATATATATATGTGTGTGAGCAAACAGACATAAAGAGCAGGAGTGATCTACATAAAAGCTACAGGTCCTTTTTTTCAATTCAAATGAAACATAAAGTATAATATTGAGACAAGTGATGAGAACTGCTCAATTAAAAACTTGAAAAGTAAAGTGAATTTATGCGACTAAGCAGTGAAACTAAAAGTAGAAAGTAGGTAGAGAAAGTAACATACCATTTTCTTTGGGTCCCTCCTGTGCAGCAGAACTGTCCCTGGTTGGGTTGAGAGAGTTCATCTTCCACTGAATTCTGGAGTCCACAGTCAGATATGATCAGAAATTATTGATATCCTGGAGGAGTTGTGGATAAATTACAACTACAAACTCTTCTTATACTAGAGAGCCAGTAACTGCTTTGAATGATTGGACAAAGAGAACAATACAACCATTTCTCCACCAATCACAACCTAGCATACTTCTACATGACCATACATTTGCTCCGCCCCTCCCTCCTCCCCCAGACATGCTCCATCCATGCAACCTTCTAGAAACTGTTGACTTTCTGTTACAAGAGAACCAAGAGCATCCATTTGTGGATTAATTGATTTGTAATCTTAATATAATTCAAATATATCTTAATTATTATAAGATTAGTATAAAATATATGAATATGACACCCTGTATTTATAAATGCATATATTATGAAATGCATGTACAGCAAATAGACAACCAGTATGTTCAGACTTAAACAATGTTGTATTCACTCATAATAAATATATGAGTGAATATGAAATAATTCTCTCATCGGAGCCATGTCTTAAGATCAGATGTACAATGTTCTGCTTATTAACCCCATGTGTCATGGTGAGAGGTCAAGGTGCCATAGCTGACCAAATGAGATGTTCTATTGTCAAGGGATTCTTCTGTCAAAGTTGTTTTCAATGAAGTATATTTAAATGTTTTGTTGTTCTAAACCCTGGTGGTGGTGGGCTGCTTTGTGAATGTAATGTGATGAATGAAGTTACCATAAACACATTACTTAAATAGTTCACCCCAAACTATCTCTGATATGAAAAGTGAAATATACATCTAATTTCACCTTTTTCTGTAATGGTCATCACTGCCAGCCATTTATCATGTCCTGCTTTCATTTACAATGAACAACTCTAGTCATGTCTGTGTGGATGTGTCTCTCTCATTTCAATCTAGCTACTCAAGCAGAGCCATTAAGATAGATAGGCCATTCAAGTTCCTATTTTACACAAATTTTACGCAAATTCCTGCAGAACAATACAACCTGGTGTGGTGAAGGAATAACTGCTTGCTATATTCTGCTCATAGTCTTCATTGTACATCACAGCATCTTCATTTATTTGGCAAACCTATTCTGTTCTCTAGAATTACAAGGTCTCCCACACCCACTTCACACCTGCACTGCAACATTCCTTTTGTCTTGTGAATGGTGCTTAGCCGTCTTTAGAAAATGACCTATATCCATGCAAATGTGGTCATTGATTACATGATGAGTCATGATGATACAGGAATAATTTGACCCCA
This sequence comes from Gymnoscopelus braueri, assembly GCF_963280865.1. Classification (NCBI taxonomy): domain Eukaryota; kingdom Metazoa; phylum Chordata; class Actinopteri; order Myctophiformes; family Myctophidae; genus Gymnoscopelus; species Gymnoscopelus braueri. The sequence continues at coordinate 31,283,437 of NC_137603.1, read as the reverse complement.
AATAACAGGCTTTTGTGGATTAACATGGTCATATTTTGTTTCCAGAAGAACATTATGGAATGTTAAAGTTACACATGTGTATACTAACCCTATTTAGGGGAAATCAAGGAAGGGGAGCCATCTGAGAGCTTCATGCTCAAAGTTAAACGAAAAAATCTGTCATTTTGACAATGTATTTCACTTGAGTATAGCTACCTTCTCTTTTAGTATTTAGTCTGGTCTGATTCTCTACAGAACTCTTGTTATTGTTGTACAGTCTTACATTATGTGTAAGACTTTACAACTGTGTCTCTCACATAACAGACATTGCAGGTCTAAAGCCTTGTGGTGGTGTGCTACTAGAGAATGACACATGATTGCTGAAGTTACCATCCATAGTTCACCTCAAACTATCTCGGATTTGAAAAGTAGCATTTAAACCACATTGAGAATATAGTCTCAATATTGAAATATATAGTCCATTGAATTTCCTAGAAACCTCAATTGTACGTTATTATGATTGTTCTGAATTCCTTCAGAACAATACAACCTGGTGCGCTGAAGGAACTATTGCTTGCTATATTGTATTTATAGTGTGTCACTGTACATAACAACATCTTAAGTTATTTGGCTAAACCTAGTATGTTCTATATAAGTACAAGGTATGTTATTGCTTCCCTAACACCAAGTGTCTTCCATGTGATTACATTAAATTGCCAGAAACACAGTAAACCAACACATTGCAAACTGCATCTTGACTTTAAATGTTTATTACAAACAAGTCAAAAGACACATACATAGTCCATTGTGAGTGTATATGGGGTCCACTGCTATGGTTTAGAAGTAGTCACAGAATAGTAGTAGTATTAATAGTAGTGCTAGTAGTAATCATTCAATTGTTTAATCATTTGCTATTGTGTGTATGTTAACTACAGTATTACTTTATAGAGTAAACAGTTCATGGCCAGGTTCTTGGCCACAGCAATTTAGGCACACTGTGTATTTGACAAATTAACCAGAATGTATTATTTAAAAGTAATTAACTAGACTAACTTTACTTCTAAAATGTATGGACTTATATAATCAACATCACTTTTTGCTTTAGGAGCAACGAGGGACCACTGCACCTTGGTTTACTCACAACAAACAGACATAAACACATTGTTGTTAGGGTTTACTTCAAAACATGTATTCTCTTCTCCGTAGACGTCCATTTCCAGCCACAAAGTAAAAACTGGAAACTGACAGTTAATCATAGTAAGACTCAGATCATGCATTTTAGACAAGCTAGAGTAAAGAGGAGTGATTTATTTAGGGGAACAAAAACTACAGTATGTTTTATGAATTACAAATACTTAGGTCTTAACTTGGATGAACATTTACATTTTGATCAGTCTTGGCCGGATCTGCAAGCAGAGCTTTGGGTGGTATTATAGCAAAAACTAAACAGCTGGGTTATCTGGGATATGCTGCCTACTCCAAATTACTGTCATGGACTATATGGCTGGGATATGGGGGTTAAACACAAATATGAAAGGGCAAATGGTCCAGAATAGGGCTATACGGTATTTCCTTGGAGTACATAAATTTGCACCTGTATTGGCAATAACAGGAGACATGGGATGGGAGGCATGTGAAATCAGATGGAAAGGCAGCATGGTAGCTTTATGGAATATAGACTAATCAAAATGCCAGAGAATAGAGTTGCCAAGAAAATCTTTAATTGGGATGTCTCGAGAAAAGGTGCATGGGCAAGTACAGTAGAGAATATACTTCTGAGGGCTGGGTTGCTTAACAGTTTTCTAAATAACAGCATTGCAAAAATCTCTGTGGTGAAGGAGACACTTTATGGTCTGTATCAGAGCAAATGGTCACAGGATATATTGTATAAACCAAAGCTTAGAACATTTGTTATGTTAAAAAGCTGTTATGCTAGAGAAAAATATGTTTGTGCGCCATTGTCCAAAAGACAAAGATCTCTCTATGTGCCCAACTCGTTCTGGGATCTTGCCCCTGCACCTTGAGACTGGTAGGTATAGAGGAGTAGTGGAAGAGGAGAGGGTTTGTATTTATTGTGACATTGCGGATATTGAGAGTGAGTTCCATTAGTTTTTTTATTGCCCTTTGTAAAAAAATATTTAAGAGGTGTAGAAACCCGGACTTGATTTGGTTGGATGACGCACAGAGACTTACATGGATTTTTGAGGTGTGAAGTGTAATTTATTGTATTTATTTTTTGTTTTGTTTTGGGTGTTTGCCAAACGTTTTCCTTTGTGCAGTCTTCTATGAAGGGAATTTGATATTGTGGTAGCACTTTACAATAATGACCCGTTATAAAGCATTTATAAACGTTTATAAGCAGTTTGTAGACTATTAACAAATCATTAACAACCTGTTTGTTGACATTTGTAAATGATAACTAAAACCTTTATAACTATGGTTACAAATCATTTATAAGGTATTAATAAGTAGTGAACTATTCATGAACAAGACATTTATATACATCTGTAAATGATTATTAAATAATTTGTAACTGATGTTATATAATATATACAAGCTATTTGTAGATAAAGAACTAATCATAGACAAACTATTTATATACATTGGTTAATAATAATATTGTAGAACATTTAAGAATCATTTAAACATTATTTAAAACACATTAAAACATTATTTATACTCAATTTTATTCATCATTAAATAATGTAATTTAATGTGTAGGAAATCATTTGGAAATGATTCATATAGTGGTATAAATGTAGTTTTTTAGGGAGTTTTTTTCATGTTTAGTAAAGAGTATGTAAACCATTTGCAGACGTTATCATGGGCCTGAGCCTAGTTGCTTCTTTTGGGCTTGTTTTCATAGACCTGGCCGCTTGTTTCTTTTGCAAAATCTGGCAACACACTGATTACCTGCATTTCACCTGCAGTAGCCTACTAGGGAGGAAGTGAACAGTGATGCAGTTGCAGACTGGACAGAAATATGTCTAATTCATGTTTTATGTGTTTTAACTGTCTTATTGCAGGTGATCAAGGTAACATAAAATGGATAATCTTACACACATGAAGTAGCATTATGACCATGGGGTATTTTGATGGTGGCCGTTTGGCTCCACAATGTTTGTTTTGATGTGTAGGCTAGTAATGTCCTCCATGCTTAGCAGTTTAGCTTAGCAGCTAAAGCTAACTTGCACTGGGAGGTGGTGACTGCAGAGGCTCCAAGCTGCTACTCTGTGATTCTGTTGTGATGAATTTATTTGTTTAAATGTTAGTGTGTGTGCTGTGTCCAAGAGTTGTTACATTTTATATCTTAATAAATTGTTTTATACTTTTATACTCTATAAAGTTACTTCTGCCACTTTTTGATGTCACATGTTTTACTAATCATTGTTAAACATTAAATAATAATGCATAGTCTTCACTTTACAACAAGGCACATGATAACGTTTGCAAATGGTCTACATACTCTTTACGAATGTCTTACGAATCATTTATTAAACATGAAATATAATTCTAGTAATTGTTTGGTGTCTGCATTCATGAAAGCCAAGTAGTTTGCAACAGGTAAGGAGAAAATCACCTTAACAGGCAGTTGTAAATGATTAACGGCCTTCACTTTACTATAGGGCACATAATAACATGTACTAAGGATTTATAGATATTTTAGGAATGTTTTGCAAAGCATATGTTAAACATGAACAAACACATTAACAGACAGTTGTAAATGATTAACTGTCTTCACTTTACTATAGGGCACATAATAACATGTACTAAGGATTTATAGATATTTTAGGAATGTTTTACGAAGCATATGTTAAACATGAACAAACACATTAACAGACAGTTGTAAATGATGAACTGTCTTCACTTTTCTATAGGGCACATAATAACATGTACTAAGGATTTATAGATATTTTAGGAATGTTTTACAAAGCATATGTTAAACAGGAACAAACACATTAACAGACAGTTGTAAATTATGAACTGTCTTCACTTTACTATAGGGCACATAATAACATGTACTAAGGATTTATAGATATTTTAGGAATGTTTTACAAAGCATATGTTAAACATGAACAAACACATTTCCCAAATTACCCACAAGTAAAATTGATCATGTGGAAATAATGATCTGCAGATAATTTTTAAATATGTAATAATTGCTTAGAAATGGTTTGTTGTTCATGCCTTGGGCTAGAACAAAGATTTAACACATGATTTATGAAGTCTTAATACATGTTTAAAGAGATGTCCGATAACCACGAAAAAACTCAATTTATAAATCATTTACAAATGATTTCCTACAATTTAAATGACATTATTTAATGATGAACAAACTTGAGTATAAATAATGTTTTAATGTGCTTTAAATAATGATTCAATGATTCTTAAATATTCTAAAATGTTATTATAAATGATTTAATAATCCTTAACCAATGTATATAAATAGTTTGTCTATGATTAGTTCTTTATCTACAAATAGCTTGTATATATTATATAACATCAGTTACAAATTAATTAATAATCATTTACAGATGCATTATACATGGCTTATTCATGAATAGTTTTACTACTTACTAATACCTTATAAATGATTTGTAACTGTAGTTATACAGGTTTTAGTAATCATTTACAAATGTCAACAAACAGGTTGTTAATTATTTGTTAATAGTCTACAAACTGCTTATAAATGTTTATAAATGCTTTATAATGGGTCATTACAAATGATGTAACAATCATTTACAGATGTATATAAATGGCTTATTAATGAATAGTTTACTACTTACTAATACCTTATAAATGATTTGTAACCATAGTTATAAAGGTTATAGTAATCATTTACGAATGTCAACAAACAGGTTGTTCATGATTTGTTAATAGTCTACAAACTGCTTATAAACGTTTATAAATGCTTTATAACGGGTCATTATTGTAAAGTGCTACCGATATGGTTTATTTATGTTTTGGTGTCTAATAATCCCGTAAGGGATGGGTCTTTTTTGACAAGACACAGAAATAAAAAATCATTCATTCTTTCATTCATTCACACACACACCACCCAATTGACAGAAACACACTAAATATTTATTAGGCTACTATGCAACTAAATGTACCTGTGAATTCAATATTAATGTATTAATATGAAAGGCCCCAAGGTTCATTAAAGGCCTTGTGCCCATCATTATTGCATGTAATGTAATCAATAGAAAGGGGTAGAACCAGCTTTGGTGAAGAACTGTTTGTTATAATGTGTTTATATGATTGGTTAGAAATGCAGCTTTTCTATGACTCATCACAAACACACTTTTTTGTTACCATCACACTCTGACTTTTCTGGTGCGGTGTTAAGTTCCAATGTGAAGTCAATCTTTAGATTTGCATTCTGGGTGATTGAAGTGGACATATCTTTATACAGATGTAAATGCCTCAAAGAGGACAACAATCACCTCCCCTCTCAGAGGGGGAAAGAAGGGTGAACATGTTTGACACTCTTTGTTTGAACTGATCAAAGCTATGATCATGATGATCATGATGAGTCAGGCTATAAACATACAGCAAAGAGAACATATCACTGTATGTCTCACTTAACCACTTTGGTAGATTTAACACATCATTAATTATTAAGTCTAAATACATGTTAAGAGATTGCCTATAAACCACAAAGGAACACAATATATACCAATATAAAAAGCATTTACAAATGAATTCCTACTCATTAAATTATTATTTAATGATGAATAAAATGTAGTAGAAATAATGTTTTAATGTATTTTAGATCATGTTTAAATGATTCTTAAATGTTCTACAATCATTTACCAATGTATATGAATGGTTTGTCTATGATTAGTTATTTATCTACATATAGCTTATACATATTATATAACTGTAGTTACAAATTATTTAATAATCATTTACAAATGTATTCAGATGGCTTATTCATGAACAATTTACTACTTACTAATACCTTATAGATACTTTTTTAACCATGGTTATAAATGATTTATTATCATTTACGGATTTAAACAAAGAGTTTGTTCATGGGTGATATCTTACTTGGAGGGTAGAGAACAAGTGGTTGACATCAACGGAACCATGTCCTCATCCCTCCCGGTGAGCTGCGGGGTTCCTCAAGGCAGCATTCTAGGGCCGTTACTGTTCCTTCTATACATTAACGACATGAATGCTGCCTGTAACTGCAAACTGTTCCTGTTCGCTGATGACTCGGCACTCCTGATCTCGGGTGAGCACAAGTTGCAAGTTGAGGAAGCTCTCAGCTCTGAACTCTCAAAAATCCGTACCTGGCTTACCGATAACAAACTGTCACTACACCATGGGAAAACTGAATCCATTCTTTTTGGGACCAAACATTCCTTCAGTAAGATGAAGGTAAATGACTTCAAGGTCAAAATCGATGACACAATCATCACCAGCAAAGAAGAGATTACCTATTTGGGATGTATTCTTGACAAATACCTGACAGGTGAAAGCATGGCAACAAAGGTGGTCAAAAGAGTAAACCAGAGAACCAGATTTATGGGCAGTTTCCTCTTTTGTCAACCCCCAGGCCCAGCACAGCCACCAAGGTATGGAATAGTCTAACCCCATGCCTCAAAAAATGCAGTTCGCTGGGCCCATTCAAAACAGCCCTAAAAACTCATCTTTCTGGAGTACCAGTTTCCCTGTAGACAGACGATCCCCCCCTTCCCTTTTTTTCATATATTTTTTTTATTTTTCATGCTTTTTTTGTACATAGTGGTATTTTTTCTCTGTATTTTTATGTTGATTATGTTGCTACTATATATGTCTATGAAATTAATTCAAGGACCCCAACGGAAACAAGTCCGCAAGGACCTTTTTGGTCAGACCTTTTAGACAAAAGTATTATAAATGTAACTGTGTTGTTTTACATTCTTTTGCCTAATAAAAATGTCAATCAATCAATAAATGATTCATTAACTGTCTACAAACTGCTTATAAATGTTTTATAACGGTCATTGTTATGAAGTGCTACGGTTATTTTTATATTAACCCCTTGTATCCCAGCATCCATATTCTGGGCAGAACAATTATATTTGGTGTAGACAGAACAAATAAGTACAGAGACAACTCAGGTCCAGTTTTCTAAGTCTGGAAGGTTTATTATATGGTATATATATATAATATAAGGTATTATAGTATATGTATATAAGCTGTTTGAACTTGTAAGATATTTATCATTGAATCAATAAGAGACACGTCTTTTAGTTTCCAAATAAGGAACAATCATCAACAATGCATCCCTTATCAGTTCAACATGTGTTCAACACACACACACACACACACACACACACACACACACACACACACACACACACACACACACACACACACACACACACACACACACACACACACACACACACACACACACACACACACCACCCAATGACTTTGAATGGTCTTCATAACAAGATAAAGATAAGAAATATTTGAAAATTAAATTATTAAATAGTACATTGTTTAATGCACTAACTGGAGGCACCACCAGACACCAACTTACTGGGATTGTATCATTATTTGTCATACAAGAAAAAAGCAGAACAAAAAAAGAATCAATCAAGGAGGGTTTATTTGTCACTCACTTAGTACAATAACTAAAATATTGATGGGACATGTTCAGCAAAGACAGTGATAAGTTAAACATACCATGATGACAAGTGTGGTATCTAATCTATAGCAGCAATCAGGAATATACAAGAAGTTAGAAGGCATACATATAAAAAGCAATTCGTACTAACTGGCTTCAACACCAGACACCACCTTACCTGTGCTTCCTAATCATTACTTTGAAAACTACATGCACCACGTGTGTGTTAACAGATTATTAAATAGTGGTCTTCAAGAGACAAGAAGGTGGCCGCACACTTGGCACTTTGGCTACCACTGTGTGCGGCCACCTTCTTGTCTCTTGAAGACCACCACTATTTAGTCTATTGTGCTGTGTCCAAGAGTTGTTACATTTTATATCTTAATAAATTGTTTTATACTTTTATACTCTATAAAGTTACTTCTGCCACTTTTTGATGTCACATGTTTTACTAATCATTGTTAAACATTAAATAATAATGCATAGTCTTCACTTTACAACAAGGCACATGATAACGTTTGCAAATGGTCTACATACTCTTTACGAATGTCTTACGAATCATTTATTAAACATGAAATATAATTCTAGTAATTGTTTGGTGTCTGCATTCATGAAAGCCAAGTAGTTTGCAACAGGTAAGGAGAAAATCACCTTAACAGGCAGTTGTAAATGATTAACGGCCTTCACTTTACTATAGGGCACATAATAACATGTACTAAGGATTTATAGATATTTTAGGAATGTTTTGCAAAGCATATGTTAAACATGAACAAACACATTAACAGACAGTTGTAAATGATTAACTGTCTTCACTTTACTATAGGGCACATAATAACATGTACTAAGGATTTATAGATATTTTAGGAATGTTTTACGAAGCATATGTTAAACATGAACAAACACATTAACAGACAGTTGTAAATGATGAACTGTCTTCACTTTTCTATAGGGCACATAATAACATGTACTAAGGATTTATAGATATTTTAGGAATGTTTTACAAAGCATATGTTAAACAGGAACAAACACATTAACAGACAGTTGTAAATTATGAACTGTCTTCACTTTACTATAGGGCACATAATAACATGTACTAAGGATTTATAGATATTTTAGGAATGTTTTACAAAGCATATGTTAAACATGAACAAACACATTTCCCAAATTACCCACAAGTAAAATTGATCATGTGGAAATAATGATCTGCAGATAATTTTTAAATATGTAATAATTGCTTAGAAATGGTTTGTTGTTCATGCCTTGGGCTAGAACAAAGATTTAACACATGATTTATGAAGTCTTAATACATGTTTAAAGAGATGTCCGATAACCACGAAAAAACTCAATTTATAAATCATTTACAAATGATTTCCTACAATTTAAATGACATTATTTAATGATGAACAAACTTGAGTATAAATAATGTTTTAATGTGCTTTAAATAATGATTCAATGATTCTTAAATATTCTAAAATGTTATTATAAATGATTTAATAATCCTTAACCAATGTATATAAATAGTTTGTCTATGATTAGTTCTTTATCTACAAATAGCTTGTATATATTATATAACATCAGTTACAAATTAATTAATAATCATTTACAGATGCATTATACATGGCTTATTCATGAATAGTTTTACTACTTACTAATACCTTATAAATGATTTGTAACTGCAAACTGTTCCTGTTCGCTGATGACTCGGCACTCCTGATCTCGGGTGAGCACAAGTTGCAAGTTGAGGAAGCTCTCAGCTCTGAACTCTCAAAAATCCGTACCTGGCTTACCGATAACAAACTGTCACTACACCTTGGGAAAACTGAATCCATTCTTTTTGGGACCAAACATTCCCTCAGTAAGATGAAGGTAAATGACTTCAAGGTCAAAGTCGATGACACAATCATCACCAGCAAAGAAGAGATTACCTATTTGGGATGTATTCTTGACAAATACCTGACAGGTGAAAGCATGGCAACAAAGGTGGTCAAAAGAGTAAACCAGAGAACCAGATTTATGGGCAGTTTCCTCTTTTGTCAACCCCCAGGCCCAGCAGAGCCACCAAGGTATGGAATAGTCTAACCCCATCCCTCAAAAAATGCAGTTAGCTGGGCCCATTCAAAACAGCCCTAAAAACTAATCTTTCTGGAGGCCAAAAGAGGAGCTAGTACCAGTTTCCCTGTAGACAGACGATCCCCCCTCCCATTTTTTGCATATATTTTTTATTTTTCATGCTTTTTTTGTACATAGTGGTATTTTTTCTCTGTATTTTTATGTTGATTTTTGAACTGTTTGGTTGCTACTATATATGTCTATGAAATTAATTCAAGGACCCCAACGGAAACAAGTCCGCAAGGACCTTTTTGGTCAGACCTTTTAGACAAAAGTATTATAAATGTAACTGTGTTGTTTTACATTCTTTTGCCTAATAAAAATGTCAATCAATCAATAAATGATTCATTAACTGTCTACAAACTGCTTATAAATGTTTTATAACAGTCATTGTTATGAAGTGCTACGGTTGTTTTTATATTAACCCATTGTATCCCAGCATCCATATTCTGGGCAGAACAATTATATTTGGTGTAGACAGAACAAATAAGTACAGAGACAACTGAGGTCCAGTTTTCTAAGTCTGGAGGGTTTATTATTGGGTATATATAATATAGGGTATTATAGTATATGTATATAAGCTGTTTGTATATAAGCTGTTTGAATATAAGCTGTTTGTAAGATGTTTGTCATTGAATCAAGAAGAGACACGTCTTTTAGTTTCCAAATAAGGAACAATCATCAACAATGCATCCCTTATCAGTTCAACATGTGTTCAACACACACACACACACACACACACACACACACCACCCAATGACTTTGAATGGTCTTTATAACAAGATAAAGATAAGAAATATTTGAAAATTAAATTATTAAATACATTGTTTAGTGCACTAACTGGAGGCACCACCATACACCAACTTACTGGGATTGTATCATTATTCGTCATACAAGAAAAAAGCAGAAAAAAAAAAGAATCAATCAAGGAGGGTTTATTTGTCACTCACTTAGCACAATAACTAAAATATTGATGGGACATGTTCAGCAAAGACAGTGATAACACAACAATGCAATATAACAACTAGGTGTTATGAAGTTAAACATACCATGATGACAGGTGTGGTATCTAATCTATAGCAGCAATCAGGAATATACAAGAAGTTAGAAGGCATACATATAAAAAGCAATTCGTACTAACTGGCTTCAACACCAGACACCACCTTACCTGTGCTTCTTAATCATTACTTTGAAAACTACATGCACCACGTGTGTGTTAACAGATTATTAAATAGTGGTCTTCAAGAGACAAGAAGGTGGCCGCACACTTGGCACTTTGGCTACCACTGTGTGCGGCCACCTTCTTGTCTCTTGAAGACCACCACTATTTAGTCTATTCTAGCGTGGGACACCACTACAAGGACTTTGGTGTGAGTAGCATACTCGTGCAGAGTGTTAACACACTAGTGTCCCAACATCTATAACGGCAATGCGAATATACATGTAATAGGTTCATAACAGCTCAACAGACTTAATAAACAACTGCTTAAACGAACAACAATGGGTCATCGTGTTGGATGTTTCTGATCCTTTCCGAAGAAGCGCTTGTCACAATGTTCACAATAATTTGTCATTGATGTGTGTGTGCATGACATTTTAGGCTGGGCTGCTTAACTGCGTAACATTAATTCCATATTGACCAAATTAGGGTTTCTCTCCAGTGTGAATTTTCTGGTGTCTTTTAAGGTTGGACATTTTAGAGAAGTGTTGACCACACTGATCACAACCATAGGGTTTCTCTCCAGTGTGTATTCTCTGGTGTGTTTTAAGGTGGGCCGTTTGAAAGAAGTGTTGACCACACTGATCACATCCATAGTGTTTCTCTCCAGTGTGAATTCTCTGGTGTGTTTTAAGGCTGGACATCACAGAGAAGTGCTGTCCACACTGGTCACATCCATAGGGTTTCTCTCCAGTGTGAATTCTCTGGTGTTTTTTAAGGGTGGACATCACAGAGAAGTGTTGACCACACTGATCACATCCATAGGGTTTCTCTCCAGTGTGAATTCTCTGATGTATTTTAAGCTTGGACATGCAACTGAAGCGTTGTCCACACTGATCACATCCATAGTGTTTCTCTCCAGTGTGAATTCTCTGGTGTTTTTTAAGGGTGGACATCACAGAGAAGTGTTGACCACACTGATCACATCCATAGGGTTTCTCTCCAGTGTGAATTCTCTGGTGTTTTTTAAGGGTGGCCATCTGAGAGAAGTGTTGTCCACACTGGTCACATCCATAGGGTTTCTCTCCAGTGTGAATTCTCTGATGTATTTTAAGGTTGGACATGCAACTGAAGCGTTGTCCACACTGATCACAGCAGTGTCGTTTTGGTTTAGCCAAGCTTCTTTGTTCATTCACTGCTGGTAGCACAGGGAAGCCAGACTGATGATTCAACACTGGATTGCAGATAGACAAAGAAAATATGATTGAGAGATGGGAATATATATATATATATATATATATATATATATATATATATATATATATATATATATATATATATATATATATATATATATATGTGTGTGAGCAAACAGACATAAAGAGCAGGAGTGATCTACATAAAAGCTACAGGTCCTTTTTTTCAATTCAAATGAAACATAAAGTATAATATTGAGACAAGTGATGAGAACTGCTCAATTAAAAACTTGAAAAGTAAAGTGAATTTATGCGACTAAGCAGTGAAACTAAAAGTAGAAAGTAGGTAGAGAAAGTAACATACCATTTTCTTTGGGTCCCTCCTGTGCAGCAGAACTGTCCCTGGTTGGGTTGAGAGAGTTCATCTTCCACTGAATTCTGGAGTCCACAGTCAGATATGATCAATTATTGATATCCTGGAGGAGTTGTGGATAAATTACAACTACAAACTCTTCTTATACTAGAGAGCCAGTAACTGCTTTGAATGATTGGACAAAGAGAACAATACAACCATTTCTCCACCAATCACAACCTAGCATACTTCTACATGACCATACATTTGCTCCGCCCCTCCCTCCTCCCCCAGACATGCTCCATCCATGCAACCTTCTAGAAACTGTTGACTTTCTGTTACAAGAGAACCAAGAGCATCCATTTGTGGATTAATTGATTTGTAATCTTAATATAATTCAAATATATCTTAATTATTATAAGATTAGTATAAAATATATGAATATGACACCCTGTATTTATAAATGCATATATTATGAAATGCATGTACAGCAAATAGACAACCAGTATGTTCAGACTTAAACAATGTTGTATTCACTCATAATAAATATATGAGTGAATATGAAATAATTCTCTCATCGGAGCCATGTCTTAAGATCAGATGTACAATGTTCTGCTTATTAACCCCATGTGTCATGGTGAGAGGTCAAGGTGCCATAGCTGACCAAATGAGATGTTCTATTGTCAAGGGATTCTTCTGTCAAAGTTGTTTTCAATGAAGTATATTTAAATGTTTTGTTGTTCTAAACCCTGGTGGTGGTGGGCTGCTTTGTGAATGTAATGTGATGAATGAAGTTACCATAAACACATTACTTAAATAGTTCACCCCAAACTATCTCTGATATGAAAAGTGAAATATACATCTAATTTCACCTTTTTCTGTAATGGTCATCACTGCCAGCCATTTATCATGTCCTGCTTTCATTTACAATGAACAACTCTAGTCATGTCTGTGTGGATGTGTCTCTCTCATTTCAATCTAGCTACTCAAGCAGAGCCATTAAGATAGATAGGCCATTCAAGTTCCTATTTTACACAAATTTTACGCAAATTCCTGCAGAACAATACAACCTGGTGTGGTGAAGGAATAACTGCTTGCTATATTCTGCTCATAGTCTTCATTGTACATCACAGCATCTTCATTTATTTGGCAAACCTATTCTGTTCTCTAGAATTACAAGGTCTCCCACACCCACTTCACACCTGCACTGCAACATTCCTTTTGTCTTGTGAATGGTGCTTAGCCGTCTTTAGAAAATGACCTATATCCATGCAAATGTGGTCATTGATTACATGATGAGTCATGATGATACAGGAATAATTTGACCCCAAATAACAGGCTTTTGTGGATTAACATGGTCATATTTTGTTTCCAGAAGAACATTATGGAATGTTAAAGTTACACATGTGTATACTAACCCTATTTAGGGGAAATCAAGGAAGGGGAGCCATCTGAGAGCTTCATGCTCAAAGTTAAACGAAAAAATCTGTCATTTTGACAATGTATTTCACTTGAGTATAGCTACCTTCTCTTTTAGTATTTAGTCTGGTCTGATTCTCTACAGAACTCTTGTTATTGTTGTACAGTCTTACATTATGTGTAAGACTTTACAACTGTGTCTCTCACATAACAGACATTGCAGGTCTAAAGCCTTGTGGTGGTGTGCTACTAGAGAATGACACATGATTGCTGAAGTTACCATCCATAGTTCACCTCAAACTATCTCGGATTTGAAAAGTAGCATTTAAACCACATTGAGAATATAGTCTCAATATTGAAATATATAGTCCATTGAATTTCCTAGAAACCTCAATTGTACGTTATTATGATTGTTCCGAATTCCTTCAGAACAATACAACCTGGTGCGCTGAAGGAACTATTGCTTGCTATATTGTATTTATAGTGTGTCACTGTACATAACAACATCTTAAGTTATTTGGCTAAACCTAGTATGTTCTATATAAGTACAAGGTATGTTATTGCTTCCCTAACACCAAGTGTCTTCCATGTGATTACATTAAATTGCCAGAAACACAGTAAACCAACACATTGCAAACTGCATCTTGACTTTAAATGTTTATTACAAACAAGTCAAAAGACACATACATAGTCCATTGTGAGTGTATATGGGGTCCACTGCTATGGTTTAGAAGTAGTCACAGAATAGTAGTAGTATTAATAGTAGTGCTAGTAGTAATCATTCAATTGTTTAATCATTTGCTATTGTGTGTATGTTAACTACAGTATTACTTTATAGAGTAAACAGTTCATGGCCAGGTTCTTGGCCACAGCAATTTAGGCACACTGTGTATTTGACAAATTAACCAGAATGTATTATTTAAAAGTAATTAACTAGACTAACTTTACTTCTAAAATGTATGGACTTATATAATCAACATCACTTTTTGCTTTAGGAGCAACGAGGGACCACTGCACCTTGGTTTACTCACAACAAACAGACATAAACACATTGTTGTTAGGGTTTACTTCAAAACATGTATTCTCTTCTCCGTAGACGTCCATTTCCAGCCACAAAGTAAAAACTGGAAACTGACAGTTAATCATAGTAAGACTCAGATCATGCATTTTAGACAAGCTAGAGTAAAGAGGAGTGATTTATTTAGGGGAACAAAAACTACAGTATGTTTTATGAATTACAAATACTTAGGTCTTAACTTGGATGAACATTTACATTTTGATCAGTCTTGGCCGGATCTGCAAGCAGAGCTTTGGGTGGTATTATAGCAAAAACTAAACAGCTGGGTTATCTGGGATATGCTGCCTACTCCAAATTACTGTCATGGACTATATGGCTGGGATATGGGGGTTAAACACAAATATGAAAGGGCAAATGGTCCAGAATAGGGCTATACGGTATTTCCTTGGAGTACATAAATTTGCACCTGTATTGGCAATAACAGGAGACATGGGATGGGAGGCATGTGAAATCAGATGGAAAGGCAGCATGGTAGCTTTATGGAATATAGACTAATCAAAATGCCAGAGAATAGAGTTGCCAAGAAAATCTTTAATTGGGATGTCTCGAGAAAAGGTGCATGGGCAAGTACAGTAGAGAATATACTTCTGAGGGCTGGGTTGCTTAACAGTTTTCTAAATAACAGCATTGCAAAAATCTCTGTGGTGAAGGAGACACTTTATGGTCTGTATCAGAGCAAATGGTCACAGGATATATTGTATAAACCAAAGCTTAGAACATTTGTTATGTTAAAAAGCTGTTATGCTAGAGAAAAATATGTTTGTGCGCCATTGTCCAAAAGACAAAGATCTCTCTATGTGCCCAACTCGTTCTGGGATCTTGCCCCTGCACCTTGAGACTGGTAGGTATAGAGGAGTAGTGGAAGAGGAGAGGGTTTGTATTTATTGTGACATTGCGGATATTGAGAGTGAGTTCCATTAGTTTTTTTATTGCCCTTTGTAAAAAAATATTTAAGAGGTGTAGAAACCCGGACTTGATTTGGTTGGATGACGCACAGAGACTTACATGGATTTTTGAGGTGTGAAGTGTAATTTATTGTATTTATTTTTTGTTTTGTTTTGGGTGTTTGCCAAACGTTTTCCTTTGTGCAGTCTTCTATGAAGGGAATTTGATATTGTGGTAGCACTTTACAATAATGACCCGTTATAAAGCATTTATAAACGTTTATAAGCAGTTTGTAGACTATTAACAAATCATTAACAACCTGTTTGTTGACATTTGTAAATGATAACTAAAACCTTTATAACTATGGTTACAAATCATTTATAAGGTATTAATAAGTAGTGAACTATTCATGAACAAGACATTTATATACATCTGTAAATGATTATTAAATAATTTGTAACTGATGTTATATAATATATACAAGCTATTTGTAGATAAAGAACTAATCATAGACAAACTATTTATATACATTGGTTAATAATAATATTGTAGAACATTTAAGAATCATTTAAACATTATTTAAAACACATTAAAACATTATTTATACTCAATTTTATTCATCATTAAATAATGTAATTTAATGTGTAGGAAATCATTTGGAAATGATTCATATAGTGGTATAAATGTAGTTTTTTAGGGAGTTTTTTTCATGTTTAGTAAAGAGTATGTAAACCATTTGCAGACGTTATCATGGGCCTGAGCCTAGTTGCTTCTTTTGGGCTTGTTTTCATAGACCTGGCCGCTTGTTTCTTTTGCAAAATCTGGCAACACACTGATTACCTGGTCATTGTTATGAAGTGCTACGGTTATTTTTATATTAACCCCTTGTATCCCAGCATCCATATTCTGGGCAGAACAATTATATTTGGTGTAGACAGAACAAATAAGTACAGAGACAACTCAGGTCCAGTTTTCTAAGTCTGGAAGGTTTATTATATGGTATATATATATAATATAAGGTATTATAGTATATGTATATAAGCTGTTTGAACTTGTAAGATATTTATCATTGAATCAATAAGAGACACGTCTTTTAGTTTCCAAATAAGGAACAATCATCAACAATGCATCCCTTATCAGTTCAACATGTGTTCAACACACACACACACACACACACACACACACACACACACACACACACACACACACACACACACACACACACACACACACACACACACACACACACACACACACACACACCACCCAATGACTTTGAATGGTCTTCATAACAAGATAAAGATAAGAAATATTTGAAAATTAAATTATTAAATAGTACATTGTTTAATGCACTAACTGGAGGCACCACCAGACACCAACTTACTGGGATTGTATCATTATTTGTCATACAAGAAAAAAGCAGAACAAAAAAAGAATCAATCAAGGAGGGTTTATTTGTCACTCACTTAGTACAATAACTAAAATATTGATGGGACATGTTCAGCAAAGACAGTGATAAGTTAAACATACCATGATGACAAGTGTGGTATCTAATCTATAGCAGCAATCAGGAATATACAAGAAGTTAGAAGGCATACATATAAAAAGCAATTCGTACTAACTGGCTTCAACACCAGACACCACCTTACCTGTGCTTCCTAATCATTACTTTGAAAACTACATGCACCACGTGTGTGTTAACAGATTATTAAATAGTGGTCTTCAAGAGACAAGAAGGTGGCCGCACACTTGGCACTTTGGCTACCACTGTGTGCGGCCACCTTCTTGTCTCTTGAAGACCACCACTATTTAGTCTATTGTGCTGTGTCCAAGAGTTGTTACATTTTATATCTTAATAAATTGTTTTATACTTTTATACTCTATAAAGTTACTTCTGCCACTTTTTGATGTCACATGTTTTACTAATCATTGTTAAACATTAAATAATAATGCATAGTCTTCACTTTACAACAAGGCACATGATAACGTTTGCAAATGGTCTACATACTCTTTACGAATGTCTTACGAATCATTTATTAAACATGAAATATAATTCTAGTAATTGTTTGGTGTCTGCATTCATGAAAGCCAAGTAGTTTGCAACAGGTAAGGAGAAAATCACCTTAACAGGCAGTTGTAAATGATTAACGGCCTTCACTTTACTATAGGGCACATAATAACATGTACTAAGGATTTATAGATATTTTAGGAATGTTTTGCAAAGCATATGTTAAACATGAACAAACACATTAACAGACAGTTGTAAATGATTAACTGTCTTCACTTTACTATAGGGCACATAATAACATGTACTAAGGATTTATAGATATTTTAGGAATGTTTTACGAAGCATATGTTAAACATGAACAAACACATTAACAGACAGTTGTAAATGATGAACTGTCTTCACTTTTCTATAGGGCACATAATAACATGTACTAAGGATTTATAGATATTTTAGGAATGTTTTACAAAGCATATGTTAAACAGGAACAAACACATTAACAGACAGTTGTAAATTATGAACTGTCTTCACTTTACTATAGGGCACATAATAACATGTACTAAGGATTTATAGATATTTTAGGAATGTTTTACAAAGCATATGTTAAACATGAACAAACACATTTCCCAAATTACCCACAAGTAAAATTGATCATGTGGAAATAATGATCTGCAGATAATTTTTAAATATGTAATAATTGCTTAGAAATGGTTTGTTGTTCATGCCTTGGGCTAGAACAAAGATTTAACACATGATTTATGAAGTCTTAATACATGTTTAAAGAGATGTCCGATAACCACGAAAAAACTCAATTTATAAATCATTTACAAATGATTTCCTACAATTTAAATGACATTATTTAATGATGAACAAACTTGAGTATAAATAATGTTTTAATGTGCTTTAAATAATGATTCAATGATTCTTAAATATTCTAAAATGTTATTATAAATGATTTAATAATCCTTAACCAATGTATATAAATAGTTTGTCTATGATTAGTTCTTTATCTACAAATAGCTTGTATATATTATATAACATCAGTTACAAATTAATTAATAATCATTTACAGATGCATTATACATGGCTTATTCATGAATAGTTTTACTACTTACTAATACCTTATAAATGATTTGTAACTGCAAACTGTTCCTGTTCGCTGATGACTCGGCACTCCTGATCTCGGGTGAGCACAAGTTGCAAGTTGAGGAAGCTCTCAGCTCTGAACTCTCAAAAATCCGTACCTGGCTTACCGATAACAAACTGTCACTACACCTTGGGAAAACTGAATCCATTCTTTTTGGGACCAAACATTCCCTCAGTAAGATGAAGGTAAATGACTTCAAGGTCAAAGTCGATGACACAATCATCACCAGCAAAGAAGAGATTACCTATTTGGGATGTATTCTTGACAAATACCTGACAGGTGAAAGCATGGCAACAAAGGTGGTCAAAAGAGTAAACCAGAGAACCAGATTTATGGGCAGTTTCCTCTTTTGTCAACCCCCAGGCCCAGCAGAGCCACCAAGGTATGGAATAGTCTAACCCCATCCCTCAAAAAATGCAGTTAGCTGGGCCCATTCAAAACAGCCCTAAAAACTAATCTTTCTGGAGGCCAAAAGAGGAGCTAGTACCAGTTTCCCTGTAGACAGACGATCCCCCCTCCCATTTTTTGCATATATTTTTTATTTTTCATGCTTTTTTTGTACATAGTGGTATTTTTTCTCTGTATTTTTATGTTGATTTTTGAACTGTTTGGTTGCTACTATATATGTCTATGAAATTAATTCAAGGACCCCAACGGAAACAAGTCCGCAAGGACCTTTTTGGTCAGACCTTTTAGACAAAAGTATTATAAATGTAACTGTGTTGTTTTACATTCTTTTGCCTAATAAAAATGTCAATCAATCAATAAATGATTCATTAACTGTCTACAAACTGCTTATAAATGTTTTATAACAGTCATTGTTATGAAGTGCTACGGTTGTTTTTATATTAACCCATTGTATCCCAGCATCCATATTCTGGGCAGAACAATTATATTTGGTGTAGACAGAACAAATAAGTACAGAGACAACTGAGGTCCAGTTTTCTAAGTCTGGAGGGTTTATTATTGGGTATATATAATATAGGGTATTATAGTATATGTATATAAGCTGTTTGTATATAAGCTGTTTGAATATAAGCTGTTTGTAAGATGTTTGTCATTGAATCAAGAAGAGACACGTCTTTTAGTTTCCAAATAAGGAACAATCATCAACAATGCATCCCTTATCAGTTCAACATGTGTTCAACACACACACACACACACACACACACACACACCACCCAATGACTTTGAATGGTCTTTATAACAAGATAAAGATAAGAAATATTTGAAAATTAAATTATTAAATACATTGTTTAGTGCACTAACTGGAGGCACCACCATACACCAACTTACTGGGATTGTATCATTATTCGTCATACAAGAAAAAAGCAGAAAAAAAAAAGAATCAATCAAGGAGGGTTTATTTGTCACTCACTTAGCACAATAACTAAAATATTGATGGGACATGTTCAGCAAAGACAGTGATAACACAACAATGCAATATAACAACTAGGTGTTATGAAGTTAAACATACCATGATGACAGGTGTGGTATCTAATCTATAGCAGCAATCAGGAATATACAAGAAGTTAGAAGGCATACATATAAAAAGCAATTCGTACTAACTGGCTTCAACACCAGACACCACCTTACCTGTGCTTCTTAATCATTACTTTGAAAACTACATGCACCACGTGTGTGTTAACAGATTATTAAATAGTGGTCTTCAAGAGACAAGAAGGTGGCCGCACACTTGGCACTTTGGCTACCACTGTGTGCGGCCACCTTCTTGTCTCTTGAAGACCACCACTATTTAGTCTATTCTAGCGTGGGACACCACTACAAGGACTTTGGTGTGAGTAGCATACTCGTGCAGAGTGTTAACACACTAGTGTCCCAACATCTATAACGGCAATGCGAATATACATGTAATAGGTTCATAACAGCTCAACAGACTTAATAAACAACTGCTTAAACGAACAACAATGGGTCATCGTGTTGGATGTTTCTGATCCTTTCCGAAGAAGCGCTTGTCACAATGTTCACAATAATTTGTCATTGATGTGTGTGTGCATGACATTTTAGGCTGGGCTGCTTAACTGCGTAACATTAATTCCATATTGACCAAATTAGGGTTTCTCTCCAGTGTGAATTTTCTGGTGTCTTTTAAGGTTGGACATTTTAGAGAAGTGTTGACCACACTGATCACAACCATAGGGTTTCTCTCCAGTGTGTATTCTCTGGTGTGTTTTAAGGTGGGCCGTTTGAAAGAAGTGTTGACCACACTGATCACATCCATAGTGTTTCTCTCCAGTGTGAATTCTCTGGTGTGTTTTAAGGCTGGACATCACAGAGAAGTGCTGTCCACACTGGTCACATCCATAGGGTTTCTCTCCAGTGTGAATTCTCTGGTGTTTTTTAAGGGTGGACATCACAGAGAAGTGTTGACCACACTGATCACATCCATAGGGTTTCTCTCCAGTGTGAATTCTCTGATGTATTTTAAGCTTGGACATGCAACTGAAGCGTTGTCCACACTGATCACATCCATAGTGTTTCTCTCCAGTGTGAATTCTCTGGTGTTTTTTAAGGGTGGACATCACAGAGAAGTGTTGACCACACTGATCACATCCATAGGGTTTCTCTCCAGTGTGAATTCTCTGGTGTTTTTTAAGGGTGGCCATCTGAGAGAAGTGTTGTCCACACTGGTCACATCCATAGGGTTTCTCTCCAGTGTGAATTCTCTGATGTATTTTAAGGTTGGACATGCAACTGAAGCGTTGTCCACACTGATCACAGCAGTGTCGTTTTGGTTTAGCCAAGCTTCTTTGTTCATTCACTGCTGGTAGCACAGGGAAGCCAGACTGATGATTCAACACTGGATTGCAGATAGACAAAGAAAATATGATTGAGAGATGGGAATATATATATATATATATATATATATATATATATATATATATATATATATATATATATATATATATATATATATATATATATATATATATATATATATATGTGTGTGAGCAAACAGACATAAAGAGCAGGAGTGATCTACATAAAAGCTACAGGTCCTTTTTTTCAATTCAAATGAAACATAAAGTATAATATTGAGACAAGTGATGAGAACTGCTCAATTAAAAACTTGAAAAGTAAAGTGAATTTATGCGACTAAGCAGTGAAACTAAAAGTAGAAAGTAGGTAGAGAAAGTAACATACCATTTTCTTTGGGTCCCTCCTGTGCAGCAGAACTGTCCCTGGTTGGGTTGAGAGAGTTCATCTTCCACTGAATTCTGGAGTCCACAGTCAGATATGATCAATTATTGATATCCTGGAGGAGTTGTGGATAAATTACAACTACAAACTCTTCTTATACTAGAGAGCCAGTAACTGCTTTGAATGATTGGACAAAGAGAACAATACAACCATTTCTCCACCAATCACAACCTAGCATACTTCTACATGACCATACATTTGCTCCGCCCCTCCCTCCTCCCCCAGACATGCTCCATCCATGCAACCTTCTAGAAACTGTTGACTTTCTGTTACAAGAGAACCAAGAGCATCCATTTGTGGATTAATTGATTTGTAATCTTAATATAATTCAAATATATCTTAATTATTATAAGATTAGTATAAAATATATGAATATGACACCCTGTATTTATAAATGCATATATTATGAAATGCATGTACAGCAAATAGACAACCAGTATGTTCAGACTTAAACAATGTTGTATTCACTCATAATAAATATATGAGTGAATATGAAATAATTCTCTCATCGGAGCCATGTCTTAAGATCAGATGTACAATGTTCTGCTTATTAACCCCATGTGTCATGGTGAGAGGTCAAGGTGCCATAGCTGACCAAATGAGATGTTCTATTGTCAAGGGATTCTTCTGTCAAAGTTGTTTTCAATGAAGTATATTTAAATGTTTTGTTGTTCTAAACCCTGGTGGTGGTGGGCTGCTTTGTGAATGTAATGTGATGAATGAAGTTACCATAAACACATTACTTAAATAGTTCACCCCAAACTATCTCTGATATGAAAAGTGAAATATACATCTAATTTCACCTTTTTCTGTAATGGTCATCACTGCCAGCCATTTATCATGTCCTGCTTTCATTTACAATGAACAACTCTAGTCATGTCTGTGTGGATGTGTCTCTCTCATTTCAATCTAGCTACTCAAGCAGAGCCATTAAGATAGATAGGCCATTCAAGTTCCTATTTTACACAAATTTTACGCAAATTCCTGCAGAACAATACAACCTGGTGTGGTGAAGGAATAACTGCTTGCTATATTCTGCTCATAGTCTTCATTGTACATCACAGCATCTTCATTTATTTGGCAAACCTATTCTGTTCTCTAGAATTACAAGGTCTCCCACACCCACTTCACACCTGCACTGCAACATTCCTTTTGTCTTGTGAATGGTGCTTAGCCGTCTTTAGAAAATGACCTATATCCATGCAAATGTGGTCATTGATTACATGATGAGTCATGATGATACAGGAATAATTTGACCCCAAATAACAGGCTTTTGTGGATTAACATGGTCATATTTTGTTTCCAGAAGAACATTATGGAATGTTAAAGTTACACATGTGTATACTAACCCTATTTAGGGGAAATCAAGGAAGGGGAGCCATCTGAGAGCTTCATGCTCAAAGTTAAACGAAAAAATCTGTCATTTTGACAATGTATTTCACTTGAGTATAGCTACCTTCTCTTTTAGTATTTAGTCTGGTCTGATTCTCTACAGAACTCTTGTTATTGTTGTACAGTCTTACATTATGTGTAAGACTTTACAACTGTGTCTCTCACATAACAGACATTGCAGGTCTAAAGCCTTGTGGTGGTGTGCTACTAGAGAATGACACATGATTGCTGAAGTTACCATCCATAGTTCACCTCAAACTATCTCGGATTTGAAAAGTAGCATTTAAACCACATTGAGAATATAGTCTCAATATTGAAATATATAGTCCATTGAATTTCCTAGAAACCTCAATTGTACGTTATTATGATTGTTCCGAATTCCTTCAGAACAATACAACCTGGTGCGCTGAAGGAACTATTGCTTGCTATATTGTATTTATAGTGTGTCACTGTACATAACAACATCTTAAGTTATTTGGCTAAACCTAGTATGTTCTATATAAGTACAAGGTATGTTATTGCTTCCCTAACACCAAGTGTCTTCCATGTGATTACATTAAATTGCCAGAAACACAGTAAACCAACACATTGCAAACTGCATCTTGACTTTAAATGTTTATTACAAACAAGTCAAAAGACACATACATAGTCCATTGTGAGTGTATATGGGGTCCACTGCTATGGTTTAGAAGTAGTCACAGAATAGTAGTAGTATTAATAGTAGTGCTAGTAGTAATCATTCAATTGTTTAATCATTTGCTATTGTGTGTATGTTAACTACAGTATTACTTTATAGAGTAAACAGTTCATGGCCAGGTTCTTGGCCACAGCAATTTAGGCACACTGTGTATTTGACAAATTAACCAGAATGTATTATTTAAAAGTAATTAACTAGACTAACTTTACTTCTAAAATGTATGGACTTATATAATCAACATCACTTTTTGCTTTAGGAGCAACGAGGGACCACTGCACCTTGGTTTACTCACAACAAACAGACATAAACACATTGTTGTTAGGGTTTACTTCAAAACATGTATTCTCTTCTCCGTAGACGTCCATTTCCAGCCACAAAGTAAAAACTGGAAACTGACAGTTAATCATAGTAAGACTCAGATCATGCATTTTAGACAAGCTAGAGTAAAGAGGAGTGATTTATTTAGGGGAACAAAAACTACAGTATGTTTTATGAATTACAAATACTTAGGTCTTAACTTGGATGAACATTTACATTTTGATCAGTCTTGGCCGGATCTGCAAGCAGAGCTTTGGGTGGTATTATAGCAAAAACTAAACAGCTGGGTTATCTGGGATATGCTGCCTACTCCAAATTACTGTCATGGACTATATGGCTGGGATATGGGGGTTAAACACAAATATGAAAGGGCAAATGGTCCAGAATAGGGCTATACGGTATTTCCTTGGAGTACATAAATTTGCACCTGTATTGGCAATAACAGGAGACATGGGATGGGAGGCATGTGAAATCAGATGGAAAGGCAGCATGGTAGCTTTATGGAATATAGACTAATCAAAATGCCAGAGAATAGAGTTGCCAAGAAAATCTTTAATTGGGATGTCTCGAGAAAAGGTGCATGGGCAAGTACAGTAGAGAATATACTTCTGAGGGCTGGGTTGCTTAACAGTTTTCTAAATAACAGCATTGCAAAAATCTCTGTGGTGAAGGAGACACTTTATGGTCTGTATCAGAGCAAATGGTCACAGGATATATTGTATAAACCAAAGCTTAGAACATTTGTTATGTTAAAAAGCTGTTATGCTAGAGAAAAATATGTTTGTGCGCCATTGTCCAAAAGACAAAGATCTCTCTATGTGCCCAACTCGTTCTGGGATCTTGCCCCTGCACCTTGAGACTGGTAGGTATAGAGGAGTAGTGGAAGAGGAGAGGGTTTGTATTTATTGTGACATTGCGGATATTGAGAGTGAGTTCCATTAGTTTTTTTATTGCCCTTTGTAAAAAAATATTTAAGAGGTGTAGAAACCCGGACTTGATTTGGTTGGATGACGCACAGAGACTTACATGGATTTTTGAGGTGTGAAGTGTAATTTATTGTATTTATTTTTTGTTTTGTTTTGGGTGTTTGCCAAACGTTTTCCTTTGTGCAGTCTTCTATGAAGGGAATTTGATATTGTGGTAGCACTTTACAATAATGACCCGTTATAAAGCATTTATAAACGTTTATAAGCAGTTTGTAGACTATTAACAAATCATTAACAACCTGTTTGTTGACATTTGTAAATGATAACTAAAACCTTTATAACTATGGTTACAAATCATTTATAAGGTATTAATAAGTAGTGAACTATTCATGAACAAGACATTTATATACATCTGTAAATGATTATTAAATAATTTGTAACTGATGTTATATAATATATACAAGCTATTTGTAGATAAAGAACTAATCATAGACAAACTATTTATATACATTGGTTAATAATAATATTGTAGAACATTTAAGAATCATTTAAACATTATTTAAAACACATTAAAACATTATTTATACTCAATTTTATTCATCATTAAATAATGTAATTTAATGTGTAGGAAATCATTTGGAAATGATTCATATAGTGGTATAAATGTAGTTTTTTAGGGAGTTTTTTTCATGTTTAGTAAAGAGTATGTAAACCATTTGCAGACGTTATCATGGGCCTGAGCCTAGTTGCTTCTTTTGGGCTTGTTTTCATAGACCTGGCCGCTTGTTTCTTTTGCAAAATCTGGCAACACACTGATTACCTGCATTTCACCTGCAGTAGCCTACTAGGGAGGAAGTGAACAGTGATGCAGTTGCAGACTGGACAGAAATATGTCTAATTCATGTTTTATGTGTTTTAACTGTCTTATTGCAGGTGATCAAGGTAACATAAAATGGATAATCTTACACACATGAAGTAGCATTATGACCATGGGGTATTTTGATGGTGGCCGTTTGGCTCCACAATGTTTGTTTTGATGTGTAGGCTAGTAATGTCCTCCATGCTTAGCAGTTTAGCTTAGCAGCTAAAGCTAACTTGCACTGGGAGGTGGTGACTGCAGAGGCTCCAAGCTGCTACTCTGTGATTCTGTTGTGATGAATTTATTTGTTTAAATGTTAGTGTGTGTGCTGTGTCCAAGAGTTGTTACATTTTATATCTTAATAAATTGTTTTATACTTTTATACTCTATAAAGTTACTTCTGCCACTTTTTGATGTCACATGTTTTACTAATCATTGTTAAACATTAAATAATAATGCATAGTCTTCACTTTACAACAAGGCACATGATAACGTTTGCAAATGGTCTACATACTCTTTACGAATGTCTTACGAATCATTTATTAAACATGAAATATAATTCTAGTAATTGTTTGGTGTCTGCATTCATGAAAGCCAAGTAGTTTGCAACAGGTAAGGAGAAAATCACCTTAACAGGCAGTTGTAAATGATTAACGGCCTTCACTTTACTATAGGGCACATAATAACATGTACTAAGGATTTATAGATATTTTAGGAATGTTTTGCAAAGCATATGTTAAACATGAACAAACACATTAACAGACAGTTGTAAATGATTAACTGTCTTCACTTTACTATAGGGCACATAATAACATGTACTAAGGATTTATAGATATTTTAGGAATGTTTTACGAAGCATATGTTAAACATGAACAAACACATTAACAGACAGTTGTAAATGATGAACTGTCTTCACTTTTCTATAGGGCACATAATAACATGTACTAAGGATTTATAGATATTTTAGGAATGTTTTACAAAGCATATGTTAAACAGGAACAAACACATTAACAGACAGTTGTAAATTATGAACTGTCTTCACTTTACTATAGGGCACATAATAACATGTACTAAGGATTTATAGATATTTTAGGAATGTTTTACAAAGCATATGTTAAACATGAACAAACACATTTCCCAAATTACCCACAAGTAAAATTGATCATGTGGAAATAATGATCTGCAGATAATTTTTAAATATGTAATAATTGCTTAGAAATGGTTTGTTGTTCATGCCTTGGGCTAGAACAAAGATTTAACACATGATTTATGAAGTCTTAATACATGTTTAAAGAGATGTCCGATAACCACGAAAAAACTCAATTTATAAATCATTTACAAATGATTTCCTACAATTTAAATGACATTATTTAATGATGAACAAACTTGAGTATAAATAATGTTTTAATGTGCTTTAAATAATGATTCAATGATTCTTAAATATTCTAAAATGTTATTATAAATGATTTAATAATCCTTAACCAATGTATATAAATAGTTTGTCTATGATTAGTTCTTTATCTACAAATAGCTTGTATATATTATATAACATCAGTTACAAATTAATTAATAATCATTTACAGATGCATTATACATGGCTTATTCATGAATAGTTTTACTACTTACTAATACCTTATAAATGATTTGTAACTGTAGTTATACAGGTTTTAGTAATCATTTACAAATGTCAACAAACAGGTTGTTAATTATTTGTTAATAGTCTACAAACTGCTTATAAATGTTTATAAATGCTTTATAATGGGTCATTACAAATGATGTAACAATCATTTACAGATGTATATAAATGGCTTATTAATGAATAGTTTACTACTTACTAATACCTTATAAATGATTTGTAACCATAGTTATAAAGGTTATAGTAATCATTTACGAATGTCAACAAACAGGTTGTTCATGATTTGTTAATAGTCTACAAACTGCTTATAAACGTTTATAAATGCTTTATAACGGGTCATTATTGTAAAGTGCTACCGATATGGTTTATTTATGTTTTGGTGTCTAATAATCCCGTAAGGGATGGGTCTTTTTTGACAAGACACAGAAATAAAAAATCATTCATTCTTTCATTCATTCACACACACACCACCCAATTGACAGAAACACACTAAATATTTATTAGGCTACTATGCAACTAAATGTACCTGTGAATTCAATATTAATGTATTAATATGAAAGGCCCCAAGGTTCATTAAAGGCCTTGTGCCCATCATTATTGCATGTAATGTAATCAATAGAAAGGGGTAGAACCAGCTTTGGTGAAGAACTGTTTGTTATAATGTGTTTATATGATTGGTTAGAAATGCAGCTTTTCTATGACTCATCACAAACACACTTTTTTGTTACCATCACACTCTGACTTTTCTGGTGCGGTGTTAAGTTCCAATGTGAAGTCAATCTTTAGATTTGCATTCTGGGTGATTGAAGTGGACATATCTTTATACAGATGTAAATGCCTCAAAGAGGACAACAATCACCTCCCCTCTCAGAGGGGGAAAGAAGGGTGAACATGTTTGACACTCTTTGTTTGAACTGATCAAAGCTATGATCATGATGATCATGATGAGTCAGGCTATAAACATACAGCAAAGAGAACATATCACTGTATGTCTCACTTAACCACTTTGGTAGATTTAACACATCATTCATTATTAAGTCTAAATACATGTTAAGAGATTGCCTATAAACCACAAAGGAACACAATATATACCAATATAAAAAGCATTTACAAATGAATTCCTACTCATTAAATTATTATTTAATGATGAATAAAATGTAGTAGAAATAATGTTTTAATGTATTTTAGATCATGTTTAAATGATTCTTAAATGTTCTACAATCATTTACCAATGTATATGAATGGTTTGTCTATGATTAGTTATTTATCTACATATAGCTTATACATATTATATAACTGTAGTTACAAATTATTTAATAATCATTTACAAATGTATTCAGATGGCTTATTCATGAACAATTTACTACTTACTAATACCTTATAGATACTTTTTTAACCATGGTTATAAATGATTTATTATCATTTACGGATTTAAACAAAGAGTTTGTTCATGGGTGATATCTTACTTGGAGGGTAGAGAACAAGTGGTTGACATCAACGGAACCATGTCCTCATCCCTCCCGGTGAGCTGCGGGGTTCCTCAAGGCAGCATTCTAGGGCCGTTACTGTTCCTTCTATACATTAACGACATGAATGCTGCCTGTAACTGCAAACTGTTCCTGTTCGCTGATGACTCGGCACTCCTGATCTCGGGTGAGCACAAGTTGCAAGTTGAGGAAGCTCTCAGCTCTGAACTCTCAAAAATCCGTACCTGGCTTACCGATAACAAACTGTCACTACACCATGGGAAAACTGAATCCATTCTTTTTGGGACCAAACATTCCTTCAGTAAGATGAAGGTAAATGACTTCAAGGTCAAAATCGATGACACAATCATCACCAGCAAAGAAGAGATTACCTATTTGGGATGTATTCTTGACAAATACCTGACAGGTGAAAGCATGGCAACAAAGGTGGTCAAAAGAGTAAACCAGAGAACCAGATTTATGGGCAGTTTCCTCTTTTGTCAACCCCCAGGCCCAGCACAGCCACCAAGGTATGGAATAGTCTAACCCCATGCCTCAAAAAATGCAGTTCGCTGGGCCCATTCAAAACAGCCCTAAAAACTCATCTTTCTGGAGTACCAGTTTCCCTGTAGACAGACGATCCCCCCCTTCCCTTTTTTTCATATATTTTTTTTATTTTTCATGCTTTTTTTGTACATAGTGGTATTTTTTCTCTGTATTTTTATGTTGATTATGTTGCTACTATATATGTCTATGAAATTAATTCAAGGACCCCAACGGAAACAAGTCCGCAAGGACCTTTTTGGTCAGACCTTTTAGACAAAAGTATTATAAATGTAACTGTGTTGTTTTACATTCTTTTGCCTAATAAAAATGTCAATCAATCAATAAATGATTCATTAACTGTCTACAAACTGCTTATAAATGTTTTATAACGGTCATTGTTATGAAGTGCTACGGTTATTTTTATATTAACCCCTTGTATCCCAGCATCCATATTCTGGGCAGAACAATTATATTTGGTGTAGACAGAACAAATAAGTACAGAGACAACTCAGGTCCAGTTTTCTAAGTCTGGAAGGTTTATTATATGGTATATATATATAATATAAGGTATTATAGTATATGTATATAAGCTGTTTGAACTTGTAAGATATTTATCATTGAATCAATAAGAGACACGTCTTTTAGTTTCCAAATAAGGAACAATCATCAACAATGCATCCCTTATCAGTTCAACATGTGTTCAACACACACACACACACACACACACACACACACACACACACACACACACACACACACACACACACACACACACACACACACACACACACACACACACACACACACACCACCCAATGACTTTGAATGGTCTTCATAACAAGATAAAGATAAGAAATATTTGAAAATTAAATTATTAAATAGTACATTGTTTAATGCACTAACTGGAGGCACCACCAGACACCAACTTACTGGGATTGTATCATTATTTGTCATACAAGAAAAAAGCAGAACAAAAAAAGAATCAATCAAGGAGGGTTTATTTGTCACTCACTTAGTACAATAACTAAAATATTGATGGGACATGTTCAGCAAAGACAGTGATAAGTTAAACATACCATGATGACAAGTGTGGTATCTAATCTATAGCAGCAATCAGGAATATACAAGAAGTTAGAAGGCATACATATAAAAAGCAATTCGTACTAACTGGCTTCAACACCAGACACCACCTTACCTGTGCTTCCTAATCATTACTTTGAAAACTACATGCACCACGTGTGTGTTAACAGATTATTAAATAGTGGTCTTCAAGAGACAAGAAGGTGGCCGCACACTTGGCACTTTGGCTACCACTGTGTGCGGCCACCTTCTTGTCTCTTGAAGACCACCACTATTTAGTCTATTGTGCTGTGTCCAAGAGTTGTTACATTTTATATCTTAATAAATTGTTTTATACTTTTATACTCTATAAAGTTACTTCTGCCACTTTTTGATGTCACATGTTTTACTAATCATTGTTAAACATTAAATAATAATGCATAGTCTTCACTTTACAACAAGGCACATGATAACGTTTGCAAATGGTCTACATACTCTTTACGAATGTCTTACGAATCATTTATTAAACATGAAATATAATTCTAGTAATTGTTTGGTGTCTGCATTCATGAAAGCCAAGTAGTTTGCAACAGGTAAGGAGAAAATCACCTTAACAGGCAGTTGTAAATGATTAACGGCCTTCACTTTACTATAGGGCACATAATAACATGTACTAAGGATTTATAGATATTTTAGGAATGTTTTGCAAAGCATATGTTAAACATGAACAAACACATTAACAGACAGTTGTAAATGATTAACTGTCTTCACTTTACTATAGGGCACATAATAACATGTACTAAGGATTTATAGATATTTTAGGAATGTTTTACGAAGCATATGTTAAACATGAACAAACACATTAACAGACAGTTGTAAATGATGAACTGTCTTCACTTTTCTATAGGGCACATAATAACATGTACTAAGGATTTATAGATATTTTAGGAATGTTTTACAAAGCATATGTTAAACAGGAACAAACACATTAACAGACAGTTGTAAATTATGAACTGTCTTCACTTTACTATAGGGCACATAATAACATGTACTAAGGATTTATAGATATTTTAGGAATGTTTTACAAAGCATATGTTAAACATGAACAAACACATTTCCCAAATTACCCACAAGTAAAATTGATCATGTGGAAATAATGATCTGCAGATAATTTTTAAATATGTAATAATTGCTTAGAAATGGTTTGTTGTTCATGCCTTGGGCTAGAACAAAGATTTAACACATGATTTATGAAGTCTTAATACATGTTTAAAGAGATGTCCGATAACCACGAAAAAACTCAATTTATAAATCATTTACAAATGATTTCCTACAATTTAAATGACATTATTTAATGATGAACAAACTTGAGTATAAATAATGTTTTAATGTGCTTTAAATAATGATTCAATGATTCTTAAATATTCTAAAATGTTATTATAAATGATTTAATAATCCTTAACCAATGTATATAAATAGTTTGTCTATGATTAGTTCTTTATCTACAAATAGCTTGTATATATTATATAACATCAGTTACAAATTAATTAATAATCATTTACAGATGCATTATACATGGCTTATTCATGAATAGTTTTACTACTTACTAATACCTTATAAATGATTTGTAACTGTAGTTATACAGGTTTTAGTAATCATTTACAAATGTCAACAAACAGGTTGTTAATTATTTGTTAATAGTCTACAAACTGCTTATAAATGTTTATAAATGCTTTATAATGGGTCATTACAAATGATGTAACAATCATTTACAGATGTATATAAATGGCTTATTAATGAATAGTTTACTACTTACTAATACCTTATAAATGATTTGTAACCATAGTTATAAAGGTTATAGTAATCATTTACGAATGTCAACAAACAGGTTGTTCATGATTTGTTAATAGTCTACAAACTGCTTATAAACGTTTATAAATGCTTTATAACGGGTCATTATTGTAAAGTGCTACCGATATGGTTTATTTATGTTTTGGTGTCTAATAATCCCGTAAGGGATGGGTCTTTTTTGACAAGACACAGAAATAAAAAATCATTCATTCTTTCATTCATTCACACACACACCACCCAATTGACAGAAACACACTAAATATTTATTAGGCTACTATGCAACTAAATGTACCTGTGAATTCAATATTAATGTATTAATATGAAAGGCCCCAAGGTTCATTAAAGGCCTTGTGCCCATCATTATTGCATGTAATGTAATCAATAGAAAGGGGTAGAACCAGCTTTGGTGAAGAACTGTTTGTTATAATGTGTTTATATGATTGGTTAGAAATGCAGCTTTTCTATGACTCATCACAAACACACTTTTTTGTTACCATCACACTCTGACTTTTCTGGTGCGGTGTTAAGTTCCAATGTGAAGTCAATCTTTAGATTTGCATTCTGGGTGATTGAAGTGGACATATCTTTATACAGATGTAAATGCCTCAAAGAGGACAACAATCACCTCCCCTCTCAGAGGGGGAAAGAAGGGTGAACATGTTTGACACTCTTTGTTTGAACTGATCAAAGCTATGATCATGATGATCATGATGAGTCAGGCTATAAACATACAGCAAAGAGAACATATCACTGTATGTCTCACTTAACCACTTTGGTAGATTTAACACATCATTCATTATTAAGTCTAAATACATGTTAAGAGATTGCCTATAAACCACAAAGGAACACAATATATACCAATATAAAAAGCATTTACAAATGAATTCCTACTCATTAAATTATTATTTAATGATGAATAAAATGTAGTAGAAATAATGTTTTAATGTATTTTAGATCATGTTTAAATGATTCTTAAATGTTCTACAATCATTTACCAATGTATATGAATGGTTTGTCTATGATTAGTTATTTATCTACATATAGCTTATACATATTATATAACTGTAGTTACAAATTATTTAATAATCATTTACAAATGTATTCAGATGGCTTATTCATGAACAATTTACTACTTACTAATACCTTATAGATACTTTTTTAACCATGGTTATAAATGATTTATTATCATTTACGGATTTAAACAAAGAGTTTGTTCATGGGTGATATCTTACTTGGAGGGTAGAGAACAAGTGGTTGACATCAACGGAACCATGTCCTCATCCCTCCCGGTGAGCTGCGGGGTTCCTCAAGGCAGCATTCTAGGGCCGTTACTGTTCCTTCTATACATTAACGACATGAATGCTGCCTGTAACTGCAAACTGTTCCTGTTCGCTGATGACTCGGCACTCCTGATCTCGGGTGAGCACAAGTTGCAAGTTGAGGAAGCTCTCAGCTCTGAACTCTCAAAAATCCGTACCTGGCTTACCGATAACAAACTGTCACTACACCATGGGAAAACTGAATCCATTCTTTTTGGGACCAAACATTCCTTCAGTAAGATGAAGGTAAATGACTTCAAGGTCAAAATCGATGACACAATCATCACCAGCAAAGAAGAGATTACCTATTTGGGATGTATTCTTGACAAATACCTGACAGGTGAAAGCATGGCAACAAAGGTGGTCAAAAGAGTAAACCAGAGAACCAGATTTATGGGCAGTTTCCTCTTTTGTCAACCCCCAGGCCCAGCACAGCCACCAAGGTATGGAATAGTCTAACCCCATGCCTCAAAAAATGCAGTTCGCTGGGCCCATTCAAAACAGCCCTAAAAACTCATCTTTCTGGAGTACCAGTTTCCCTGTAGACAGACGATCCCCCCCTTCCCTTTTTTTCATATATTTTTTTATTTTTCATGCTTTTTTTGTACATAGTGGTATTTTTTCTCTGTATTTTTATGTTGATTATGTTGCTACTATATATGTCTATGAAATTAATTCAAGGACCCCAACGGAAACAAGTCCGCAAGGACCTTTTTGGTCAGACCTTTTAGACAAAAGTATTATAAATGTAACTGTGTTGTTTTACATTCTTTTGCCTAATAAAAATGTCAATCAATCAATAAATGATTCATTAACTGTCTACAAACTGCTTATAAATGTTTTATAACGGTCATTGTTATGAAGTGCTACGGTTATTTTTATATTAACCCCTTGTATCCCAGCATCCATATTCTGGGCAGAACAATTATATTTGGTGTAGACAGAACAAATAAGTACAGAGACAACTCAGGTCCAGTTTTCTAAGTCTGGAAGGTTTATTATATGGTATATATATAATATAAGGTATTATAGTATATGTATATAAGCTGTTTGAACTTGTAAGATATTTATCATTGAATCAATAAGAGACACGTCTTTTAGTTTCCAAATAAGGAACAATCATCAACAATGCATCCCTTATCAGTTCAACATGTGTTCAACACACACACACACACACACACACACACACACACACACACACACACACACACACACACACACACACACACACACACACACACACACACACACCACCCAATGACTTTGAATGGTCTTCATAACAAGATAAAGATAAGAAATATTTGAAAATTAAATTATTAAATAGTACATTGTTTAATGCACTAACTGGAGGCACCACCAGACACCAACTTACTGGGATTGTATCATTATTTGTCATACAAGAAAAAAGCAGAACAAAAAAAGAATCAATCAAGGAGGGTTTATTTGTCACTCACTTAGTACAATAACTAAAATATTGATGGGACATGTTCAGCAAAGACAGTGATAAGTTAAACATACCATGATGACAAGTGTGGTATCTAATCTATAGCAGCAATCAGGAATATACAAGAAGTTAGAAGGCATACATATAAAAAGCAAACTGGCTTCAACACCAGACACCACCTTACCTGTGCTTCCTAATCATTACTTTGAAAACTACATGCACCACGTGTGTGTTAACAGATTATTAAATAGTGGTCTTCAAGAGACAAGAAGGTGGCCGCACACTTGGCACTTTGGCTACCACTGTGTGCGGCCACCTTCTTGTCTCTTGAAGACCACCACTATTTAGTCTATTCTAGCGTGGGACACCACTACAAGGACTTTGGTGTGAGTAGCATTCTCATGCAGAGTGTTAACACACTAGTGTCCCAACATCTATAACGGCAATGCGAATATACATGTAATAGGTTCATAACAGCTCAACAGACTTAAAAACAACTGCTTAAAAGAACAACAATGGGTCATCGTGTTGGATGTTTCTGATCCTTTCCGAAGAAGCGCTAGTCACAATGTTCACAATAATTTGTCATTGATGTGTGTGTGCATGACATTTTAGGCTGGGCTGCTTAACTGCGTAACATTAATTCCATATTGACCAAATTAGGATTTCTCTCCAGTGTGAATTCTCTGATGTCTTTTAAGGTTGGACATCTCAGAGAAGTGTTGACCACACTGATCACATCCATAGGGTTTCTCTCCAGTGTGTATTCTCTGGTGTGTTTTAAGGTGGGCCGTTTGAAAGAAGTGTTGACCACACTGATCACATCCATAGTGTTTCTCTCCAGTGTGAATTCTCTGGTGTGTTTTAAGGGTGGACATCACAGAGAAGTGCTGTCCACACTGGTCACATCCATAGGGTTTCTCTCCAGTGTGAATTCTCTGGTGTTTTTTAAGGGTGGACATCACAGAGAAGTGCTGTCCACACTGGTCACATCCATAGGGTTTCTCTCCAGTGTGTATTCTCTGGTGTGTTTTAAGGTGGGCCGTTTGAGAGAAGTGTTGACCACACTGATCACATCCATAGGGTTTCTCTCCAGTGTGAATTCTCTGGTGTTTTTTAAGGGTGGCCATCTCAGAGAAGTGCTGTCCACACTGGTCACATCCATAGGGTTTCTCTCCAGTGTGAATTCTCTGGTGTTTTTTAAGGGTGGACATCACAGAGAAGTGCTGTCCACACTGGTCACATCCATAGGGTTTCTCTCCAGTGTGTATTCTCTGGTGTGTTTTAAGGTGGGCCGTTTGAGAGAAGTGTTGACCACACTGATCACATCCATAGGGTTTCTCTCCAGTGTGAATTCTCTGGTGTGTTTTAAGGGTGGCCATCTCAGAGAAGTGCTGTCCACACTGGTCACATCCATAGGGTTTCTCTCCAGTGTGAATTCTCTGGTGTTTTTTAAGGGTGGACATCACAGAGAAGTGCTGTCCACACTGGTCACATCCATAGGGTTTCTCTCCAGTGTGAATTCTCTGGTGTTTTTTAAGGTTGGACATCACAGAGAAGTGCTGTCCACACTGGTCACATCCATAGGGTTTCTCTCCAGTGTGAATTCTCTGGTGTTTTGTAAGGGTGGCCATCTCAGAGAAGTGTTGACCACACTGATCACATCCATAGGGTTTCTCTCCAGTGTGAATTCTCTGGTGTTTTTTAAGGGTGGCCATCTCAGAGAAGTGTTGTCCACACTGGTCACATCCATAGGGTTTCTCTCCAGTGTGTATTCTCCGGTGTGTTTTAAGGTGGGCTGTTTGAGAAAAGTGTTGACCACACTGGTCACATCCATAGGGTTTCTCTCCAGTGTGAATTCTCTGATGTATTTTAAGCTTGGACATGCAACTGAAGCGTTGTCCACACTGATCACAGCAGTGTCGTTTTGGTTTAGCCAAGCTTCTTTGTTCATTCACTGCTGGTAGCACAGGGAAGCCAGACTGATGATTCAACACTGGATTGCAGATAGACAAAGAAAATATGATTGAGAGATGGGAATATATATATATATATATATATATATATATATATATATATATATATATATATATATATATATATATATATATATATATATATATATATATATATATATATATACAAATGAGCAAACAGACATAAAGAGCAGGAGTGATCTACATCAAAGCTACAGGTCCTTTTTTTCAATTCAAATGAAACATAAAGTATAATATGATGATTGATTTGACAGCGAATCCGAAAAAAGGATGTAAATAAACAATATTGAGCTGAACTGACGTTAGACGAAAAAATTGAAATAATAATAACTGAGACAAGTGATGAGAACTGCTCAATTAAAAACTTGAAAAGTAAAGTGATAACACATTTGTGCGACTAAGCAGTGAAACTAAAAGTAGAAAGTAGGTAGAGAAAGTAACATACCATTTTCTTTGGGTCCCTCCTGTGCAGCAGAACTGTCCCTGGTTGGGTTGAGAGAGTTCATCTTCCACTGAATTCTGGAGTCCACAGTCAGATATGATCAGAAATTATTGATATCCTGGAGGAGTTGTGGATAAATTACAACTACAAACTCTTCTTATACTAGAGAGCCTGGGGTGGAGCCAGTAACTGCTTTGACTGATTGGACAAAGAGAACAATACAACCATTTCTCCACCAATCACAACCTAACATACTTCTACATGACCATACATGTGCTCCGCCCCTCCCTCCTCCCCCAGACATGCTCCATCCATGCAACCTTCTAGAAACTGTTGACTTTCTGTTACAAGAGAACCAAGAGCATCCATTTGTGGATTAATTGATTTGTAGTCTTAATATAATTCAAATATATCTTAATTATTATAAGATTAATATAAAATATATGAATATGACACCCTGTATTTATAAATGCATATATTATGAAATGCATGTACAGCAAATAGACAACCAGTATGTTCAGACTTAAAGTTGTACAATGCAGAATCCCAAATAACGATTTTTAGCAACCTCTGCTGGTCACTACCGTCACTGCATACAATTTCCGTAATCCTCGATTACCCAGAATTCCATTCGTTTTCACCGGAAGCCGGAAGCGTTTCAAAAAGCGATCTTTTAATTGTTTTATACTATCTACGGATCGTTTCTCTTAGCCAGTGGAGCATTAGTTACCATGAGCTGTGCTTTCTTTTTCCATGGGTTCATGGCCATGGGTTCTTGGCCACAGCAATTTAGGCACACTGTGTATTTGACAAATTAACCAGAATGTATTATTTAAAAGTAATTAACTAGACTAACTTTACTTCTAAAATGTGTGGACTATATAATCAACATCACTTTTTGCTTTAGGAGCAACGAGGGACCACTGCACCTTGGTTTACTCACAACAAACAGACATAAACACATTGTTGTTAGGGTTTACTTCAAAACATGTATTTGACAGAAACACAAACACTAAATAGTTTTTAGGCTACTATGCAACTAAATGTACCAGTGATTCTCTGATGGAATTCAATATTAATGTATTAATATGAAAGGCCCCAAGGTTCATTAAAGGCCATGTGCCCATCATTTTTATATGTAATGTAATCAATAGAAAGGGGTAGAAACAGCTTTGGTGAAGAACTGTTTGTTATATTGTGTTTATATGATTGGTTAGAAATGCAGCTTTTCTATGACTCATCACAAACACACTTTTTTGTTACCATCACACTCTGACTTTTCTGGTGCGGTGTTAAGTTCCAATGTGAAGTCAATCTTTAGATTTGCATTCTGGGTGATCATAAGTGGACATCTCTTAATACAGATGTAAATGCCTCAGTGCATGGGCAAGTACAGTAGAGGATATACTTCTGAGGGCTGGGTTGCTTAACAGTTTTCTAAATAACAGCATTGCAAACATCTCTGTGGTGAAGGAGACACTTTATGGTCTGTATCAGAGCAAATGGTCACATGATATATTGTATAAACCAAAGCTTAGAACATTTGTTATGTTAAAAAGCTGTTATGCTAGAGAAAAATATGTTTGTGCTCCATTGTCCAAAAGACAAAGATCTCTATGTGCCCAACTCCGTTCTGGGATCTTGCCCCTGCACCTTGAGACTGGTAGGTATAGAGGAGTATTGGAAGAGGAGAGGGTTTGTATTTATTGTGACATTGCGGATATTGCCAAACGTTTTCCTTTGTGCAGTCTTCTATGAAGAGAATTTGATATTGTTTATTTATGTTTTGGTGTCTAATAATCCCGTAAGGGATGGGTCTTTTTTGACAAGACACGGGAAAAAAAATTCATTCATTCATTCACACACACCACCCAATGACTTTGAATGGTCTTTATAACAAGATAAAGATAAGAAATATTTGAAAATTAAATTATTAAATAGTACATTGTTTAGTGCACTAACTGGAGGCACCACCAGACACCAACTTACTGGGATTGTATCATTATTCGTCATACAAGAAAAAAGCAGAACAAAAAAAGGATCAATCGAGAAGGGTTTATTTGTCACTCACTTAGTACAATATCAAAAATATTGATGGGACATGTTCAGCAAAGACAGTGATAACACAACAATGCAATATAACAACTAGGTGTAATGAAGTTAAACATACCATGATGAAAGGTGTGGTATCTAATCTATAGCAGCAATCAGGAATATACAAGAAGTTAGAAGGCATACATATAAAAAGCAATTCGTACTAACTGGCTTCAACACCAGACACCACCTTACCTGTGCTTCCTAATCATTACTTTGAAAACTACATGCACCACGTGTGTGTTAACAGATTATTAAATAGTGGTCTTCAAGAGACAAGAAGGTGGCCGCACACTTGGCACTTTGGCTACCACTGTGTGCGGCCACCTTCTTGTCTCTTGAAGACCACCACTATTTAGTCTATTCTAGCGTGGGACACCACTACAAGGACTTTGGTGTGAGTAGCATTCTCGTGCAGAGTGTTAACACACTAGTGTCCCAACATCTATAACGGCAATGCGAATATACATGTAATAGGTTAATAACAGCTCAACAGACTTAATAAACAACTGCTTAAAAGAACAACAATGGGTCATCGTGTTGGATGTTTCTGATCCTTTCCGAAGAAGCGCTTGTCACAATGTTCACAATAATTTGTCATTGATGTGTGTGTGCATGATATTTTAGGCTGGGCTGCTTAACTGCGTAACATTAATTCCATATTGACCAAATTAGGATTTCTCTCCAGTGTGAATTCTCTGATGTCTTTTAAGGGTGGACATCACAGAGAAGTGCTGTCCACACTGGTCACATCCATAGGGTTTCTCTCCAGTGTGAATTCTCTGGTGTTTTTTAAGGGTGGCCATCTCAGAGAAGTGTTGACCACACTGATCACATCCATAGGGTTTCTCTCCAGTGTGTATTCTCTGGTGTGTTTTAAGGTGGGCCGTTTGAGAGAAGTGTTGACCACACTGATCACATCCATAGGGTTTCTCTCCAGTGTGAATTCTCTGGTGTTTTTTAAGGGTGACCATCACAGAGAAGTGCTGTCCACACTGGTCACATCCATAGGGTTTCTCTCCAGTGTGAATTCTCTGGTGTTTTTTAAGGGTGGCCATTGCAGAGAAGTGTTGACCACACTGGTCACATCCATAGGGTTTCTCTCCAGTGTGAATTCTCTGATGTGTTTTAAGGGTGGACGTCAATGAGAAGTGCTGTCCACACTGGTCACATCCATAGGGTTTCTCTCCAGTGTGAATTCTCTGGTGTTTTTTAAGGTGGTCCGTTTGAGAGAAGTGTTGACCACACTGGTCACATCCATAGGGTTTCTCTCCAGTGTGAATTCTCTGATGTATTTTAAGCTTGGACATGCAACCGAAGCGTTGTCCACACTGATCACAGCAGTGTCGTTTTGGTTTAGCCAAGCTTCTTTGTTCATTCACTGCTGGTAGCACAGGGAAGCCAGACTGATGATTCAACACTGGATTGCAGATGGACAAAGAAAATATGATTGAGAGATGGGAATGAATATATATATATATATATATATATATATATATATATATATATATATATATATATATATATATACAAATGACATAAAGAGCAGGAGTGATCTACATCAAAGCTACAGGTCCTTTTTTCAATTCAAATGAAACATAAAGTATAATATTGAGACAAGTGATGAGAACTGCTCAATTAAAAACTTGAAAAGTAAAGTGATAACACATTTGTGCGACTAAGCAGTGAAACTAAAAGTAGAAAGTAGGTAGAGAAAGTAACATACCATTTTCTTTGGGTCCCTCCTGTGCAGCAGAACTGTCCCTGGTTGGGTTGAGAGAGTTCATCTTCCACTGAATTCTGGAGTCCACAGTCAGATATGATCAGAAATTATTGATATCCTGGAGGAGTTGTGGATAAATTACAACTACAAACTCTTCTTATACTAGAGAGC
This sequence comes from Gymnoscopelus braueri, assembly GCF_963280865.1. Classification (NCBI taxonomy): domain Eukaryota; kingdom Metazoa; phylum Chordata; class Actinopteri; order Myctophiformes; family Myctophidae; genus Gymnoscopelus; species Gymnoscopelus braueri. The sequence goes on along the minus strand of NC_137603.1, from coordinate 31,241,319 downwards.
CTGGGGTGGAGCCAGTAACTGCTTTGACTGATTGGACAAAGAAAACAATACAACCATTTCTCCACCAATCACAACCTAACATACTTCTACATGACCATACATGTGCTCCGCCCCTCCCTCCTCCCCCAGACATGCTCCATCCATGCAACCTTCTAGAAACTGTTGACTTTCTGTTACAAGAGAACCAAGAGCATCCATTTGTGGATTAATTGATTTGTAGTCTTAATATAATTCAAATATATCTTAATTATTATAAGATTAATATAAAATATATGAATATGACACCCTGTATTTATAAATGCATATATTATGAAATGCATGTACAGCAAATAGACAACCAGTATGTTCAGACTTAAAGTTGTACAATGCAGAATCCCAAATAACGATTTTTAGCAACCTCTGCTGGTCACTACCGTCACTGCATACAATTTCCGTAATCCTCGATTACCCAGAATTCCATTCGTTTTCACCGGAAGCCGGAAGCGTTTCAAAAAGCGATCTTTTAATTGTTTTATACTATCTACGGATCGTTTCTCTTAGCCAGTGGAGCATTAGTTACCATGAGCTGTGCTTTCTTTTTCTGTTCTTTTTCGATCTTCCAATCCTACATTCTCTTAACATCAGCGTGAGGTTCCTTTTTGCTATTACCGCGGTAGTTCCTGGCCAAACAGGAAACCGTTGCGGTAGTTCCTGGGGACGTCGGCCACGACGTCATGACGTTGGCCAGGAACGTCATTTTCCCGGGAAAGTCCCCCCCTTCACCGTTCAATAGAAAATATATAAATAAAAGGCTTCCGGGGGTGAAATTCATGGAGTGGGTGTTGTGAAACTTTTGCCACTGACAAAAGATATACAATTTAACTTTAGTTTTGTTGAAAACGTTACCTAGTATTACTTTAAACAATGTTGTATTCACTCATAATAAATATATGAGTGAATATGAAATAATTCTCTCATCGGAGCCAGGTCTTAAGATCAGATGTACAATGTTCTGCTTATTAACCCCATGTGTCATGGTGAGAGGTCAAGGTGCCATAGCTGACCAAATTAGATGTTCTATTGTCAAGGCATTTTTCTGTCAACGTTGTTTTCATTGAAGTATATTTAAATGTTTTGTTGTTCTAAACCCTGGTGGTGGTGGGCTGCTTTGTGAATGTAATGTGATGAATGAAGTTACCATAAACACATTACATAAATAGTTCACCCCAAACTATCTCTGATATGAAAAGTGAAATATACATCTAATTTCACCTTTTTCTGTAATGGTCATCACTGCCAGCAATTTATCATGTCCTGCTTTCATTTACAATGAACAACTCTAGTCATGTCTGTGTGGATGTGTCTCTCTCATTTCAATCTAGCTACTCAAGCAGAGCCATTAAGATAGATAGGCCATTCAAGTTCCTATTTTACACGATTGATGCAAATTCCTGCAGAACAATACAACCTGGTGTGGTGAAGGAATAACTGCTTGCTATATTCTGTTCATAGCCTTCATTGTACATCACAGCATCTTCATTTATTTGGCAAACCTATTCTGTTCTCTAGAATTACAAGGTCTTTAGAAATATCTCCCACATCCACTTCACACCTGCACTGCAACATTCCTTTTGTCTTGTGAATGGTGCTTAGCCATGACATGGTCATATTATGTTTCCAGAAGAACATTATGGAATGTTAAAGTTACACATGTGTATACTAACCCTATTTAGGGGAAATCAATGAAGGGGAGCCATCTGAGAGCTTCATGCTCAAAGTTAAACGAGTTCTGTCAGTTCTGTCAAAAATCTGTCATTTTGACAATGTATTTCACTTGAGTATAGCTACCTTCTCTTTTAGTATTTAGTCTGGTCTGATTCTCTACAGAACTCTTGTTATTGTTGTACAGTCTTACATTATGTGTAAGACTTTACAACTGTGTCTCTCACATAACAGACATTGCAGGTCTAAACCCTTGTGGTGGTGTGCTACTAGAGAATGACACATGATTGCTGAAGTTACCATCCATAGTTCACCTCAAACTATCTCGGATTTGAAAAGTAACATTTAAACCACATTGAGAATATAGTCTCAGAAACCTCAATTGTACGTTATTATGATTGTTCCGAATTCCTTCAGAACAATACAAGCTGGTGCGCTGAAGGAACTATTGCTTGCTATATTGTATTTATAGTGTGTCATTGTACATAACAACATCTTAAGTTATTTGGCTAAACCTAGTATGTTCTATATAAGTACAAGGTATGTTATTGCTTCCCTAACACCAAGTGTCTTCCATGTGATTACATTAAATTGCCAGAAACACAGTAAACCAACACATTGCAAACTGCATCTTGACTTTAAATGTTTAATACAAACAAGTCAAAAGACACATACATAGTCCATTGTGAGTGTATATGGGGTCCACTGCTATGGTTTAGAAGTAGTCACAGAATAGTGGTAGTATTAATAGTAGTTATCTATGCTAGTAGTAATCATTCAATTGTTTAATCATTTGCTATTGTGTGTATGTTAACTACAGTATTACTTTATAGAGTAAACAGTTCATGGCCAGGTTCTTGGCCACAGCAATTTAGGCACACTGTGTATTAGACAAATTAACCAGAATGTATTATTTAAAAGTAATTAACTAGACTAACTTTACTTCTAAAATATGTGGACTATATAATCAACATCACTTTTTGCTTTAGGAGCAACGAGGGACCACTGCACCTTGGTTTACTCACAACAAACAGACATAAACACATTGTTGTTAGGGTTTACTTCAAAACATGTATTTGACAGAAACACAAACACTAAATATTTATTAGGCTACTATGCTACTAAATGTACCAGTGATTCTCTGATGGAATTCAATATTAATGTATTAATATGAAAGGCCCCAAGGTTCATTAAAGGCCATGTGCCCATCATTATTGCATGTAATGTAATCAATAGAAAGGGGTAGAACCAGCTTTGGTGAAGAACTGTTTGTTATAATGTGTTTATATGATTGGTTAGAAATGCAGCTTTTCTATGACTCATCACAAACACACTTTTTTGTTACCATCACACTCTGACTTTTCTGGTGCGGTGTTAAGTTCCAATGAGAAGTCAATCTTTAGATTTGCATTCTGGGTGATCATAAGTGGACATCTCTTAATACAGATGTAAATGCCTCAAAGAGGACAACAATCACATCCCCTCTCAGAGGGGGAAAGAAGGGTGAACATGTTTGACACTCTTTGTTTGAACTGATCAAAGCTATGATCATGATGATCATGATGATGAGTCAGGGTATAAACATACAGCAAAGAGAACATATCACTGTATGTCTCACTTAACCACTTTGGTAGATTTAACACATCATTAATTATTAAGTCTAAATACATGTTAAGAGATTGCCTATAAACCACAAAGGAACGCAATATATACCAATATAAAAAGCATTTACAAATGAATTCCTACTCATTACATTATTATTTAATGATGAATAAAATGTAGTAGAAATAATGTTTTAATGTATTTTAGATCATGTTTAAATGATTCTTAAATGTTCTACAATCATTTACCAATGTATATGAATGGTTTGTCTATGATTAGTTATTTATCTACATATAGCTTATACATATTATATAACTCTAGTTACAAATTATTTTATAATCATTTACAAATGTATTCAGATGGCTTATTCATGAACAATTTACTACTTAATAATACCTTATAGATACTTTTTTAACCATGGTTATAAATGATTTATTATCATTTACGGATTTAAACAAAGAGTTTGTTCATGGGTGATATCTTACTTGGAGGGTAGAGAACAAGTGGTTGACATCAACGGAACCATGTCCTCATCCCTCGCGGTGAGCTGCGGGGTTCCTCAAGGCAGCATTCTAGGGCCGTTACTGTTCCTTCTATACATTAACAACATGAACGCTGCCTGTAACTGCAAACTGTTCCTGTTCGCTGATGACTCTGTACTCCTGATCTCGGGTGAGCACAAGTTGCAAGTTGAGGAAGCTCTCAGCTCTGAACTCTCAAAAATCCGTACCTGGCTTACCGATAACAAACTGTCACTTCACCTTGGGAAAACTGAATCCATTATTTTTGGGACCAAACATTCCCTCAGTAAATTGGAGGTAAATGCCTTCAAGGTCAAAGTCGATGACACAATCATCACCAGCAAAGAAGAGATTACCTATTTGGGATGTATTCTTGACAAATACCTGACAGGTGAAAGCATGGCAACAAAGGTGGTCAAAAGAGTAAACCAGAGAACCAGATTTATGGGCAGTTTCCTCTTTTGTCAACCCCCAGGCCCAGCACAGCCACCAAGGTATGGAATAGTCTAACCCCATCCCTCAAAAAATGCAGTTCGCTGGGCCCATTCAAAACAGCCCTTAAAACTCATCTTTCTGGAGGCCAAAAGAGGAGCTAGTACCAGTTTCCCTGTAGACAGACGATCGCCCCTCCCCTTTTTTGCATATATTTTTTATTTTTCATGCTTTTTTTGTACATAGTGGTATTTTTTCTCTGTATTTTTATGTAGATTTTTGAACTGTTTGGTTGCTACTATATATGTCTATGAAATTAATTCAAGGACCCCAACAGAAACAAGTCCGCAAGGACCTTTTTGGTCAGACCTTTTAGACAAAAGTATTATAAATGTAACTGTGTTGTTTTACATTATTTTGCCTAATAAAAATGTCAATCAATCAATAAATTATTCATTAACTGTCTACAAACTGCTTATAAATGTTTTATAACAGTCATTGTTATGAAGTGCTACGGTTGTTTTTATATTAACCCCTTGTATCCCATCATCCATATTCTGGGCAGAACAATTATATTTGGTATAGACAGAACAAATACGTACAGAGACAACTCAGGTCCAGTTTTCTAAGTCTGGAGAGTTTATTATTGGGTATACATATATAATATAGGGTATTATAGTATATGTATATAAGCTGTTTGAACTTGTAAGATGTTTGTCATTGAATCAAGAAGAGACACGTCTTTTAGTTTCCAAATAAGGAACAATCATCAACAATGCATCCCTTATCAGTTCAACATGTGTTCAACACACACACACACACACACACACACACACACACACACACACACACACACACACACACACACACACACACACACACACACACACACACACACACACACACACACACACACCACCCAATGACTTTGAATGGTCTTTATAACAAGATAAAGATAATAAATATTTGAAAATTAAATGATTAAATAGTACATTGTTTAATGCACTAACTGGAGGCACCACCATACACCAACTTGCTGGGATTGTATCATTATTCGTCATACAAGAAAAAAGCAGAACAAAAAAAGAATCTATCAAGGAGGGTTTATTTGTCACTCACTTAGTACAATAACTAAAATATTGATGGGACATGTTCAGCAAAGACAGTGATAACACAACAATGCAATATAACAACTAGGTGTAATGAAGTTAAACATACCATGATGACAGGTGTGGTAGCTAATCTATAGCAGCAATCAGGAATATACAAGAAGTTAGAAGGCATACATATAAAAAGCAATTCGTACTAAATGGCTTCAACACCAGACACCACCTTACCTGTGCTTCCTAATCATTACTTTGAAAACTACATGCACCACGTGTGTGTTAACAGATTATTAAATAGTGGTCTTCAAGAGACAAGAAGGTGGCCGCACACTTGGCACTTTGGCTACCACTGTGTGCGGCCACCTTCTTGTCTCTTGAAGACCACCACTATTTAGTCTATTCTAGCGTGGGACACCACTACAAGGACTTTGGTGTGAGTAGCATTCTCGTGCAGAGTGTTAACACACTAGTGTCCCAACATCTATAACGGCAATGCGAATATACATGTAATAGGTTCATAGCAGCTCAACAGACTTAATAAACAACTGCTTAAAAGAACAACAATGGGTCATCTGATCCTTTCCGAAGAAGCGCTTGTCACAATGTTCACAATAATTTGTCATTGATGTGTGTGTGCATGACATTTTAGGCTGGGCTGCTTAACTGCGTAACATTAATTCCATATTGACCAAATTAGGATTTTTCTCCAGTGTGTATTCTCTGGTGTGTTTTAAGGGTGGACATTTGAGAGAAGTGTTGACCACACTGATCACATCCGTAGGGTTTCTCTCCAGTGTGTATTCTCTGGTGTGTTTTAAGGGTGGACATCAGAGAGAAGTGCTGTCCACACTGGTCACATCCATAGGGTTTCTCTCCAGTGTGAATTCTCTGGTGTTTTTTAAGGGTGGCCATCTCAGAGAAGTGTTGACCACACTGGTCACATCCATAGGGTTTCTCTCCAGTGTGAATTCTCTGGTGTGTTTTAAGGGTGGACATTTTAGAGAAGTGTTGACCACACTGATCACATCCATAGGGTTTCTCTCCAGTGTGTATTCTCTGGTGTGTTTTAAGGTTGGCCGTTTGAGAGAAGTGTTGACCACACTGATCACATCCATAGGGTTTCTCTCCAGTGTGAATTCTCTGGTGTGTTTTAAGGGTGAACATCAGAGAGAAGTGCTGTCCACACTGGTCACATCCATAGGGTTTCTCTCCAGTGTGAATTCTCTGGTGTTTTTTAAGGGTGGCCATCTCAGAGAAGTGTTGACCACACTGGTCACATCCATAGGGTTTCTCTCCAGTGTGAATTCTCTGGTGTGTTTTAAGGGTGGACATTTTAGAGAAGTGTTGACCACACTGATCACATCCATAGGGTTTCTCTCCAGTGTGTATTCTCTGGTGTGTTTTAAGGTTGGCCGTTTGAGAGAAGTGTTGACCACACTGATCACATCCATAGGGTTTCTCTCCAGTGTGAATTCTCTGGTGTTTTTTAAGGGAGGCCATCTCAGAGAAGTGTTGTCCACACTGGTCACATCCATAGGGTTTCTCTCCTGTGTGAATTCTCTGATGTATTTTAAGCTTGAACATGCAACTGAAGCGTTGTCCACACTGATCACAGCAATGTCGTTTTGGTTTAGCCAAGCTTCTTTGTTCATTCACTGCTGGTAGCACAGGGAAGCCAGACTGATAATTCAACACTGGATTGCAGATAGACAAAGAAAATATGATTGAGAGATGGGTATATATATATATATATATATATATATATATATATATATATATATATATATATATATATATATATATATATATTATATATATATATATATATATATATATATATATATATATATATATATATATACAACTGAGCAAACAGACATAAAGAGCAGGAGTGATCTACATCAAAGCTACAGGTCCTTTTTTTTAATTCAAATTAAACATAAAGTATAATATTGAGACAAGTGATGAGAACTGCTCAATTAAAAACTTGAAAAGTAAAGTGATAACACATTTGTACGACTAAGCAGTGAAACTAAAAGTAGAAATTAGGTAGAGAAAGTAACATACCATTTTCTTTGGGTCCCTCATGTGCAGCAGAACTGTCCCTGGTTGGGTTGAGAGAGTTCATCTTCCACTGAATTCTGGAGTCCACAGTCAGATATGATCAGAAATTATTGATATCCTGGAGGAGTTGTGGATAAATTACAACTACAAACTCTTCTTATACTAGAGAGCCTGGGGTGGAGCCAGTAACTGCTTTGAATGATTGGACAAAGAGAACAATGCAACCATTTCTCCACCAATCACAACCTAACATACTTCTACATGACCACACATGTGCTCCGCCCCTCCCTCCTCCCCCAGACATGCTCCATCCATGCAACCTTCTAGAAACTGTTGACTTTCTGTTACAAGAGAACCAAGAGCATCCATTTGTGGATTAATTGATTTGTAATCTTAATATAATTCAAATATATCTTAATTATTATAAGATTAATATAAAATATATGAATATGACACCCTGTAATTATAAATGCATATATTATGAAATGCATGTACAGCAAATAGACAACCAGTATGTTCAGACTTAAACAATGTTGTATTCACTCATAATAAATATATGAGTGAATATGAAATAATTCTCTCATCGGAGCCAGGTCTTAAGATCAGATGTGTCATGGTGAGAGGTCAAGGTGCCATAGCTGACCAAATTAGATGTTGTATTGTCAAGGCATTTTTTTGTCAACGTTGTTTTCATTGAAGTATATTTAAATGTTTTGTTGTTCTAAACCCTGGTGGTGGTGGGCTGCTTTGTGAATGTAATGTGATGAATGAAGTTACCATAAACACATTACATAAATAGTTCACCCCAAACTATCTCTGATATGAAAAGTGAAATATACATCTAATTTCACCTTTTTCTGTAATGGTCATCACTGCCAGCCATTTATCATGTCCTGCTTTCATTTACAATGAACAACTCTAGTCATGTCTGTGTGGATGTGTCTCTCTCATTTCAATCTAGCTACTCAGGCAGAGCCATTAAGATAGATAGGCCATTCAAGTTCCTATTTTACACGATTGATGCAAATTCCTGCAGAACAATACAACCTGGTGTGGTGAAGGAATAACTGCTTGCTATATTCTGTTCATAGCCTTCATTGTACATCACAGCATCTTCATTTATTTGGCAAACCTATTCTGTTCTCTAGAATTACAAGGTCTTTAGAAATATCTCCCACACCCACTTCACACCTGCACTGCAACATTCCTTTTGTCTTGTGAATGGTGCTTAGCCGTCTTTAGAAAATGACCTATATCCATGCAAATGTGGTCATTGATTACATGATGAGTCATGATGAGACAGGAATAATTTGACCCCAAATAACAGGCTTTTGTGGATTAACATGGTCATATTTTGTTTCCAGAAGAACATTATGGAATGTTAAAGTTACACAAGTGTATACTAACCCTATTTAGGGGAAATCAAGGAAGGGGAGCCATCTGAGAGCTTCATGCTCAAAGTTAAACGAGTTCTGTCAGTTCTGTCAAAAATCTGTCATTTTGACAATGTATTTCACTTGAGTATAGCTACCTTCTCTTTTAGTATTTATTTAGTCTGATTCTCTACAGAACTCTTGTTATTGTTGTACAGTCTTACATTATGTGTAAGACTTTACAACTGTGTCTCTCACATAACAGACATTGCAGGTCTAAACCCTTGTGGTGGTGTGCTACTAGAGAATGACACATGATTGCTGAAGTTACCATCCATAGACATAGTTCACCTCAAACTATCTCGGATTTGAAAAGTAACATTTAAACCACATTGAGAATATAGTCTCAATATTGAAATATATAGTCCATTGAAGTTCCTAGAAATTCAATTGTACGCTATTATGATTGTTCCGAATTCCTTCAGAACAATACAACCTGGTGCGCTGAAGGAACTATTGCTTGCTATATTGTATTTATAGTGTGTCATTGTACATAACAACATCTTAAGTTATTTGGCTAAACCTAGTATGTTCTATATAAGTACAAGGTATGTTATTGCTTCCCTAACACCAAGTGTCTTCCATGTGATTACATTAAATTGCCAGAAACACAGTAAACCAACACATTGCAAACTGCATCTTGACTTTAAATGTTTATTACAAACAAGTCAAAAGACACATACATAGTCCATTGTGAGTGTATATGGGGTCCACTGCTATGGTTTAGAAGTAGTCACAGAATAGTAGTAGTATTAATAGTAGTGCTAGTAGTAATCATTCAATTGTTTAATCATTTGCTATTGTGTGTATGTTAACTACAGTATTACTTTATAGAGTAAACAGTTCATGGCCAGGTTCTTGGCCACAGCAATTTAGGCACACTGTGTATTTGACAAATTAACCAGAATGTATTATTTAAAAGTAATTAACTAGACTAACTTTACTTCTAAAATGTGTGGACTATATAATCAACATCACTTTTTGCTTTAGGAGCAACGAGGGACCACTGCACCTTGGTTTACTCACAACAAACAGACATAAACACATTGTTGTTAGGGTTTACATTCAATATTAATGTATTAATATGAAAGGCCCCAAGGTTCATTAAAGGCCATGTGCCCATCATTATTGCATGTAATGTAATCAATAGAAAGGGGTAGAACCAGATTTGGTGAAGAACTGTTTGTTATAATGTGTTTATATGATTGGTTAGAAATGCAGCTTTTCTATGACTCATCACAAACACACTTTTTTGTTACCATCACACTCTGACTTTTCTGGTGCGGTGTTAAGTTCCAATGTGAAGTCAATCTTTAGATTTGCATTCTGGGTGATCATAAGTGGACATCTCTTAATACAGATGTAAATGCCTCAAAGAGGACAACAATCACCTCCCCTCTCAGAGGGGGAAAGAAGGGTGAACATGTTTGACACTCTTTGTTTGAACTGATCAAAGCTATGATCATGATGATCATGATGAGTCAGGCTATAAACATACAGCAAAGAGAACATATCACTGTATGTCTCACTTAACCACTTTGGTAGATTTAACACATCATTAATTATTAAGTCTAAATACATGTTAAGAGATTGCCTATAAACCACAAAGGAAAGCAATATATACCAATATAAAAAGCATTTACAAATGAATTCCTACTCATTACATTATTATTTAATGATGAATAAAATGTAGTAGAAATAATGTTTTAATGTATTTTAGATCATGTATAAATGATTCTTAAATCTTCTACAATCATTTACCAATGTATATGAATGGTTTGTCTATGATTAGTTATTTATCTACATATAGCTTATACATTATATAACTCTAGTTACAAATTATTTAATAATCATTTACAAATGTATTCAGATGGCTTATTCATGAACACTTTACTACTTACTAATACCTTATAGATACTTTTTTAACCATGGTTATAAATGATTTATTATCATTTACGGATTTAAACAAAGAGTTTGTTCATGGGTGATATCTTACTTGGAGGGTAGAGAACAAGTGGTTGACATCAACGGAACCATGTCCTCATCCCTCGCGGTGAGCTGCGGGGTTCCTCAAGGCAGCATTCTGTTCCTTCTATACATTAACGACATGAATGCTGCCTGTAACTGCAAACTGTTCCTGTTCGCTGATGACTCGGCACTCCTGATCTCGGGTGAGCACAAGTTGCAAGTTGAGGAAGCTCTCAGCTCTGAACTCTCAAAAATCCGTACCTGGCTTACCGATAACAAACTGTCACTACACCTTGGGAAAACTGAATCCATTCTTTTTTGGGACCAAACAATCCCTCAGTAAGATGAAGGTAAATGACTTCAAGGTCAAAGTCGATGACACAATCATCACCAGCAAAGAAGAGATTACCTATTTGGGATGTATTCTTGACAAATACCTGACAGGTGAAAGCATGGCAACAAAGGTGGTCAAAAGAGTAAACCAGAGAACCAGATTTATGGGCAGTTTCCTCTTTTGTCAACCCCCAGGCCCAGCACAGCCACCAAGGTATGGAATAGTCTAACCCCATCCCTCAAAAAATGCAGTTCGCTGGGCCCATTCAAAACAGCCCTAAAAACTCATCTTTCTGGAGGCCAAAAGAGGAGCTAGTACCAGTTTCCCTGTAGACAGACGACACCCCCTCCCCTTTTTTGCATATATTTTTTATTTTTCATGCTTTTTTTGTACATAGTGGTATTTTTTCTCTGTATTTTTATCGTTGATTTTTGAACTTTTTGGTTGCTACTATATATGTCTATGAAATTAATTCAAGGACCCAAACGGAAACAAGTCCGCAAGGACCTTTTTGGTCAGACCTTTTTAGACAAAAGTATTATAAATATAACTGTGCTGTTTTACATTATTTTGCCTAATAAAAATGTCAATCAATCAATAAATGATTCATTAACTGTCTACAAACTGCTTATAAATGTTTTATAACGGTCATTGTGATGAAGTGCTACGGTTGTTTTTATATTAACCCCTTGTATCCCAGCATCCATATGGGCAGAACAATTATATTTGGGGTAGACAGAACAAATAAGTAGAGAGACAACTCAGGTCCAGTTTTCTAAGTCTGGAGGGTTTATTATAGGGTATATATATAATATAGGGTATTATATAGGGGTGTAACGATACATTTTAACAACGATTCGATACGTATCACGATACTTGGTTGTCGATACGATACATGAACGATACAGGTTAATTTAGAACGATACGATATGTTTCGATTCAGTGATTTAGTCGATACGATACATGAACGATACAGGACAGGTTAATTTAGAACGATACGATTCGATTCAATGACTTAAAATCGATATAGTAACTATTTATTTACCCAAAAATTCTGTGTGAAAAATAAATACCTGGATACTGGATATAAACCCCTCTTTCTCTTTTTTTCTTCTTAAAAGTACTTAGTTTGATATAATTAATAATAATAATAATAATAATAATAATAATAAACTTTATTTGTATAGCACCTTTCATGACATGAAATGCAGCTCAAAGTGCTTTACAGAGCAAGGATACAATTACAGTTAGAACCAATTTAACAATAAAGCAAACAAAAGCAATTGATTATTTGCATTGCAGAACGATTCGATACGATTATTTGCATTGCAAAACGATTCGATACGATACAAAGTCAAACGATACGATATTTAGCTGTTTGCATATCGATATAGTAGATCGTTGAAAATTCAAAACGATGCATCGATGCAGTTACTGTATCGTTACGGGCCTAGTATTATAGTATATGTATATAAGCTGTTTGAACTTGTAAGATGTTTGTCATTGAATCAAGAAGAGACAAGTCTTTTAGTTTCCAAATAAGGATCAATCATCAACAATGCATCCCTCAGTTCAACACACACACACACACACACACACACACACACACACACACACACACACACACACACACACACACACACACACACACACACACACACACACACACACACACACACACCACCCAATGACTTTGAATGGTCTTTATAACAAGATAAAGATAAGAAATATTTGAAAATTAAATTATTAAATAGTACATTGTTTAGTGCACTAACTGGAGGCACCACCAGACACCAACTAACTTGGATTGTATCATTATTCGTCATACAAGAAAAAAGCAGAACAAAAAAGAATCAATCAAGGAGGGTTTATTTGTCACTCACTTAGTACAATAACTAAAATATTGATGGGACATGTTCAGCAAAGACAGTGATAACACAACAATGCAATATAACAACTAGGTGTAATGAAGTTAAACATACCATGATGAAAGGTGTGGTAGCTAATCTATAGCAGCAATCAGGAATATACAAGAAGTTAGAAGGCATACATATAAAAAGCAATTCGTACTAACTGGCTTCAACACCAGACACCACCTTACCTGTGCTTCCTAATCATTACTTTGAAAACTACATGCACCATGTGTGTGTTAAAGGGTCTACACCATGAAAATCACTTTTTTCTTGTTAATTTCCCTTAGCCACGCGCTCCCATTATGACAACGGAGGGGGTTTAAAAAATGACGACAGGGGAATATATGAAAAAAAAGAACGCTACTTTTCACATCGGTAGGTGAGTAACGAGACATCAAAGATAACACTTAATTTGTCCGGAATTCTCCTTTAATGATGGCAAACCCAATGTTAAATGAAAAGTGCCCGAATCGCTCCGAAACTTTTTCTACCCCCCCTAAGTGGGGGTCTACGAACAAATACTTCGGGTTCGGATTTTGGCTCCGCCCCCCGGAAGTGGGTGAAACAGGCACCTCAAACACTTGGTGGAATTGTTCAAAAATGTTCAAAGTGTTTTTTTTTCGATTTTGTATTTTTCTTAGATGCTTCTTTTTATGCAGAATTTTTCCATTTTTTTTTATTAAATAATTTTTTTTTAATATTTCTTTTTATTAACAGACAGAATTGCTCAGTAGCCCCCCCCCTGCCCAAGAGGACGTTTTGGTATTGCAGCTGAAAGTGCTGTATAAGCCAGAGACAATTGACTTGGGATGAGTATATCTGAGTGATGATTTAGGCTCAAACCTTTTGAAAAAGGTTTGAGGGACATATACCATATGATATTAAATATCAAAAAAAAAAAAAAAAATCATGGTGTAGCTCCTTTAACAGATTATTAAATAGTGGTCTTCAAGAGACAAGAAGGTGGCCGCACACTTGGCACTTTGGCTACCACTGTGTGCGGCCACCTTCTTGTCTCTTGAAGACCACCACTATTTAGTCTATTCTAGCGTGGGACACCACTACAAGGACTTTGGTGTGAGTAGCATTCTCGTGCAGAGTGTTAACACACTAGTGTCCCAACATCTATAACGGCAATGCGAATATACATGTAATAGGTTCATAACAGCTCAACAGACTTAATAAACAACTGCTTAAAAGAACAACAATCGGTCATCGTGTTGGATGTTTCTGATCCTTTCCGAAGAAGCGCTTGTCACAATGTTCACAATAATTTGTCATTGATGTGTGTGTGCATGACATTTTAGGCTGGGCTGCTTAACTGCGTAACATTAATTCCATATTGACCAAATTAGGATTTCTCTCCAGTGTGAATTCTCTGATGTCTTTTAAGGTTGGACATCTCAGAGAAGTGTTGACCACACTGGTCACATCCATAGGGTTTTTCTCCAGTGTGAATTCTCTGGTGTTTTTTAAGCTTGGCCATCTCAGAGAAGTGTTGACCACACTGATCACATGCATAGGGTTTCTCTGCAGTGTGAATTCTCTTGTGTCTTTTAAGGTTGGACATTTTAGAGAAGTGCTGCCCACACTGGTCACATCCATAGGGTTTCTCTCCAGTGTGAATTCTCTGGTGTTTTTTAAGGGTGGCCATCTCAGAGAAGTGTTGACCACACTGGTCAAATCCATAGGGTTTCTCTCCAGTGTGAATTCTCTGGTGTATTTTAAGGTTGGACATCACAGAGAAGTGCTGTCCACACTGGTCACATCCATAGGGTTTCTCTCCAGTGTGAATTCTCTGGTGTTTTTTAAGGGTGGCCATCTCAGAGAAGTGTTGACCACACTGGTCACATCCATAGGGTTTCTCTCCAGTGTGAATTCTATGGTGTGTTTTAAGGTTGGACATTTGAGAGAAGTGTTGACCACACTGATCACATCCATAGGGTTTCTCTCCAGTGTGTATTCTCTGGTGTGTTTTAAGGGTGGACATTTTAGAGAAGTGTTGACCACACTGATCACATCCATAGTGTTTCTCTCCAGTGTGAATTCTCTGGTGTGTTTTAAGGGTGGACATCACAGAGAAGTGCTGTCCACACTGGTCACATCCATAGGGTTTCTCTCCAGTGTGAATTCTCTGGTGTTTTTTAAGGGTGGCCATCTCAGAGAAGTGTTGACCACACTGGTCACATCCATAGGGTTTCTCTCCAGTGTGAATTCTATGGTGTGTTTTAAGGTTGGACATTATAGAGAAGTGTTGACCACACTGATCACATCCATAGGGTTTCTCTCCAGTGTGTATTCTCTGGTGTGTTTTAAGGTGGGCCGTTTGAGAGAAGCGTTGACCACACTGATCACATCCATAGGGTTTCTCTCCAGTGTGAATTCTCTGGTGTTTTTTAAGGTTGGTCATCTCAGAGAAGTGTTGTCCACACTGGTCACATCCATAGGGTTTCTCTCCAGTGTGAATTCTCTGATGTATTTTAAGCGTGGACATGCAACTGAAGCGTTGTCCACACTGATCACAGCAGTGTCGTTTTGGTTTAGCCAAGCTTCTTTGTTCATTCACTGCTGGTAGCACAGGGAAGCCAGACTGATGATTCAACACTGGATTGCAGATAGACATAGAAAATATGATTGAGAGATGGGAATATATATATATATAACAAATGATCAAACAGACATAAAGAGCAGCCTTTTTTTCAATTCAAATTAAACATAAAGTATAATATTTAGACAAGTGATGAGAACTGCTCAATTAAAAACTTGAAAAGTATAAAAAAAAAGTGATAACACATTTGTGCGACTAAGCAGTGAAACTAAAAGTAGAAAGTAGGTAGAGAAAGTAACATACCATTTTCTTTGGGTCTCTCCTGTGCAGCAGAACTGTCCCTGGTTGGGTTGAGAGAGTTCATCTTCCACTGAATTCTGGAGTCCACAGTCAGATATGATCAGAAATGATTGATATCCTGGAGGAGTTGTGGATAAATTACAACTACAAACTCTTCTTATACTAGAGAGCCTGGGGTGGAGCCAGTAACTGCTTTGAATGATTGGACAAAGAGAACAATACAACCATTTCTCAACCAATCACAACCTAACATACTTCTACATGACCATACATGTGCTCCGCCCCTCCCTCCTCCCCCAGACATGCTCCATCCATGCAACCTTCTAGAAACTGTTGACTTTCTGTTACAAGAGAACCAAGAGCATCCATTTGTGGATTAATTGATTTGTAATCTTAATATAATTGAATATCTTAATTATTATAAGATTAATATAAAATATATGAATATGACACCCTGTATATATAAATGCATGTATTATGAAATGCATGTACAGCAAATAGACAACAATTTTTTTCAGACTTAAACAATGTTGTATTCACTCATAATAAATATATGAGTGAATATGAAATAATTCTCTCATCGGAGCCAGGTCTTAAGATCAAATGTACAATGTTCTGCTTATTAACCCCATGTGTCATGGTGAGAGGTCAAGGTGCCATAGCTTACCAAATTAGATGTTCTATTGTCAAGGCATTTTTCTGTCAAAGTTGTTTTCATTGAATTATATTTAAATGTTTTGTTGTTCTAAACCCTGGTGGTAGTGGGCTGCTTTGTGAATGTAATGTGATGAATGAAGTTACCATAAACACATTACATAAATAGTTCACCCCAAACTATCTCTGATATGAAAAGTGAAATATACATCTAATTTCACCTTTTTCTGTAATGGTCATCACTGCCAGCCATTTATCATGTCCTGCTTTCATTTACAATGAACAACTCTAGTCATGTCTGTGTGGATGTGTCTCTCTCATTTCAATCTAGCTACTCAAGCAGAGCCATTAAGATAGATAGGCCATTCAAGTTCCTATTTTACACGATTGATGCAAATTCCTGCAGAACAATACAACCTGGTGTGGTGAAGGAATAACTGCTTGCTATATTCTGTTCATAGTCTTCATTGTACATTTATTTGGCAAACCTATTCTGTTCTCTAGAATTGCAAGGTCTTTAGAAATATCTCCCACACCCACTTCACACCTGCACTGCAACATTCCTTTTGTCTTGTGAATGGTGCTAGCCGTCTTTAGAAAATGACCTATATCCATGCAAATGTGGTCATTGATTACATGATGAGACAGGAATAATTTGACCCCAAATAACAGGCTTTTGTGGATTAACATGGTCATATTTTGTTTCCAGAAGAACATTATGGAATGTTACATGTGTGTATACTAACCCTATTTAGGGTAAATCAAGGAAGGGGAGCCATCTGAGAGCTTCATGCTCAAAGTTAAACGAGTTTTGTCAGTTCTGTCAAAAATCAATTTTGACAATGTATTTCACTTGAGTATAGCTACCTTCTCTTTTAGTATTTAGTCTGGTCTGATTCTCTACAGAACTCTTGTTATTGTTGTACAGTCTTACATTATGTGTAAGACTTTACAACTGTGTCTCTCACATAACAGACATTGCAGGTCTAAACCCTTGTGGTGGTGTGCTACTAGAGAACGACACATGATTGCTGAAGTTACCATCCATAGTTCACCTCAAACTATCTCGGATTTGAAAAGTAACATTTAAACCACATTGAGAATATAGTCTCAATATTGAAATATATAGTCCATTGAAGTTCCTAGAAACCTCAATTGTACGTTATGATTGTTCCGAATTCCTTCAGAACAATACAACCTGGTGCGCTGAAGGAACTATTGCTTGCTATATTGTATTTATAGTGTGTCATTGTACATAACAACATCTTAAGTTATTTGGCTAAACCTAGTATGTTCTATATAAGTACAAGGTATGTTATTGCTTCCCTAACACCAAGTGTCTTCCATGTGATTACATTAAATTGCCAGAAACACAGTAAACCAACACATTGCAAACTGCATCTTGACTTTAAATGTTTATTACAAAGTCAAAAGACACATACATAGTCCATTGTGAGTGTATATGGGGTCCACTGCTATGGTTTAGAAGTAGTCACAGAATAGTAGTAGTATTAATAGTAGTGCTAGTAGTAATCGATTGTTTAATCATTTGCTATTGTGTGTATGTTAACTACAGTATTACTTTATAGAGTAAACAGTTCATGGCCAGGTTCTTGGCCACAGCAATTTAGGCACACTGTGTATTTGACAAATTAACCAGAATGTATTATTTAAAGGTAATTAACTAGACTAACTTTACTTCTAAAATGTGTGGACTATATAATCAACATCGCTTTTTGCTTTAGGAGAAACGAGGGACCACTGCACCTTGGTTTACTCACAACAAACAGACATAAACACATTGTTGTTTTATTGGTTTACTTCAAAACATGTATTTGCCAGAAACACAAACACTAAATATTTATTAGGCTACTATGCAACTAAATGTACCAGTGATTCTCTGATGGAATTCAATATTAATGTATGAATATGAAAGGCCCCAAGGTTCATTAAAGGCCATGTGCTCATCATTATTGCATGTAATGTAATCAATAGAAAGGGGTAGAACCAGCTTTGGTGAAGAACTGTTTGTTATAATGTGTTTATATGATTGGTTAGAAATGCAGCTTTTCTATGACTCATCACAAACACACTTTTTTTTTTTTTGATGATCATGATGAGTCAGGCTATAAACATACAGCAAAGAGAACATATCACTGTATGTCTCACTTAACCACTTTGGTAGATTTAACACATCATTAATTATTAAGTCTAAATACATGTTAAGAGATTGCCTATAAACCACAAAGGAACGCAATATATACCAATATAAAAAGCATTTACAAATGAATTCCTACTCATTACATTATTATTTAATGATGAATAAAATGTAGTAGAAATAATGTTTTAATGTATTTTAGATCATGTTTAAATGATTCTTAAATGTTCTACAATCATTTACCAATGTATATGAATGGTTTGTCTATGATTAGTTATTTATCTACATATAGCTTATACATATTATATAACTCTAGTTACAAATTATTTAATAATCATTTACAAATGTATTCAGATGGCTTATTCATGAACAATTTACTACTTATTAATACCTTATAGATACTTTTTAAACATGGTTATAAATGATTTATTATCATTTACGGATTTAAACAAAGAGTTTGTTCATGGGTGATATCTTACTTGGAGGGCAGAGAACAAGTGGTTGACATCAACGGAACCATGTCCTCATCCCTCCCGGTGAGCAGCGGGGTTCCTCAAGGCAGCATTCTAGGGCCGTTACTGTTCCTTCTATACATTAACGACATGAATGCTGCCTGTAACTGCAAACTGTTCCTGTTCGCTGATGACTCGGCACTCCTGATCTCGGGTGAGCACAAGTTGCAAGTTGAGGAAGCTCTCAGCTCTGAACTCTCAAAAATCTGTACCTGGCTTACCGATAACAAACTGTCACTACACCTTGGGAAAACTGAATCCATTCTTTTTGGGACCAAACATTCCCTCCGTAAGATGAAGGTAAATGACTTCAAGGAACAATCATCAACAATGCATCCCTTATCAGTTCAACATGTGTTCAACACACACACACACACACACACACACACACACACACACACACACACACACACACACACACACACACACACACACACACACACACACACACACACACACACACACACACACACACACACACACCACCCAATGACTTTGAATGGTCTTTATAACAAGATAAAGATAAGAAATATTTGAAAATTAAATTATTAAATAGTACATTGTTTAGTGCACTAACTGGAGGCACCACCAGACACCAACTTACTGGGATTGTATCATTATTCGTCATACAAGAAAAAAGCAGAACAAACAAAGAATCAATCAAGGAGGGTTTATTTGTCACTCACTTAGTACAATAACTAAAATATTGATGGGACATGTTCAGCAAAGACAGTGATAACACAACAATGCAATATAACAACTAGGTGTTATGAAGTTAAACATACCATGATGACAGGTGTGGTATCTAATCTATAGCAGCAATCAGGAATATACAAGAAGTTAGAAGGCATACATATAAAAAGCAATTCGTACTAACTGGCTTCAACACCAGACACCACCTTACATGTGCTTCCTAATCATTACTTTGAAAACTACATGCACCACGTGTGTGTTAACAGATTATTAAATAGTGGTCTTCAAGAGACAAGAAGGTGGCCGCACACTTGGCACATTGGCTACCACTGTGTGCGGCCACCTTCTTGTCTCTTGAAGACCACCACTATTTAGTCTATTCTAGCATGGGACACCACTACAAGGACTTTGGTGTGAGTAGCATTCTCGTGCAGAGTGTTAACACACTAGTGTCCCAACATCTATAACGGCAATGCGAATATACATGTAATAGGTTCATAGCAGCTCAACAGACTTAATAAACAACTGCTTAAAAGAACAACAATGGGTCATCGTGTTGGATGTTTCTGATCCTTTCCGAAGAAGCGCTTGTCACAATGTTCACAATAATTTGTCATTGATGTGTGTGTGCATGACATTTTAGGCTGGGCTGCTTAACTGCGTAACATTAATTCCATATTGACCAAATTAGGATTTCTCTCCAGTGTGAATTCTCTGATGTCTTTTAAGGTTGGACATCTCAGAGAAGTGTTGACCACACTGGTCACATGCATAGGGTTTCTCTGCAGTGTGAATTTTCTGGTGTCTTTTAAGGCTGGACATTCTAGAGAAGTGTTGACCACACTGATCACATCCATAGGGTTTCTCTCCAGTGTGTATTCTCTGGTGTGTTTTAAGGTGGGCCGTTTGAGAGAAGTGTTGACCACACTGATCACATCCATAGGGTTTCTCTCCAGTGTGAATTCTCTGGTGATTTTTAAGGGTGGCCATCTCAGAGAAGTGTTGTCCACACTGGTCACATCCATAGGGTTTCTCTCCAGTGTGAATTCTCTGGTGTGTTTTAAGGGTGGCCATCTCAGAGAAGTGTTGACCACACTGGTCACATCCATAGGGTTTCTCTGCAGTGTGAATTTTCTGGTGTCTTTTAAGGTTGGACATTTTAGAGAAGTGTTGACCACACTGATCACATCCATAGGGTTTCTCTCCAGTGTGAATTTTCTGGTGTCTTTTAAGGCTGGACATTCTAGAGAAGTGTTGACCACACTGATCACATCCATAGGGTTTCTCTCCAGTGTGTATTCTCTGGTGTGTTTTAAGGGTGGACATTTCAGAGAAGTGTTGACCACACTGATCACATCCATAGTGTTTCTCTCCAGTGTGAATTCTCTGGTGTGTTTTAAGGGTGGACATCATAGAGAAGTGCTGTCCACACTGGTCACATCCATAGGGTTTCTCTCCAGTGTGAATTCTCTGGTGTTTTTTAAGGGTGGCCATCTCAGAGAAGTGTTGACCACACTGGTCACATCCATAGGGTTTCTCTCCAGTGTGAATTCTCTGGTGTGTTTTAAGGTGGGCCGTTTGAGAGAAGTGTTGACCACACTGATCACATCCATAGGGTTTCTCTCCAGTGTGAATTCTCTGGTGTTTTTTAAGGGTGGCCATCTCAGAGAAGTGTTGTCCACACTGGTCACATCCATAGGGTTTCTCTCCAGTGTGAATTCTCTGATGTATTTTAAGCTTGGACATGCAACTGAAGCGTTGTCCACACTGATCACAGCAGTGTCGTTTTGGTTTAGCCAAGCTTCTTTGTTCATTCACTGCTGGTAGCACAGGGAAGCCAGACTGATGATTCAACACTGGATTGCAGATAGACAAAGAAAATATGATTGAGAGATGGGAATATATATATATATATATATATATATATATATATATATATATATATATATATATATATATATATATATATATATATATATATATATATATATATATATATATATATATATATATATATATACAAATGAGCAAACAGACATAAAGAGCAGGAGTGATCTACATCAAAGCTACAGGTCCTTTTTCAATTCAAATGAAACATAAAGTATAATATTGAGACAAGTGATGAGAACTGCTCAATAAAAAACAAATATATCAAATATATCTTAATTATTATAAGATTAATATAACATATATGAATATGACACCCTGTATTTATAAATGCATATATTATGAAATGCATGTACAGCAAATAGACAACCAGTATGTTCAGACTTAAACAATGTTGTATTCACTCATAATAAATATATGAGTGAATATGAAATAATTCTCTCATCTGAGCCAGGTCTTAAGATCAGATGTACAATGTTCTGCTTATTAACCCCATGTGTCATGGTGAGAGGTCAATGTGCCATAGATGACCAAATTAGATGTTCTATTGTCAAGGCATTTTTCTGTCAAAGTTGTTTTCATTGAAGTATATTTAAATGTTTTGTTGTTCTAAACCCTGGTGGTGGTGGGCTGCTTTGTGAATGTAATGTGATGAATGAAGTTACCATAAACACATTACATAAATAGTTCACCCCAAACTATCTCTGATATGAAAAGTGAAATATGCATCTAATTTCACCTTTTTCTGTAATGGTCATCACTGCCAGCCATTTATCATGTCCTGCTTTCATTTACAATGAACAACTCTAGTCATGTCTGTGTGGATGTGTCTCTCTCATTTCAATCTAGCTACTCAAGCAGAGCCATTAAGATAGATAGGCCATTCAAGTTCCTATTTTACACGATTGATGCAAATTCCTGCAGAACAATACAACCTGGTGTGGTGAAGGAATAACTGCTTGCTATATTCTGTTCATAGTCTTCATTGTACATCACAGCATCTTCATTTATTTGGCAAACCTATTCTGTTCTCTAGAATTACAAGGTCTTTAGAAATATCTCCCACACCCACTTCACACCTGCACTGCAACATTCCTTTTGTCTTGTGAATGGTGGTTAGCCGTCTTTAGAAAATATCCATGCAAATGTGGTCATTGATTACATGATGAGTCATGATGAGACAGGAATAATTTGACCCCAAATAACAGGCTTTTGTGGATTAACATGGTCATATTTTGTTTCCAGAAGAACATTATGGAATGTTAAAGTTACACATGTGTATACTAACCCTATTTAGGGGAAATCAAGGAAGGGGAGCCATCTGAGAGCTTAATGCTCAAAGTTAAACGAGTTCTGTCATATTGACAATGTATTTCACTTGAGTATAGCTACCTTCTCTTTTAGTATTTAGTCTGGTCTGATTCTCTACAGAACTCTTGTTATTGTTGTACAGTCTTACATTATGTGTAAGACTTTACAACGGTGTCTCTCACATAACAGACATTGCAGGTCTAAACCCTTGTGGTGGTGTGCTACTAGAGAATGACACATGATTGCTGAAGTTACCATCCATAGTTCACCTCAAACTATCTCGGATTTGAAAAGTAACATTTAAACCACATTGAGAATATAGCCTCAATATTGAAATATATAGTCCATTGACGTTCCTAGAAACCTCAATTGTACGTTATTATGATTGTTCCGAATTCCTTCAGAACAATACAACCTGGTGGGCTGAAGGAACTATTGCTTGCTATATTGTATTTATAGTGTGTCATTGTACATAACAACATCTTAAGTTATTTGGCTAAACCTAGTATGTTCTATATAAGTACAAGGTATGTTATTGCTTCCCTAACACCAAGTGTCTTCCATGTGATTACATTAAAACGCCAGAAACACAGTAAACCAACACATTGCAAACTGCATCTTGACTTTAAATGTTTATTACAAAGTCAAAAGACACATACATAGTCCATTGTGAGTGTATATGGGGTCCACTGCTATGGTTTAGAAGTAGTCACAGAATAGTAGTAGTATTAATAGTAGTGCTAGTAGTAATCGATTGTTTAATCATTTGCTATTGTGTGTATGTTAACTACAGTATTACTTTATAGAGTAAACAGTTCATGGCCAGGTTCTTGGCCACAGCAATTTAGGCACACTGTGTATTTGACAAATTAACCAGAATGTATTATTTAAAGGTAATTAACTAGACTAACTTTACTTCTAAAATGTGTGGACTATATAATCAACATCGCTTTTTGCTTTAGGAGAAACGAGGGACCACTGCACCTTGGTTTACTCACAACAAACAGACATAAACACATTGTTGTTTTATTGGTTTACTTCAAAACATGTATTTGCCAGAAACACAAACACTAAATATTTATTAGGCTACTATGCAACTAAATGTACCAGTGATTCTCTGATGGAATTCAATATTAATGTATGAATATGAAAGGCCCCAAGGTTCATTAAAGGCCATGTGCTCATCATTATTGCATGTAATGTAATCAATAGAAAGGGGTAGAACCAGCTTTGGTGAAGAACTGTTTGTTATAATGTGTTTATATGATTGGTTAGAAATGCAGCTTTTCTATGACTCATCACAAACACACTTTTTTTTTTTTTGATGATCATGATGAGTCAGGCTATAAACATACAGCAAAGAGAACATATCACTGTATGTCTCACTTAACCACTTTGGTAGATTTAACACATCATTAATTATTAAGTCTAAATACATGTTAAGAGATTGCCTATAAACCACAAAGGAACGCAATATATACCAATATAAAAAGCATTTACAAATGAATTCCTACTCATTACATTATTATTTAATGATGAATAAAATGTAGTAGAAATAATGTTTTAATGTATTTTAGATCATGTTTAAATGATTCTTAAATGTTCTACAATCATTTACCAATGTATATGAATGGTTTGTCTATGATTAGTTATTTATCTACATATAGCTTATACATATTATATAACTCTAGTTACAAATTATTTAATAATCATTTACAAATGTATTCAGATGGCTTATTCATGAACAATTTACTACTTATTAATACCTTATAGATACTTTTTAAACATGGTTATAAATGATTTATTATCATTTACGGATTTAAACAAAGAGTTTGTTCATGGGTGATATCTTACTTGGAGGGCAGAGAACAAGTGGTTGACATCAACGGAACCATGTCCTCATCCCTCCCGGTGAGCAGCTGGGTTCCTCAAGGCAGCATTCTAGGGCCGTTACTGTTCCTTCTATACATTAACGACATGAATGCTGCCTGTAACTGCAAACTGTTCCTGTTCGCTGATGACTCGGCACTCCTGATCTCGGGTGAGCACAAGTTGCAAGTTGAGGAAGCTCTCAGCTCTGAACTCTCAAAAATCTGTACCTGGCTTACCGATAACAAACTGTCACTACACCTTGGGAAAACTGAATCCATTCTTTTTGGGACCAAACATTCCCTCCGTAAGATGAAGGTAAATGACTTCAAGGAACAATCATCAACAATGCATCCCTTATCAGTTCAACATGTGTTCAACACACACACACACACACACACACACACACACACACACACACACACACACACACACACACACACACACACACACACACACACACACACACACACACACACACCACCCAATGACTTTGAATGGTCTTTATAACAAGATAAAGATAAGAAATATTTGAAAATTAAATTATTAAATAGTACATTGTTTAGTGCACTAACTGGAGGCACCACCAGACACCAACTTACTGGGATTGTATCATTATTCGTCATACAAGAAAAAAGCAGAACAAACAAAGAATCAATCAAGGAGGGTTTATTTGTCACTCACTTAGTACAATAACTAAAATATTGATGGGACATGTTCAGCAAAGACAGTGATAACACAACAATGCAATATAACAACTAGGTGTTATGAAGTTAAACATACCATGATGACAGGTGTGGTATCTAATCTATAGCAGCAATCAGGAATATACAAGAAGTTAGAAGGCATACATATAAAAAGCAATTCGTACTAACTGGCTTCAACACCAGACACCACCTTACATGTGCTTCCTAATCATTACTTTGAAAACTACATGCACCACGTGTGTGTTAACAGATTATTAAATAGTGGTCTTCAAGAGACAAGAAGGTGGCCGCACACTTGGCACATTGGCTACCACTGTGTGCGGCCACCTTCTTGTCTCTTGAAGACCACCACTATTTAGTCTATTCTAGCATGGGACACCACTACAAGGACTTTGGTGTGAGTAGCATTCTCGTGCAGAGTGTTAACACACTAGTGTCCCAACATCTATAACGGCAATGCGAATATACATGTAATAGGTTCATAGCAGCTCAACAGACTTAATAAACAACTGCTTAAAAGAACAACAATGGGTCATCGTGTTGGATGTTTCTGATCCTTTCCGAAGAAGCGCTTGTCACAATGTTCACAATAATTTGTCATTGATGTGTGTGTGCATGACATTTTAGGCTGGGCTGCTTAACTGCGTAACATTAATTCCATATTGACCAAATTAGGATTTCTCTCCAGTGTGAATTCTCTGATGTCTTTTAAGGTTGGACATCTCAGAGAAGTGTTGACCACACTGGTCACATGCATAGGGTTTCTCTGCAGTGTGAATTTTCTGGTGTCTTTTAAGGCTGGACATTCTAGAGAAGTGTTGACCACACTGATCACATCCATAGGGTTTCTCTCCAGTGTGTATTCTCTGGTGTGTTTTAAGGTGGGCCGTTTGAGAGAAGTGTTGACCACACTGATCACATCCATAGGGTTTCTCTCCAGTGTGAATTCTCTGGTGATTTTTAAGGGTGGCCATCTCAGAGAAGTGTTGTCCACACTGGTCACATCCATAGGGTTTCTCTCCAGTGTGAATTCTCTGGTGTGTTTTAAGGGTGGCCATCTCAGAGAAGTGTTGACCACACTGGTCACATCCATAGGGTTTCTCTGCAGTGTGAATTTTCTGGTGTCTTTTAAGGTTGGACATTTTAGAGAAGTGTTGACCACACTGATCACATCCATAGGGTTTCTCTCCAGTGTGAATTTTCTGGTGTCTTTTAAGGCTGGACATTCTAGAGAAGTGTTGACCACACTGATCACATCCATAGGGTTTCTCTCCAGTGTGTATTCTCTGGTGTGTTTTAAGGGTGGACATTTCAGAGAAGTGTTGACCACACTGATCACATCCATAGTGTTTCTCTCCAGTGTGAATTCTCTGGTGTGTTTTAAGGGTGGACATCATAGAGAAGTGCTGTCCACACTGGTCACATCCATAGGGTTTCTCTCCAGTGTGAATTCTCTGGTGTTTTTTAAGGGTGGCCATCTCAGAGAAGTGTTGACCACACTGGTCACATCCATAGGGTTTCTCTCCAGTGTGAATTCTCTGGTGTGTTTTAAGGTGGGCCGTTTGAGAGAAGTGTTGACCACACTGATCACATCCATAGGGTTTCTCTCCAGTGTGAATTCTCTGGTGTTTTTTAAGGGTGGCCATCTCAGAGAAGTGTTGTCCACACTGGTCACATCCATAGGGTTTCTCTCCAGTGTGAATTCTCTGATGTATTTTAAGCTTGGACATGCAACTGAAGCGTTGTCCACACTGATCACAGCAGTGTCGTTTTGGTTTAGCCAAGCTTCTTTGTTCATTCACTGCTGGTAGCACAGGGAAG
Organism: Gymnoscopelus braueri; assembly: GCF_963280865.1. Classification (NCBI taxonomy): domain Eukaryota; kingdom Metazoa; phylum Chordata; class Actinopteri; order Myctophiformes; family Myctophidae; genus Gymnoscopelus; species Gymnoscopelus braueri. The sequence continues at coordinate 31,213,785 of NC_137603.1, read as the reverse complement.
CCAGACTGATGATTCAACACTGGATTGCAGATAGACAAAGAAAATATGATTGAGAGATGGGAATATATATATATATATATATATATATATATATATATATATATATATATATATATATATATATATATATATATATATATATATATATATATATATATACAAATGAGCAAACAGACATAAAGAGCAGGAGTGATCTACATCAAAGCTACAGGTCCTTTTTCAATTCAAATGAAACATAAAGTATAATATTGAGACAAGTGATGAGAACTGCTCAATAAAAAACAAATATATCAAATATATCTTAATTATTATAAGATTAATATAACATATATGAATATGACACCCTGTATTTATAAATGCATATATTATGAAATGCATGTACAGCAAATAGACAACCAGTATGTTCAGACTTAAACAATGTTGTATTCACTCATAATAAATATATGAGTGAATATGAAATAATTCTCTCATCTGAGCCAGGTCTTAAGATCAGATGTACAATGTTCTGCTTATTAACCCCATGTGTCATGGTGAGAGGTCAATGTGCCATAGATGACCAAATTAGATGTTCTATTGTCAAGGCATTTTTCTGTCAAAGTTGTTTTCATTGAAGTATATTTAAATGTTTTGTTGTTCTAAACCCTGGTGGTGGTGGGCTGCTTTGTGAATGTAATGTGATGAATGAAGTTACCATAAACACATTACATAAATAGTTCACCCCAAACTATCTCTGATATGAAAAGTGAAATATGCATCTAATTTCACCTTTTTCTGTAATGGTCATCACTGCCAGCCATTTATCATGTCCTGCTTTCATTTACAATGAACAACTCTAGTCATGTCTGTGTGGATGTGTCTCTCTCATTTCAATCTAGCTACTCAAGCAGAGCCATTAAGATAGATAGGCCATTCAAGTTCCTATTTTACACGATTGATGCAAATTCCTGCAGAACAATACAACCTGGTGTGGTGAAGGAATAACTGCTTGCTATATTCTGTTCATAGTCTTCATTGTACATCACAGCATCTTCATTTATTTGGCAAACCTATTCTGTTCTCTAGAATTACAAGGTCTTTAGAAATATCTCCCACACCCACTTCACACCTGCACTGCAACATTCCTTTTGTCTTGTGAATGGTGGTTAGCCGTCTTTAGAAAATATCCATGCAAATGTGGTCATTGATTACATGATGAGTCATGATGAGACAGGAATAATTTGACCCCAAATAACAGGCTTTTGTGGATTAACATGGTCATATTTTGTTTCCAGAAGAACATTATGGAATGTTAAAGTTACACATGTGTATACTAACCCTATTTAGGGGAAATCAAGGAAGGGGAGCCATCTGAGAGCTTAATGCTCAAAGTTAAACGAGTTCTGTCATATTGACAATGTATTTCACTTGAGTATAGCTACCTTCTCTTTTAGTATTTAGTCTGGTCTGATTCTCTACAGAACTCTTGTTATTGTTGTACAGTCTTACATTATGTGTAAGACTTTACAACGGTGTCTCTCACATAACAGACATTGCAGGTCTAAACCCTTGTGGTGGTGTGCTACTAGAGAATGACACATGATTGCTGAAGTTACCATCCATAGTTCACCTCAAACTATCTCGGATTTGAAAAGTAACATTTAAACCACATTGAGAATATAGCCTCAATATTGAAATATATAGTCCATTGACGTTCCTAGAAACCTCAATTGTACGTTATTATGATTGTTCCGAATTCCTTCAGAACAATACAACCTGGTGGGCTGAAGGAACTATTGCTTGCTATATTGTATTTATAGTGTGTCATTGTACATAACAACATCTTAAGTTATTTGGCTAAACCTAGTATGTTCTATATAAGTACAAGGTATGTTATTGCTTCCCTAACACCAAGTGTCTTCCATGTGATTACATTAAAACGCCAGAAACACAGTAAACCAACACATTGCAAACTGCATCTTGACTTTAAATGTTTATTACAAACAAGTCAAAAGACACATACATAGTCCATTGTGAGTGTATATGGGGTCCACTGCTATGGTTTAGAAGTAGTCACAGAATAGTAGTAGTATTAATAGTAGTGCTAGTAGTAATCATTCAATTGTTTAATCATTTGCTATTGTGTGTATGTTAACTACAGTATTACTTTATAGAGTAAACAGTTCATGGCCAGGTTCTTGGCCACAGCAATTTAGGCACACTGTGTATTTGACAAATTAACCAGAATGTATTATTTAAAAGTAATTAACTAGACTAACTTTACTTCTAAAATGTGTGGACTATATAATCAACACCACTTTTTGCTTTAGGAGCAACGAGGGACCACTGCACCTTGGTTTACTCACAACAAACAGACATAAACACATTGTTGTTAGGGTTTACATTCAATATTAATGTATTAATATGAAAGGCCCCAAGGTTCATTAAAGGCCATGTGCCCATCATTATTGCATGTAATGTAATCAATAGAAAGGGGTAGAACCAGCTTTGGTGAAGAACTGTTTGTTATAATGTGTTTATATGATTGGTTAGAAATGCAGCTTTTCTATGACTCATCACAAACACACTTTTTTGTTACCATCACACTCTGACTTTTCTGGTGCGGTGTTAAGTTCCAATGTGAAGTCAATCTTTAGATTTGCATTCTGGGTGATCATAAGTGGATATCTCTTAATTCAGATGTAAATGCCTCAAAGAGGACAACAATCACCTCCCCTCTCAGAGGGGGAAAGAAGGGTGAACATGTTTGACACTCTTTGTTTGAACTGATCAAAGCTATGATCATGATGATCATGATGAGTCAGGCTATAAACATACAGCAAAGAGAACATCACTGTATGTCTCACTTAACCACTTTGGTAGATTTAACACATCATTCATTATTAAGTCTAAATACATGTTAAGAGATTGCCTATAAACCACAAAGGAACGCAATATATACCAATATAAAAAGCATTTACAAATGAATTCCTACTCATTACATTATTATTTAATGATGAATAAAATGTAGTAGAAATAATGTTTTAATGTATTTTAGATAATGTTTAAATGATTCTTAAATCTTCTACAATCATTTACCAATGTATATGAATGGTTTGTCTATGATTAGTTATTTATCTACATATAGCTTATACATATTATATAACTCTAGTTACAAATTATTTAATAATCATTTACAAATGTATTCAGATGGCTTATTCATGAACAATTTACTACTTACTAATACCTTATAGATACTTTTTTAACCATGGTTATAAATGATTTATTATCATTTATGGATTTAAACAAAGAGTTTGTTCATGGGTGATATCTTACTTGGAGGGTAGAGAACAAGTGGTTGACATCAACGGAACCATGTCCTCATCCCTCCCGGTGAGCTGCGGGGTTCCTCAAGGCAGCATTCTAGGGCCGTTACTGTTCCTTCTATACATTAACGACATGAATGCTGCCTGTAACTGCAAACTGTTCCTGTTCGCTGATGACTCGGCACTCCTGATCTCGGGTGAGCACAAGTTGCAAGTTGAGGAAGCTCTCAGATCTGAACTCTCCAAAATCTGTACCTGGCTTACCGATAGCAAACTGTCACTACAACAGCTAGTACCGGTTTCCCTGTAGACAGACGATCCCCCCCTCCCCTTTTTTGCATATATTTTTTATTTTTCATGCTTTTTTTGTACATAGTGGTATTTTTTCTCTGTATTTTTATGTTGATTTTTGAACTGTTTGGTTGCTACTATATATGTCTATGAAATTAATTCAAGGACCCCAACGGAAACAAGTCCGCAAGGACCTTTTTGGTCAGACCTTTTAGACAAAAGTATTATAAATGTAACTGTGTTGTTTTACATTCTTTTGCCTTATAAAAATGTCAATCAATCAATAAATGATTCATTAACTGTCTACAAACTGCTTATAAATGTTTTATAACAGTCATTGTTATGAAGTGCTACGGTTGTTTTTATATTAACCCCTTGTATCCCAGCATCCATAGTCTGGGCAGAACAATTATATTTGGTGTAGAAAGAACAAATAAGTACAGAGACAACTCAGGTCCAGTTTTCTAAGTCTGGAGGGTTTATTATAGGGTATATATATAATATAGGGTATTATGGTATATGTATATAAGCTGTTTGAACTTGTAAGATGTTTGTCATTGAATCAAGAAGAGACACGTCTTTTAGTTTGACTTTGAATGGTCTTTATAACAAGATAAAGATAATAAATATTTGAAAATTAAATTATTAAATAGTACATTGTTTAATGCACTAACTGGAGGCACCACCAGACACCAACTTACTGGGATTGTATCATTATTTGTCATACAAGAAAAAAGCAGAACAAAAAAAGAATCAATCAAGGAGGGTTTATTTGTCACTCACTTAGTACAATAACTAAAATATTGATGGGACATGTTCAGCAAAGACAGTGCTAACACAACAATGCAATATAACAACTAGGTGTAATGAAGTTAAACATACCATGATGACAGGTGTGGTATCTAATCTATAGCAGCAATCAGGAATATACAAGAAGTTAGAAGGCATACATATAAAAAGCAATTCGTACTAACTGGCTTCAACACCAGACACCACCTTACCTGTGCTTCCTAATCATTACTTTGAAAACTACATGCACCACGTGTGTGTTAACAGATTATTAAATAGTGGTCTTCAAGAGACAAGAAGGTGGCCGCACACTTGGCACTTTGGCTACCACTGTGTGCGGCCACCTTCTTGTCTCTTGAAGACCACCACTATTTAGTCTATTCTAGCGTGGGACACCACTACAAGAACTTTGGTGTGAGTAGCATTCTCGTGCAGAGTGTTAACACACTAGTGTCCCAACATCTATAACGGCAATGCGAATATACATGTAATAGGTTCATAACAGCTCAACAGACTTAATAAACAACTGCTTAAAAGAACAACAATGGGTCATCGTGTTGGATGTTTCTGATCCTTTCCGAAGAAGCGATTATCACAATATTCACAATAATTTGTCATTGATGTGTGTGTGCATGACATTTTAGGCTGGGCTGCTTAACTGCGTAACATTAATTCCATATTGACCAAATTAGAATTTCTCTCCAGTGTGAATTTTCTGGTGTCTTTTAAGGTTGGACATTTTAGAAAAGTGTTGACCACACTGATCACATCCATAGGGTTTCTCTCCAGTGTGTATTCTCTGGTGTGTTTTAAGGTTGGACATTTCAGAGAAGTGTTGACCACACTGGTCACATCCATAGGGTTTCTCTCCAGTGTGTATTCTCTGGTGTGTTTTAAGGTGGGCCGTTTGAGAGAAGTGTTGACCACACTGATCACATCCATAGGGTTTCTCTCCATTGTGTATTCTCTGGTGTGTTTTAAGGTGGGCCGTTTGAAAGAAGTGTTGACCACACTGATCACATCCATAGGGTTTCTCTCCAGTGTGAATTCTCTGGTGTGTTTTAAGGGTGGACATTTTAGAGAAGTGTTGACCACACTGATCACATCCATAGGGTTTCTCTCCAGTGTGAATTCTCTGATGTATTTTAAGCTTGGACATGCAACTGAAGCGTTGTCCACACTGATCACAGCAGTGTCGTTTTGGTTTAGCCAAGCTTCTTTGTTCATTCACTGCTGGTAGCACAGGGAAGCCAGACTGATGATTCAACACTGGATTGCAGATAGACAAAGAAAATATGATTGAGAGATGGGGAAAAAAAAAATATATATATATATATATATATATATATATATATATATATATATATATATATATATATATATATATATATATATATATATATATATATATATATATATATACAAATGAGCAAACAGACATAAAGAGCAGGAGTGATCTACATCAAAGCTACAGGTCATTTTTTTTTTCAAATTCAAATGAAACATAAAGTATAATATTGAGACAAGTGATGAGAACTGCTCAATTAAAAACTTGAAAAGTAAAGTGATAACACATTTGTGCGACTAAGCAGTGAAACTAAAAGTAGAAAGTAGGTAGAGAAAGTAACATACCATTTTCTTTGGGTCCCTCCTGTGCAGCAGAACTGTCCCTGGTTGGGTTGAGAGAGTTCATCTTCCACTGAATTCTGGAGTCCACAGTCAGATATGATCAGAAATTATTGATATCCTGGAGGAGTTGTGGATAAATTACAACTACAAACTATTCTTATACTAGAAAGCCTGGGGTGGAGCCAGTAACTGCTTTGAATGATTGGACAAAGAGAACAATACAACAATTTCTCCACCAATCACAACCTAACATACTTCTACATGACCATACATGTGCTCCGCCCTCCCTCCTCCCCCAGACATGCTCCATCCATGCAACCTTCTAGAAACTGTTGACTTTCTGTTACAAGAGAACCAAGAGCATCCATTTGTGGATTAATTGATTTGTAATCTTAATATAATTCAAATATATCTTTATTGTTATAAGATTAATATAAAATATATAAATATGACACCCTGTATTTATAAATGCATATATTATGAAATGCATGTACAGCAAATAGACAACCAGTATGTTCTGACTTAAACAATGTTGTATTCACTCATAATAAATATATGAGTGAATATGAAATAATTCTCTCATCGGAGCCAGGTCTTAAGATCAGATGTACAATGTTCTGCTTATTAACCCCATGTGTCATGGTGAGAGGTCAAGGTGCCATAGCTGACCAAATTAGATGTTCTATTGTCAAAGTTGTTTTCATTGAAGTATATTTAAATGTTTTGTTGTTCTAAACCCTGGTGGTGGTGGGCTGCTTCGTGAATGTAATGTGATGAATGAAGTTACCATAAACACATTACATAAATAGTTCACCCCAAACTATCTCTGTTATGAAAAGTGAAATATACATCTAATTTCACATTTTTCTGTAATGGTCATCACTACCAGCCATTTATCATGTCCTGCTTTCATTTACAATGAACAACTCTAGTCATGTCTGTGTGGATGTGTCTCTCTCATTTCAATCTAGCTACTCAAGCAGAGCCATTGAGATAGATAGGCCATTCAAGTTCCTATTTTACACGATTGATGCAAATTCCTGCAGAACAATACAACCTGGTGTGGTGACGGAATAACTGCTTGCTATATTCTGTTCATAGTCTTCATTGTACATCACAGCATCTTCATTTATTTGGCAAACCTATTCTGTTCTCTAGAATTACAAGGTCTTTAGAAATATCTCCCACACCCACTTCACACCTGCACTGCAACATTCCTTTTGTCTTGTGAATGGTGCTTAGCCGTCTTTAGAAAATGACCTATATCCATGCAAATGTGGTCATTGATTACATGATGAGTCTTGATGAGACAGGAATAATTTGACCCCAAATAACAGGCTTTTGTGGATTAACATGGTCATATTTTGTTTCCAGAAGAACATTATAATGTTAAAGTTACACATGTGTATACTAACCCTATTTAGGGGAAATCAAGGAAGGGGAGCCATCTGAGAGCTTCATGCTCAAAGTTAAACGAGTTCTGTCAGTTCTGTCAACAATCTGTCATTTTGACAATGTATTTCACTTGAGTATAGCTACCTTCTCTTTTAGTATTTAGTCTGGTCTGATTCTCTACAGAACTCTTGTTATTGTTGTACAGTCTTACATTATGTGTAAGACTTTACAACTGTGTCTCTCACATAACAGACATTGCAGGTCTAAACCCTTGTGGTGGTGTGCTACTAGAGAATGACACATGATTGCTGAAGTTACCATCCATAGTTCACCTCAAACTATCTCGGATTTGAAAAGTAACATTTAAACCACATTGAGAATATAGTCTCAATATTGAAATATATAGTCCATTGAAGTTCCTAGAAACCTCAATTGTACGTTATTATGATTGTTCCGAATTCCTTCAGAACAATACAACCTGGTGGGCTGAAGGAACTATTGCTTGCTATATTGTATTTATAGTGTGTCATTGTACATAACAACATCTTAAGTTATTTGGCTAAACCTAGTATGTTCTATATAAGTACAAGGTATGTTATTGCTTCCCTAACACCAAGTGTCTTCCATGTGATTACATTAAAACGCCAGAAACACAGTAAACCAACACATTGCAAACTGCATCTTGACTTTAAATGTTTATTACAAACAAGTCAAAAGACACATACATAGTCCATTGTGAGTGTATATGGGGTCCACTGCTATGGTTTAGAAGTAGTCACAGAATAGTAGTAGTATTAATAGTAGTGCTAGTAGTAATCATTCAATTGTTTAATCATTTGCTATTGTGTGTATGTTAACCACAGTATTACTTTATAGAGTAAACAGTTCATGGCCAGGTTCTTGGCCACAGCAATTTAGACACACTGTGTATTTGACAAATTAACCAGAATGTATTATTTAAAAGTAATTAACTAGACTAACTTTACTTCTAAAATGTGTGGACTATATAATCAACATCACTTTTTGCTTTAGGAGCAACGAGGGACCACTGCACCTTGGTTTACTCACAACAAACAGACATAAACACATTGTTGTTAGGGTTTACATTCAATATTAATGTATTAATATGAAAGGCCCCAAGGTTCATTAAAGGCCATGTGCCCATCATTATTGCATGTAATGTAATCAATAGAAAGGGGTAGAACCAGATTTGGTGAAGAACTGTTTGTTATAATGTGTTTATATGATTGGTTAGAAATGCAGCTTTTCTATGACTCATCACAAACACACTTTTTTGTTACCATCACACTCTGACTTTTCTGGTGCGGTGTTAAGTTCCAATGTGAAGTCAATCTTTAGATTTGCATTCTGGGTGATCATAAGTGGACATCTCTTAATACAGATGTAAATGCCTCAAAGAGGACAACAATCACCTCCCCTCTCAGAGGGGGAAAGAAGGGTGAACATGTTTGACACTCTTTGTTTGAACTGATCAAAGCTATGATCATGATGATCATGATGAGTCAGGCTATAAACATACAGCAAAGAGAACATATCACTGTATGTCTCACTTAACCACTTTGGTAGATTTAACACATCATTCATTATTAAGTCTAAATACATGTTAAGAGATTGCCTATAAACCACAAAGGAACGCAATATATACCAATATAAAAAGCATTTACAAATGAATTCCTACTCATTACATTATTATTTAATGATGAATACAATAGTAGAAATAATGTTTTAATGTATTTTAGATCATGTTTAAATGATTCTTAAATCTTCTACAATCATTTACCAATGTATATGAATGGTTTGTCTATGATTGGTTATTTATCTACATATAGCTTATACATAACTCTAGTTACAAATTATTTAATAATCATTTACAAATGTATTCAGATGGCTTATTCATGAACAATTTACTACTTACTAATACCTTATAGATACATTTTTAACCATGGTTATAAATGATTTATTATCATTTACGGATTTAAACAAAGAGTTTGTTCATGGGTGATATCTTACTTGGAGGGTAGAGAACAAGTGGTTGACATCAACGGAACCATGTCCTCATCCCTCCCGGTGAGCTGCGGGGTTCCTCAAGGCAGCATTCTAGGGCCGTTACTGTTCCTTCTATACATTAACGACATGAATGCTGCCTGTAACTGCAAACTGTTCCTGTTCGCTGATGACTCGGCACTCCTGATCTCGGGTGAGCACAAGTTGCAAGTTGAGGAAGCTCTCAGATCTGAACTCTCAAAAATCTGTACCTGGCTTACCGATAACAAACTGTCACTACAACAGCTAGTACCAGTTTCCCTGTAGACAGACGATCCCCCCCTCCCCTTTTTTACATATATTTTTTATTTTTCATGCTTTTTTTGTACATAGTGGTATCTTTTCTCTGTATTTTTATGTTGATTTTTGAACTGTTTGGTTGCTACTATATATGTCTATGAAATTAATTCAAGGTTCCCAACGGAAACAAGTCCGCAAGGACCTTTTTGGTCAGACCTTTTAGACAAAAGTATTATAAATGTAACTGTGTTGTTTTACATTCTTTTGCCTAATAAAAATGTCAATCAATCAATAAATGATTCATTAACTGTCTACAAACTGCTTATAAATGTTTTATAACAGTCATTGTTATGAAGTGCTACGGTTGTTTTTATATTAACCCATTGTATCCCAGCATCCATATTCTGGGCAGAACAATTATATTTGGTGTAGACAGAACAAATAAGTACAGAGACAACTCAGGTCCAGTTTTCTAAGTCTGGAGGGTTTATTATTGGGTATATATATATAATATAGGGTATTATAGTATATGTATATAAGCTGTTTGTATATAAGCTGTTTGTAAGATGTTTGTCATTGAATCAAGAAGAGACACGTCTTTTAGTTTCCAAATAAGGAACAATCATCAACAATGCATCCCTTATCAGTTCAACATGTGTTCAACACACACACACACACACACACACACACACACACACACACACACACACACACACACACACACACACACACACACACACACACACACACACACACACACACACACACACCACCCAATGACTTTGAATGGTCTTTATAACAAGATAAAGATAAGAAATATTTGAAAATTAAATTATTAAATACATTGTTTAGTGCACTAACTGGAGGCACCACCAGACACCAACTTACTTGGATTGTATCATTATTCGTCATACAAGAAAAAAGCAGAACAAAAAAAAAGAATCAATCAAGGAGGGTTTATTTGTCACTCACTTAGTACAATAACTAAAATATTGATGGGACATGTTCAGCAAAGACAGTGATAACACAACAATGCAATATAACAACTAGGTGTTATGAAGTTAAACATACCATGATGACAGGTGTGGTATCTAATCTATAGCAGCAATCAGGAATATACAAGAAGTTAGAAGGCATACATATAAAAAGCAATTCGTACTAACTGGCTTCAACACCAGACACCACCTTACCTGTGCTTCCTAATCATTACTTTGAAAACTACATGCACCACGTGTGTGTTAACAGATTATTAAATAGTGGTCTTCAAGAGACAAGAAGGTGGCCGCACACTTGGCACTTTGGCTACCACTGTGTGCGGCCACCTTCTTGTCTCTTGAAGACCACCACTATTTAGTCTATTCTAGCGTGGGACACCACTACAAGGACTTTGGTGTGAGTAGCATTCTCGTGCAGAGTGTTAACACACTAGTGTCCCAACATCTATAACGGCAATGCGAATATACATGTAATAGGTTCATAACAGCTCAACAGACTTAATAAACAACTGCTTAAAAGAACAACAATGGGTCATCGTGTTGGATGTTTCTGATCCTTTCCGAAGAAGCGCTTGTCACAATGTTCACAATAATTTGTCATTGATGTGTGTGTGCATGATATTTTAGGCTGGGCTGCTTAACTGCGTAACATTAATTCCATATTGACCAAATTAGGATTTCTCTCCAGTGTGAATTCTCTGATGTCTTTTAAGGTTGGATATCTTAGAGAAGTGTTGACCACACTGGTCACATCCATAGGGATTTTCTCCAGTGTGAATTCTCTGGTGTTTTTTAAGGGTGGCCATCTGAGTGAAGTGTTGACCACACTGGTCACATCCATAGGGTTTCTCTCCAGTGTGAATTCTCTGGTGTCTTTTAAGGTTGGACATTTTAGAGAAGTGCTGCCCACACTGGTCACATCCATAGGGTTTCTCTCCAGTGTGAATTCTCTGGTGTTTTTTAAGGGTGGCCATCTGAGTGAAGTGTTGACCACACTGGTCACATCCATAGGGTTTCTCTCCAGTGTGAATTCTCTGGTGTATTTTAAGGTTGGACATTTGAGAGAAGTGTTGACCACACTGATCACATCCATAGGGTTTCTCTCCAGTGTGAATTCTCTGGTGTTTTTTAAGGGTGGCCATCTCAGAAAAGTGTTGTCCACACTGGTCACATCCATAGGGTTTCTCTCCAGTGTGAATTCTCTGATGTATTTTAAGCTTGGACATGCAACTGAAGCGTTGTCCACACTGATCACAGCAGTGTTGTTTTGGTTTAGCCAAGCTTCTTTGTTCATTCACTGCTGGTAGCATAGGGAAGCCAGACTGATGATTCAACACTGGATTGCAGATAGACAAAGAAAACATGATTGAGAGATGGGAATATATATATATATATATATATATTTATATATATATAAATGAGCAAACAGACATAAAGAGCAGGAGTGATCTACATCAAAGCTACAGGTCCTTTTTTTCAATTCAAATGAAACATAAAGTATAATATTGTGAGTGATGAGAACTGCTCAATTAAAAACTTGAAAAGTAAAGTGATAACACATTTGTGCGACTAAGCAGTGAAACTAAAAGTAGAAAGTAGGTAGAGAAAGTAACATACCATTTTCTTTGGGTCCCTCCTGTGCAGCAGAACTGTCCCTGGTTGGGTTGAGAGAGTTCATCTTCCACTGAATTCTGGAGTCCACAGTCAGATATGATCAGAAATGATTGATATCCTGGAGGAGTTGTGGATAAATTACAACTACAAACTCTTCTTATACTAGAGAGCCTGGGGTGGAGCCAGTAACTGCTTTGAATGATTGGACAAAGAGAACAATACAACCATTTCTCCACCAATCACAACCTAACATACTTCTACATGACCATACATGTGCTCCGCCCCTCCCCCAGACATGCTCCATCCTTGCAACCTTCTAGAAACTGTTGACTTTCTGTTACAAGAGAACCAAGAGCATCCATTTGTGGATTAATTGATTTGTAATCTTAATATAATTCAAATATATCTTAATTATTATAAGATTAATATAAAATATATGAATATGAGTGTGTTCATATTGTGAAATATATGAATATGAAATAATTCTCTCATCGGAGCCAGGTCTTAAGATCAGATGTACAATGTTCTGCTTATTAACCCCATGTGTCATGGTGAGAGGTCAAGGTGCCATAGCTGACCAAATTAGATGTTCTATTGTCAAGGCATTTTTCTGTCAACGTTGTTTTCATTGAAGTATATTTAAATGTTTTGTTGTTCTATACCCTGGTGGTGGTGGGCTGCTTTGTGAATGTAATGTGATGAATGAAGTTACCATAAACACATTACATAAATAGTTCACCCCAAACTATCTCTGATATGAAAAGTGAAATATACATCTAATTTCACCTTTTTCTGTAATGGTCATCACTACCAGCCATTTATCATGTCCTGCTTTCATTTACAATGAACAACTCTAGTCATGTCTGTGTGGATGTGTCTCTCTCATTTCAATCTAGCTACTCAAGCAGAGCCATTAAGATAGATAGGCCATTCAAGTTCCTATTTTACACGATTGGTGCAAATTCCTGCAGAACGTTACAACCTGGTGTGGTGAAGGAATAACTGCTTGCTATATTCTGTTGATAGTCTTCATTGTACATCAAAGCATCTTCATTTATTTGGCAAACCTATTCTGTTCTCTAGAATTACAAGGTCTTTAGAAATATCTCCCACACCCACTTCACACCTGCACTGCAACATTCCTTTTGTCTTGTGAATGGTGCTTAGCCGTCTTTAGAAAATGACCTATATCCATGCAAATGTGGTCATTGATTACATGTTGAGTCATGATGAGACAGGAATAATTTGACCCCAAATAACAGGCTTTTGTGGATTAACATGGTCATATTTTGTTTCCAGAAGAACATTATAATGTTAAAGTTACACATGTGTATACTAACCCTATTTAGGGGAAATCAAGGAAGGGGAGCCATCTGAGAGCTTCATGATCAAAGTTAAACAAGTTCTGTCAGTTCTGTCAAAAATCTGTCATTTTGACAATGTATTTCACTTGAGCATAGCTACCTTCTCTTTTAGTATTTAGTCTGGTCGGATTCTCTACAGAACTCTTGTTATTGTTGTACAGTCTTACATTATGTGTAAGACTTTACAACTGTGTCTCTCACATAACAGACATTGCAGGTCTAAAGCCTTGTGGTGGTGTGCTACTAGAGAATGACACATGATTGCTGAAGTTACCATCCATAGTTCACCTCAAACTATCTCGGATTTGAAAAGTAAAATTTAAACCACATTGAGAATATAGTCTCAATATTGAAATATATAGTCCATTGAAGTTCCTAGAAACCTCAATTGTACGTTATTATGATTGTTCCGAATTCCTTCAGAACAATACAACCTGGTGCGCTGAAGGAACTATTGCTTGCTATATTGTATTTATAGTGTGTCATTGTACATAACAACATCTTAAGTTATTTGGCTAAACCTAGTATGTTCTATATAAGTACAAGGTATGTTATTGCTTCCCTAACACCAAGTGTCTTCCATGTGATTACATTAAATTGCCAGAAACACAGTAAACCAACACATTGCAAACTGCATCTTGACTTTAAATGTTTATTACAAACAAGTCAAAAGACACATACATAGTCCATTGTGAGTGTATATGGGGTCCACTGCTATGGTTTAGAAGTAGTCACAGAATAGTAGTAGTATTAATAGTAGTGCTAGTAGTAATCATTCAATTGTTTAATCATTTGCTATTGTGTGTATGTTAACTACAGTATTACTTTATAGAGTAAACAGTTCATGGCCAGGTTCTTGGCCACAGCAATTTAGGCACACTGTGTATTTGACAAATTAACCAGAATGTATTATTTAAAAGTAATTAACTAGACTAACTTTACTTCTAAATGTGTGGACTATATAATCAACATCACTTTTTGCTTTAGGAGCAACGAGGGACCACTGCACCTTGGTTTACTCACAACAAACAGACATAAACACATTGTTGTTAGGGTTTACTTCAAAACATGTATTTGACAGAAACACAAGCACTAAATATGTATTAGGCTACTATGCAACTAAATGTACCAGTGATTCTCTGATGGAATTCAATATTAATGTATTAATATGAAAGGCCCCAAGGTTCATTAAAGGCCATGTGCGCATCATTATTGCATGTAATGTAATCAATAGAAAGGGGTAGAACCAGCTTTGGTGAAGAACTGTTTGTTATAATGTGTTTATATGATTGGTTAGAAATGCAGCTTTTCTATGACTCATCACAAACACACTTTTTTTGTTACCATCACACTCTGACTTTTCTGGTGCAGTGTTAAGTTCCAATGTGAAGTCAATCTTTAGATTTGCATTCTGGGTGATCATAAGTGGACATCTCTTAATACAGATGTAAATGCCTCAAAGAGGACAACAATCACCTCCCCTCTCAGAGGGGGAAAGAAGGGTGAACATGTTTGACACTCTTTGTTTGAACTGATCAAAGCTATGATCATGATGATCATGATGAGTCAGGCTATAAACATACAGCAAAGAGAACATATCACTGTATGTCTCACTTAACCACTTTGGTAGATTTAACACATCATTAATTATTAAGTCTAAATACATGTTAAGAGATTGCCTATAAACCACAAAGGAACGCAATATATACCAATATAAAAAGCATTTACAAATGAATTCCTACTCATTACATTATTATTTAATGATGAATAAAATGTAGTAGAAATAATGTTTTAATGTATTTTAGATCATGTTTAAATGATTCTTAAATGTTCTACAATCATTTACCAATATATACGAATGGTTTGTCTATGATTAGTTATTTATCTACATATAGCTTATACATATTATATAACTCTAGTTACAAATTATTTAATAATCATTTAAAAATGTATTCAGATGGCTTATTCATGAACAATTTACTACTTACTAATACCTTATAGATACTTTTTTTAACCATGGTTATAAATGATTTATTATCATTTACGGATTTAAACAAAGAGTTTGTTCATGGGTGATATCTTACTTGGAGGGTAGAGAACAAGTGGTTGACATCAACGGAACCATGTCCTCATCCCTCCCGGTGAGCTGCAGGGTTCCTCAAGGCAGCATTCTAGGGCCGTTACTGTTCCTTCTATACATTAACGACATGAATGCTGCCTGTAACTGCAAACTGTTCCTGTTCGCTGATGACTCGGCACTCCTGATCTCGGGTGAGCACAAGTTGCAAGTTGAGGAAGCTCTCAGCTCTGAACTCTCAAAAATCCGTACCTGGCTTACCGATAACAAACTGTCACTACACCTTGGGAAAACTGAATCCATTCTTTTTGGGACCAAACATTCCCTCAGTAAGATGAAGGTAAATGACTTCAAGGTCAAAGTCGATGACACAATCATCACCAGCAAAGAAGAGATTACCTATTTGGGATGTATTCTTGACAAATACCTGACAGGTGAAAGCATGGCAACAAAGGTGGTCAAAAGAGTAAACCAGAGAACCAGATTTATGGGCAGTTTCCTCTTTTGTCAACCCCCAGGCCCAGCACAGCCACCAAGGTATGGAATAGTCTAACCCCATCCCTCAAAAAATGCAGTTCGCTGGGCCCATTCAAAACAGCCCTAAAAACTCATCTTTCTGGAGGCCAAAAGAGGAGCTAGTACCAGTTTCCCTGTAGACAGACGATCCCCCCTCCCCTTTTTTGCATATATTTTTTATTTTTCATGCTTTTTTTGTACATAGTGGTATTTTTTCTCTGTATTTTTATGTTGATTTTTGAACTGTTTGGTTGCTACTATATATGTCTATGAAATTAATTCAAGGACCCCAACGGAAACAAGTCCGCAAGGACCTTTTTGGTCAGACCTTTTAGACAAAAGTATTATAAATGTAACTGTGTTGTTTTACATTCTTTTGCCTAATAAAAATGTCAATCAATCAATAAATGATTCATTAACTGTCTACAAACTGCTTATAAATGTTTTATAACAGTCATTGTTATGAAGTGCTACGGTTGTTTTTATATTAACCCATTGTATCCCAGCATCCATATTCTGGGCAGAACAATTATATTTGGTGTAGACAGAACAAATAAGTACAGAGACAACTGAGGTCCAGTTTTCTAAGTCTGGAGGGTTTATTATTGGGTATATATAATATAGGGTATTATAGTATATGTATATAAGCTGTTTGTATAGATGGGTTTCCTGTTTGTAAACATGAGAGGATGATGCGCGCGCAGTGGCGGGATGAGCCTGTAGAGGGCGCTATTACCCGCAGCAGCTCTGGCCATTGTACATTCAGAAAATAAATGGTCTTCACCAGGTTTAATGAAAGTAGAGTAAATGATGCAGTTTGTAATATCTTCTTTACTCAATAAAAATGATTTGTCGAAAGTTGGACCTGTTTGTATATAATAGCAGCATTATGCCTATTATGCCTATAATAGCAGCATTATGCCTATCTAAATCCCGAAAATAACGAGAGAGTGAATGGCGCTTCCGGTTCGTTCTCCCCCGCGCATGCGCAGATTGCGCACTCTGCTCTGTGATGACGTCGCGCGGAAACCCATCTATATAAGCTGTTTGTAAGATGTTTGTCATTGAATCAAGAAGAGACACGTCTTTTAGTTTCCAAATAAGGAACAATCATCAACAATGCATCCCTTATCAGTTCAACATGTGTTCAACACACACACACACACACACACACACACACACACACACACACACACACACACACACACACACACACACACACACACACACACACACACACACACACCACCCAATGACTTTGAATGGTCTTTATAACAAGATAAAGATAAGAAATATTTGAAAATTAAATGATTAAATACATTGTTTAGTGCACTAACTGGAGGCACCACCAGACACCAACTTACTTGGATTGTATCATTATTCGTCATACAAGAAAAAAGCAGAACAAAAAAAAGAATCAATCAAGGAGGGTTTATTTGTCACTCACTTAGTACAATAACTAAAATATTGATGGGACATGTTCAGCAAAGACAGTGATAACACAACAATGCAATATAACAACTAGGTGTTATGAAGTTAAACATACCATGATGACAGGTGTGGTATCTAATCTATAGCAGCAATCAGGAATATACAAGAAGTTAGAAGGCATACATATAAAAAGCAATTCGTACTAACTGGATTCAACACCAGACACCACCTTACCTGTGCTTCCTAATCATTACTTTGAAAACTACATGCACCACGTGTGTGTTAACAGATTATTAAATAGTGGTCTTCAAGAGACAAGAAGGTGGCCGCACACTTGGCACTTTGGCTACCACTGTGTGCGACCACCTTCTTGTCTCTTGAAGACCACCACTATTTAGTCTATTCTAGCGTGGGACACCACTACAAGGACTTTGGTGTGAGTAGCATTCTCGTGCAGAGTGTTAACACACTAGTGTCCCAACATCTATAACGGCAATGCGAATATACATGTAATAGGTTCATAACAGCTCAACAGACTTAATAAACAACTGCTTAAACGAACAACAATGGGTCATCGTGTTGGATGTTTCTGATCCTTTCCGAAGAAGCGCTTGTCACAATGTTCACAATAATTTGTCATTGATGTGTGTGTGCATGACATTTTAGGCTGGGCTGCTTAACTGCGTAACATTAATTCCATATTGACCAAATTAGGGTTTCTCTCCAGTGTGAATTTTCTGGTGTCTTTTAAGGTTGGACATTTTAGAGAAGTGTTGACCACACTGATCACATCCATAGGGTTTCTCTCCAGTGTGTATTCTCTGGTGTGTTTTAAGGTGGGCCGTTTGAAAGAAGTGTTGACCACACTGATCACATCCATAGTGTTTCTCTCCAGTGTGAATTCTCTGGTGTGTTTTAAGGCTGGACATCACAGAGAAGTGCTGTCCACACTGGTCACATCCATAGGGTTTCTCTCCAGTGTGAATTCTCTGGTGTTTTTTAAGGGTGGACATCACAGAGAAGTGTTGACCACACTGATCACATCCATAGGGTTTCTCTCCAGTGTGAATTCTCTGATGTATTTTAAGCTTGGACATGCAACTGAAGCGTTGTCCACACTGATCACATCCATAGTGTTTCTCTCCAGTGTGAATTCTCTGGTGTTTTTTAAGGGTGGACATCACAGAGAAGTGTTGACCACACTGATCACATCCATAGGGTTTCTCTCCAGTGTGAATTCTCTGGTGTTTTTTAAGGGTGGCCATCTGAGAGAAGTGTTGTCCACACTGGTCACATCCATAGGGTTTCTCTCCAGTGTGAATTCTCTGATGTATTTTAAGGTTGGACATGCAACTGAAGCGTTGTCCACACTGATCACAGCAGTGTCGTTTTGGTTTAGCCAAGCTTCTTTGTTCATTCACTGCTGGTAGCACAGGGAAGCCAGACTGATGATTCAACACTGGATTGCAGATAGACAAAGAAAATATGATTGAGAGATGGGAATATATATATATATATATATATATATATATATATATATATATATATATATGTGTGTGAGCAAACAGACATAAAGAGCAGGAGTGATCTACATCAAAGCGACAGGTCCTTTTTTTCAATTCAAATGAAACATAAAGTATAATATTGAGACAAGTGATGAGAACTGCTCAATTAAAAACTTGAAAAGTAAAGTGAATTTATGCGACTAAGCAGTGAAACTAAAAGTAGAAAGTAGGTAGAGAAAGTAACATACCATTTTCTTTGGGTCCCTCCTGTGCAGCAGAACTGTCCCTGGTTGGGTTGAGAGAGTTCATCTTCCACTGAATTCTGGAGTCCACAGTCAGATATGATCAGAAATTATTGATATCCTGGAGGAGTTGTGGATAAATTACAACTACAAACTCTTCTTATACTAGAGAGCCAGTAACTGCTTTGAATGATTGGACAAAGAGAACAATACAACCATTTCTCCACCAATCACAACCTAGCATACTTCTACATGACCATACATGTGCTCCGCCCCTCCCTCCTCCCCCAGACATGCTCCATCCATGCAACCTTCTAGAAACTGTTGACTTTCTGTTACAGGAGAACCAAGAGCATCCATTTGTGGATTAATTGATTTGTAATCTTAATATAATTCAAATATATCTTAATTATTATAAGATTAGTATAAAATATATGAATATGACACCCTGTATTTATAAATGCATATATTATGAAATGCATGTACAGCAAATAGACAACCAGTATGTTCAGACTTAAACAATGTTGTATTCACTCATAATAAATATATGAGTGAATATGAAATAATTCTCTCATCGGAGTCAGGTCTTAAGATCAGATGTACAATGTTCTGCTTATTAACCCCATGTGTCATGGTGAGAGGTCAAGGTGCCATAGCTGACCAAATGAGATGTTCTATTGTCAAGGGATTCTTCTGTCAAAGTTGTTTTCAATGAAGTATATTTAAATGTTTTGTTGTTCTAAACCCTGGTGGTGGTGGGCTGCTTTGTGAATGTAATGTGATGAATGAAGTTACCATAAACACATTACATAAATAGTTCACCCCAAACTATCTCTGATATGAAAAGTGAAATATACATCTAATTTCACCTTTTTCTGTAATGGTCATCACTGCCAGCCATTTATCATGTCCTGCTTTCATTTACAATGAACAACTCTAGTCATGTCTGTGTGGATGTGTCTCTCTCATTTCAATCTAGCTACTCAAGCAGAGCCATTAAGATAGATAGGCCATTCAAGTTCCTATTTTACACAAATTTTACGCAAATTCCTGCAGAACAATACAACCTGGTGTGGTGAAGGAATAACTGCTTGCTATATTCTGCTCATAGTCTTCATTGTACATCACAGCATCTTCATTTATTTGGCAAACCTATTCTGTTCTCTAGAATTACAAGGTCTCCCACACCCACTTCACACCTGCACTGCAACATTCCTTTTGTCTTGTGAATGGTGCTTAGCCGTCTTTAGAAAATGACCTATATCCATGCAAATGTGGTCATTGATTACATGATGAGTCATGATGAGACAGGAATAATTTGACCCCAAATAACAGGCTTTTGTGGATTAACATGGTCATATTTTGTTTCCAGAAGAACATTATGGAATGTTAAAGTTACACATATACTAACCCTATTTAGGGGAAATCAAGGAAGGGGAGCCATCTGAGAGCTTCATGCTCAAAGTTAAACGAAAAAATCTGTCATTTTGACAATGTATTTCACTTGAGTATAGCTACCTTCTCTTTTAGTATTTAGTCTGGTCTGATTCTCTACAGAACTCTTGTTATTGTTGTACAGTCTTACATTATGTGTAAGACTTTACAACTGTGTCTCTCACATAACAGACATTGCAGGTCTAAAGCCTTGTGGTGGTGTGCTACTAGAGAATGACACATGATTGCTGAAGTTACCATCCATAGTTCACCTCAAACTATCTCGGATTTGAAAAGTAGCATTTAAACCACATTGAGAATATAGTCTCAATATTGAAATATATAGTCCATTGAATTTCCTAGAAACCTCAATTGTACGTTATTATGATTGTTCCGAATTCCTTCAGAACAATACAACCTGGTGCGCTGAAGGAACTATTGCTTGCTATATTGTATTTATAGTGTGTCACTGTACATAACAACATCTTAAGTTATTTGGCTAAACCTAGTATGTTCTATATAAGTACAAGGTATGTTATTGCTTCCCTAACACCAAGTGTCTTCCATGTGATTACATTAAATTGCCAGAAACACAGTAAACCAACACATTGCAAACTGCATCTTGACTTTAAATGTTTATTACAAACAAGTCAAAAGACACATACATAGTCCATTGTGAGTGTATATGGGGTCCACTGCTATGGTTTAGAAGTAGTCACAGAATAGTAGTAGTATTAATAGTAGTGCTAGTAGTAATCATTCAATTGTTTAATCATTTGCTATTGTGTGTATGTTAACTACAGTATTACTTTATAGAGTAAACAGTTCATGGCCAGGTTCTTGGCCACAACAATTTAGGCACACTGTGTATTTGACAAATTAACCAGAATGTATTATTTAAAAGTAATTAACTAGACTAACTTTACTTCTAAAATATGTGGACTTATATAATCAACATCACTTTTTGCTTTAGGAGCAACGAGGGACCACTGCACCTTGGTTTACTCACAACAAACAGACATAAACACATTGTTGTTAGGGTTTACTTCAAAACATGTATTCTCTTCTCCGTAGACGTCCATTTCCAGCCACAAAGTAAAAACTGGAAACTGACAGTTAATCATATAAGACTCAGATCATGCATTTTAGACAAGCTAGAGTAAAGACCTTGGGGCCTTAATATGAAAGGCCCCAAGGTTCATTAAAGGCCATGTGCGCATCATTATTGCATGTAATGTAATCAATAGAAATGGGTAGAACCAGCTTTGGTGAAGAACTGTTTGTTATAATGTGTTTATATGATTGGTTAGAAATGCAGCTTTTCTATGACTCATCACAAACACACTTTTTTGTTACCATCACACTCTGACTTTTCTGGTGCAGTGTTAAGTTCCAATGTAAATGCCTCAAAGAGGACAACAATCACCTCCCCTCTCAGAGGGGGAAAGAAGGGTGAACATGTTTGACACTCTTTGTTTGAACTGATCAAAGCTATGATCATGATGAGTCAGGCTATAAACATACAGCAAAGAGAACATATCACTGTATGTCTCACTTAACCACTTTGGTAGATTTAACACATCATTAATTATTAAGTCTAAATACATGTTAAGAGATTGCCTATAAACCACAAAGGAACGCAATATATACCAATATAAAAAGCATTTACAAATGAATTCCTACTCATTACATTATTATTTAATGATGAATAAAATGTAGTAGAAATAATGTTTTAATGTATTTTAGATCATGTTTAAATGATTCTTAAATGTTCTACAATCATTTACCAATATATACGAATGGTTTGTCTATGATTAGTTATTTATCTACATATAGCTTATACATATTATATAACTCTAGTTACAAATTATTTAATAATCATTTAAAAATGTATTCAGATGGCTTATTCATGAACAATTTACTACTTACTAATACCTTATAGATACTTTTTTTAACCATGGTTATAAATGATTTATTATCATTTACGGATTTAAACAAAGAGTTTGTTCATGGGTGATATCTTACTTGGAGGGTAGAGAACAAGTGGTTGACATCAACGGAACCATGTCCTCATCCCTCCCGGTGAGCTGCAGGGTTCCTCAAGGCAGCATTCTAGGGCCGTTACTGTTCCTTCTATACATTAACGACATGAATGCTGCCTGTAACTGCAAACTGTTCCTGTTCGCTGATGACTCGGCACTCCTGATCTCGGGTGAGCACAAGTTGCAAGTTGAGGAAGCTCTCAGCTCTGAACTCTCAAAAATCCGTACCTGGCTTACCGATAACAAACTGTCACTACACCTTGGGAAAACTGAATCCATTCTTTTTGGGACCAAACATTCCCTCAGTAAGATGAAGGTAAATGACTTCAAGGTCAAAGTCGATGACACAATCATCACCAGCAAAGAAGAGATTACCTATTTGGGATGTATTCTTGACAAATACCTGACAGGTGAAAGCATGGCAACAAAGGTGGTCAAAAGAGTAAACCAGAGAACCAGATTTATGGGCAGTTTCCTCTTTTGTCAACCCCCAGGCCCAGCACAGCCACCAAGGTATGGAATAGTCTAACCCCATCCCTCAAAAAATGCAGTTCGCTGGGCCCATTCAAAACAGCCCTAAAAACTCATCTTTCTGGAGGCCAAAAGAGGAGCTAGTACCAGTTTCCCTGTAGACAGACGATCCCCCCTCCCCTTTTTTGCATATATATTTTATTTTTCATGCTTTTTTTGTACATAGTGGTATTTTTTCTCTGTATTTTTATGTTGATTTTTGAACTGTTTGGTTGCTACTATATATGTCTATGAAATTAATTCAAGGACCCCAACGGAAACAAGTCCGCAAGGACCTTTTTGGTCAGACCTTTTAGACAAAAGTATTATAAATGTAACTGTGTTGTTTTACATTCTTTTGCCTAATAAAAATGTCAATCAATCAATAAATGATTCATTAACTGTCTACAAACTGCTTATAAATGTTTTATAACAGTCATTGTTATGAAGTGCTACGGTTGTTTTTATATTAACCCATTGTATCCCAGCATCCATATTCTGGGCAGAACAATTATATTTGGTGTAGACAGAACAAATAAGTACAGAGACAACTGAGGTCCAGTTTTCTAAGTCTGGAGGGTTTATTATTGGGTATATATAATATAGGGTATTATAGTATATGTATATAAGCTGTTTGTATAGATGGGTTTCCTGTTTGTAAACATGAGAGGATGATGCGCGCGCAGTGGCGGGATGAGCCTGTAGAGGGCGCTATTACCCGCAGCAGCTCTGGCCATTGTACATTCAGAAAATAAATGGTCTTCACCAGGTTTAATGAAAGTAGAGTAAATGATGCAGTTTGTAATATCTTCTTTACTCAATAAAAATGATTTGTCGAAAGTTGGACCTGTTTGTATATAATAGCAGCATTATGCCTATTATGCCTATAATAGCAGCATTATGCCTATCTAAATCCCGAAAATAACGAGAGAGTGAATGGCGCTTCCGGTTCGTTCTCCCCCGCGCATGCGCAGATTGCGCACTCTGCTCTGTGATGACGTCGCGCGGAAACCCATCTATATAAGCTGTTTGTAAGATGTTTGTCATTGAATCAAGAAGAGACACGTCTTTTAGTTTCCAAATAAGGAACAATCATCAACAATGCATCCCTTATCAGTTCAACATGTGTTCAACACACACACACACACACACACACACACACACACACACACACACACACACACACACACACACACACACACACACACACACACACACACACACACACCACCCAATGACTTTGAATGGTCTTTATAACAAGATAAAGATAAGAAATATTTGAAAATTAAATGATTAAATACATTGTTTAGTGCACTAACTGGAGGCACCACCAGACACCAACTTACTTGGATTGTATCATTATTCGTCATACAAGAAAAAAGCAGAACAAAAAAAAGAATCAATCAAGGAGGGTTTATTTGTCACTCACTTAGTACAATAACTAAAATATTGATGGGACATGTTCAGCAAAGACAGTGATAACACAACAATGCAATATAACAACTAGGTGTTATGAAGTTAAACATACCATGATGACAGGTGTGGTATCTAATCTATAGCAGCAATCAGGAATATACAAGAAGTTAGAAGGCATACATATAAAAAGCAATTCGTACTAACTGGCTTCAACACCAGACACCACCTTACCTGTGCTTCCTAATCATTACTTTGAAAACTACATGCACCACGTGTGTGTTAACAGATTATTAAATAGTGGTCTTCAAGAGACAAGAAGGTGGCCGCACACTTGGCACTTTGGCTACCACTGTGTGCGGCCACCTTCTTGTCTCTTGAAGACCACCACTATTTAGTCTATTCTAGCGTGGGACACCACTACAAGGACTTTGGTGTGAGTAGCATTCTCGTGCAGAGTGTTAACACACTAGTGTCCCAACATCTATAACGGCAATGCGAATATACATGTAATAGGTTCATAACAGCTCAACAGACTTAATAAACAACTGCTTAAACGAACAACAATGGGTCATCGTGTTGGATGTTTCTGATCCTTTCCGAAGAAGCGCTTGTCACAATGTTCACAATAATTTGTCATTGATGTGTGTGTGCATGACATTTTAGGCTGGGCTGCTTAACTGCGTAACATTAATTCCATATTGACCAAATTAGGGTTTCTCTCCAGTGTGAATTTTCTGGTGTCTTTTAAGGTTGGACATTTTAGAGAAGTGTTGACCACACTGATCACATCCATAGGGTTTCTCTCCAGTGTGTATTCTCTGGTGTGTTTTAAGGTGGGCCGTTTGAAAGAAGTGTTGACCACACTGATCACATCCATAGTGTTTCTCTCCAGTGTGAATTCTCTGGTGTGTTTTAAGGCTGGACATCACAGAGAAGTGCTGTCCACACTGGTCACATCCATAGGGTTTCTCTCCAGTGTGAATTCTCTGGTGTTTTTTAAGGGTGGACATCACAGAGAAGTGTTGACCACACTGATCACATCCATAGGGTTTCTCTCCAGTGTGAATTCTCTGATGTATTTTAAGCTTGGACATGCAACTGAAGCGTTGTCCACACTGATCACATCCATAGTGTTTCTCTCCAGTGTGAATTCTCTGGTGTTTTTTAAGGGTGGACATCACAGAGAAGTGTTGACCACACTGATCACATCCATAGGGTTTCTCTCCAGTGTGAATTCTCTGGTGTTTTTTAAGGGTGGCCATCTGAGAGAAGTGTTGTCCACACTGGTCACATCCATAGGGTTTCTCTCCAGTGTGAATTCTCTGATGTATTTTAAGGTTGGACATGCAACTGAAGCGTTGTCCACACTGATCACAGCAGTGTCGTTTTGGTTTAGCCAAGCTTCTTTGTTCATTCACTGCTGGTAGCACAGGGAAGCCAGACTGATGATTCCACACTGGATTGCAGATAGACAAAGAAAATATGATTGAGAGATGGGAATATATATATATATATATATATATATATATATATATATATATATATATATATATATATATATATATATATATATATATATATATATATATATATATATATGTGTGTGAGCAAACAGACATAAAGAGCAGGAGTGATCTACATCAAAGCGACAGGTCCTTTTTTTCAATTCAAATGAAACATAAAGTATAATATTGAGACAAGTGATGAGAACTGCTCAATTAAAAACTTGAAAAGTAAAGTGAATTTATGCAACTAAGCAGTGAAACTAAAAGTAGAAAGTAGGTAGAGAAAGTAACATACCATTTTCTTTGGGTCCCTCCTGTGCAGCAGAACTGTCCCTGGTTGGGTTGAGAGAGTTCATATTCCACTGAATTCTGGAGTCCACAGTCAGATATGATCAGAAATTATTGATATCCTGGAGGAGTTGTGGATAAATTACAACTACAAACTCTTCTTATACTAGAGAGCCAGTAACTGCTTTGAATGATTGGACAAAGAGAACAATACAACCATTTCTCCACCAATCACAACCTAGCATACTTCTACATGACCATACATGTGCTCCGCCCCTCCCTCCTCCCCCAGACATGCTCCATCCATGCAACCTTCTAGAAACTGTTGACTTTCTGTTACAAGAGAACCAAGAGCATCCATTTGTGGATTAATTGATTTGTAATCTTAATATAATTCAAATATATCTTAATTATTATAAGATTAGTATAAAATATATGAATATGACACCCTGTATTTATAAATGCATATATTATGAAATGCATGTACAGCAAATAGACAACCAGTATGTTCAGACTTAAACAATGTTGTATTCACTCATAATAAATATATGAGTGAATATGAAATAATTCTCTCATCGGAGTCAGGTCTTAAGATCAGATGTACAATGTTCTGCTTATTAACCCCATGTGTCATGGTGAGAGGTCAAGGTGCCATAGCTGACCAAATGAGATGTTCTATTGTCAAGGGATTCTTCTGTCAAAGTTGTTTTCAATGAAGTATATTTAAATGTTTTGTTGTTCTAAACCCTGGTGGTGGTGGGCTGCTTTGTGAATGTAATGTGATGAATGAAGTTACCATAAACACATTACATAAATAGTTCACCCCAAACTATCTCTGATATGAAAAGTGAAATATACATCTAATTTCACCTTTTTCTGTAATGGTCATCACTGCCAGCCATTTATCATGTCCTGCTTTCATTTACAATGAACAACTCTAGTCATGTCTGTGTGGATGTGTCTCTCTCATTTCAATCTAGCTACTCAAGCAGAGCCATTAAGATAGATAGGCCATTCAAGTTCCTATTTTACACAAATTTTACGCAAATTCCTGCAGAACAATACAACCTGGTGTGGTGAAGGAATAACTGCTTGCTATATTCTGCTCATAGTCTTCATTGTACATCACAGCATCTTCATTTATTTGGCCAACCTATTCTGTTCTCTAGAATTACAAGGTCTCCCACACCCACTTCACACCTGCACTGCAACATTCCTTTTGTCTTGTGAATGGTGCTTAGCCGTCTTTAGAAAATGACCTATATCCATGCAAATGTGGTCATTGATTACATGATGAGTCATGATGAGACAGGAATAATTTGACCCCAAATAACAGGCTTTTGTGGATTAACATGGTCATATTTTGTTTCCAGAAGAACATTATGGAATGTTAAAGTTACACATGTGTATACTAACCCTATTTAGGGGAAATCAAGGAAGGGGAGCCATCTGAGAGCTTCATGCTCAAAGTTAAACGAAAAAATCTGTCATTTTGACAATGTATTTCACTTGAGTATAGCTACCTTCTCTTTTAGTATTTAGTCTGGTCTGATTCTCTACAGAACTCTTGTTATTGTTGTACAGTCTTACATTATGTGTAAGACTTTACAACTGTGTCTCTCACATAACAGACATTGCAGGTCTAAAGCCTTGTGGTGGTGTGCTACTAGAGAATGACACATGATTGCTGAAGTTACCATCCATAGTTCACCTCAAACTATCTCGGATTTGAAAAGTAGCATTTAAACCACATTGAGAATATAGTCTCAATATTGAAATATATAGTCCATTGAATTTCCTAGAAACCTCAATTGTACGTTATTATGATTGTTCCGAATTCCTTCAGAACAATACAACCTGGTGCGCTGAAGGAACTATTGCTTGCTATATTGTATTTATAGTGTGTCACTGTACATAACAACATCTTAAGTTATTTGGCTAAACCTAGTATGTTCTATATAAGTACAAGGTATGTTATTGCTTCCCTAACACCAAGTGTCTTCCATGTGATTACATTAAATTGCCAGAAACACAGTAAACCAACACATTGCAAACTGCATCTTGACTTTAAATGTTTATTACAAACAAGTCAAAAGACACATACATAGTCCATTGTGAGTGTATATGGGGTCCACTGCTATGGTTTAGAAGTAGTCACAGAATAGTAGTAGTATTAATAGTAGTGCTAGTAGTAATCATTCAATTGTTTAATCATTTGCTATTGTGTGTATGTTAACTACAGTATTACTTTATAGAGTAAACAGTTCATGGCCAGGTTCTTGGCCACAACAATTTAGGCACACTGTGTATTTGACAAATTAACCAGAATGTATTATTTAAAAGTAATTAACTAGACTAACTTTACTTCTAAAATATGTGGACTTATATAATCAACATCACTTTTTGCTTTAGGAGCAACGAGGGACCACTGCACCTTGGTTTACTCACAACAAACAGACATAAACACATTGTTGTTAGGGTTTACTTCAAAACATGTATTCTCTTCTCCGTAGACGTCCATTTCCAGCCACAAAGTAAAAACTGGAAACTGACAGTTAATCATATAAGACTCAGATCATGCATTTTAGACAAGCTAGAGTAAAGACCTTGGGGCCTTAATATGAAAGGCCCCAAGGTTCATTAAAGGCCATGTGCGCATCATTATTGCATGTAATGTAATCAATAGAAAGGGGTAGAACCAGCTTTGGTGAAGAACTGTTTGTTATAATGTGTTTATATGATTGGTTAGAAATGCAGCTTTTCTATGACTCATCACAAACACACTTTTTTGTTACCATCACACTCTGACTTTTCTGGTGCAGTGTTAAGTTCCAATGTGAAGTCAATCTTTAGATTTGAATTCTGGGTGATCATAAGTGGACATCTCTTAATACAGATGTAAATGCCTCAAAGAGGACAACAATCACCTCCCCTCTCAGAGGGGGAAAGAAGGGTGAACATGTTTGACACTCTTTGTTTGAACTGATCAAAGCTATGATCATGATGATCATGATGAGTCAGGCTATAAACATACAGCAAAGAGAACATATCACTGTATGTCTCACTTAACCACTTTGGTAGATTTAACACATCATTAATTATTAAGTCTAAATACATGTTAAGAGATTGCCTATAAACCACAAAGGAACGCAATATATACCAATATAAAAAGCATTTACAAATGAATTCCTACTCATTACATTATTATTTAATGATGAATAAAATGTAGTAGAAATAATGTTTTAATGTATTTTAGATCATGTTTAAATGATTCTTAAATGTTCTACAATCATTTACCAATATATACGAATGGTTTGTCTATGATTAGTTATTTATCTACATATAGCTTATACATATTATATAACTCTAGTTACAAATTATTTAATAATCATTTAAAAATGTATTCAGATGGCTTATTCATGAACAATTTACTACTTACTAATACCTTATAGATACTTTTTTTAACCATGGTTATAAATGATTTATTATCATTTACGGATTTAAACAAAGAGTTTGTTCATGGGTGATATCTTACTTGGAGGGTAGAGAACAAGTGGTTGACATCAACGGAACCATGTCCTCATAACTGCTTGCTATATTCTGCTCATAGTCTTCATTGTACATCACAGCATCTTCATTTATTTGGCCAACCTATTCTGTTCTCTAGAATTACAAGGTCTCCCACACCCACTTCACACCTGCACTGCAACATTCCTTTTGTCTTGTGAATGGTGCTTAGCCGTCTTTAGAAAATGACCTATATCCATGCAAATGTGGTCATTGATTACATGATGAGTCATGATGAGACAGGAATAATTTGACCCCAAATAACAGGCTTTTGTGGATTAACATGGTCATATTTTGTTTCCAGAAGAACATTATGGAATGTTAAAGTTACACATGTGTATACTAACCCTATTTAGGGGAAATCAAGGAAGGGGAGCCATCTGAGAGCTTCATGCTCAAAGTTAAACGAAAAAATCTGTCATTTTGACAATGTATTTCACTTGAGTATAGCTACCTTCTCTTTTAGTATTTAGTCTGGTCTGATTCTCTACAGAACTCTTGTTATTGTTGTACAGTCTTACATTATGTGTAAGACTTTACAACTGTGTCTCTCACATAACAGACATTGCAGGTCTAAAGCCTTGTGGTGGTGTGCTACTAGAGAATGACACATGATTGCTGAAGTTACCATCCATAGTTCACCTCAAACTATCTCGGATTTGAAAAGTAGCATTTAAACCACATTGAGAATATAGTCTCAATATTGAAATATATAGTCCATTGAATTTCCTAGAAACCTCAATTGTACGTTATTATGATTGTTCCGAATTCCTTCAGAACAATACAACCTGGTGCGCTGAAGGAACTATTGCTTGCTATATTGTATTTATAGTGTGTCACTGTACATAACAACATCTTAAGTTATTTGGCTAAACCTAGTATGTTCTATATAAGTACAAGGTATGTTATTGCTTCCCTAACACCAAGTGTCTTCCATGTGATTACATTAAATTGCCAGAAACACAGTAAACCAACACATTGCAAACTGCATCTTGACTTTAAATGTTTATTACAAACAAGTCAAAAGACACATACATAGTCCATTGTGAGTGTATATGGGGTCCACTGCTATGGTTTAGAAGTAGTCACAGAATAGTAGTAGTATTAATAGTAGTGCTAGTAGTAATCATTCAATTGTTTAATCATTTGCTATTGTGTGTATGTTAACTACAGTATTACTTTATAGAGTAAACAGTTCATGGCCAGGTTCTTGGCCACAACAATTTAGGCACACTGTGTATTTGACAAATTAACCAGAATGTATTATTTAAAAGTAATTAACTAGACTAACTTTACTTCTAAAATATGTGGACTTATATAATCAACATCACTTTTTGCTTTAGGAGCAACGAGGGACCACTGCACCTTGGTTTACTCACAACAAACAGACATAAACACATTGTTGTTAGGGTTTACTTCAAAACATGTATTCTCTTCTCCGTAGACGTCCATTTCCAGCCACAAAGTAAAAACTGGAAACTGACAGTTAATCATATAAGACTCAGATCATGCATTTTAGACAAGCTAGAGTAAAGACCTTGGGGCCTTAATATGAAAGGCCCCAAGGTTCATTAAAGGCCATGTGCGCATCATTATTGCATGTAATGTAATCAATAGAAAGGGGTAGAACCAGCTTTGGTGAAGAACTGTTTGTTATAATGTGTTTATATGATTGGTTAGAAATGCAGCTTTTCTATGACTCATCACAAACACACTTTTTTGTTACCATCACACTCTGACTTTTCTGGTGCAGTGTTAAGTTCCAATGTGAAGTCAATCTTTAGATTTGAATTCTGGGTGATCATAAGTGGACATCTCTTAATACAGATGTAAATGCCTCAAAGAGGACAACAATCACCTCCCCTCTCAGAGGGGGAAAGAAGGGTGAACATGTTTGACACTCTTTGTTTGAACTGATCAAAGCTATGATCATGATGATCATGATGAGTCAGGCTATAAACATACAGCAAAGAGAACATATCACTGTATGTCTCACTTAACCACTTTGGTAGATTTAACACATCATTAATTATTAAGTCTAAATACATGTTAAGAGATTGCCTATAAACCACAAAGGAACGCAATATATACCAATATAAAAAGCATTTACAAATGAATTCCTACTCATTACATTATTATTTAATGATGAATAAAATGTAGTAGAAATAATGTTTTAATGTATTTTAGATCATGTTTAAATGATTCTTAAATGTTCTACAATCATTTACCAATATATACGAATGGTTTGTCTATGATTAGTTATTTATCTACATATAGCTTATACATATTATATAACTCTAGTTACAAATTATTTAATAATCATTTAAAAATGTATTCAGATGGCTTATTCATGAACAATTTACTACTTACTAATACCTTATAGATACTTTTTTTAACCATGGTTATAAATGATTTATTATCATTTACGGATTTAAACAAAGAGTTTGTTCATGGGTGATATCTTACTTGGAGGGTAGAGAACAAGTGGTTGACATCAACGGAACCATGTCCTCATCCCTCCCGGTGAGCTGCAGGGTTCCTCAAGGCAGCATTCTAGGGCCGTTACTGTTCCTTCTATACATTAACGACATGAATGCTGCCTGTAACTGCAAACTGTTCCTGTTCGCTGATGACTCGGCACTCCTGATCTCGGGTGAGCACAAGTTGCAAGTTGAGGAAGCTCTCAGCTCTGAACTCTCAAAAATCCGTACCTGGCTTACCGATAACAAACTGTCACTACACCTTGGGAAAACTGAATCCATTCTTTTTGACACACACACACACACACACACACACACACACACACACACACACACACACACACACACACACACACACACACACACACACACACACACACACCACCCAATGACTTTGAATGGTCTTTATAACAAGATAAAGATAAGAAATATTTGAAAATTAAATGATTAAATACATTGTTTAGTGCACTAACTGGAGGCACCACCAGACACCAACTTACTTGGATTGTATCATTATTCGTCATACAAGAAAAAAGCAGAACAAAAAAAAGAATCAATCAAGGAGGGTTTATTTGTCACTCACTTAGTACAATAACTAAAATATTGATGGGACATGTTCAGCAAAGACAGTGATAACACAACAATGCAATATAACAACTAGGTGTTATGAAGTTAAACATACCATGATGACAGGTGTGGTATCTAATCTATAGCAGCAATCAGGAATATACAAGAAGTTAGAAGGCATACATATAAAAAGCAATTCGTACTAACTGGCTTCAACACCAGACACCACCTTACCTGTGCTTCCTAATCATTACTTTGAAAACTACATGCACCACGTGTGTGTTAACAGATTATTAAATAGTGGTCTTCAAGAGACAAGAAGGTGGCCGCACACTTGGCACTTTGGCTACCACTGTGTGCGGCCACCTTCTTGTCTCTTGAAGACCACCACTATTTAGTCTATTCTAGCGTGGGACACCACTACAAGGACTTTGGTGTGAGTAGCATTCTCGTGCAGAGTGTTAACACACTAGTGTCCCAACATCTATAACGGCAATGCGAATATACATGTAATAGGTTCATAACAGCTCAACAGACTTAATAAACAACTGCTTAAACGAACAACAATGGGTCATCGTGTTGGATGTTTCTGATCCTTTCCGAAGAAGCGATTATCACAATATTCACAATAATTTGTCATTGATGTGTGTGTGCATGACATTTTAGGCTGGGCTGCTTAACTGCGTAACATTAATTCCATATTGACCAAATTAGAATTTCTCTCCAGTGTGAATTTTCTGGTGTCTTTTAAGGTTGGACATTTCAGAGACGATCCCCCCTCCCCTTTTTTGCATATATTTTTTACACCATACACCAACTTACTTTCATGCTTTTTTTGTACATAGTGGTATTTTTTCTCTGTATTTTTATGTTGATTTTTGAACTGTTTGGTTGCTACTATATATGTCTATGAAATTAATTCAAGGACCCCAACAGAAACAAGTCCGCAAGGACCTTTTTGGTCAGACCTTTTAGACAAAAGTATTATAAATGTAACTGTGTTGTTTTACATTCTTTTGCCTAATAAAAATGTCAATCAATCAATAAATGATTCATTAACTGTCTACAAACTGCTTATAAATGTTGTATAACAGTCATTGTTATGAAGTGCTACGGTTGTTTTTATATTAACCCCTTGTATCCCAGCATCCATATTCTGGGCAGAACAATTATATTTGGTGTAGAAAGAACAAATAAGTACAGAGACAACTCAGGTCCAGTTTTCTAAGTCTGGAGGGTTTATTATTGGGTATATATATATAATATAGGGTATTATAGTATATGTATATAAGCTGTTTGAACTTGTTAGATGTTTGTCATTGAATCAAGAAGAGACACGTCTTTTAGTTTCCAAATAAGGAACAATCATCAACAATGCATCCCTTATCAGTTCAACATGTGTTCAACACACACACACACACACACACACACACACACACACACACACACACACACACACACACACACACACACACACACACACACACACACACACACACACACACACACCACCCAATGACTTTGAATGGTCTTTATAACAAGATAAAGATAATAAATATTTGAAAATTAAATGATTAAATAGTACATTGTTTAGTGCACTAACTGGAGGCACCACCAGACACCAACTTACTGGGATTGTATCATTATTCGTCATACAAGAAAAAAGCAGAACAAAAAAAGAATCTATCAAGGAGGGTTTATTTGTCACTCACTTAGTACAATAACTAAAATATTGATGGGACATGTTCAGCAAAGACAGTGATAACACAACAATGCAATATAACAACTAGGTGTAATGAAGTTAAACATACCATGATGAAAGGTGTGGTATCTAATCTATAGCAGCAATCAGGAATATACAAGAAGTTAGAAGGCATACATATAAAAAGCAATTCGTACTAAATGGCTTCAACACCAGACACCACCTTACCTGTGCTTCCTAATCATTACTTTGAAAACTACATGCACCACGTGTGTGTTAACAGATTATTAAATAGTGGTCTTCAAGAGACAAGAAGGTGGCCGCACACTTGGCACTTTGGCTACCACTGTGTGCGGCCACCTTCTTGTCTCTTGAAGACCACCACTATTTAGTCTATTCTAGCGTGGGACACCACTACAAGGACTTTGGTGTGAGTAGCATTCTCGTGCAGAGTGTTAACACACTAGTGTCCCAACATCTATAACGGCAATGCGAATATACATGTAATAGGTTCATAGCAGCTCAACAGACTTAATAAACAACTGCTTAAAAGAACAACAATGGGTCATCGTGTTGGATGTTTCTGATCCTTTCCGAAGAAGCGCTTGTCACAATGTTCACAATAATTTGTCATTGATGTGTGTGTGCATGACATTTTAGGCTGGGCTGCTTAACTGCGTAACATTAATTCCATATTGACCAAATTAGGATTTTTCTCCAGTGTGTATTCTCTGGTGTGTTTTAAGGGTGGACATTTGAGAGAAGTGTTGACCAAACTGATCACATCCGTAGGGTTTCTCTCCAGTGTGTATTCTCTGGTGTGTTTTAAGGGTGGACATCAGAGAGAAGTGCTGTCCACACTGGTCACATCCATAGGGTTTCTCTCCAGTGTGAATTCTCTGGTGTTTTTTAAGGGTGGCCATCTCAGAGAAGTGTTGACCACACTGGTCACATCCATAGGGTTTCTCTCCAGTGTGAATTCTCTGGTGTGTTTTAAGGGTGGACATTTTAGAGAAGTGTTGACCACACTGATCACATCCATAGGGTTTCTCTCCAGTGTGTATTCTCTGGTGTGTTTTAAGGTTGGCCGTTTGAGAGAAGTGTTGACCACACTGATCACATCCATAGGGTTTCTCTCCAGTGTGAATTCTCTGGTGTGTTTTAAGGGTGAACATCAGAGAGAAGTGCTGTCCACACTGGTCACATCCATAGGGTTTCTCTCCAGTGTGAATTCTCTGGTGTTTTTTAAGGGTGGCCATCTCAGAGAAGTGTTGACCACACTGGTCACATCCATAGGGTTTCTCTCCAGTGTGAATTCTCTGGTGTGTTTTAAGGGTGGACATTTTAGAGAAGTGTTGACCACACTGATCACATCCATAGGGTTTCTCTCCAGTGTGTATTCTCTGGTGTGTTTTAAGGTTGGCCGTTTGAGAGAAGTGTTGACCACACTGATCACATCCATAGGGTTTCTCTCTAGTGTGAATTCTCTGGTGTTTTTTAAGGGAGGCCATCTCAGAGAAGTGTTGTCCACACTGGTCACATCCATAGGGTTTCTCTCCCGTGTGAATTCTCTGATGTATTTTAAGCTTGAACATGCAACTGAAGCCTTGTCCACACTGATCACAGCAGTGTCGTTTTGGTTTAGCCAAGCTTCTTTGTTCATTCACTGCTGGTAGCACAGGGAAGCCAGACTGATAATTCAACACTGGATTGCAGATAGACAAAGAAAATATGATTGAGAGATGGGTATATATATATATATATATATATATATATATATATATATATATATATATATATATATATATATATATATATATATATATATATATATAACTGAGCAAACAGACATAAAGAGCAGGAGTGATCTACATCAAAGCTACAGGTCCTTTTTTTTTCAATTCAAATTAAACATAAAGTATAATATTGAGACAAGTGATGAGAACTGCTCAATTAAAAACTTGAAAAGTAAAGTGATAACACATTTGTACGACTAAGCAGTGAAACTAAAAGTAGAAATTAGGTAGAGAAAGTAACATACCATTTTCTTTGGGTCCCTCATGTGCAGCAGAACTGTCCCTGGTTGGGTTGAGAGAGTTCATCTTCCACTGAATTCTGGAGTCCACAGTCAGATATGATCAGAAATTGTTGATATCCTGGAGGAGTTGTGGATAAATTACAACTACAAACTCTTCTTATACTAGAGAGCCTGGGGTGGAGCCAGTAACTGCTTTGAATGATTGGACAAAGAGAACAATGCAACCATTTCTCCACCAATCACAACCTAACATACTTCTACATGACCACACATGTGCTCCGCCCCTCCCTCCTCCCCCAGACATGCTCCATCCATGCAACCTTCTAGAAACTGTTGACTTTCTGTTACAAGAGAACCAAGAGCATCCATTTGTGGATTAATTGATTTGTAATCTTAATATAATTCAAATATATCTTAATTATTATAAGATTAATATAAAATATATGAATATGACACCCTGTATTTATAAATGCATATATTATGAAATGCATGTACAGCAAATAGACAACCAGTATGTTCAGACTTAAACAATGTTGTATTCACTCATAATAAATATATGAGTGAATATGAAATAATTCTCTCATCGGAGCCAGGTCTTAAGATCAGATGTGTCATGGTGAGAGGTCAAGGTGCCATAGCTGACCAAATTAGATGTTCTATTGTCAAGGCATTTTTCTGTCAACGTTGTTTTCATTGAAGTATATTTAAATGTTTTGTTGTTCTAAACCCTGGTGGTGGTGGGCTGCTTTGTGAATGTAATGTGATGAATGAAGTTACCATAAACACATTACATAAATAGTTCACCCCAAACTATCTCTGATATGAAAAGTGAAATATACATCTAATTTCACCTTTTTCTGTAATGGTCATACCTGCCAGCCATTTATCATGTCCTGCTTTCATTTACAATGAACAACTCTAGTCATGTCTGTGTGGATGTGTCTCTCTCATTTCAATCTAGCTACTCAGGCAGAGCCATTAAGATAGATAGGCCATTCAAGTTCCTATTTTACACGATTGATGCAAATTCCTGCAGAACAATACAACCTGGTGTGGTGAAGGAATAACTGCTTGCTATATTCTGTTCATAGCCTTCATTGTACATCACAGCATCTTCATTTATTTGGCAAACCTATTCTGTTCTCTAGAATTACAAGGTCTTTAGAAATATCTCCCACACCCACTTCACACCTGCACTGCAACATTCCTTTTGTCTTGTGAATGGTGCTTAGCCGTCTTTAGAAAATGACCTATATCCATGCAAATGTGGTCATTGATTACATGATGAGTCATGATGAGACAGGAATAATTTGACCCCAAATAACAGGCTTTTGTGGATTAACATGGTCATATTTTGTTTCCAGAAGAACATTATGGAATGTTAAAGTTACACAAGTGTATACTAACCCTATTTAGGGGAAATCAAGGAAGGGGAGCCATCTGAGAGCTTCATGCTCAAAGTTAAACGAGTTCTGTCAGTTCTGTCAAAAATCTGTCATTTTGACAATGTATTTCACTTGAGTATAGCTACCTTCTCTTTTAGTATTTATTTAGTCTGATTCTCTACAGAACTCTTGTTATTGTTGTACAGTATTACATTATGTGTAAGACTTTACAACTGTGTCTCTCACATAACAGACATTGCAGGTCTAAACCCTTGTGGTGGTGTGCTACTAGAGAATGACACATGATTGCTGAAGTTACCATCCATAGACATAGTTCACCTCAAACTATCTCGGATTTGAAAAGTAACATTTAAACCACATTGAGAATATAGTCTCAATATTGAAATATATAGTCCATTGAAGTTCCTATAAACCTCAATTGTACGCTATTATGATTGTTCCGAATTCCTTCAGAACAATACAACCTGGTGCGCTGAAGGAACTATTGCTTGCTATATTGTATTTATAGTGTGTCATTGTACATAACAACATCTTAAGTTATTTGGCTAAACCTAGTATGTTCTATATAAGTACAAGGTATGTTATTGCTTCCCTAACACCAAGTGTCTTCCATGTGATTACATTAAATTGCCAGAAACACAGTAAACCAACACATTGCAAACTGCATCTTGACTTTAAATGTTTATTACAAACAAGTCAAAAGACACATACATAGTCCATTGTGAGTGTATATGGGGTCCACTGCTATGGTTTAGAAGTAGTCACAGAATAGTAGTAGTATTAATAGTAGTGCTAGTAGTAATCATTCAATTGTTTAATCATTTGCTATTGTGTGTATGTTAACTACAGTATTACTTTATAGAGTAAACAGTTCATGGCCAGGTTCTTGGCCACAGCAATTTAGGCACACTGTGTATTTGACAAATTAACCAGAATGTATTATTTAAAAGTAATTAACTAGACTAACTTTACTTCTAAAATGTGTGGACTATATAATCAACATCACTTTTTGCTTTAGGAGCAACGAGGGACCACTGCACCTTGGTTTACTCACAACAAACAGACATAAACACATTGTTGTTAGGGTTTACATTCAATATTAATGTATTAATATGAAAGGCCCCAAGGTTCATTAAAGGCCATGTGCCCATCATTATTGCATGTAATGTAATCAATAGAAAGGGGTAGAACCAGATTTGGTGAAGAACTGTTTGTTATAATGTGTTTATATGATTGGTTAGAAATGCAGCTTTTCTATGACTCATCACAAACACACTTTTTTGTTACCATCACACTCTGACTTTTCTGGTGCGGTGTTAAGTTCCAATGTGAAGTCAATCTTTAGATTTGCATTCTGGGTGATCATAAGTGGACATCTCTTAATACAGATGTAAATGCCTCAAAGAGGACAACAATCACCTCCCCTCTCAGAGGGGGAAAGAAGGGTGAACATGTTTGACACTCTTTGTTTGAACTGATCAAAGCTATGATCATGATGATCATGATGAGTCAGGCTATAAACATACAGCAAAGAGAACATATCACTGTATGTCTCACTTAACCACTTTGGTAGATTTAACACATCATTAATTATTAAGTCTAAATACATGTTAAGAGATTGCCTATAAACCACAAAGGAAAGCAATATATACCAATATAAAAAGCATTTACAAATGAATTCCTACTCATTACATTATTATTTAATGATGAATAAAATGTAGTAGAAATAATGTTTTAATGTATTTTAGATCATGTATAAATGATTCTTGAATCTTCTACAATCATTTACCAATGTATATGAATGGTTTGTCTATGATTAGTTATTTATCTACATATAGCTTATACATTATATAACTCTAGTTACAAATTATTTAATAATCATTTACAAATGTATTCAGATGGCTTATTCATGAACACTTTACTACTTACTAATACCTTATAGATAATTTTTTAACCATGGTTATAAATGATTTATTATCATTTACGGATTTAAACAAAGAGTTTGTTCATGGGTGATATCTTACTTGGAGGGTAGAGAACAAGTGGTTGACATCAACGGAACCATGTCCTCATCCCTCGCGGTGAGCTGCGGGGTTCCTCAAGGCAGCATTCTGTTCCTTCTATACATTAACGACATGAATGCTGCCTGTAACTGCAAACTGTTCCTGTTCGCTGATGACTCGGCACTCCTGATCTCGGGTGAGCACAAGTTGCAAGTTGAGGAAGCTCTCAGCTCTGAACTCTCAAAAATCCGTACCTGGCTTACCGATAACAAACTGTCACTACACCTTGGGAAAACTGAATCCATTCTTTTTTGGGACCAAACAATCCCTCAGTAAGATGAAGGTAAATTACTTCAAGGTCAAAGTCGATGACACAATCATCACCAGCAAAGAAGAGATTACCTATTTGGGATGTATTCTTGACAAATACCTGACAGGTGAAAGCATGGCAACAAAGGTGGTCAAAAGAGTAAACCAGAGAACCAGATTTATGGGCAGTTTCCTCTTTTGTCAACCCCCAGGCCCAGCACAGCCACCAAGGTATGGAATAGTCTAACCCCATCCCTCAAAAAATGCAGTTTGCTGGGCCCATTCAAAACAGCCCTAAAAACTCATATTTCTGGAGGCCAAAATAGGAGCTAGTACCAGTTTCCCTGTAGACAGACGATCCCCCCTCCCCTTTTTTGCATATATTTTTTACACCATACACCAACTTACTTTCATGCTTTTTTTTGTACATAGTGGTATTTTTTCTCTGTATTTTTATGTTGATTTTTGAACTGTTTGGTTGCTACTATATATGTCTATGAAATTAACTCAAGGACCCCAACAGAAACAAGTCCGCAAGGACCTTTTTGGTCAGACCTTTTAGACAAAAGTATTATAAATGTAACTGTGTTGTTTTACATTCTTTTGCCTAATAAAAATGTCAATCAATCAATAAATGATTCATTAACTGTCTACAAACTGCTTATAAATGTTGTATAACAGTCATTGTTATGAAGTGCTACGGTTGTTTTTATATTAACCCCTTGTATCCCAGCATCCATATTCTGGGCAGAACAATTATATTTGGTGTAGAAAGAACAAATAAGTACAGAGACAACTCAGGTCCAGTTTTCTAAGTCTGGAGGGTTTATTATTGGGTATATATATATAATATAGGGTATTATAGTATATGTATATAAGCTGTTTGAACTTGTAAGATGTTTGTCATTGAATCAAGAAGAGACACGTCTTTTAGTTTCCAAATAAGGAACAATCAATCATCAACAATGCATCCCTTATCAGTTCAACATGTGTTCAACACACACACACACACACACACACACACACACACACACACACACACACACACACACACACACACACACACACACACACACACACACACACACACACACACACACACACACACACACACACACACCACCCAATGACTTTGAATGGTCTTTATAACAAGATAAAGATAATAAATATTTGAAAATTAAATGATTAAATAGTGCACTAACTGGAGGCACCACCATACACCAACTTACTGGGATTGTATCATTATTCGTCATACAAGAAAAAAGCAGAACAAAAAAAGAATCTATCAAGGAGGGTTTATTTGTCACTCACTTAGTACAATAACTAAAATATTGATGGGACATGTTCAGCAAAGACAGTGATAACACAACAATGCAATATAACAACTAGGTGTAATGAAGTTAAACATACCATGATGAAAGGTGTGGTAGCTAATCTATAGCAGCAATCAGGAATATACAAGAAGTTAGAAGGCATACATATAAAAAGCAATTCGTACTAACTGGCTTCAACACCAGACACCACCTTAACTGTGCTTCCTAATCATTACTTTGAAAACTACATGCACCACGTGTGTGTTAACAGATTATTAAATAGTGGTCTTCAAGAGACAAGAAGGTGGCCGCACACTTGGCACTTTGGCTACCACTGTGTGCGGCCACCTTCTTGTCTCTTGAAGACCACCACTATTTAGTCTATTCTAGCGTGGGACACCACTACAAGGACTTTGGTGTGAGTAGCATTCTCGTGCAGAGTGTTAACACACTAGTGTCCCAACATCTATAACGGCAATGCGAATATACATGTAATAGGTTCATAACAGCTCAACAGACTTAATAAACAACTGCTTAAAAGAACAACAATGGGTCATCGTGTTGGATGTTTCTGATCCTTTCCGAAGAAGCGATTATCACAATATTCACAATAATTTGTCATTGATGTGTGTGTGCATGACATTTTAGGCTGGGCTGCTTAACTGCGTAACATTAATTCCATATTGACCAAATTAGAATTTCTCTCCAGTGTGAATTTTCTGGTGTCTTTTAAGGTTGGACATTTTAGAAAAGTGTTGACCACACTGATCACATCCATAGGGTTTCTCTCCAGTGTGTATTCTCTGGTGTGTTTTAAGGTTGGACATTTCAGAGAAGTGTTGACCACACTGGTCACATCCATAGGGTTTCTCTCCAGTGTGTATTCTCTGGTGTGTTTTAAGGTGGGCCGTTTGAGAGAAGTGTTGACCACACTGATCACATCCATAGGGTTTCTCTCCATTGTGTATTCTCTGGTGTGTTTTAAGGTGGGCCGTTTGAAAGAAGTGTTGACCACACTGATCACATCCATAGGGTTTCTCTCCAGTGTGAATTCTCTGGTGTGTTTTAAGGGTGGACATTTTAGAGAAGTGTTGACCACACTGATCACATCCATAGGGTTTCTCTCCAGTGTGAATTCTCTGATGTATTTTAAGCTTGGACATGCAACTGAAGCGTTGTCCACACTGATCACAGCAGTGTCGTTTTGGTTTAGCCAAGCTTCTTTGTTCATTCACTGCTGGTAGCACAGGGAAGCCAGACTGATGATTCAACACTGGATTGCAGATAGACAAAGAAAATATGATTGAGAGATGGGGAAAAAAAATAATATATATATATATATATATATATATATATATATATATATATATATATATATATATATATATATATATATATATATATATACAAATGAGCAAACAGACATAAAGAGCAGGAGTGATCTACATCAAAGCTACAGGTCTTTTTTTTTTTTCAATTTCAAATGAAACATAAAGTATAATATTGAGACAAGTGATGAGAACTGCTCAATTAAAAACTTGAAAAGTAAAGTGATAACACATTTGTGCGACTAAGCAGTGAAACTAAAAGTAGGTAGAGAAAGTAACATACCATTTTCTTTGGGTCCCTCCTGTGCAGCAGAACTGTCCCTGGTTGGGTTGAGAGAGTTCATCTTCCACTGAATTCTGGAGTCCACAGTCAGATATGATCAGAAATTATTGATATCCTGGAGGAGTTGTGGATAAATTACAACTACAAACTATTCTTATACTAGAAAGCCTGGGGTGGAGCCAGTAACTGCTTTGAATGATTGGACAAAGAGAACAATACAACAATTTCTCCACCAATCACAACCTAACATACTTCTACATGACCATACATGTGCTCCGCCCTCCCTCCTCCCCCAGACATGCTCCATCCATGCAACCTTCTAGAAACTGTTGACTTTCTGTTACAAGAGAACCAAGAGCATCCATTTGTGGATTAATTGATTTGTAATCTTAATATAATTCAAATATATCTTAATTGTTATAAGATTAATATAAAATATATAAATATGACACCCTGTATTTATAAATGCATATATTATGAAATGCATGTACAGCAAATAGACAACCAGTATGTTCTGACTTAAACAATGTTGTATTCACTCATAATAAATATATGAGTGAATATGAAATAATTCTCTCATCGGAGCCAGGTCTTAAGATCAGATGTACAATGTTCTGCTTATTAACCCCATGTGTCATGGTGAGAGGTCAAGGTGCCATAGCTGACCAAATTAGATGTTCTATTGTCAAGGCATTTTTCTGTCAAAGTTGTT
Source organism: Gymnoscopelus braueri (assembly GCF_963280865.1). Lineage (NCBI taxonomy): Eukaryota > Metazoa > Chordata > Actinopteri > Myctophiformes > Myctophidae > Gymnoscopelus > Gymnoscopelus braueri. Next base: position 31,169,428 of record NC_137603.1, on the reverse strand, counting down.
TTCATTGAAGTATATTTAAATGTTTTGTTGTTCTAAACCCTGGTGGTGGTGGGCTGCTTCGTGAATGTAATGTGATGAATGAAGTTACCATAAACACATTACATAAATAGTTCACCCCAAACTATCTCTGTTATGAAAAGTGAAATATACATCTAATTTCACATTTTTCTGTAATGGTCATCACTACCAGCCATTTATCATGTCCTGCTTTCATTTACAATGAACAACTCTAGTCATGTCTGTGTGGATGTGTCTCTCTCATTTCAATCTAGCTACTCAAGCAGAGCCATTGAGATAGATAGGCCATTCAAGTTCCTATTTTACACGATTGATGCAAATTCCTGCAGAACAATACAACCTGGTGTGGTGACGGAATAACTGCTTGCTATATTCTGTTCATAGTCTTCATTGTACATCACAGCATCTTCATTTATTTGGCAAACCTATTCTGTTCTCTAGAATTACAAGGTCTTTAGAAATATCTCCCACACCCACTTCACACCTGCACTGCAACATTCCTTTTGTCTTGTGAATGGTGCTTAGCCGTCTTTAGAAAATGACCTATATCCATGCAAATGTGGTCATTGATTACATGATGAGTCTTGATGAGACAGGAATAATTTGACCCCAAATAACAGGCTTTTGTGGATTAACATGGTCATATTTTGTTTCCAGAAGAACATTATAATGTTAAAGTTACACATGTGTATACTAACCCTATTTAGGGGAAATCAAGGAAGGGATCTGAGAGCTTCATGCTCAAAGTTAAACGAGTTCTGTCAGTTCTGTCAACAATCTGTCATTTTGACAATGTATTTCACTTGAGTATAGCTACCTTCTCTTTTAGTATTTAGTCTGGTCTGATTCTCTACAGAACTCTTGTTATTGTTGTACAGTCTTACATTATGTGTAAGACTTTACAACTGTGTCTCTCACATAACAGACATTGCAGGTCTAAACCCTTGTGGTGGTGTGCTACTAGAGAATGACACATGATTGCTGAAGTTACCATCCATAGTTCACCTCAAACTATCTCGGATTTGAAAAGTAACATTTAAACCACATTGAGAATATAGTCTCAATATTGAAATATATAGTCCATTGAAGTTCCTAGAAACCTCAATTGTACGTTATTATGATTGTTCCGAATTCCTTCAGAACAATACAACCTGGTGGGCTGAAGGAACTATTGCTTGCTATATTGTATTTATAGTGTGTCATTGTACATAACAACATCTTAAGTTATTTGGCTAAACCTAGTATGTTCTATATAAGTACAAGGTATGTTATTGCTTCCCTAACACCAAGTGTCTTCCATGTGATTACATTAAAACGCCAGAAACACAGTAAACCAACACATTGCAAACTGCATCTTGACTTTAAATGTTTATTACAAACAAGTCAAAAGACACATACATAGTCCATTGTGAGTGTATATGGGGTCCACTGCTATGGTTTAGAAGTAGTCACAGAATAGTAGTAGTATTAATAGTAGTGCTAGTAGTAATCATTCAATTGTTTAATCATTTGCTATTGTGTGTATGTTAACTACAGTATTACTTTATAGAGTAAACAGTTCATGGCCAGGTTCTTGGCCACAGCAATTTAGACACACTGTGTATTTGACAAATTAACCAGAATGTATTATTTAAAAGTAATTAACTAGACTAACTTTACTTCTAAAATGTGTGGACTATATAATCAACATCACTTTTTGCTTTAGGAGCAACGAGGGACCACTGCACCTTGGTTTACTCACAACAAACAGACATAAACACATTGTTGTTAGGGTTTACATTCAATATTAATGTATTAATATGAAAGGCCCCAAGGTTCATTAAAGGCCATGTGCCCATCATTATTGCATGTAATGTAATCAATAGAAAGGGGTAGAACCAGATTTGGTGAAGAACTGTTTGTTATAATGTGTTTATATGATTGGTTAGAAATGCAGCTTTTCTATGACTCATCACAAACACACTTTTTTGTTACCATCACACTCTGACTTTTCTGGTGCTGTGTTAAGTTCCAATGTGAAGTCAATCTTTAGATTTGCATTCTGGGTGATCATAAGTGGACATCTCTTAATACAGATGTAAATGCCTCAAAGAGGACAACAATCACCTCCCCTCTCAGAGGGGGAAAGAAGGGTGAACATGTTTGACACTCTTTGTTTGAACTGATCAAAGCTATGATCATGATGATCATGATGAGTCAGGCTATAAACATACAGCAAAGAGAACATATCACTGTATGTCTCACTTAACCACTTTGGTAGATTTAACACATCATTCATTATTAAGTCTAAATACATGTTAAGAGATTGCCTATAAACCACAAAGGAACGCAATATATACCAATATAAAAAGCATTTACAAATGAATTCCTACTCATTACATTATTATTTAATGATGAATACAATGTAGTAGAAATAATGTTTTAATGTATTTTAGATCATGTTTAAATGATTCTTAAATCTTCTACAATCATTTACCAATGTATATGAATGGTTTGTCTATGATTGGTTATTTATCTACATTTAGCTTATACATAACTCTAGTTACAAATTATTTAATAATCATTTACAAATGTATTCAGATGGCTTATTCATGAACAATTTACTACTTACTAATACCTTATAGATACATTTTTAACCATGGTTATAAATGATTTATTATCATTTACGGATTTAAACAACGAGTTTGTTCATGGGTGATATCTTACTTGGAGGGTAGAGAACAAGTGGTTGACATCAACGGAACCATGTCCTCATCCCTCCCGGTGAGCTGCGGGGTTCCTCAAGGCAGCATTCTAGGGCCGTTACGGTTCCTTCTATACATTAACGACATGAATGCTGCCTGTAACTGCAAACTGTTCCTGTTCGCTGATGACTCGGCACTCCTGATCTCGGGTGAGCACAAGTTGCAAGTTGAGGAAGCTCTCAGATCTGAACTCTCAAAAATCTGTACCTGGCTTACCGATAACAAACTGTCACTACAACAGCTAGTACCAGTTTCCCTGTAGACAGACGATCCCCCCCTCCCCTTTTTTACATATATTTTTTATTTTTCATGCTTTTTTTGTACATAGTGGTATCTTTTCTCTGTATTTTTATGTTGATTTTTGAACTGTTTGGTTGCTACTATATATGTCTATGAAATTAATTCAAGGACCCCAACGGAAACAAGTCCGCAAGGACCTTTTTGGTCAGACCTTTTAGACAAAAGTATTATAAATGTAACTGTGTTGTTTTACATTCTTTTGCCTAATAAAAATGTCAATCAATCAATAAATGATTCATTAACTGTCTACAAACTGCTTATAAATGTTTTATAACAGTCATTGTTATGAAGTGCTACGGTTGTTTTTATATTAACCCCTTGTATCCCAGCATCCATAGTCTGGGCAGAACAATTAAATTTGGTGTAGACAGAACAAATAAGTACAGAGACAACTCAGGTCCAGTTTTCTAAGTCTGGAGGGTTTATTATAGGGTATATATATAATATAGGGTATTATAGTATATGTATATAAGCTGTTTGAACTTGTAAGATGTTTGTCATTGAATCAAGAAGAGACACGTCTTTTAGTTTCCAAATAAGGAACAATAATCACAAACACTCACACACACACACACACACACACACACACACACACACACACACACACACACACACACACACACACACACACACACACCACCCAATGACTTTGAATGGTCTTTATAACAAGATAAAGATAATAAATATTTGAAAATTAAATTATTAAATAGTACATTGTTTAATGCACTAACTGGAGGCACCACCAGACACCAACTTACTGGGATTGTATAATTATTTGTCATACAAGAAAAAAGCACAACAAAAAAAGAATCAATCAAGGAGGGTTTATTTGTCACTCACTTAGTACAATAACTAAAATATTGATGGGACATGTTCAGCAAAGACAGTGATAACACAACAATGCAATATAACAACTAGGTGTAATGAAGTTAAACATACCATTCAAGAGACAAGAAGGTGGCCGCACACTTGGCACTTTGGCTACCACTGTGTGCGGCCACCTTCTTGTCTCTTGAAGACCACCACTATTTAGTCTATTCTAGCGTGGGACACCACTACAAGGACTTTGGTGTGAGTAGCATTCTCGTGCAGAGTGTTAACACACTAGTGTCCCAACATCTATAACGGCAATGCGAATATACATGTAATAGGTTCATAACAGCTCAACAGACTTAATAATTCAACTGCTTAAAAAAACAACAATGGGTCATCGTGTTGGATGTTTCTGATCCTTTCCGAAGAAGCGATTGTCACAATGTTCACAATAATTTGTCATTGATGTGTGTGTGCATGACATTTTAGGCTGGGCTGCTTAACTGCGTAACATTAATTCCATACTGACCAAATTAGAATTTCTCTCCAGTGTGAATTTTCTGGTGTCTTTTAAGGTTGGACATTTTAGAGAAGTGTTGACCACACTGATCACATCCATAGGGTTTCTCTCCAGTGTGTATTCTCTGGTGTGTTTTAAGGTTGGCCATCTCAGAGAAGTGTTGACCACACTGGTCACATCCATAGGGTTTCTCTCCAGTGTGAATTCTCTGGTGGGTTTTAAGGTTGGACATGTTAGAGAAGTGTTGACCACACTGATCACATCCATAGGGTTTCTCTCCAGTGTGTATTCTATGGTGTGTTTTAAGGTGGGCCGTTTGAGAGAAGTGTTGACCACACTGGTCACATCCATAGGGTTTCTCTCCAGTATGAATTCTCTGGTGTTTTTTAAGCGTGGACATGTTAGAGAAGTGTTGACCACACTGATCACATCCATAGGGTTTCTCTCCAGTATGAATTCTCTGGTGTTTTTTAAGGGTGGCCATCTCAGAGAAGTGTTGTCCACACTGGTCACATCCATAGGGTTTCTCTCCAGTGTGTATTCTCTGGTGTGTTTTAAGGTGGGCCGTTTGAGAGAAGTGTTGACCACACTGGTCACATCCATAGGCTTTCTCTCCAGTATGAATTCTCTGATGTATTTTAAGCTTGGACATGCAACTGAAGCGTTGTCCACACTGATCACAGCAGTGTCGTTTTGGTTTAGCCAAGCTTCTTTGTTCATTCACTGCTGGTAGCACAGGGAAGCCAGACTGATGATTCAACACTGGATTGCAGAAAGACAAAGAAAATATGATTGAGAGATGGGAATATATATATATATATATATACAAATGAGCAAACAGACATAAAGAGCAGGAGTGATCTACATCAAAGCTACAGGTCCTTTTTTTTAATTCAAATGAAGCATAAAGTATAATATTGAGACAATTGATGAGAACTGCTCAATTAAAAACTTGAAAAGTAAAGTGATAACCCATTTGTGCGACTAAGCAGTGAAACTAAAAGTAGAAAGTAGGTAGAGAAAGTAACATACCATTTTCTTTGGGTCCCTCCTGTGCAGCAGAACTGTCCCTGGTTGGGTTGAGAGAGTTCATCTTCCACTGAATTCTGGAGTCCACAGTCAGATATGATCAGAAATTATTGATATCCTGGAGGAGTTGTGGATAAATTACAACTACAAACTCTTCTTATACTAGAGAGCCTGGGGTGGAGCCAGTAACTGCTTTGAATGATTGGACAAAGAGAACAATACAACCATTTCTCCACCAATCACAACCTAACATACTTCTACATGACCATACATGTGCTCCGCCCCTCCCTCCTCCCCCAGACTCCATCCATGCAACCTTCTAGAAACTGTTGACTTTCTGTTACAAGAGAACCAAGAGCATCCATTTGTGGATTAATTAATTTGTAATCTTAATATAATTCAAATATATCTTAATTATTATAAGATTAATATAAAATATTTGAATATGACACCCTGTATTTATAAATGCATGTATTATGAAATGCATGTACAGCAAATAGACAACCAGTATGTTCAGACTTAAACAATGTTGTATTCACTCATAATAAATATATGAGTGAATATGAAATAATTCTCTCATCGGAGCCAGGTCTTAAGATCAGATGTACAATGTTTTGCTTATTAACCCCATGTGTCATGGTGAGAGGTCAAGGTGCCATAGCTGACCAAATTAGATGTTCTATTGTCAAGGCATTTTTCTGTCAACGTTGTTTTCATTTCTTTTTTGGGGCTGAAATGGACCAGTGGCTGTCTCAAGGTAGGAGACGGTTTGTTAAGGGTTGGGCTATGTGGAGAGGAGAACTGCCTCTCACCTTGGCAATGAATAGATTTCTGGCCTGGGGAAAGGTCCAATGGTGGCTTGTGGTTGTCAGTTGCTGAGGAAGCCAATTTCGCCTGAGCATCGGGCTCTGCACCGTCAGTGTATGCTGATGGCTCTTCGGTGTTCACATAGGCATACTGCTCCTGAACATACTTTTCAGTTCTCTCGGATGGTTTATGAGGTGAGCTTTGATCGACGTCAGGCACCCCAGACAGCCCGTCGATGTTTTCCATGGCCGCAGCTGCTTCAAAGACAGTGGCTTCGGCTTCGGCGGCTGCCGCCTCTTTCTCCTGCTGCATGGCCTCCAGTGTAGCCTCAAGACGCGTCGCTTCTACTTGCAGTTGAGCCTGTAGTTGAGCCTGGTTCACTTTTACATCAATCTCCCTTTGTGCGAAGGCCGCTTTGGCGCGCGCCGCTTCAGCCTTGGCACGTGCTTCTACTGCAGCCAGACTAGTTGATGATCTACTGGAGTGTTTTGATGCTTGCGATGAGCAGCCGCACTCTGATCTCACCACGAGCTGCTTTTCCGACATGTTGGCTGTGGTTGAGCAGGCTTAGTAGGCTATCTGACCTACCGAAGTTGCAATCACCGTTGTGTCTGCTTTTTTACTATTCCGCCCTCGTCAAAAAGTTTCCCCTTTTCCAACTAGGCAGACAGACAACTGGGAGTCCTTTTACTGTTTCTCGCTGAGCGATGGATTTATTCCTCTCCACTCACAGTGTAGCAGGACACACACAGTAAAACTACAAAAAGGAGAAATAAGCATTGATTGGTCATGTATACTGCACTATATACATTAAGCAGTGCTGCAAAATTATACACACATGACATGAATTTAAGCACAACCCCAAATAACAGGAGAGCAGCTACAATACAACCCAAAGGAACATAATGCTGGCTGATGCAACACCAGCTAATGCCATAAACAAACAACAGGTGTAAGCTACAAAGTCTAATAAGCACAACACTGTAGCCAAAGTTAGCAAATATCAACACAAAGCATTTTCACAAAGAAAAGTAAACCACAAAGAAGAACTGTTTGTTATAATGTGTTTATATGATTGGTTAGAAATGCAGCTTTTCTATGACTCATCACAAACACACTTTTTTGTTACCATCACACTCTGACTTTTCTGGTGCTGTGTTAAGTTCCAATGTGAAGTCAATCTTTAGATTTGCATTCTGGGTGATCATAAGTGGACATCTCTTAATACAGATGTAAATGCCTCAAAGAGGACAACAATCACCTCCCCTCTCAGAGGGGGAAAGAAGGGTGAACATGTTTGACACTCTTTGTTTGAACTGATCAAAGCTATGATCATGATGATCATGATGAGTCAGGCTATAAACATACAGCAAAGAGAACATATCACTGTATGTCTCACTTAACCACTTTGGTAGATTTAACACATCATTCATTATTAAGTCTAAATACATGTTAAGAGATTGCCTATAAACCACAAAGGAACGCAATATATACCAATATAAAAAGCATTTACAAATGAATTCCTACTCATTACATTATTATTTAATGATGAATACAATGTAGTAGAAATAATGTTTTAATGTATTTTAGATCATGTTTAAATGATTCTTAAATCTTCTACAATCATTTACCAATGTATATGAATGGTTTGTCTATGATTGGTTATTTATCTACATTTAGCTTATACATAACTCTAGTTACAAATTATTTAATAATCATTTACAAATGTATTCAGATGGCTTATTCATGAACAATTTACTACTTACTAATACCTTATAGATACATTTTTAACCATGGTTATAAATGATTTATTATCATTTACGGATTTAAACAACGAGTTTGTTCATGGGTGATATCTTACTTGGAGGGTAGAGAACAAGTGGTTGACATCAACGGAACCATGTCCTCATCCCTCCCGGTGAGCTGCGGGGTTCCTCAAGGCAGCATTCTAGGGCCGTTACGGTTCCTTCTATACATTAACGACATGAATGCTGCCTGTAACTGCAAACTGTTCCTGTTCGCTGATGACTCGGCACTCCTGATCTCGGGTGAGCACAAGTTGCAAGTTGAGGAAGCTCTCAGATCTGAACTCTCAAAAATCTGTACCTGGCTTACCGATAACAAACTGTCACTACAACAGCTAGTACCAGTTTCCCTGTAGACAGACGATCCCCCCCTCCCCTTTTTTACATATATTTTTTATTTTTCATGCTTTTTTTGTACATAGTGGTATCTTTTCTCTGTATTTTTATGTTGATTTTTGAACTGTTTGGTTGCTACTATATATGTCTATGAAATTAATTCAAGGACCCCAACGGAAACAAGTCCGCAAGGACCTTTTTGGTCAGACCTTTTAGACAAAAGTATTATAAATGTAACTGTGTTGTTTTACATTCTTTTGCCTAATAAAAATGTCAATCAATCAATAAATGATTCATTAACTGTCTACAAACTGCTTATAAATGTTTTATAACAGTCATTGTTATGAAGTGCTACGGTTGTTTTTATATTAACCCCTTGTATCCCAGCATCCATAGTCTGGGCAGAACAATTAAATTTGGTGTAGACAGAACAAATAAGTACAGAGACAACTCAGGTCCAGTTTTCTAAGTCTGGAGGGTTTATTATAGGGTATATATATAATATAGGGTATTATAGTATATGTATATAAGCTGTTTGAACTTGTAAGATGTTTGTCATTGAATCAAGAAGAGACACGTCTTTTAGTTTCCAAATAAGGAACAATAATCACAAACACTCACACACACACACACACACACACACACACACACACACACACACACACACACACACACACACACACACACACACACACACACACCACCCAATGACTTTGAATGGTCTTTATAACAAGATAAAGATAATAAATATTTGAAAATTAAATTATTAAATAGTACATTGTTTAATGCACTAACTGGAGGCACCACCAGACACCAACTTACTGGGATTGTATAATTATTTGTCATACAAGAAAAAAGCACAACAAAAAAAGAATCAATCAAGGAGGGTTTATTTGTCACTCACTTAGTACAATAACTAAAATATTGATGGGACATGTTCAGCAAAGACAGTGATAACACAACAATGCAATATAACAACTAGGTGTAATGAAGTTAAACATACCATTCAAGAGACAAGAAGGTGGCCGCACACTTGGCACTTTGGCTACCACTGTGTGCGGCCACCTTCTTGTCTCTTGAAGACCACCACTATTTAGTCTATTCTAGCGTGGGACACCACTACAAGGACTTTGGTGTGAGTAGCATTCTCGTGCAGAGTGTTAACACACTAGTGTCCCAACATCTATAACGGCAATGCGAATATACATGTAATAGGTTCATAACAGCTCAACAGACTTAATAATTCAACTGCTTAAAAAAACAACAATGGGTCATCGTGTTGGATGTTTCTGATCCTTTCCGAAGAAGCGATTGTCACAATGTTCACAATAATTTGTCATTGATGTGTGTGTGCATGACATTTTAGGCTGGGCTGCTTAACTGCGTAACATTAATTCCATACTGACCAAATTAGAATTTCTCTCCAGTGTGAATTTTCTGGTGTCTTTTAAGGTTGGACATTTTAGAGAAGTGTTGACCACACTGATCACATCCATAGGGTTTCTCTCCAGTGTGTATTCTCTGGTGTGTTTTAAGGTTGGCCATCTCAGAGAAGTGTTGACCACACTGGTCACATCCATAGGGTTTCTCTCCAGTGTGAATTCTCTGGTGGGTTTTAAGGTTGGACATGTTAGAGAAGTGTTGACCACACTGATCACATCCATAGGGTTTCTCTCCAGTGTGTATTCTATGGTGTGTTTTAAGGTGGGCCGTTTGAGAGAAGTGTTGACCACACTGGTCACATCCATAGGGTTTCTCTCCAGTATGAATTCTCTGGTGTTTTTTAAGCGTGGACATGTTAGAGAAGTGTTGACCACACTGATCACATCCATAGGGTTTCTCTCCAGTATGAATTCTCTGGTGTTTTTTAAGGGTGGCCATCTCAGAGAAGTGTTGTCCACACTGGTCACATCCATAGGGTTTCTCTCCAGTGTGTATTCTCTGGTGTGTTTTAAGGTGGGCCGTTTGAGAGAAGTGTTGACCACACTGGTCACATCCATAGGCTTTCTCTCCAGTATGAATTCTCTGATGTATTTTAAGCTTGGACATGCAACTGAAGCGTTGTCCACACTGATCACAGCAGTGTCGTTTTGGTTTAGCCAAGCTTCTTTGTTCATTCACTGCTGGTAGCACAGGGAAGCCAGACTGATGATTCAACACTGGATTGCAGAAAGACAAAGAAAATATGATTGAGAGATGGGAATATATATATATATATATATACAAATGAGCAAACAGACATAAAGAGCAGGAGTGATCTACATCAAAGCTACAGGTCCTTTTTTTTAATTCAAATGAAGCATAAAGTATAATATTGAGACAATTGATGAGAACTGCTCAATTAAAAACTTGAAAAGTAAAGTGATAACCCATTTGTGCGACTAAGCAGTGAAACTAAAAGTAGAAAGTAGGTAGAGAAAGTAACATACCATTTTCTTTGGGTCCCTCCTGTGCAGCAGAACTGTCCCTGGTTGGGTTGAGAGAGTTCATCTTCCACTGAATTCTGGAGTCCACAGTCAGATATGATCAGAAATTATTGATATCCTGGAGGAGTTGTGGATAAATTACAACTACAAACTCTTCTTATACTAGAGAGCCTGGGGTGGAGCCAGTAACTGCTTTGAATGATTGGACAAAGAGAACAATACAACCATTTCTCCACCAATCACAACCTAACATACTTCTACATGACCATACATGTGCTCCGCCCCTCCCTCCTCCCCCAGACTCCATCCATGCAACCTTCTAGAAACTGTTGACTTTCTGTTACAAGAGAACCAAGAGCATCCATTTGTGGATTAATTAATTTGTAATCTTAATATAATTCAAATATATCTTAATTATTATAAGATTAATATAAAATATTTGAATATGACACCCTGTATTTATAAATGCATGTATTATGAAATGCATGTACAGCAAATAGACAACCAGTATGTTCAGACTTAAACAATGTTGTATTCACTCATAATAAATATATGAGTGAATATGAAATAATTCTCTCATCGGAGCCAGGTCTTAAGATCAGATGTACAATGTTTTGCTTATTAACCCCATGTGTCATGGTGAGAGGTCAAGGTGCCATAGCTGACCAAATTAGATGTTCTATTGTCAAGGCATTTTTCTGTCAACGTTGTTTTCATTTCTTTTTTGGGGCTGAAATGGACCAGTGGCTGTCTCAAGGTAGGAGACGGTTTGTTAAGGGTTGGGCTATGTGGAGAGGAGAACTGCCTCTCACCTTGGCAATGAATAGATTTCTGGCCTGGGGAAAGGTCCAATGGTGGCTTGTGGTTGTCAGTTGCTGAGGAAGCCAATTTCGCCTGAGCATCGGGCTCTGCACCGTCAGTGTATGCTGATGGCTCTTCGGTGTTCACATAGGCATACTGCTCCTGAACATACTTTTCAGTTCTCTCGGATGGTTTATGAGGTGAGCTTTGATCGACGTCAGGCACCCCAGACAGCCCGTCGATGTTTTCCATGGCCGCAGCTGCTTCAAAGACAGTGGCTTCGGCTTCGGCGGCTGCCGCCTCTTTCTCCTGCTGCATGGCCTCCAGTGTAGCCTCAAGACGCGTCGCTTCTACTTGCAGTTGAGCCTGTAGTTGAGCCTGGTTCACTTTTACATCAATCTCCCTTTGTGCGAAGGCCGCTTTGGCGCGCGCCGCTTCAGCCTTGGCACGTGCTTCTACTGCAGCCAGACTAGTTGATGATCTACTGGAGTGTTTTGATGCTTGCGATGAGCAGCCGCACTCTGATCTCACCACGAGCTGCTTTTCCGACATGTTGGCTGTGGTTGAGCAGGCTTAGTAGGCTATCTGACCTACCGAAGTTGCAATCACCGTTGTGTCTGCTTTTTTACTATTCCGCCCTCGTCAAAAAGTTTCCCCTTTTCCAACTAGGCAGACAGACAACTGGGAGTCCTTTTACTGTTTCTCGCTGAGCGATGGATTTATTCCTCTCCACTCACAGTGTAGCAGGACACACACAGTAAAACTACAAAAAGGAGAAATAAGCATTGATTGGTCATGTATACTGCACTATATACATTAAGCAGTGCTGCAAAATTATACACACATGACATGAATTTAAGCACAACCCCAAATAACAGGAGAGCAGCTACAATACAACCCAAAGGAACATAATGCTGGCTGATGCAACACCAGCTAATGCCATAAACAAACAACAGGTGTAAGCTACAAAGTCTAATAAGCACAACACTGTAGCCAAAGTTAGCAAATATCAACACAAAGCATTTTCACAAAGAAAAGTAAACCACAAAGAAGAACTGTTTGTTATAATGTGTTTATATGATTGGTTAGAAATGCAGCTTTTCTATGACTCATCACAAACACACTTTTTTGTTACCATCACACTCTGACTTTTCTGGTGCTGTGTTAAGTTCCAATGTGAAGTCAATCTTTAGATTTGCATTCTGGGTGATCATAAGTGGACATCTCTTAATACAGATGTAAATGCCTCAAAGAGGACAACAATCACCTCCCCTCTCAGAGGGGGAAAGAAGGGTGAACATGTTTGACACTCTTTGTTTGAACTGATCAAAGCTATGATCATGATGATCATGATGAGTCAGGCTATAAACATACAGCAAAGAGAACATATCACTGTATGTCTCACTTAACCACTTTGGTAGATTTAACACATCATTCATTATTAAGTCTAAATACATGTTAAGAGATTGCCTATAAACCACAAAGGAACGCAATATATACCAATATAAAAAGCATTTACAAATGAATTCCTACTCATTACATTATTATTTAATGATGAATACAATGTAGTAGAAATAATGTTTTAATGTATTTTAGATCATGTTTAAATGATTCTTAAATCTTCTACAATCATTTACCAATGTATATGAATGGTTTGTCTATGATTGGTTATTTATCTACATTTAGCTTATACATAACTCTAGTTACAAATTATTTAATAATCATTTACAAATGTATTCAGATGGCTTATTCATGAACAATTTACTACTTACTAATACCTTATAGATACATTTTAACCATGGTTATAAATGATTTATTATCATTTACGGATTTAAACAACGAGTTTGTTCATGGGTGATATCTTACTTGGAGGGTAGAGAACAAGTGGTTGACATCAACGGAACCATGTCCTCATCCCTCCCGGTGAGCTGCGGGGTTCCTCAAGGCAGCATTCTAGGGCCGTTACGGTTCCTTCTATACATTAACGACATGAATGCTGCCTGTAACTGCAAACTGTTCCTGTTCGCTGATGACTCGGCACTCCTGATCTCGGGTGAGCACAAGTTGCAAGTTGAGGAAGCTCTCAGATCTGAACTCTCAAAAATCTGTACCTGGCTTACCGATAACAAACTGTCACTACAACAGCTAGTACCAGTTTCCCTGTAGACAGACGATCCCCCCCTCCCCTTTTTTACATATATTTTTTATTTTTCATGCTTTTTTTGTACATAGTGGTATCTTTTCTCTGTATTTTTATGTTGATTTTTGAACTGTTTGGTTGCTACTATATATGTCTATGAAATTAATTCAAGGACCCCAACGGAAACAAGTCCGCAAGGACCTTTTTGGTCAGACCTTTTAGACAAAAGTATTATAAATGTAACTGTGTTGTTTTACATTCTTTTGCCTAATAAAAATGTCAATCAATCAATAAATGATTCATTAACTGTCTACAAACTGCTTATAAATGTTTTATAACAGTCATTGTTATGAAGTGCTACGGTTGTTTTTATATTAACCCCTTGTATCCCAGCATCCATAGTCTGGGCAGAACAATTAAATTTGGTGTAGACAGAACAAATAAGTACAGAGACAACTCAGGTCCAGTTTTCTAAGTCTGGAGGGTTTATTATAGGGTATATATATAATATAGGGTATTATAGTATATGTATATAAGCTGTTTGAACTTGTAAGATGTTTGTCATTGAATCAAGAAGAGACACGTCTTTTAGTTTCCAAATAAGGAACAATAATCACAAACACTCACACACACACACACACACACACACACACACACACACACACACACACACACACACACACACACACACACACACACCACCCAATGACTTTGAATGGTCTTTATAACAAGATAAAGATAATAAATATTTGAAAATTAAATTATTAAATAGTACATTGTTTAATGCACTAACTGGAGGCACCACCAGACACCAACTTACTGGGATTGTATAATTATTTGTCATACAAGAAAAAAGCACAACAAAAAAAGAATCAATCAAGGAGGGTTTATTTGTCACTCACTTAGTACAATAACTAAAATATTGATGGGACATGTTCAGCAAAGACAGTGATAACACAACAATGCAATATAACAACTAGGTGTAATGAAGTTAAACATACCATTCAAGAGACAAGAAGGTGGCCGCACACTTGGCACTTTGGCTACCACTGTGTGCGGCCACCTTCTTGTCTCTTGAAGACCACCACTATTTAGTCTATTCTAGCGTGGGACACCACTACAAGGACTTTGGTGTGAGTAGCATTCTCGTGCAGAGTGTTAACACACTAGTGTCCCAACATCTATAACGGCAATGCGAATATACATGTAATAGGTTCATAACAGCTCAACAGACTTAATAATTCAACTGCTTAAAAAAACAACAATGGGTCATCGTGTTGGATGTTTCTGATCCTTTCCGAAGAAGCGATTGTCACAATGTTCACAATAATTTGTCATTGATGTGTGTGTGCATGACATTTTAGGCTGGGCTGCTTAACTGCGTAACATTAATTCCATACTGACCAAATTAGAATTTCTCTCCAGTGTGAATTTTCTGGTGTCTTTTAAGGTTGGACATTTTAGAGAAGTGTTGACCACACTGATCACATCCATAGGGTTTCTCTCCAGTGTGTATTCTCTGGTGTGTTTTAAGGTTGGCCATCTCAGAGAAGTGTTGACCACACTGGTCACATCCATAGGGTTTCTCTCCAGTGTGAATTCTCTGGTGGGTTTTAAGGTTGGACATGTTAGAGAAGTGTTGACCACACTGATCACATCCATAGGGTTTCTCTCCAGTGTGTATTCTATGGTGTGTTTTAAGGTGGGCCGTTTGAGAGAAGTGTTGACCACACTGGTCACATCCATAGGGTTTCTCTCCAGTATGAATTCTCTGGTGTTTTTTAAGCGTGGACATGTTAGAGAAGTGTTGACCACACTGATCACATCCATAGGGTTTCTCTCCAGTATGAATTCTCTGGTGTTTTTTAAGGGTGGCCATCTCAGAGAAGTGTTGTCCACACTGGTCACATCCATAGGGTTTCTCTCCAGTGTGTATTCTCTGGTGTGTTTTAAGGTGGGCCGTTTGAGAGAAGTGTTGACCACACTGGTCACATCCATAGGCTTTCTCTCCAGTATGAATTCTCTGATGTATTTTAAGCTTGGACATGCAACTGAAGCGTTGTCCACACTGATCACAGCAGTGTCGTTTTGGTTTAGCCAAGCTTCTTTGTTCATTCACTGCTGGTAGCACAGGGAAGCCAGACTGATGATTCAACACTGGATTGCAGAAAGACAAAGAAAATATGATTGAGAGATGGGAATATATATATATATATATATACAAATGAGCAAACAGACATAAAGAGCAGGAGTGATCTACATCAAAGCTACAGGTCCTTTTTTTTAATTCAAATGAAGCATAAAGTATAATATTGAGACAATTGATGAGAACTGCTCAATTAAAAACTTGAAAAGTAAAGTGATAACCCATTTGTGCGACTAAGCAGTGAAACTAAAAGTAGAAAGTAGGTAGAGAAAGTAACATACCATTTTCTTTGGGTCCCTCCTGTGCAGCAGAACTGTCCCTGGTTGGGTTGAGAGAGTTCATCTTCCACTGAATTCTGGAGTCCACAGTCAGATATGATCAGAAATTATTGATATCCTGGAGGAGTTGTGGATAAATTACAACTACAAACTCTTCTTATACTAGAGAGCCTGGGGTGGAGCCAGTAACTGCTTTGAATGATTGGACAAAGAGAACAATACAACCATTTCTCCACCAATCACAACCTAACATACTTCTACATGACCATACATGTGCTCCGCCCCTCCCTCCTCCCCCAGACTCCATCCATGCAACCTTCTAGAAACTGTTGACTTTCTGTTACAAGAGAACCAAGAGCATCCATTTGTGGATTAATTAATTTGTAATCTTAATATAATTCAAATATATCTTAATTATTATAAGATTAATATAAAATATTTGAATATGACACCCTGTATTTATAAATGCATGTATTATGAAATGCATGTACAGCAAATAGACAACCAGTATGTTCAGACTTAAACAATGTTGTATTCACTCATAATAAATATATGAGTGAATATGAAATAATTCTCTCATCGGAGCCAGGTCTTAAGATCAGATGTACAATGTTTTGCTTATTAACCCCATGTGTCATGGTGAGAGGTCAAGGTGCCATAGCTGACCAAATTAGATGTTCTATTGTCAAGGCATTTTTCTGTCAACGTTGTTTTCATTTCTTTTTTGGGGCTGAAATGGACCAGTGGCTGTCTCAAGGTAGGAGACGGTTTGTTAAGGGTTGGGCTATGTGGAGAGGAGAACTGCCTCTCACCTTGGCAATGAATAGATTTCTGGCCTGGGGAAAGGTCCAATGGTGGCTTGTGGTTGTCAGTTGCTGAGGAAGCCAATTTCGCCTGAGCATCGGGCTCTGCACCGTCAGTGTATGCTGATGGCTCTTCGGTGTTCACATAGGCATACTGCTCCTGAACATACTTTTCAGTTCTCTCGGATGGTTTATGAGGTGAGCTTTGATCGACGTCAGGCACCCCAGACAGCCCGTCGATGTTTTCCATGGCCGCAGCTGCTTCAAAGACAGTGGCTTCGGCTTCGGCGGCTGCCGCCTCTTTCTCCTGCTGCATGGCCTCCAGTGTAGCCTCAAGACGCGTCGCTTCTACTTGCAGTTGAGCCTGTAGTTGAGCCTGGTTCACTTTTACATCAATCTCCCTTTGTGCGAAGGCCGCTTTGGCGCGCGCCGCTTCAGCCTTGGCACGTGCTTCTACTGCAGCCAGACTAGTTGATGATCTACTGGAGTGTTTTGATGCTTGCGATGAGCAGCCGCACTCTGATCTCACCACGAGCTGCTTTTCCGACATGTTGGCTGTGGTTGAGCAGGCTTAGTAGGCTATCTGACCTACCGAAGTTGCAATCACCGTTGTGTCTGCTTTTTTACTATTCCGCCCTCGTCAAAAAGTTTCCCCTTTTCCAACTAGGCAGACAGACAACTGGGAGTCCTTTTACTGTTTCTCGCTGAGCGATGGATTTATTCCTCTCCACTCACAGTGTAGCAGGACACACACAGTAAAACTACAAAAAGGAGAAATAAGCATTGATTGGTCATGTATACTGCACTATATACATTAAGCAGTGCTGCAAAATTATACACACATGACATGAATTTAAGCACAACCCCAAATAACAGGAGAGCAGCTACAATACAACCCAAAGGAACATAATGCTGGCTGATGCAACACCAGCTAATGCCATAAACAAACAACAGGTGTAAGCTACAAAGTCTAATAAGCACAACACTGTAGCCAAAGTTAGCAAATATCAACACAAAGCATTTTCACAAAGAAAAGTAAACCACAAACTTACAAGCAATGATCCTATGGGGATCACAAACAGAGTGGAGGTCAAACATCTGCTATCTGCAGTCACAACTTGCAAACTGAGGAGATCTGAGCATACTGAGGTAAAGGTGTTCCTAATTCCCCTTAATTAGGACCAATTTGCCCACAGTGACAGAGGCTAAAGAGTTACACAACATACATGCACCACCTAGTGGCTCAACAATGAATTGTATGAAAATAAAGTACAGAGTCCAGCACAAGGGTCATGTTTTGTATTTATTATTTATATGTAAACTGTAATGAGTGGGACTTGAACCGGGGACCTTTGGAACATGAGGCTAGTCTTTATTGATTGAGCTATTCAATTCACAGCCTCAGACAGTGAGAAAGGAGAATCCAACAAAACAAAAGGGCGAATGAAGTACGTCATACATTGATTGATTGATTGAATATTTTATTAGGCAAAAAAAATCAAAACAGCTCGTCCGTTCATAAAAGTCCTTGCGGACTTGTTTCCAATGAGGGCCTTGGTATTCAATTCATATACATATATAGTGGCACCACAGTTCGAATATCATTACAAAAAAAACAGCAAAAATGATATCACTATGTACCAAAAAAAAAAAAAAAAAAGTAAAAAAGGAGGGAAAATGATATGTACAAGAACAGGGGGGGGGGTCTGCTGTCTAACGGGAAAATGGTACTACCTCCTCCTTTGGCCACCTGAAAGGTGCTTTTTTAAGGCTCTTTTAAATGAGCCCAGCGAACTGCATGTTTTGAGGGATGGAGTTAGACTATTCCAATCCTGGGTGGCAGTGCTGTAGAAGGAGAATTTGCCCATGTTTGTTTTATACATTGTTTTATACATCGAAAATAACTACTTTCAAATAAGCATTTCACGTTATCTTTAACAATTGCACATGTATTCATTGATACTGTCATGTTGTGTGCAATGCAATTATAATGAAGTCTACATGAGGTGAGATTCGTACCGGCGACCCTGTGGTTTCAAGGCAGATGATTAAGCGATCAAGCTAATGGACCAACAGACCTGAAACTGTGAAAAAGGTGTTGAAACATTTGACACAGTTTCACGCAAATTGCTCAGAAATCCTTGGTTTAAATGTTTTTAAAACTGCTCAATATGGCGTAAAATCTGAGGGCGGAGCTCACTGGTCAAAGTGATAGATGTGTTCCTCATGAGTCAAGGCACATGTGTAAGCAAGTTTCACGGCTGTCGGCCAAACGAATGCCTGTTTAAAGTTTGCATGTTAAAAAAATTGCTATAGCGCCCCCCTTTGACCAATTGGAGTAAGATTGGTTTCAGTGATACTTGGAATGACCCTCTACACTATTGCAATGTTTCAAACAAATGTGAGTCTGCATGTACGTCTTAGGGGCAGACGAATAATTTTCATAAAACTGCAATATTCATTGGCTTATAAAAGCTTAACGTTTTCACTTATGGTAAATCCGCTTGCTCACGTTTGTCGGCATAGGTCCAAAGTTCATGTGTAAAACGTTTCGTGCAGATTGCTCAAAGATCCCAGGAGGAGATAGATTTTTACTGTTTTTCATATAATTCAAAATGGTGGGAGATCTAAAGGTCAGAGGTCAAAAGTCAGAATGTGAAAGTTGTTCGGCATGAGGAGACGCATGTGTGTGTGTGTGTGGCTGTAGGTCAAACAGGGCATGAGTTGTACCTGTTCAAAGTTGGCATTTTTCAATTGATTGCTACAGCGCCACCCTTTGGCCGATGGTTTTGAGTTTCGGGTCTTCGCCGTTTGGCATAGCCCTCTACCATATTGCCGAGTTTCGTAAAAAGTGACCTCACGGTTGGGCCAGAACTGAAAAAACGGCGGAAGAACGCCTACAATCTCAATAAGGCTTCGAGCCTGATAGGCCTTGAAACCTTAATAAACACACCATCTTACCTGATTAAATAACTATAGTTTGTGTGCTTACCTTTGAAATTCTGAATTGCCTGTCTTAGTTTTACTGGATCTCTTCTCCACTAGTCCCTCCCTAACTTTTTAGTCTATAGTTTTTACTATGATATATTTAGTCATAGTTTTAGTCATCATCGCTTAGTTTATTTTTAGTTTTCGTGAGTGAAAAAAGGTAGTCGACGAACATCTTTTGTCATAGTTTTAGTCGATGAAATTAACGCCGCTGATCAGTGGTATTTTGGTTTTATTGATTACTTTGGAATGCAGCAGCTCTACTCCTCCACGAGAGACGCAACTGATATATACTTTTCCATACAACAGTGTTTTACCGGATTTGTGATGCTGTCGAAAAAGCGTTCTCTCCAGGTAAAAATCGTATATTATGGGATCCCTGGTATAATGTTTGTTTAATTCTTTTTTTTCAGACGGGGTCCGCAGCCAAACATAATGAATTTTGGGGTCCTTGACTTTGTTTGAGAACCACTGATTAAGCCGACCAGAGCAACTGCCAAAAAGTACCACAGTAGAAGCAGTTTAGATTCCTCAGGAATAATCACCACAGGCAATATGAGGAACGAAAACAATGCCAAGATTCAGTAAGGAGTGAAAACATGCTCACGGTGATACCAAACATATCTCATCTGTGTTGCACCACACACTTTCCCAAATGATCAGCTATTCCCAAAACTGACGGTACACAGAGTACATTGCTGTTGTCATGTCAGGGTCTTGACAACTCAAGCAATCAATTCTTCTCTGTGTCCTGGAGACGGCTACACTCTATTTTTTCTCCAGCTGACCGGACCCTGCCTTTGGCCATCTTTATTGGTTCTTCCACTTGTGATGATTGCAGAAGTAATGACCTCATCACCCGTGGTGGTTCCACATGTCGCCTTGCACCTTGCTTGATGAGCTCTTCATGAAGGCATGAGGGAGACTGGAGGCGGTGTGGTCAGGGGTGAGGAAGAGGAGACCATGCAGCAAAGCTCTCAAACCCCCTCATTAAAAGGGGGGCCACCTAATGGGGTGAAGAGCCACACATCCAGAGCAGTAAGGAAGGAGGAAGTGGAGGGGTTAAGTGAAGGGGCGTTAACTCATCCTCCCCCATCCTGTATTCCTACCGATGAGGAATGGCAGGCCCCAATCCGTTCACATCTTAGTAGCCGGTAGTATAATAGGGTTTCATGTCTGAGTTGGTTAGCAGGCTTTAGCCCTTCTTCCCCCGAGACGGCTGCTCTCCTCCCAGGCAGAGGCTGGCAGACAAGGAGGAGGGCTGCCTGGGTCCATCTTGACAGCGCGGGTCAAAATCATCTCTCCAGAGGGTCAAGTAGTTCTGACTCCATGTCCAATGCTTTGCAAACGCCACGCCTGGACCATAATATACAGGCTGCAGAAAAATGAATGTGAAAATGCTTTTCTACCAAAACCGGCCCACGCG
The DNA here is from genome assembly GCF_963280865.1 of Gymnoscopelus braueri. Taxonomy (NCBI): domain Eukaryota; kingdom Metazoa; phylum Chordata; class Actinopteri; order Myctophiformes; family Myctophidae; genus Gymnoscopelus; species Gymnoscopelus braueri. The sequence continues at coordinate 31,148,048 of NC_137603.1, read as the reverse complement.
TCACTTTCACCATCTGCGTCTGTCTTTCCGCGCTAAATGCAGAGCTATATTTCAGACCAGCCCCACAGTCAGTCTGTCTGTATGGGGTGATGGCTCCGAAAATGCTTTGATAAAACGGGGAGACTTGACTGGCGAGGCGTGTGATGCAAATTAAATTCCTCGAACGGAGAATCTGATTGAAGTCAGAGAGGGAAACTGTCCAAGCTGAACACAGAACCTCGCAAAGCTCATCATCCCGGCCGTCGGCTGCTTGGCGTGGAGCTAGATCTACCCACCCTGCAGCCAAGCATGAACGGATGTGGTGGCCTCATTTAAATACCTTGCTCAGAGGACCACATCCTCGCCTGTGTCACACATACCCCCCAGTCCGGCAGCAACAATCTCCTGTGGTTGGCACATTTTTGGTCCTTGGAGCCTGTTGCTTCCAGACACTGTCTTTCTTTATACGCGAACACAATCATTATTCAATTACCATAGAAGCGGACAGAAACGGGAGTCAACTTGGAGTCATTATACGTGGGGAACAAAATACAAAATGTCAAAAGAATGTCGCAAACTGTAAAAAAAATAAAAATAAAAAAGAGATTGCCCAAAATTTCTCAAAAGTTCAAAATGTTCCAAAAATATCAGATCTACTAGCTTACAACGTCACATGCATCACATCACGGTGCATCGTTAACTTGTAGATCTGCGATTTTCTCTTTTCATTGTGCATGAAGGACTGTATATCTTGGTTAAAGGACGACTTCACCCATTTTCATCGTCATAGATCCTCACTTATGCTCCTGATAAAATTGTGTCATTTTTTTCTACTCAGTCTCTCATAGGAGGGCTGTGGACACTTCAGAAACCCGTCTACCAGTGACATCATCGTTAGGAAGGTTTTTTTTTCTTCTTTTAATTACATTTATCAACGCGAGAACAATGGCTTCCATCATAGCATGCTAACTTTCCAGGTATAGAAAGCCTGCAGTTTCTGTTAGCTTGGATTCCCCATCGATGACGTCACTGGTAGACGGGTTTCCCTCCTCTGAGACACAGACTGACTAGACAAAAATGGTGCCATGTTATAATTAGCTATAGAGCACCGAAGTCCTGACGTCACTCGTTCATCCCCAGGTTTGCGGAAGTAATTTCTCTATGGAGAATAACATTGGGTCATCTTAGAATCGTCTCATATAAGAATTGTGGTCCAAAAATAAACACCGCGTGTCGGCGTTATTGTCAGGGAGGAGGTTCTGTATCGTTTATGATAGTCAGTCACTTATATTTGATACAGTCTGTTTCTGGCGAAAATGTAACTAATTCGGCGGAAGTAACATTAGCGTTTTCTCACCGTCAGTTGATGCTTCATATCCATAAGAGTCAACACGCCGGGGTCACTTGTTTATTTTTGGAACACAGTTCTTATTTGACGCGATATTAAATACGTCTGTGGGATTCAGAACGGGGGTGGAAAACTGCGAACCAGGTAGACAAACAAAGGATGTGTAAATGACGTCAGACTTCGGCGGTCTATAGTGAGGACCAATTATATGGGTTGAAAATGGGTGAAGTCATCCTTTCACCACTTGAACCCCAGCATCCGTATTGTGGAGTTTAAACGTTTGCAGAAAATAGCAGATCGACAAGTTCACAATGTGTCATGCTGCAACACATCGTGAACTTGTAGACCGAACAATTTTCAGCGAATATATTTAACTTAGAGCAAAAACTGAAAAGTCACTAGTACAGAGCCCTGAGGGACCAAACATAGCGTTTAAGGTGGTTAATAACATGTTAGGGAGAGCTTTGTGTATTGCCAATGTGGCACTGCTTTGTTTTGGCAGCAGATGTGAATGTGCCAGACCACATAGAGGTGTGTCTGGCACGTTGGTTCATGCAACAAAGCTGATGGGAAACAGTGTAGTGTGAAAATCATTGTGACTCTGCCAGACGGAGCCGTGGGCCCACTTTGATAGATAATGCCCATCTCTGGGGCCCTAAGGTGCATTAGCAATGCTTATTTAAACAGCCAGGCTGAATGTTGCTCTTTTAAATGGAATGAAATGGTCCCATCAGTGGACCGCACGTGTGTGCGGTCACACGCACGCACGCGCACGCAAACGCACGCACGCACACACACACACACACACACACACACACACACACACACACACACAGACACAGACACAGACACAGACACACACACACACACACACACACACACACACACACACACACACACACACACACACACACACACACAGTTGACCGGGGTCTCCCAGGGCTCTTGCCACTGAGATGTGGTGAAGCATAAAGTATGAAACATTTTAAATACTCAAGCAAAGTGAAGATACTTCAGAACTGTACTTAAGTACAGAACTTCCGTAAATGTACTTAGTTACTTTCCACCGCTGAATAGTACCATATCGGTGCCGTGACGGCGGTGACGCCAGTCCAGGGGTACCGCGGAATACTTTGATAATATTTGGCATAGCTTGCCAATGCTTTATGAGTTTAAACGAGAGAGTTAGTTTTGCACCATGTCCGTCCGTCCGTCTGTGAACAGCCAATCTCTGGCACCGGTGCCTTGATCGCAGCAAAACTGTAGTGTGCACAAACACTCCCTGGAAGCCAATTCAGAACCTCTGCCCAATTTTTCACATGGGCTTGTTATAGTGCCACCAGGAGGCCACTGTTTGCAAAACCCATTTTTTGACAGTACTCCTACAGATTTTGTCCAAACATCACACAAATCGGTACACATCTCTATAGTCATTAAACGAAACAGGTCTTTCCGATTTTTCATATTCCATCCTGATTGGCTAAGAATGGCTTCGAAAGTTTGCAGGAGTGCTCCGTTTTGAACAGAATGCCTCAAATCATGAATACAGCGTGCAATTTCCATGAAATTGTGCACGTACATTCCCACTAGGCCGAGGCAGAAATGCCACTTGAATTTTTTCAAATCAGCCTCATGGTGGCGCTATAACAGGCCGAATCATGTTTTTACCTATAACTGCACCGATCTGTGTAAAACTTTGTATGTGCACTAGAGGCCAAGGAAAAATCTTTGATATACATTTCGGCCATTTGAAAATAGAAGATATACAATCTTGTAGATCTGCTATTTTCAAAGGATTTGTATACAGCTTATACGTTTGAAAACTTGTGAAATGGGACACTCTGCATAATGAGTATTTTTACTTTTGAGTCCGATTGTGGTGAAACTTTGCACACACATTCACTCTACGTTGAGGAACAAATGCCACCCATTCCACATTGGCCTGTTATAGCGCCACCAGCAGGTCTAATTTAGCAAAACACATTTTTGGAACAAAATGCCTCAAATCAGGAATGCAGTGTTCGTCAAAGGCCTCACTTTTAATCTAAACAGATATTTTCTCAAGTATCTAAGCCATCCAGACCAGGATACAAGTCCAAATACAGAGAGAGATTATTGGATATACAAGGTACCCAACAGGGATGAAATGCAGTTAATACACTGGTCATGTGATAGGCGTTTCTCAGTGTAAAGTCCAGTTCATAATCCCAATTCATGTCTGCAGGGTCCAATGTGAACCCTGAGCAGACATCTGCTTGCCCTAGGTCCTAGGCACAGACTCCTAGGAGATTGAAATGACAAAATAAAAAGAGAATGAACGTATATAATGTCAATTGTGTGTGTTCAATTGAATGTTGTTGTCAACATTGTTGTAACAATAATAATCCTTATAATCAGTGGTGTAAAGTAACTAAGTACATGTACCCAAGTACTGTACTTAAGTACAATTTTGAGGTATTTTTACTTTACTGGAGTAATTCCCATTTTCACAAATTTTACTTCTACTCCACTACATCTCAGAGGCAAATATTGTACTTTTTACTGCACTACAATTATGTGACAACTTTACTTGTTACTTTGTTGATTTGGATTATTATTAAAGCATAGATTAACCACTTGAGCCCTATATACATTTCGGCCATCTTGTAGATGGAGGATTTTTATACAGCTTATACATTTGAAAACTTGTGAAATGGGACACTCTGCATAATGAGTATTTGTACTTTTGTACTTTAAGTACATTTTGATTTACAATATTTCTAGTAAAAAATGTGAGTACCTTTTCCACCACTACTTATAATGATACAAATTGTTATAGTAGAGCCTATCTTACTGTGCGTTAAATGTCAAAGTAAAATATGCCATGAATATAATAAGGTGGTACAGTGAGAAGGATGTAACTCGGGATGCCATATGGATGAAAAAACTCTGCATAGGGTGCCCTGAGAGCAAAAAGTTTCAGAACCACTGCTGTAGGTAGTAGACCCAGTCTCTACAGCATACTTATTAGCATAGGATTGCATGTTAACGCTCCGTGTCGCCTCAAAAGATGACTTACTGTCTGCAAATGCAGATGTAGCACTCTGAGTTCAGGCTGCACGCTTCCAGAAAGGCTATTATATGCAGTTCAGGTATACGTACTGTATATGCAGCCCTTCCTTATAGGCAGCAAGGTGGGGGGGGGGGGGATTGTATACACGTGAGGATCCATCCAATCTCTCACACCTCACGGGGATGCTGACAGGTGTATGATCTCCTATCCCACACCAGCGAAACCTCTCCACTCAACCCTTCTCCAGCCTTGCCTATAGTGCTAATATATACATTACGCTCGACGGGCGGCTGCAGTTAGGGAGCAAAAAAAAGGTACATTACATGTTTTTTTTCCCTGATGCAATTAAAGACCGGCGGACCATGAGCGGGTGGGGTGGCCTCGTCAGCCTCCGTGACCATGAAGCAGAATATTAGATTTCTCCCCCTCCTGCTCCCCTCTGTGTGCTCGAGGACTGATTAGGAGATGGGTCCCAGCAGGAGACCCCTGAGCAGTGGTGGAAGAAGTACTCCCATTTTGTTTACTTATACCGTAAGTTAAAGCAGTTGTTCTCAAACCTTTTCGTGTCAAGGACCCCCAAATGTATATGTATCTGGCCAAGGGAACCCCCCCCCCCATCTGAAAATGGTATGTGCCAGGGATGCCCAGAAGAGAAGATTTGTGTAAACTAGAAAAGGTGCTCCTCGGAGCACTGCCAGACCCCTAGTGGTTGAAATCTGAAGATCGGAGCACTACGTGTCACGCGAAGCTTGGCCAATCAAAAAGAGGGACAGGTAGGAAAAGAGGGACAGGTAGGAAAAGAGGGACAGGTAGGAAAAGAGGGACAGGTAGGAAAAGAGGGACAGACCGACAAAGCCTCATGTAGGCCGACCCCCTGGGTCTGGAAAAAAAATTATGATAAAAATTATACTTAACAATATTATACTTATACAATACTTTCAAGTTTCATGTTTTTTTTTTTTTTTAAATAGCAGGGAGATTGATATTAGTCGTTGCCTGCATTCCTATGGGCATGGGGCGGCACCTGTCTGCATGGGGCGGGTTGGGCTGGAGGAGTAGAACGAAGGCTCTGCATCCTCCCGTTGGGGGCCCCTCACTGGCAGCCAGGTGAGTCAGTAGGATATAACAGCAGTGATAACACACAAATGTGCGTGGGGAGGAATCAATTGGCATAACGACTATTTTGTTTTGCTTTTTATTTGCTAAAAAGAAAAAAGAAAAAGAAAAAAGGAGACGGTGTCCCAATGGGAGGCCTGAGAGGGTTGGTAGAGTATACACCATGTACACTATACCCAGCCTCCAGGGGGACACCACTGACCCCAAATACAACTCACAAGTTTCTCATTACTGTACTCTCCATGGTTTCATTTTTTTATTTCATTTTTCTTGTTCAATTTGATTTGTGTTGCTGGCCCGTTTCAGACTTAATTAAGGCTTTATTTTCCTAGGGAAGTGGTTTGCATTTACAGTAGCCTATGCGGCATGATCAAGTACACAATAAACATCCTTTCTTGTTTTTCTGAATAGATAGTTTTAATCTTGTTTCTTTCTCTCTCTCTTTCTTTCTTTCTTTCTTTCTTTCTTTCTTTCTTTCTTTCTTTCTTTCTTTCTTTCTTTCTTTCTTTCTTTCTTTCTTTCTATTTTCTATTTTTAATGTTTTAAATGTTTCAAATGTTTGCTGTCCGTTTTTTCGTGAAAATAAACAGACTCTGTGAGTTTTATAATTATTATTATTATTTGCTTGTTTGAGTTGAATAGTTTTTCATAATTTGGTTTATGTAACTGTGTCTCACTGACGCCCACCCCTGCCGAAGCTATACTAGATAAGCAAACACAGTAAATGTTCTGTCGAAGAAGTGTCTGTCTGAGGCCCAATTTATACTTCATTGAACAACCGTGTCGCTCATCAAAAAATAACTGATTTGCAGTGGTGGAAAGTAACTAAGTAGATTTACTTCAGTACTGTACTTAAGTAAATTTTTTAGGTATTTGTACTTTACTTGAGTATTTCCAACTTCCAATACTTTTACTTCTACTCCACTACATCTCAGAGACAAATATTGTTTCGAGTGAAAGATGTGCAAGACCATGAATCTACGCATTTGCATTGACAAAGCGTTGGCAGATTCCGCCCCATAAGTAAAATAAAAGTGCGGTGTGACCGTGCCCTTACTTAAGTAACAAATGTGAGTACTTTTTTCCACCACTGCTGATTTTCAACGTGACACCATGGCATCACGTTTTTCCACAGCCTGGTGGTGGCAGAGTGCTCAGATATTGCAAATGTTTCTGTAGTGTGCAGTGATCATACTGCCTGTCTGCAATGTGACAGAGGGCTATGAAATCAGAGGGGCCATGCCAATCTACTATCTGATAAAGATTCTTCTAAAAGCCAGAGCCTGTTTGAAGAGCAGAGCCAATTAGATGTGAGATGAAAAAATGGGGGGGGGGGGGGGCACGGCGATTTACATTTTCCTCCATCAAGCGACAGATGGATTTATGTCACCGAGGCCTCACATCAGAAGGAAGGAACAGAGACCAAAGGCACACACATTATTCTGTCTAACACTGCTGCATGCATAATGCCAAATCTATATTCAATAGAAATATTGTCTCTGAGTTCTGCATCCAATGCATGGAAATGTAAGCAAATTGTTTACTGTAGCGCCGCTGAGTTCTGGATTTGAGTTTCTTTGGCATGGGGTGGGGGGGGTGAGGGGGCGGGGGCTTTATGTCAGTCCAGATTTATTAATATAGTCCATATGATTACAAGCCCCCCATTTACACATTGAGATGAAAAAACATCAAGCAGTACATATATGGGATTTTGAATACATATTTGCAGAGACCGTGGCCGAGAGGATATTGGTATGTGTGGATATTGCTGTGAAGAGAGAAAATAGGTCATGATACCATTAGTGACAGGAAAAACAATGTTTGTGGAGAAAACAAACACAAATACTGATGATAAAGGCATTTATTTATGACAGAATTGCACTGAGAGACCCTCATTTTCAATGCCGCTGAGTAACAAATTAGAACATTGACAAAAAAATAAAAGTATATTTTGATGACAGTATTACAGTGCACAGGGCGGCAATAGCGGAGGAGGTAGAGCGTCCGTCTTGGAATCCAAAGGCTCCAGGTTCGAACCCCCGCTCCTCGTGGCCCCTTGTCGAAGTGTCCTTGAGCAAGACACCGAACCCTGGGCCCTGACTGCTCCCGATGAGTAGGTTGGTGCCTTGCATGGTTGCCTTCAATGTCGGTGTGTGAATGGGTGAATGAGAAGTACATTGTAAAGCGCTTTGAAAGGTCGGAAAGACCAGAAAGGCGCTATATTAATGCAGTCAATTTACCACTTACAAGGGTATAGGTTGTTATTGGCACGCCACATACACTTACTGTAAAATGCACCTATGGTAGCTATGATCACTATGATGAAACGTAGTAATAGGCTATACTCAACAGACTCTGTTGATAATAGGAAGCATGTCTTCAACAACATACACACCTTGAAATCAGGCTGTTTATTCTGTCTGGTTTATAGACTGGAGGAGACGGCGATCGAATGCTCACAGTTGAATGTGTGTGTGTGTGTGTGTGTGTGTGTGTGTGTGTGTGTGTGTGTGTGTGTGTGTGTGTGTGTGTGTGTGTGTGTGTGTGTGTGTGTGTGTGTGTGTGTGTGTGTGTGTGTGTGTGTGTACAGCTTTCATAGAAATATGAAAATTGTTGAAGATTAAATTTTTTGGGCGGTGAAACCGCCCCTATATCTGAGGTTTGGACATCGACACCCATTGCACCCCCCCAACCCTGCGCTGTGATTGGCCACCAGTGTACCCCCCTAACCCTGCACCGTGATTGGCCAATCACAGTCTATTCAGGACTGTGATTGGCTAGTGAAACATGACACATGTGCATAGCCCTATAAATAGGACTCATTTATGTTTTTTTTAAAGTTAGGGGTGTACAATGGTTGGTCCACAATATTACTTTTCTTTAAGTGAACTTCCATCACTGTGATGACCACTGTGACCACACCGCCCACTTCACACTGGGTGTGATTTTTTTAATGTTGGGGTCATTCTAGCAAGCTTTGTAGAACATCATGTTGAAAAAATAAAAAATAAAGTTGAACAGTAGAGCGGTTTCTACTGTTCAACCTAGCTGGTGAATAATTTTTGACACGAAGACAACACAAGGGTTCATTTGTAACATATTTTTTGCCTTCCTAAAATTTTGTGGACTTAGAAGTAAAATTTTTTTCTTTGAAATGTAGTACAGATACTAAAAACAATTACTTATGTTCAGAACTCAAGAAATTTTACTTTGGTGCTGTCCATGGGTTTACCATGCCCAGCATTCATCCCCTACCACAGGGATAGTGTATGTGTGTGAACAGTGTGGGTATACTGGATAATAATAAACTACAAATGTACGCATATGACATGATGTGATTTGATTGATGTTCCATAAAGGTTTTGTTTGTTTTGTTCCAAAATATGCATAATGTTCCTGTAATATAATGAAAAGGTCTGAGTGATGTCTCTGTACACTGTCGAATCCTGAGAGTTATATGCATTAATCCTGAGTGTACAAATGGAACTAATTGAACCCTTAGGGGACAGGTCACTTATGGGTCAATTTGGTTCCATTTGTAGACTCTCAGAGTTATATTAACAGTTGATAAAAGCAATAGATGAGCAGTTGTTGATGCACAGCCACATATAGGCACACAGCATGTAAACAAACCTTCTGTGAGACAATCAAATTCATATTTCAAGTGCTCTGTTTTTATGTTATCAAAAATCAGCCACTTTTTTACTTCCACTGATTCCCACAGCGCAACATGGAAAGTTGTTGGTGCTGTATTCATATCTACACTATTATTGCCACGAGCTCTTGTTAAGATTTTTTAAAGAAGATATTTGTAAACCCCACAGACACACTTTTACTCATTTTAAAAAATAGCAGATCTACAAGCTCACAACGTGTCGCAATGCGACACGTTGTGAGCTTGTAGATCCGCTATTTTTGTGTGACACTGACGTTAGGGCATGATTTACCAAAAAAAATACAACGTTGAAATATGAAGATGCAAGGTTTCTGCCCGTCAGCAATTACTGTATATTATGCATGACAGCTCAGCCTATACATCACTAGCAAATTAGCAAACAAACAGCTTTATGAAGTGAACAAAGAGGATGCTGTGCTGCATTATGTTGCCTCCATCCATCGTTTGCAAAGTGCAACAACGCTTCTGAATGTAAAACTATGGTGAAGGTCACGTAGCCCCAAACCACAAAAATGCATTCATTACTTCTGTGGCTTTATAGGCTTAATGTTTAGATGAACCAAATGTGTATTAACGTGATAGCTACAGTACAATGCAAAATGCACAATGCTTGTTAAGGGTTTGAATATCTGAAATGAATATAGGTCATTTTTCGACAGTAATGCCGTTGAGCATTAAATGTGCTTTTTTATGCTTTTCAGTAGAATTGGCTTTGATGCCAAAATCGTAAACAAACAATTACAAGCAACCAACAGTAGAATGCAACGAGTTTGCCACTTGCCCTGCCAATAGATGCAAGAGTCTGGTCACCCTCAAATGAGTGTGTAAGACTTGGCAGGAAAAAGAAAGATGGCACCTGGGGAGACAACAAAGGGTAATATAACGTCCCTGTCGGGTGAAAACCTCATATGTCCAAAACTGTTACTTTTCAGGATTCAAATTAGAAAATAGCAAAAGTAGCAGATTGACAAGCTCAAAACGTGTCACTTCGCGCCGTGTTTCGAGCTTGTGGATCTGCTACTTTTTTTCCCCCAAGAAATGGAGATATGAGGTTTCAGCCCGACCGACAGCACCGATATCCTCTCAATCAACATGAGTTAGGGAGTTAAAGTGATTATCATATCCACTATAGCCCTTGCTATTATTAAATTGCAGTGAACGATAAGGTTTATTTGGACTTTTAGTTATTGAACAAGACAAAAGGACCGTTCACAGCACAGCAAGCACTATAACTATGAAGACAGTAATACATATACATATTTTGTCCAAACATCACGCAAATTCGTACACAGTATCTCGAAACAGATCTTTCAGATTTTTCATATTCCCTCCTGATTGGCTAAGATTGGCTTCTAAAGTTTGCAGGAGTGCTCTGTTTTGAACAAAATGCCTCAAATCATGACATTTCAATTACATTTTGCACAAAAGTAGTGAACACACAGACGTTTAATTAATTAAACTTCATTAAAAAAAACTGCCTCGCTGACATGTTGTTTTGTGTAAGGAAGTGGATGCATTAAAGAAAAAAGTGCATGAAATGGGGGTCTGTGGCCTAATCAATGTAATATCAAACTGGGTGTCCTTGGAATTAAAAAGGTTAAGACTGCCTTACAGTATACAACTGGTATGGTGAAAAGTTAGCAGACATGCTAAACAAAGCAGAGGCTTATTTATGTATTTATTTATTCATCCATTTATTCATTCATTTATTTATATTATTAACGAGGTAAAACACTTCCTAATAACATACTGTCCCGGCCAGTGTGAAATGTCTTGCTTTACACTGCTTTCTCTTTCTCTGATATGAGCAACGGGGCCTGCATGGTCACTAGAGGGAATAATTACCCAATTAGGGCTCTATCGTGCACACTGCTTTTACAGGATGGTTTTCACCATAGGATAGCTTGCCCTATAGACCACTGCTCATGGTTCATAGCGCTATGAGCTTGTAGATCTGCTATTTTTGAAGAATCATGAAAATGTGTGCAATTTGACCAATTCTACAAATGTCGTCTTAAGGCAGGTACACACTGCAGGATATTTGGTCCGATTATGATGTCGGCGACCTTTTTTGGCACTCGCCGACAAAACCTCCCGATCTGACGCAGATCGGCCTTTGATCGGCGAGATAATGCTTGCTGTGTGTGAAAGGCTCTGCGAGACGATCTGGCCGCGATTATCCGCTCTGCGACGGCTTTCCGACCGTTTTCAAATAACTACCAGGTTAGTTATTCGGCTATGTCGCCGACTAGACATCTCACAGCATCATACAGTATGAAAGGGGTCTGCGAGGAGATCAGCGTTACAGCCAATGAGAGCACATTACAGCAGCCACCGTGGCGTGGCTAGGAGATTATCAATGGACCTGACCAAACAGCAACACCCCCGCAATATTACCGTCCAGTCCTGTTTTAAGTTAAACATTATAAAACTGAATGAGAGAGAGAGAGAGCGTGAGCTGTGTGTATTGTTTGTGTGTGTGTGTGTGTGTGTGCGTGTGTGCGTGTGTGTGTGTGTGTGTGTGTGTGTGTGTGTGCGCGTGAGCAGCGTGTCTGTCACTCGGGAACCCGTGCCTTCTTTTGTTGTTGTTGCCAGATTTTGCCAGAGAAATAAGCAACCAGATCTATGAAAACAAGCCCAACAAAAGCGACAGGCCACATGAGCACCTTTGATTTTTGAAAATAGCCGATCTACAAGCTCACGTTGTAGATAGGCTATTTTCAAAGAAGAACATATTGGAAAAAAATTATGGAAATTGTGGAATATTTTCCAAATCCACACATATCTTGTATGGGGGTCTGTGGCACAACATATTTTCAGAAGGGGGGAGGTGCAAACAAATATTAATTTGGGGGTCCTTGCCATGAAACTGTTTGAAAACAACTGGTTCAAACAACATTAGGAGTTAGGACACAAGGCCAAATAAGCAACTAAACTGTCAAGCAACTTTACAGAAAAAACGAGCCCAAAGTCGCTTCTAATAAGCGGACATGGCAATGCTAGTGCTGCGTAGCCTACTTGAAGAGAGAGAGAGAGAAAGAGAGAGACGCATCACGGGAGACGTCGATTAAAATGACTTGGAATAACAACAAATGTATGTATTGGGTCTGATCAGTGTGTAATCCCTGGTTGGGGATCAATCTATAGTGTGAAAACCACAACGATATATGACAGCCGATTTCAAGAAATAAGCTCCTGCAGTGTGTAATGTTCAACGATCAGACGACCCGACCACTTTAAAAGTCCTACAGTGTGTACCTGCCCTTAATCCTAACCGATTCTTTTTTTAAATTTATGTTGCTATAATATCAGTGGGTTCTCAAACGTTTTCAAGTCAAGGACCCCCCAAATTATGTGTATTTGGCCGCGGACCCCCATCTCAAAATATTTTGTTCCAGGGACCCCCAGAAGCAAAGATTTTAGTTGAAAATGTTCACTTTGAAAATATATAAATTCAAAGATTTTCACGATTAAAAAAAAAAGATTGCAGATCTACAAGCTCCGCGCTATGAGCTTGTAGATCTGCTAATTTTGAATAGCCAAAGTATAAAATAATGGTTATAGCTCAAATCTAAAATGACACAGATGCGTTCCCGGATTGAATGGGTTAATAAAAAAGCAGGTGAAACCTTGAAAAATATGTTTTCATTGTGATACTTGATACATAGGAACTTAAAGTAGGCCTATGCTGTGTTCATTCTATCGATCCAAGCCAGAAAACAAATAAATATCCTCGGAAAATGCAGGCGACTGCACCCATCTGACCACTTAACTGGTTAAGTAGTCAGATGGGTGGGCCGCGAACACTTTCAAGATTTTCAAGTGGGCCTTAATGCTCCAGAAAAGAACTACTGGCCTCGACCAATCAGCTGACAGTGAGAAAAGCATGGTAGCGTAATTGATCTTAATCTCACCTGGACAATCCCGGACACGGCCGTGACAAATGAAAGTCTTCTCCATCGCTCTGATTGGCACTAGTACGTAATCTCGTGATGGATTAGGGGGGTAGTGCGCCAATCCAGCACGTCGATGATTGTGTGAGTTGGGTTTGCGTGCACGTGTGTGTGTGTACGCATGTGTGTTCGCTTAACGTGAGTGCATGTGTATTTTGTGTGTGTGTGTGTGTGTGTGTGTGTGTGTGTGTGTGTGTGTGTTTGAGAGGGAGAGCACCACTTGAGCATCGCAGAGTGATGAGCCGTAGAAGATGTTGGACATGTAATCAGTGTAGGCTCTCAGTGTAGGTTCATCTCTCCATTTGCGGCAAGGGATATCCTGAAGTGTGAGGTGAGATGGGGGGGAGGGGGGCTGTACGGAGGTGTACAGAGCCCCCCCAACCCCCCCCCCCCCCCCCACACACACACACACACACACACCGTCAGAGGGGTCCCTGTAGTACCACAGGCTCTCTCCTCCTGCCTCTCGCGTCTACTACTACAGGGACTATAGTGACGCTCAAAAAACGAGATGAGTTGATGCAAGGAGAAAGACCCCCTCCACAGTAGATTAGCCATCATATCACTCTCCTTCCCTCTGCATCTGCTCTGCACTGCAAACAATCTCCAGCAAGTCTCTTTTGCTTTACACTCTTGGCCTGACTTCGCCGATCCCATCTCCCACTCTCCATGGCGTGACAACGCGGCACCCCCTCCTCCCTCCTCTTTCTCTCTCTTTTTGGCCATTTCATTATGGCCTTGTTGAATATATTGCTACCAATTGTGCCAATGGAGTTGGTTTGTGATAATATGAAAATTTGACCTCATCTCGCCGAGGTCGTGGGCAATAAACACCCCGACAAGAAGGTTGGACCGAGCTCGAAATTCTAATCTTCTCCCGAGATCCCCTGTTGGGTGTGTTTGTGCTATGAGGGTCAGTACCCCCCCCCCGCCACCCTCCTGGTGGTCAGACAGGTGGAGAAGAGTTTGGAGCGCTGTGCTCCATTCCCCCTTGCTCCCGGCACCCAGCCTCCTCCCCCTGCTTTCGCTCGCACCAGATTTATTGATAGTGACCTTTTGCTGAAATTAAGCGCGCAGATCCCTGGGCCGCCGGAGCAAAGTTTAAACCAATTAAAGAGCACTCCACCAATCAGGCGAGGCGAGGCTCGAGCTGTCTCGCAGGCCCCGGACACGCTGCATGGAAATTAAAACCACTTGCACTGTATATCAAGTCCCGCTCACAGGGCAAACAGTGCCTAAGTAATTTGATTATGCGAGCCATCTAAAAGTATCTAAGGGATGTCCTCTGGTCTCTAAATATTATGGTCGTGTGTGATAATAGCAAATGTGCACATCCCTCAGGGAACAAGACAAATACCCCAATATAATTTGTGACAGTGTTGCAGAGAGTGTATACACATCTAATTACTTGGATGATGTTGGGCGGCCAGTAGGCAATGAATGTTGTTTGAGAGTTATGTGTTTCAAGTAATTGCTCCTTCCTTCTCAGAGGAGGTGGACAATGTTGCTATAGATATCAGAAGTATTATGCAATTAAAAAGCATCATCTTTAATCTTAGGCGATGAAAGAAGTACTGTAGTTATAGTCGGTGTGTGTGTGTGTGTGTGTGTGTGTGTGTGTGCGTGTGCGTGCGTGCGTGCGTGCGTGCGTGCGTGCGTGCGTGCGTGCGTGCGTGCGTGCGTGCGTGCGTGCGTGCGTGCGTGCGTGCGTGTGTGCGTGTGTGTGTGTGTGTGTGTGTGTGTGTGTGTGTGTGTGAAAGCCAGTGTTCCTATTACCACTCAAACGGTGAACCCTCCAGTAAACAAGCAACATGTACGTGACCACAACGATTCAATACCCACACTGTATAGAAATTCCATAAATTCCATTTAAAGCCTTCCACTCGGCCAAGCCAGGAGCTATATAAGTTCAACTTGCTGTTGCGTTAGGCCAACTCGGATGTCCTCCTTCTTTACTGCGGGACTGAAAGGATGACCTGGATTAAGCCCGTAGCACTTGATGACCTTGCAGGCCTATGCAAAGGCTAAAATGTAACCCAGATTGCATAATTATGTAGACAGATGCATCCTATAGTGTGTATAGTTCCAATGTCTACAGGCTGAGGCTATTGGTTTACGTATAGTTATTATTAGATTATTGGTTTACTTATGTATTACTTTATCATTAGATTACTATTTCTATGCATTTGATGTATTATTGATGTATTATGATGTATTATCTTGTGTCCTTGCTTACTGTAAATCACAGTAAGAGCGTCTGCTCAATGCCTAAATTGTAAATTAACTGTATGATCAGTCTATCAACAGTCTAACAACAAGTGTATGTATGTATGAATTATGTCTAGCAACAGTGACAACATAATGAATATATTGTACCTGTATGCAGTCAATCAACAGTGGATACACGGATGAATACAATCTACTGTCTTACAACGGTGGCTTTAGGAAAGAATGTACAGTCAATCAACAGTGGATACTGTATATGAATGCACATATCAACAATGAATAGATGACAGAATATGATCACTCAACAGCTATCCTTCTGCTTGGCCACTGCACATCCTATAGGAGTCTTTGTGCATAATGTGTGCCAGAGTCCATGGAGGAGTCAGCAGCAGTCAGCATGTCAATAGTCAGTAACAGACAGTGCAGGTCTTAAGTTCTCATATGGGGGACAAGCTTGGTTGTGGAGCCTGACTCTGCTACTGGCACAAAGGACTGTCCAAGTGGCTTTGTGGTGTGATGAGGAGGGATGAGTCTGAGGCTCAAGTTGAGCCTCAACACACCTCATCCACACTAGCTTATCGTCGCTGCATGTCGGGCAGAAACCTCTTATCTCCATATTCTAACTTTTGGTGTTTTTCCCCCCGTAAATTAACCCATTATTAAGAGCGGCAACGCATCTGTGTGTCATTTTTAGATCACGTTGGCTATTTTATTTTATTTTATCGTGAGAATGTGTGCAAATCTTTGAATGTGTATAATTATATTTCTGGAACAACATATTTTGAGATGGGGGTCCGACTCCGTGACCAAATACATATCATTTTGAGGGTCCTTGACATTAAAAAGTTTGAGAACCACTGATGCAGCAACATAAGTTTTTTCAAAAAACTGTTAGGATTTAGAAGACATTTGTAGAATCCCCTAGAAGCAAAGATTTGAGTTACAAATGTTCTCTTTAAAAAAATACATATTCAAAGATTTGCACACATTTTCACAACACGGCGCGTTTCGAGCTTGTGGATCTGCTGCTTTTGCATTTTTTAAAATTTGAATCCTGAAAAGTAACAGTTTTGGACATATGAGGTTTCCACCCGACAGAGACGTTATCATAGCAAGGGATGGGAGGGAGGGGGGGCGGGTTGTACTACCCAGGCTTGCATTCAGCTTCCCGATCATCCTCCCCTCCACAGCCACGTACTGTACTTCAAGCTGATACGCACGATGCATTTCATGCATCGTTGCATTCTGGAATGTGCCACCTGCAAATTACAGGGTTTCCATAGCAGACAACAAACGGAATTAATCTGTCTTCTTTGATTTGTGTTCTCTCTCCTGCTCTATCTTTCATAGTAAAGCAGGCTGTAGTTTCGAATAAACCTAAGTGGTTTTATCAACTCCACCACCAGTGCACGAGAATGCATGTTGAGTTCGCTCCCTGAGGACACATGTGTGTTTAACAGCCTTCAGGCTACCAGGACACAAAAATAATAGTTAAGTTATTCTTATTGTTTGTACATTGATTCCAGTGTTTCTTTGATTGTGATTTTGTACAAACCTCCGTCTAAATCCAATGTGAGAACGTATAAGCTACTTAGGGGTTAGTGGTTCGATTCCGTAGGATCTGGGTGGGCGAAGTGAATGGCCACCACCCGTCACCCAACACCGCTGAAGTGCCCTTGAGCAAGGCACTGAATCCCTGACTGCTCCAGTCAGCGGTGGAAAGTAACTGTACATTTACTCAAGTACTGTACTGTTTTTGGAAGTTTTTTGGAGTATTTCCAATGTTCAATAATTTTGCTTCTACTCCACTACATCTCAAAGGCAAATATTTTACTTTTACTCCACTGCAATTATTTGAAAACTTTAGTTACTAGTAGTTACTTCGTAGCTTTTGATTATTATTACAAAACCTCTTCAGACCTACAGTATATACTTTGGTAATTTGAAAATAGCAGATCTACAAGCTCACAACGCGTCGCTTTGCGACGCGTTATGAGCTTGCTGTTTTCAAAAGATTTGTATACATTTTATACTTATGGTATGAAAACTTGTGAAATGGGACCTTCTGCATAATGAGTACTTTTACTTTGTAAAAGTACTCATAAGTACTTTAAGCATATTCTGATGTCAATCCGTTTGTACTTTTACTCAAGTACATTTTTAATGCCGGACTTGTACTTGTAACAGACTATTTCTACAATAGGGTATTGATACTTTTACTTAAGTAAAAAAAGAGTACTTCTTCCATCACATGGCTCCAGTGGAGCTGTTCAGTGGCCAACAACAGACCGTGGTTGTACTGGTAAGCTCAGGTTTTAATGTGTGTGTCAGTGCAGGCCGTGGCTGAAATTAAGCACCCTAGCTCAGCTACCTCCCCGGGTAAACAAAGTAAAAAGAAAAATAAACAAACATTTTGTAATTTGAGTGTGCTGGACACGTGTGTATGGTCTCTACAGGATTGAATGAATGTTAACTTTGCCCACAACCCTCACTCATCATTCTGAGATGTATGTTTTTCTAGTGACAAAATATGTTAATAATCATTTTAGCATAACATTTACATTTTAGCACAACATTTAAAGCCTCCATAATCTTGCCAACCCAATTAAATGCCAATTTCTATGTTGGTATATTTGGTCATTACAAAAGCTAACCCAGTTTCCTGATATTTCTGTCTATGGGATGAGGAACACAATACGGTATGAGAGCTATGCAGTGGAGAGGAATGAAGGGAGAGCGGAATGAAACAACAGCTTCATCACCAGAGCGTCCATTACGTCTGCTAATAAATTTCACTCTTGCCACATTTTGGCCAATAAAAAATCAGTGTAGTCATTGTTATTTGACGTTCATGTCAGCTACACTTCATCAAGCTTAGTTGTGTAAATATGATTAGGGACAAATAGCATTTATTTCCAACATAAATACTAATATAAAAGGTATTTTTCCTTTACAAGAATATTTCCAATTGTCAGTACTTAAATAGCAGATCTACAAGCTCACATTCGGTTGCGATGCAACGCATTGTGAGCTTGCAGATCTACTATTTTCAAAAGATTGTTTATACATTCTGAACTTTCTGAAATGGGACATTCTGCATAATGAGTAATTTTCCTTTTGGTACTTTAAGTACATTTTTATACCAATACTTTTGTACTTTTTCTCAAGCAAAATTTTTATTCCAGACCTTTACTCGTAACAGAAATATTTCTACATTGCAGTATTGATACTTTTACTTAAGTAAAGAAATTGAGCACTTTTCCCACCAACTGGTACACGCACACATAGACCATGAGAGTCGGGGTAATGACTAAACACGATGTTAAAGTGCCCCCCCATTTTAGATGCATCATTCTGAAAGTGCATTAGGCCTCTGGAACGAACGGGGGGTGCCGCCCTTCGCCTTCTCACTCCGCCGCGGGCGTTCGTTGGGTAAGGGTTGGGGAGTGCTGGCTGGCGGGGAGCCTAGCAGCCACTTTCCCCAAATAATTATGTTATAGTTCTTGTTTTCAGCGCCATGACAGTCCTTGTTTGTCGTCTTTGGCGAGGGAGCCCAAGGTCTTGTGTCCTTCGTACAGTGCTTGTCAGCCCTCCTTCACACATCAATCTGGCCTGTTTTGACATCATTACCCCGGGGCGTTTTAAAAGAGAGCCCCCTCCCTCCATCGGATCTACCTAACAAGTTGTCGCTGTGAGGCAGAAACCTTGTATCTCCACATTTCATTTTTCATTCATAAATGAATGCCCTATTTTTTTTTACGACATCATACGAATAATAATGACGCGTATTGAGCTTGCAGAACTGCTATTTTAGCCATTTTTAAGCATTTAGAATATCCCCCCCCCCCTCAAACAAATAAATCACCTACAATGACATAGGGACAATGACACACCAAAATAGGGATGCCAGGATTAAATTGATTAAGTCTGTCTATGGGTTTTTATAAATATTTAACCGATGGAAACTGTTAACAAGAGCTTGTGACTAAATAATAACTACATCAGAACCCTTTTTTTTTTTTTTTTTTTTTACATTTCCTGTAAAGTAACGGTTAAGGATATCGTCTCTGTCAGACGAGGTCTCAGATCTGCTACTTTGATGCTTTTGTGTGACGCTGCAGTAATGATCAAGTGGGGCGTTAATTTACGAAAAAACACAAAACGTTAGAACATGGAGATAAGAGGTTATCCGCCCGACAGTGACAATGTCCTCTCTTGTGGCTGTGTATATGTCGAGAAGATGGGGGAGTTCCTGTCCTTTAACCGGTATGTTTTCATCAAGGCGACCGAGGCCTCCTCTTAGTACATGTGCATGGGCATGTATACGTATTGTGTCCCGTCGAGTTCCAATCTCGCCACAACACGGCCCCCGTGTGTTCATCGAGGTATAGTTGAGTGAGTTTGAACTTTTCCTTTTCAGCAACCGAGGCCCATGCTCGCTCCCCAGGTGCAAGGCTGTGCTTTGTGTCCTGCATATAAACTGACCTGTCAGTCCGAGAGACACACCCGCCGCCTTTGGTTCGCACACGGGCTGGCGGCGTGCTGCTGTCAGAATGCACAGGCGCCTTTAACCGACACGTAGCACAAACACACAGGAGGACGGTAGCGGGAGAGCGCTGGGACCGAGGCTTAACCCATTCAATCCGGGAACGCATCTACAAAATGTCTTCTATAAATCCTAACAGTTTTCTGAAGACCCGTATGTTGCCATAATGTCAGTGGTGCTCAAGCATTTTCATGTCAAGGACCCCCAAAATGTATGTGTGTCTGTATTTGGTCGTGGACACTAATGTCAAAATATTTTGTTACAGGGACCCCCCCCCAGAATGTTTTAATCAAAAAATTGCAGCTCTACAAGCTTGTACATCTGCTATTTTTGAATAGCCAAAGTATGAAATATTGGTTATAGCTAAAACCTAAAATGACAACGATGCGTTCCCGGATTGGATGGCTTAAGTGCATTTTGATTGCAAACGGGGTCCTGGGGTTTTTGCCTTTCGAGGTGCCAGCAGGGGTGTCCTGCCTAACAGCATAGCGGCGGCGGCAGGGCAATGCTTCTGTTGTACCCGACCACCGTCTTGTCATCCGGTCGACGAGCGTGGCCCCGGCTGATTTATGTGCATATTTAAGACCCCCTACTCCTGCATTTATTCATGAGTTTCGTCTATTTGTTCACTTTGTTGTCGTCGTCATGATAAGCTTTGGCAGCGGCGGACCTGTGAAAAAAATCCACCGCGATTAAATCTTTAAAGTCACTTTGGTTTTGTTACCGCGTGTCCTCATGAGAGGTTACCATGCTAAGGAGGGGTTTGTTCTTAACAGCCTTTGTTTGTGATCAATATGTGGACATTTTACATCTCTTGAAGATCGGTGGGCGTATTGGTTTTGAATTTCCCAGGGACCCATGAAATGTCTGTTGACACGCTGTGCTTTAAATAAGCAGCATTCTAAACCTTGTTTATGCAGTACATAGGTTTGTTGTGCCACACTGAAAAAACAACACACAGTCATTTGCAGAGGAAACACACTTGTTTGGGCTGTTTGATTACTTTTGTGGTTAAAACAGAACGAGTCTAAAAGCGCCGCTGGCAGCCGCTGCTACACCACTACACTCAACCAGACCATAGCGGTTTGATCAAATGACTTTTCCATCCTTATAGCCCCATGCTCACAGTGGTGGAATTAACCACTTTCAACTTGGCATCGAAAATCTGCCGTTGAACTTTCTTTTTTTCTTTCTTTCTTTTAGTATAAAAACTTTCAGGAACTTTCAAAAATAGCTGATCTTTAAACTCTCAACACGTCGTGGTGGGAAACAACATGAGCTTGCGGTTGGCAGTGGCTCAGTAGGTAGAGCGGCCCCATGGCGCAACCGGAAGGTTTCCAGTTCGATCCTGTGCTCACCCAGAATTAGGGTCGAAGTGTCCTTGAGCAAGACACTGAACCCCTAATTGCTCCCGATGAGCAGGTTGGTGCCTTGCATGGTTTCCACCGCCGCTGGTGTATGAATTTGTGTGTGAATGTAATGCACATTATAAAGGCGCTATAAATTTACCATTTACTGTAGATCGGCTATTGTTTTTATAGGGCTTAAGTGGTTAAAGTTGTGTAAGGGATTTTCTTTTTTATCAGTGTTAAATAGCTCTATTATTCTGAGATCAATCCTTGCAATAGAGTATTTGTTCAGAAACAGGAGTCTCCCCATCTCTCCCCAGCTCTTTATTTAACAGAAAATACATTTTCAGGTCGGGATACCAATTTCATCCAATCTGGAGAGAGAGAGCTCACAAGTGAAAATAAAAGCAAAATTGGAACGGGAACACAAGCTGATAAATTGTCTTTGTACGGTTCTCTCTCTCCTGCTGGGATGACATTTGTAACCAACCTGAACCTTTATTTTCTGTTTGCTGAAGATCTGGAGACAGATTATGGAGCACCCCCATCCTACTCCTCCCGCCCAACACTCCCTGCTGACAGTTGCTGCCCCACCCCGTAAGGAATATGGGCAGTGACCTTCCCGCCCGTCTTCCCTACCCCAAACACGGGCCAATTGTGTTCGTATACACTCAACAAAGCCGGGTGGTTGCACCATGGGGGAGTCTATCCCCTAGACTCTGCCAGTGGTGTAAAGTAACTAAGTACATTTACTCAAGTACTGTACTTAAGTAAAATTTTTAGGTACTTTTACTTGACTGGAGTATTTCCAATTGTCAGTACTTTTTACTTCTACTCCACTACATCTCAGAGGCAAATATTGTACTTTTACTCCACTACAATTATTTGAAAACTTTAGTTACTAGTTACTTTCCAGATATACATTATTACATTATAAAACATACATTAACCACTTTAGCCCTATTTTATACCATAGGCTATTTGAAAATAGCAGATCTACAAGCTCACAACGCGTCGCATCGCGACGCGTTGTGAGCTTGTAGATCTGCTATTTTCAAACATTTTAGTACTTTTACTTTTGGTACTTTAAATACATTTTGATACCAATACTTTTGTACTTTTACTCAAGTAAATTTAGAATTACGGACTTTTACTTGTAATAGAGTACTTCTACTTTGCAGTATTGATACTTTTACTTGAGTAAAACATTTGAGTACTTTTTCCACCACTGGACTTTGCAGTAGTGGGCAGGTACTTTGCTGTGCCACCCGAGCGCACGCTATTTTCCCTTTTTCTGTTCGGCAATTTTGAACAATTCATTTCATCCCAAATCGATTATTTTCTGTAAGCGATTATTTACCTTTTTTATAATTGATTAAATTGACTAGTTTGATTAACTGTTACTTCCTTACTGGTGATCAAGACTAAACCTAGAAATCAGTAAGTGATATTTTGGGGTATTTTTTTGTTGTTTGTTAAAAAGGTTTAAGTAGGCCTACTATATTCTGATAGTAATCATTGCTTTGCTACAGAGCGTTTGTTCGGTCACAGGGGTCTCTCCAGCTCTGTAGTAAACAGAATACACTTACATTTTAAGGTAGGTGACAAAGTTTAAGCCAATCAGAAGAGAGCACTGAAAATGCATTTTCTGTTTAATAAAAAGCTGGAGAGACATTGGAGACTCCTTTTACTGAACAAACACTCTATATAGCAATGAGTACTATCAGAATATAGAGCTATTTAACACTTATTTTAACCAAAGTAAATCACTTACCATACCTTTAAACCAACTGGGTTTAGACCTGCAGCAACCAGCAAGCCTCTAATTACAGCACAGAGGACTGAGGTGCTGGTTGCATATACTGTAGAAGCAAAATCTTTCCACAGCACACATCAAATAATTTAGGTCAAAGTCAGAAACAGAAATTCATCCCCTTTCCTGAAGTTTTTGTGTGTGATCAAACATCATCAAAGTGTCTGTCTGTGCTATCTTGTGTGTGCAAGTTTCTTTTTATTTTGTCATTAAAGAAAACTGTCAAAGACATGTCAAACTGGAGTACTAGTGTTGTCAACCGAACTGTTGCTTGACGACGATTTATCTGTCGCATCAAAGTGATCAGAGCATCGATTTGTTTTTCAGTAAACTCATGCCTTTTTTTTTGTTCTCAAGGTTAATCAACTAAATCTGTTTACATCCTTTTCCTTTCTTATAGTCTCCACCTTTCTAGTCTCCATTGCATTGCAGGCAGTGGTGGAAAGTATAACTACGTACAATTACTCAAGTAATGTACTTGAGTACAATTTAACTTTTACTTCACTTGAGTATTTAAACGTTTTGATTTAAACGCTTCTACTCCTCTACATCTCCAATAATGTACTTTTTACTCCACTACAAATATTTGACAGCTTTAGTTACTAGTTACCCTTACGTGGCCCTCACGCCTATGTCGACCGATATGCCCATGGGTGTATCAAAGGAACCCAGGGGACACATGTGCAAATCAGTATTGTTCATCATGCATTTGACGTGGTCCCTGGTGCCCCTTCTGTTGTGTCTGACATCAGTGCATGTTGAATGGTTTCTGTTGTGTCTGACATCAGTGCATGTTGAATGGTTTCTGTTGTGTCTGACATCAGTGCATATTGGAAATCTCCATATATGCGCATTTGACACTTTTTCGGTTGTGTCTGGCGTCAGTCTTGATGGGGGGCCCATGTCGGGGCCCCCCAAGGGTTGCGGCGGTCCACCGACCCACCCACCCACCGATTAAGCAATTGTTTTCTAAAGATTTTTTTCTGTGCCTTTATTTAGAGAGGGATAGGGAAAGTAGGCTGTCAGGAAATGGGGAGAGAGATGGGGGGGTGACACGCAGCAAAGGTCGTCGGGAACGGCAGTCGAACCCGCGACACGCTGTCAGGCTGGCATTGCAGCCTAGGGTGCCTGGACCGTCACGCTACGGCCAAGGCCACATTAAGCAATTTTTTAAAAGAGCCGATCTACACTAGATTGGTTTTACTTGAATAAAAGTAATTTAAGTAAAAGTACTTTTACTCAAGTAAAAGTTTAACAGAGTATTTCTACATCGTGGTATTGCTTACTTTTGGTGTGCTTCTTCCACCACGGATACAGTGCAAAGCCGTGGGATGTTTTGCTAGCGTCACATATAAACATTGATCGACGCTGCACGGCTGCACTGGAGGCTTAGCGCGCACTCTGTATGCTGGGCGGCAGAGTGCTCCTGACCTTCTATTGACAGTTCTTATACTAGGTGTCACCTTGTGGATCAATGCCCCTCCTCCCTCCCTCCTACACACCCCCACCCCTCCACCCCCACTCACCTCAGCACTAGAAAACTGAACGCCACCCCCAGCCCCCTTCCCTATCCCGACCCCTCTGGGAAGATCCAGTATACTCCATATGGACAACAGTGTGTGTGTGTGTGGCGTGTGCGTTTTGTTTGTTTGTTTGTTTGCGTGTGTGTGTGTGTGTGTGTGTGTGTGTGTGTGTGTGTGTGTGTGTGTGTGTGAGTGTGAGTGTGAGTGTGTGTGTGTGTGAGGGGGGGGATGTTGGAAATCTGATGCTTTGAATAAATCTGCCCGCGTGGAGGATTATTCCAATCAAAAACATAATCTCCTAAATGTTTGCATTCATCAACCCTGTCACCTCTGTTAATCCCGCGCCTTCGCTTACCTCTACTTTGGCGTCTCGGACTGTTTTTTCCCCCCACCGTGTTTTTAAAAAAAAGCACATGAATATTTAACAGCCTCTGCTGACTCACAGGAGAGCGATTTTCCACGGCAGAGTCCCAACAAAAATATTTCCATTTTTTAACATGTAAATATGGCAGAGACAATTACAGAACGACAACAAGGGGGCTCTTTATTCCATCAGTGAATCACAGCCCTAATCCCCTGCTCTCGGGCGATTTGTTCTCCCACTGGCAGAGATTGCAAAATGTGACGTCTTAAGCTTACGGCCCCAAAAGCCCCCGTGCCAATGCTATTTGTTTACTATTCCATCTAACCTTTAAATTCCCAGAGGGCTCCCATGACAAATCACATACAATATGAAATGTACTGTATGTCGTACACAATGCGCTCCAAATGAGCAGCATTTCTAAACATTGCCTATAGTGTTGTGGCACGTTGACCTTGGGAGACGCTGAAGAAACAACATAAATCCGTTCGCAAAGGAGCATGAGGAAACCCACCGCTGCCAGATTTCGCGAGAGGAATAAGCAACCAGGTCGATGAAAACAAGCCCAAAAGAAGCGACTAGCCTTTATGCCAAACTTGAAACATATTGACATTGGCTCTTTGAAAATAGCCGATTTGAGCTATTTTCAAAACAATTATTGAAAAAATGTGGAATATTTTAAATACATTTTAAGAACGTCCGTGGACAAATACATACCGTATTAATATTAGTCCTTGGGCCAGACCAGATATCGGTACCACTAAGCCGGCAAAACCTTACCTATACTAAATTGTTTTTTGGGCCAATATAAGTAAATAAAAATATGATAGCCTTTCCATAGGAGCAGCTTTTTATATTTTTTGACATTTTGTTATTTTTCTCAATAGGCGGATTTTCATTCATAGCCAACAACATATTAAAAGTTATATAACACACTTTTTGGACATCACACTGCTCCTTTTTTTTTATAAATTAAACAAACCTGTGTCCAATTAAAGTAGTTGATGAAGTGGGTGTGGCCTATTATTTGGTTAGTGGCCAGGGGTGTGTGGGACCGCAGTATGAGGGCGGCCCACATCAACTACCTGGAGATGGCAGTCTTTTTGGCGTTAAAGCGCTTCAGACCCCACATCAGTGGATGTCACGTTCTGGTCAAGACGGACAATACCACGACCATGGCCTACATCAACAAGCAAGGAGGCCTGCGGTCTCCTACCTTGGACGGTGTTATGCCCCAGTCTAGGGGTGCCTGAGACACAACATGAATATGTTCACGCCTTCCCCAACTCCCAAGTAGCCACACAAACAAAGGGTTGAAGTGCAAAATATAACAAGGTTTATTTATAAAGATATAAAGTAATAACAAAAGATTAACATAAACTTGGGTCATAAGGGTGTAACTCACTGAGGAACTAAAGTAACCAAAAGAACGAACTGAAAAGAAACTCTTACCTATCAAAAGAACCAATAATACAATATCTTACCTTCCTAACAATAAACAATAAGCAAAAGAAACATCACTTCAGGATCAACTTATATCAACTGAAGATACATAGGTCAAATCATGGAACTCATAAGTAACAGAACATAAAGTGTGGTGGCCAGTTGGAAGCGGAGGAAGACGGGCTCCTGCCCCTGCGTGCCGCACTGAGATCTGTGCTCCTCTTATATAGGGAGCCTCCACCCTATTAGCCACTTGGAAGGCAGCACTCCTGTGAGCTCCCCACCAATCACTGGCCGGCTTGGATGAGCGCCCCACCAATCGCCTTCCGGGAATGGCACACCTGAATTTGCATACATTCCTTTCATCTCCACCATCTCACCTCTGACACACACACACACACACCCTTCCACACTAGGACCAACTCATAATAATAACCTCAAATACGACCCCAGTCGTAACAGACGGCTTGGCACGAAGGTTGATACTATGGTGCAACACGCACCTGGAGTCAATCAACGCCTCTCATGTACATGGACTTCTGAACAGGGGAGCCGACCCCACCCCACCCGGGGGCCACACCGAGCACCGTGCGGCCTCCCACTACTCTTCCGCGCCGGGGAGCGTCGTTTCGGTCGGCGACGATGAGGCTGATGACGACGTCCTCACTCCCTACCAGGCCGAGCAGCACGACGAACGGGACTACCTGGTCGTCGACGAGGTCGAGGGGGATGGGGAGGCCGTACGGGATGACGCCCAAGCGGCGGACCGCGGCCCCCCGACACCCGGCCCAGCCCCAGCGGGGAACCTCCACACTGTCCTTGTTCACGCTGAGGCGCTCACAGCCCCACCGGCCGAAAAAGGTCAGGTTCGGCGGCCTCGAGTGGACCTGTTTGCATCAGAGGAGAACGCGAAATGCTCGCTGTTTTTCTCAATGAAAGGCCAGGCTCCGCTGGGGTTGGACGCCCTGGCGCACGAGTGGCCGGGGGGGCTACTTTATGCGTTCCCTCCGCTGGAGCTGATCCACCCCACTCTGGAACGGATCAGGCTCCGGGGCCTGACGGTGCTGCTGGTGGCTCCAGCATGGGGCACTTGGAGGTCGGAGATAGCTCCCCTCCTTCACGAGCGACCTTGGCCCCTCCCGCTGTGAGAGGACCTGCTGCAGCAGGCGGGGGGCGAGATTCATCATCCCAGACCCGCAGACCTAGATCTGTGGAGTGGTGCTTGGACCGGTCCCCGGTTGTGGTCCCGTTCCAGGCTTCGGTCGCAGACATCCTGAGGATAGGTTGAATCTGGGAAACGCCTTCTCCACAATCAAAGTATACTTGGCGGCCATCTCGGCCAACCATGTTGGTATCGATGGAAAAACCGCTGGGAAACAACCACTGGTGTGCCAGTTCATGAAGGGCGTGTTGCGTGAACACCCTGTCTCCAGGTCCTTGTTTCCCACGTGGGACTTGGTCCTGGTGCTCGACTCACTCTCTCGTCCTCCTTTTGAACCACTGGAGACGGTGGAACCAAAGTTCCTCACGCTCAAGACGGTGCTCTTGGTTGCGCTGACAACAGCGAAACGGGTGAGCGATATGCATGCCCTATCGGTAGTTCCGGAGTGCATGAGGTTTGCTGGTGATAACAGTAGGGTTGTTCTTAAACCCAACCCGGCGTTCATCCCCAAGAACCACCTGGCGGTGGTAACGCCGACCGTGCTGGTGGCTTTTCGTCCGCCTCCGTTTGCCTCAGAGGAGGATCGGAGGCTGCACTGTCTTTGTCCAGTGAGGGCCTTGCGGCTGTATGTCCGGAGGACTGCGGCCCAGGACCGACCCAGCCAGCTGTTCGTTTCCTTGGGCCCCGGGCCTGGGGGAAAGGCGGTGACTAAGTCTGCGCTTTCCCGCTGGATTGTGGAGGCTATTTGCCTGGCGTACACTAGTAGGGGGGCCCCAGTGCCTGACGGCCTGAGAGCGCACTCTACTAGGGGTGTATCGACGTCCTGGGCCCTCTGCAGAGGGGTTTCCATTCAGGACGTTTGCACGGCAGCGAGTTGGGCGTCTCCCTCGACTTTCGCTGCTTTCTACAGCCTGGGCGTGGCACCGTCTTCCATGGCGCACGCAGTCCTGGGTGTGGCTTCCACCTGAAGGTGGGTAGGTGCATAGAACGGCCGTAGGATCTGTTCATGCCCCTGTACTTTAGTGTATGATAGGCCGACGTCTGGGCCTTAGATTAATAAGGCGGACTTCGGTCTGTCAGGGCCCTCCCCCCCACTAGAATAGACAGGCTGTGCCTGCTTATTAGTTATGAGGCAAACTTTGGTCTGTCAGGGCTCCACTTCTTTTCCACCCCCAGACCCGGTGGGTCTGGGGGTGCTTGGACGCCAGGGGGTCACGTCCCAGGGGGGGCGTGGCCCTGGCGCCCAGGCGCTGGGGCAGGTATTGTGGTATCTCGGTTGTAGATACATTCCGGGGGTTTATATCTCCCATATGTGAACAACGAGAGAGCAATGTAGCAAAACTAAGGGTTACTTCCGTAACCCCGGTTTTGTAAATTGCGAACGAGTTGTTCACAGAAACACCCTTCTTTTTGCTTCACCGTAGGTAGAAGGCTACGTTTTACCTTCTAGTTTTACCCTATTTCTCATAAAAAGTGCTTGTTTAAGATAAGGCTGAAAATGACCACCTCAGAATGAAATACTATGGGTAAATTATACATTTCCTGAATCCTTAGGGTCATGTCAGTATTCCAGTTGTTGTATTTTGTGTCTCTGATGTTTCTTGATGCCACAGAACTAAAAGAAAATATATGGTTTAGGCGGAAATTGTGAGAAAAAAAGGTTATTAAAGGTTTGAAGAGCTCCAGTGACCACTGTACTTATCATACATAGTCACCAAAGGGCTTGAATGAAAGCTCAAAGTGTCCCCTTAAAAATGATACCAAACATAAAATATAAAACATTGTAATATGTCCTGAACGTGAGCCAATACCAAGATATGCACATGTGTCTAAAATGCCATTTTTCAATGGGGGGTGGTAACTTTAGCAGCTGATAACCCCAATTTAGCTGGGCCTCAGGAAGGTCTATCATACAAAAATAATATCTAGGGATGTATAGGAATAAAAAAATCCAAACTAGAATTTGCCATCCCAGGTGGTACCGATATGTGAGATTTTGGGGTTTGGCCCAAGGACTATATGGGGGTCCTTGGCCTGGACCGCTGACCTAGCGGTCCTGGCACCTAGGCTCCATTGCAGCCTGACAGCGTGCTGCGGGTTCGAGTCCCGATCCCGACAACCACACGCTGTGAGTCAGTCCCCCACTCTCTCTCCCAATTTCCTTCCAAAATATTTGGGGGTCCTTGACATGAAAACGATTGAAAACCACTGGAATAAACAACAAGCCCAAATAAGCAACCACACTTTAGAAACAAGACCAAAAAAAAAAAAACGCAAACCCGCAACTACCAACAACAACTCCACAGAAAAACAACCCCAAAGTTGCTTATAATAAGCAGACCTGGCAACGCTTGGGGAAATGGCTTGGTTTGTGGGATTGCTGTGAAATCAGCGTGTCTAGTTGAACGTGCCTCCTCCTCGATTGGCCTGGAGTGGAGAGTATTGTGTGTTTTCTAAACCTACGGGTTATTCTCTCCCACCTGGGGAGCAGCTGGAGCACAGAACCAACATAGTGGGCACACATTCACCAGGCTCTAAAGCACTCCAAAGCCCTATTTGATACGTTGTCGTACGATGGCGTCCTGAGGCAGAAATAGACAGTGTGGATCTGCTATTTTTGAAAAATTTGAAAACCTTTTGAAAAATCTTGAAAAATGTAGGCTAGAATTTGTTTGAAAATATTCGACTATATGACATGGCTAAAAGGGAAACCAGTTTAAAAATCATACCTCTAACCCTCCTCATCCACCCGAGTGGGTTTCATACTCAGAGACTGACACGCTCAGACCGCAGTCATAGACTTGCATCAAATGTACAGTAAGTCTATCGTCCTACAATTGTCACATTATATACTATGGTCATGCTACCATGTGTCACTATGTAAGTGTTAGTAATATACAGTAATATGTCATAAAGTGATGGAACACGATGATAGCTGATCGGATAGCTGACCAGATACAGTAATCTGTGATTGCAACATCTGAGGTTCGATTCTGCCCTGAGATCTGAGTCTCATGTCATTACACCTCTCTGCCCTCTGCTGTCTCTACACAACTAAAGCAAATACATGCCTACAACACAATGTTTTACACGCACGCAAGCAAGCAAGCACGCACGCACGCGGGCGCGCGCACACATGCACGCACACAAGCGCACGCACGCACGCACACACACACACACACACACACACACACACACACACACACACACACACACACACACACACACACACACACACACACACACACACGCATATCAATCAACCAAGGCTGAATTTATTGTCAGTGCGTGCATATGTTACAGTCGTATTCAATCAAGGTCAGTGATATCCAGATGACAAACCAAACGGTACCTGTATGTGTAAAAGGAGTTGGTCAATCAGTATGCCAATATGAATTAGAAACCTTCTGGGATATGCCTTTAATATTCTCTGCATGTTATGTTGTACAGCAGCTGTGTTTGATACGAGCATTCACTGGACAAGAATGCATAAACAATTTAACAATGTTATTTTTCTTTTCTTTTTTACAGCTTTTGAAACTGTTTCAAAGTGAAGCAGACACGCATACCATTATGCAAAGTAGGTTGTGGCACAATAGATGAGTCTATGCCTTGTTATAAGACGACTGACCTGCATGGCCCAGGCAGTGGATGGTCCTCGTTGACTCCAAAATTGCAGTTTGCTGTCGATTTGCGAACGACACACCCCCAGTGACCCCACTGTGTGGACAGCGAACCCGCAACATACCTACTTACCACTGTGCGTCAAGAAATTGTCCATTTGCTGAATTAATTTGGTTGCTAGGCAATGGTAAATTAGTTTGGACCTATTTTGTGTGAACAGTAGCTACTGACAAGCTATAGCTACAGAACTAATGGAATGCTAAACCTATGTATGCATTAGGACAGGGGTCTTCAACAGGGGGTCCGGGACCCCTAGGGGGTCCTCAGAGCTACTATCGGGGGTCCGCAATAGGATGTAGATTTTTTTACATTAACCACTTGAACCCTAGAATTCCTTTTCTGAGGGGAACATTAGCCGAAAATAGCAGATCTACAAGCTCTCAACGCCTCGCGCTGCGAGGCGTTGAGAGCTTGTAGATCGGCTATTTTTGGCATTTTTTTTTTGGTGTAGAGGGAAAAAAGAGCAGACTAAGTAAACAAAAAACTTTAATCTGAAACACAATTTTATACAATCTAGAGTAGGGGGTCCCTGCTTCATCTTTCTCTCAGCTAGGGGGTCCTTGGCCTGAAAAGGTTGAAGACCCCTGCATTAGGTTCGTGTTGAATGTGCAAGATACAAGCATTCTGTTTAGCCTGTGAGTGTGTGGTGCACATTATTACTGCTGCATTCTCAGTCAATCAGCATCCGAGATCAACCCATTTTATGAGCGTTAATATTTCTACGCAAGGGCGATTTCTATATAAATTATGGTAAATGCTGTCCGATGCTGTTTCTGAAATGCACTGTCTTCTGTCTTCTGGGTGCCCATGAAGCACCAAGGAGGATCATTAGAGCAAATAGATTGTTTTGTCGCAAATCTATGAAGAGCTAAACAGAACTAATAGCCTACCATGTGCAGAATGTGTGTGCCTATATGACAGGGATAACAAATTAGTCCAAAGGCCCTGGGCTGTCTGGGGCCCTCGGAAATGTCATCATTTATAGATTTTATTGTTTAATAAACATATCACAGTGTGATATGTGCTCAGACTTCTAACTGACTCCCCCGCGTGAGTGTATGTATGGTCAGCAGCAGTGTTGCCAGATTTTGCTAGAGAAACAAGCAGTGCGGACAAATATATTAATTTGGGGGTCCTCAACATGAAAATGTTTGACAAACACTGGTTTAAACAACATTAGGACTTTGCACAGTTATAGTAAATCTTTTCTTGCATTTACACAACTGTCTGATACACTAATGAATGAGTCTTGCTTGTAGAACCACTATGCTATACAAGGCCTATAGAAACGCCTGTAAAAAAACGTCAGCATAGAAATTCACCAAGTACGCACGCACGCACGCACACACGCACGCACGCACGCACGCACGCACGCACGCACGCACGCACGCACGCACGCACGCACGCACGCACGCACGCACGCAGGCACGCACGCACGCACACACACACACACACACACGTGCGTGTGTACTGTGTAGGCACTAGTCAAACTAAACAATAAAACAATCACCCTACTGTACCTTAAAATCCCAGTTCCGCTTTATAACTTCCCCAACAGCACTGCTTACAGTATTTTCAAACTCAAAGAAGATTGTGTTAATTCACAACCAAGGGAAGCCTGTGGACAAGGAACTACAGTATTTTCTTCATTTTGAGGTTCACTCAGTTTTTAAAGGTGAAATAAAGTGCACTCTTCAGCAGTATATATGTATACATTACTATATATAATGTTGGTAGAGGCCTCGTATAAGGGCTTCTTGCCTCCTCCTGGCATCTTTCTCTTTACATTTTGTGCACAGTTTTTTGTATTGTTTTTATATTTTGTGCTAAATAAATTAAACAAAAATCTACCTGTGAGCCGGGGCCCACTTGTGGGCCGTGAGGATATTGCAAGTGAGCCCCCGATAATTGGCAAAACACAAAGATTTTAATGATAATTTCAAAAATAAGGGTATTTTCTTTTTTTAAACCTTGAAAATGTATTTTTCATTGTGATACAGATGCATAGGATATTATCTTAGTTCCATTGATCCAAACACAATCAATTGATTGATCTTTTTTTTTTTTAAAGTAAAAAAAAATATTCTATTTTGACTTCCTATTATGTTGCTAATGTAGTATCAGTGAAGGGATGACACATTTCAATGCCAGAAAAAGGACCTTGGACATCCGTGTTAAACAGCAGGCCTAATAAAATGCATGCTGGTGGTCTGTTTTCCTGTTTAAATGAATAAAATCGTCGCTGTCGGGCAGAAACCTTTTATCTCCATATTCTATCTTTTTTTCCTTTTCATAAATTAACACCCTATTTGATCATACTACCGCGTCACACAAAAGCATCAAAAGTAGCAGATCCACAAGCTCGAAACATATGGAGATATGAGGTTTCCACCCGACAGAGACGAAATCATTCATACTGGATTGATCGATTTTTCAAAAGCAGTGGAGAGTGGACATAGTGATGAAAAATTGGAGTGCATCCTTATATGAATACAATATTCATAAACAGAAATTATTGTTGTATCTAAATGATCAATAGAACAATTTAAATGCCATCATTTATTTTCTCATGTATTAGTAGCCTATACATCTTTCAAAGCAACACTGTCTGTCAGTGCATTTATCGCGCAAACACAATTAGTAAGATGTAGAATACGGTACACAACGTTGATGGTATTTGACTGTGATAGTCAAAAAGGTTACACGTGTCATCTTTAATGAAATGATAGATTTTATCTGACATATTGCGGTTGTCTCTGTTTTGTCTGATTTTTCTAAAGGTTTCAAGGAAGAACCATTTTGCCTGGTGTTGCTCCTCACCAACTACCGGGGATGATCCATGCTTAACACTTACACCCATATAATATCAGTGGTTCTCAAACCTTTTCATGTCAAGGACCCCCAAAATGATACTGTATGTATTTAGCCACGGACCCCCATCTCAAATATGTTGTTCCAGGGACCCCCGGAAGCAAAGATTTGAGTTACAAATGTCTGCATAAAAATATCTATATATTCAATTGTTTGCACAAATGTTCACAACTTTTCAAAAATAGCAGATCTACAAGCTCATAGCGCGGGACTCTGTGCCACACTCTGAGCTTGTATATCTGCTATTTTTGAATAGCCAAAGTATAAAAGGTTAAAGAGATAAAAATGATTGTGATGCTATTTAACACATTTTGCTAGGGACCCGCTGGAACCCCCCCAAGGACCCCTGGGTGCATGCTGTACTTTGTTGACCAGGGTATCCCAGGGCTTTATACTTGGTCTGCTCTTTTTCAAATCAAATCTCTTCACCAAAAATGGTAGATCTACAAGATCACAACTTGTGGCTTTGCAATATAATATATATACAATACAATATATATATATATATATATATATATATATATATATATATATATATATTGGATTGGTAAATCAGCTATTTTCTCCCAACCCTTCGGTTCATTAAAAAAAAAAGGATTCAACCACCGTTCCCTCGACTCTATCCATGACTTTATGATCTCATGGCTCTACCAAACAAATGCAGTGCAATGTTTATGTGATTTTTATGTAATTACTTACTGCATCGCAAGAGGCAGGAAATTCTGTATAAATTGTTCATATGAGCTATAAAAGATACTGCTTGTACCGTCAAGGTTAATGGAATCATGAAGGGAGCCTGTAGCTATAGCTATAATGTGTATAAAGATGGATAACTTGCATTACTGAATGTTCTCCCCTTATTTACATTATATAGGAGGATGGACTGCGCTGAACGTTTATTTAAAGACACATCAATCCAAGGTGAAAGGTTATAGGTGATAGAAGATGCATTGATGATGGCTGGAGAGGTGAGAGGGATAAGCACAGACCTGGGTCAAATATATACTGTACTATAATAACCAGTGGTGGAAAAAGTAGCCTACTCAAATGTTTTACTTAAGTAAAAGTATCAATACTGCAATGTAGAAGTAGGCCTACTCTGTTACAAGTAAAAGTCCTGAATTCAAAATGTACTTGAGTAAAAGTTCAAATGTATTGGTATCAAAATGTACTTGAAGTGCCAAAAGTAAAAGTACTAAAATGTTTGAAAATAGCAGATCTACAAGCTCTTGCAGATCGGCTAATTTCAAATAGCCTATGTATAAAACAGGGCTAAAGTGGTTAATGTGTGTTTTATAATATAATCATTTATATCTGCAAAGTAACTAGTAACTAAAGTTTTCAAATAATTGTAGTGGAATAAAAGTATAATATTTGCCTCTGAGATGCAGTGGAGTAGGCTAGAAGTAAAAGTATTGAAAATGTTAAATACCCCAGTAAAGTTAAAATTCCTCAAAAATGTACTTAAGTACAGTACTTGAGTAAATGTACTTAGTTACTTTACACCACTGTCCAGTAATCACTTTTGTTTGTTTTAAAGACTACCTGAAAAGGCATTTTGTGAGTATGTCTTAATTCCTTAGTGTGATGTATTTCCAAGTAAATCGTGATATAGGAAGGTGGAACATAACACTGATCGGAGTTCTGTGCGTGTCTCACAGTGCAGGGGCGGGCTTGAGCCGCCTTTGCAACCAGTGGTGGAAAGTAACTAAGTACATGTACTCAAGTACTGTACTTTACAATTTTGAGGAATGTTTACTTAACTGGAGTATTTCCATTTTTCTGAAAATGTCATTCTTTTCTATTCCACAGACAGAGACAAATATTGTACTTTTACTCTACTACAATTATTTGAACACTTTAGTTACTAGTTACTTTGTAGATTTTGATTATTATTACAAAACAGACATTAACCACTTCAGCCCTATTTAAACTTTGGCTATTTGAAAATAGCCGATCTACAAGCTCACAACGTGTCTCATGGTGAACGTTGTGGGCTTGTAGATCAGCTATTTTCAAAAGCCTTTTACACATTTTAGACGGCATTCGGCATAACTAGTACATTTAACTTTTGGTACTTTAAGTACATTTTGATGCCAATACCTTTGTAATTTTCCTCGAGTAAACTTTGAATTCCGGATTTGTACTTGTAACAGAGTATTTCTACATTGCAGTATTGATACTTTTACTTACAGTAAGTAAACAATTTGAGTACTTTTCCACCACTGGTAACGTCCAGAGATGAACTGTCGGACAGCCCCTATCTGCACATCTTTGAACCCAATATGAGTTCTCATCTTGGGCATGGAAGCTACCCTGACGTGCCAAGCGGTCACTGCGGACCACAATATAAAAAAACTGTGAAGGCATTGCTGTTCAAATATGAATCACGATGAATTCCTTGCCGATTATTTCACATATTTCTCGCCTCATATTTTAGTGTACACAACTAACAACGCGATGCAACACGCTTACTTTCCTTACATTTGAAAGAGGCTTTAAGAAAGTGATTAATTCATAATGTACCTTTACCATTCATAGAAGTGTAGTGGAGTCAAAAGTACAATATTTGTCTTTGAAATGTTGCTCAATGAAAGACATCAAAAATAATAATAGTAAATTACAGATACTCAAAACATTTACTTAAATACAGTACTCAAGTAAATGTATTTTGTTACTGTCCACTATACTGCTCAGAAGACCTGCTTGTTCTGCAATAAATGGGAAACGTGATTATATCTTTTTACACAGAGTCATACAAAATACAGTGGCATACATTTTGATTAAATATTTTATGAGTGCTACTCAGGTAGTTCAATTATTGTTTTCTGGGGTGGAACAATTATGATATGATGGGTTTGCAGACAGACCTGTAAAGTCATTTGTTCCTTACAGAGATAGTCCCCCGTTGAAAAATGTGTCCTGACACAGGCTTTTGACTTCAGTATGAAAAACACTAATGAGTGAGAGACACCTGCACTGAACTATCACTGGGAGGACAGAGTGAGTGCAGAGCGTATAGGTGCATCTATGAAATGACATCTATAGGAATTACTGTATAAGAATTACACAGGGCAGATATGACCAATAACTTAAATATGCAAAGAAATGACTGACAATGACCCATACCAATAATAAAATAAATAATGTACTATGGCCAAAATAGGCAATATCTAATCAGTTTATACTCAAAATGTGTTAAAACGTTTTTTTGTGGAAATAGCCCATCAAGCTCATAATTGTGATAATCTCAAATAATCCTGCAATATAGGAAACGGCAACAAAAAGAGGATTGGATTACAACTTTACTATTAGTTTGTATTATTATTTTATTTTATGTTAGCTCAGTAGTAGAACATTAAAGGACAGAGTAGAAGCTCAAAAGTAACATTTTAATTTCATGGGCCAGAGACACACACACAAAAATAGCCAAGTCACCTTAGCCGGCCTGGCAAAGGCCAACTGGCTATGAGAATAATGAAATGTGTCTACAGACAAGGACACGCGCACGCACGCACGCACGCACACGCACGCACACACACACACACACACACACACACACACACACACAATGAATCATCAGTGTAGCTACAGTATACGGGTACAAATGACTCACTTTACCTTGGTAATACTAGACGCTGTTGTGACTATTATGTTGGTCCTAGCGTGAAATGGAAGCACCGGTTTAGCGCTAGTAGCTGTTTTTTTATTCAAATGTGGTCGTTCGTTTAGTTTTTGCTAGAATACACAATTGAATCAATGGCGAGCAATACAACAGCACATAACTAGTTTATTAGCTCTGTGCGATGTCTTTTTGTTGGTGCGGGTTGAGCGAAAGTAGTTGAGGGCTGCATTGTCCTCATTCCTTATTCCCTAAATTGATGGAAATTAACAGCTCTGATTACTCTACTGTTACTCTATTGATTACTTTATTTTCTTTTTTTTTTCTTACATTTTTATCCCACGATTTTGTAACCCATATTTTTTTCACCCAGTGCCAATTGCCTATGTAATCCTGGGCGCTACTCTCCCTCTGACAGCTTAGGGAGAGCCCAAGCTGAAGCTCATGCCTCCTTCAATGCATGAGGAGCAAGCAGGCCGCTTCTTATCCCCCGACAGGGGGGAGTTTCCCCGGTTGGACGTAGCACGTGGGAGGAACACGTTATTCCAACCAGTTCCTTTCCCCTCCATCAGGCGCCCTGGCTGACCAGGGGGAGGCAGTATAGAAACCAGGATTACTGCATGTTTTTGTGAGGGTACCTACCCTAGGAGACACAGGGAGAACATGCAAACTCCACACATTGATTGATTACTTTTTTAATTAATCAAATAACCGAGAAGCTGTTTTTTTTCCTCAAACATATTAATAAATATATTTTTCAAATATTTGTTTAACCTTTCGCCCAATGCCCAAAGTAGGGATTGATTATCAATTGATTATTTTCATGAAATTATGATAATCAATTAAATCGATTAGTTCGAATAATTGCTGCCCCCCTACTCTGATCCACATTTTGCAATCATCCTTGACTAGAAAATGGAAAAAAATCACTTATCTTTTTCCTCTTGTGGTCCTGTAGTGATGATTATTGAACGGGACAGATGATATCATTGCTGTCGGGCAGAAAGCTCTCATCTCCATATTTTTACTTTTTGTGTTTTTTTTTGTAAATTAATGCCCTACTTA
Source organism: Gymnoscopelus braueri (assembly GCF_963280865.1). Taxonomy (NCBI): domain Eukaryota; kingdom Metazoa; phylum Chordata; class Actinopteri; order Myctophiformes; family Myctophidae; genus Gymnoscopelus; species Gymnoscopelus braueri. Next base: position 31,109,259 of record NC_137603.1, on the reverse strand, counting down.
ATCATACACACGCACACAAAAGCATCAAAGGTAGCAGATCTACAAGCTCGAAATGCAGCGCGAAGTGACGCGTTTTGAGCTTGTGGATCTGCTACTTTTGCTACGTTTTTGAATCCTGAAAAGTAACAGCTTTGGACATAATGAGGTTTCCACCCGACAGAGACGATATGGTGTTCAGCCAATGGGAACGCATGGAGCACTCCCAGAAGGACTGCCGTCTTGGTTTACGCACACTTTAATTTTCATCAGAGGGAATGTGGAGGCAGTGTGGTGTGCAGATATAGCTCAGTTAATGTTCAAGTTAGTTGATTAATACAGAGTGTGAGTCCAGAGAAAAGTAAGTTATGATCTTTTAATGGCAAAACACTGTGTACTTATCTCTGTGTACTGTGTGAAGAAGTGCCTACAGTATGTTAACGAGCAACCGTTTGGCTAATTGATGGGTCATGTACCGTAAATGTTGGATTTACCGCCTGTTAGGTTTATTATCTCTCTTCAGTGTAACACATAAGATGTTTCTATAAATGCATATTTAATGCTTGCTTTCACTGGTATACTTTTTCACTATAGCTAGCCATTCCACATATATGCGTATTTTATTTTTATTTCTCTAAGCTCTATCTTTAGTCTGCCTCCGACACTCACGCCAAAATGATTCAGGCGTCGGAAATGTACCGGAGCTTTATTTATTGATGTATTTTAAGAAAACATTGTTATTACTTTCCAAAATAACCTCACCGCTGTACCTCCAACCGGAAAAAAATACCCCAAAAACACTAACAAAATGGATGTTACACGGGTGGGACTTTAACTTTAAGGTTTTTGTTTGTGAGCTAGTTATGGATAGAATAGCCTGAGCCTAAAAAGGAAATAATGTCAGCTTAATAATAAATGACATTGTGGTTGGCTGTAGCCTATTTATTTTACTGAGCTGTCATTAATATTAATGTCACATTGTTTGCTTGTTTTGCAGAACCACACACATACTCCCCCGCATGAGCACACACACCCGTATTTCCACCTAGAGAATATTTGAAGAGTCAGCCACACAAGAGCGGTGTTGAGATCATCTTTAATAAAGCAGCTTTGGGTGGAAGGTTGTTCATTCTGACCTTGGCATACTCTGGTCAAGAGCTCCCTGTGCCTGTTCCACATGGTTAGATCGCGGACAGATGCTTTCTGCATAGTCTAGAGGTCCATTAGGACTACAGCAGGGAGGAGGCATACAGTACAGACCACATATCAGCCTTCCATGTTTTTCATGAGAGCAAGGCTGCAGATCTCCAGGATAATGTTGTGAAGTTGACAATTCTGGGTAATGTCTTCTATTCCGGCCCGGCACTTTCCCCCCTCATCTCTGTATTTCTACATGGCAGTATTGATACTTTTACTTGAGTAAAAAATGTACCAGGAGGTCACTCTCTCTTGTTCCTTCAACAGTGTGCCAACAGGTTGCTGCAGATGTTCTACCAGGCTGTAGTAGCCTGCAGTGTCTACTCTTCTTTGCTGTGTGCTGCTGAAGGAGGCATCAGCGGTCACAATGCCAAGAGGCTTTTGGTCCTTCTGAGCCCCGCTTGTCACCTACTGTAGTGCTGGCACGTTTCAAGGGCGATGAAACTAGTCTTAAACTGTAAAGGTATAGTTCACCCCCCCCCCCAAATAAATTCCATCAAGATTAGTCACCCCATGGAGAATTGAATTTTTGTTTTTGTCGAATCCCTAAGCCAATAATTTGATGACGGGCAGCGGTTCTGGTAGGAGACACACAGGCTCCTTTGTGTCTCCTACCGGAACCGCTGCCTACCGGTCCGCTGGTCATCAAATTATTGGCTTAAAAATATCCATGAATTCAATTCTCTAATCGATAGAATAACTAGAAAAAGTGCTCCTCGGAGCACAGGTCTCCTAGCCTCGTTCCAGACCATAGACCCCGCCCACTCTCTGAGTGGACTGCTCCTCTTGGTCTGGTGTCATAATGTGAGCCTATGGATTTTCACGGTCGAAGAAAAACCTGTCAAATCAGAGTCGGAGGTGGGGCGAATATCTTCTAAAGCAAGCTGTGCGATGATGTCAGATGTAGGCGGATCCGTGGATCTCTTGTGATTGGTTTAGGGAAATTTTAATCCTCTCCCCCTTGTAATCGCCGACACAGCAGCCAATGTCAGACTCTCTCTCATATACAAAAGTCAGATCACAGTAAATCGGTCTTCATTCATTGGTTGTCCTGCTTGCCATGCTTGTGAGCGTGTGCACTTTTCACTGTGGTGGACAGTAACAAAATACATCCACTATACATTCTAGGAGGTGAAAAAGTACATTATTAATTTACCGCCTTAAGCCCGATGTCAAATATAATGAAAATAGCAGATCGGCAAGCTCGTGGTCTAATAATTCTAAGCAACGGTCAACTTGTCATAACTGTCCTTTTAGTGCACCTTTCAGCACCATGGTCAGCAGTACAAAGACTTCACTTCCATTATCTTTGGAATAAAGAAATGCATACTGTTGCTATTACATTTTAGTGCTATTTAATTACACCCTCAATTATTGTCCCTCCACATTTCCTCACCGCATGTGCAGCTATAACAAAACAAAGCCTCAGTGAAGGTCATCTTAAATAGTTTGCAGTTTGATCCCTGGATGAGCCACATAACCAATAGTTTTTATGTGGAATGTTGATCGTTCCCCACTGGGGAAATTTAAAATTCACTGATGAATTTCAGTGGTGGAAAAAGTACTCTATATACTCTATGTAGAAATTCTATGTAGAAATACTCTGTTACAAGTAAAAGGCCGGAATTCAACATTAACTTGAGTAAAAGTACAAAAGTATTGGCGTCAAAAGGTACTTAAAGTACCAAAATTAAAAGTACTCATTATGCAGAATGTCCCATTTCACAAGTTTTCACAATAAAAAAAAAACCTTTTAAAATAGCAGATCTACAGTACAAGCTCACAATACGTTGCATCGCAACGCATTGTGAGCTTGTAGATCGGCTATTTTCAAATGGCCAAAAGGTATATAAGGCTGAAGTGGTTAATATATGTTTTGTAATAATAATCAAAATGTACAAAGTAACTAGTAACTAAAGTTGTCAAATAATTGTAGTAAAAAGTGCAATATTTGCCTCTGAGATGTAGTGGAGTAGAAGTAAAAGTATTGAAAATTAGAAATACTCCAGTAAAGTAAGAGTACCTCAAAACTGTACTTAAGTACAGTACTTGAGTAAATGTACTTAGTCACTTTACACCACTGATGAACTTGAAAGTCCCCCTCATTTTAAAATTCTCGGTGACACACAGACATGCTGAATGCTGGTTCACTCATCGAAAAAAACAAGGGATTGAAGTCACATTCTTGTCCTCTACCAAAGCAAAGAGCATTGAGCTGTATCCAATAAAAAAACACACACAGTCCCTGTAGAGCACCTTTCAGGTTGTTCATACACTCTGTCCCCGTAGTACACCTTTCAGGGTTGTTCATTGATCACAGTTTGAGCTGCGCTTACAAGGGAGCCACTTGCTCAAATTAGTTTTTTTTGTGTGATCCCTTGAACAATGAACTTTTGTGTGTGGAGTTGCTTCTGTTCCTCAGTGACTACATTTTGCACATTTTTGGAGTAGATTTTTTAAAACTTTACCTAGAAGATGTTTTATCTCCCCAAGGGCTTGTCTTGCCATTATGTTCCCCCGGCTGTGCATTCTCCACCTCCTTCTGTATAGGGTGGAAATGCACTGACACCCACCAGCTTCCTTGTAGCTTCCTTGTATGTTAGAGTACGTTGGCTATTACTGCTATTTTTAAACATTTTTGAAAAAAATCTTGAAAGTGTAATTGTAGTAATTGATTAGTTGATATGTGTCTGTCTGTCTGTCTGTCTGTCTGTCTGTCTGTCTGTCTGTCTGTCTGTCTGTCTGTCTGTCTGTCTGTCTGTCTGTCTGTCTGTCTGTCTGTCTGTCTGTCTGTCTGTCTGTGTGTGTGTGTGTGTGTGTGTGTGTGTGTGTGTGTGTGTGTGTGTGTGTGTGTGTGTGGACGCACACACACACACACACACACACACACACACACACACACACACACACACACACACACACACACACACACACACACGCATTGATCCTCTTAGGGAAAAACTGATAATGTTTGACCTTTTATGGTTGCTCAAAGTCAAAGGTCATGGTGCCAAATTAGAGATTTGTCGATAATCGTAACCATGTCTCTATTTGTAATCATTTTCAAGTTATAGTGGAAAGTATGTCATTTTGACAAATGACCTTGACACCCAAAACTTTTAACCCTACTGATCTTCAACCCATAATTATGATTATAAAACAGAACAAACATTGTCTTTAGTTTGAAGTAGCTGCAACAATTTTTGATGAATGGCCCAAAAAAAGATTTTGACCTTTTTCATAACCTTTGGCCTTGACCCAATTACTCAGCTACTCAAGGGACCATTGCCAACCTAGTTGCTGAAGAACAAACAAAAAAAATGCTGAAAACAAACAAACAAATGAGACTAAAGCAATACCGTTAGGATTCTAGCTCAGAAATAGAAAGAAGGGGCTGCCAGGTGGCTCAGCCAGTTATAGTACAACCACAGACCATTTTGTTGCTGTCGGAAAGAAACCTCCTATCTCCACATTTTTAACTTGTGTTTAACGTGTCTTTTTCGTACATTAACACCCTACTTGATCACGCTACAGTGTCACACGAAAGCATCAAAAGTAGCAGATCTACAAGCTTGTGGATTTGCTACTTTTGACGCCTTTGCTACTTTTTAATTTGAATCCTGAAAAGTAGTTTTGGACATATGAGGTTTCCACCCGACAGAGACGATATTCTCCTAGTGACTGCGATAAACGAGGTTTGAATTCTACCCCCAGTCTCGTCTTGCATGTCTCTCTCTGCTCTTGGTTTCCTGTCTCTATACACACTGACTCCCCCCACGTAATGTCCAGATGGCTGCAACCCGCGACTTACATATATAGCCCTGGGTATAGGCCACCCAGGCTGGCGGAGATATGCGTGCCACGGAGTGTGCCCCTTTCAAGTTGTTTTCCTCTGCTCCATACATGGGCAACTGGCGGCCCGGGGGCCACATGCGGCCCCCACCTTCACTTAATGCGGCCCACAGGTTATTATCGGAATACCGATATATTATTGATTTCGGTTGTTACAATTCCAAACATGCAAACATGACCTGCTTTAATTACTTCAGTCTATTATTAGTAATGTCTAACTAAATGCATTTGAAATTAAATAAAAAATTAACATTTCAGAATTCCAATAAAAAAATAGCAAAAATAGCAGATCTTCAAGCTCAAAACACGTCGCACTGCGACGCGTTTTGAGCTTGTAGATCGGCTAGTTTTGCTACTTTTGTGTGACATAGAATGGCGAAAAAAGTTAAAATACGGAGAGACAGTATATGCAATGTGGCCCTCTGGAGTGAGTGTGGAAATATTATAGTGGCCCTCTCCATCATCAAAGTTGCCCACCCTGCTCTACTCTGACCGTCTTCTCTGCTCTGCTTATCCCCCCCCCCTCCCTCCACTGACATCCTGCACCCAACTCTTTCCCTGGGATCAAAGGATTAAGCCACGGGGGAAGAGCACTTTTGCTCCGCTTCACCTGGGGGTTTAAAATGGCATAATAACAACCCAAATGTAAATCACAGTAGAAGATACTCTAAATGCTGATGATTCTAATAAGGGGATACAGTTTTTTCACCAGTTTAGCACATTTCGGTGAATGGATTTGAACTTATGCTGAATGTATTAGGACTTGTTTGCTGAATATTTAGAGCAGCAGTCCGTCACAGAAGTGCTTAGCGTGACAGCGCTTTCGGAAATTCCCCAGCAACCAAAATCCAATGACAAATTACTCTATATTTCATTCAAGCGCGCCATGTAAGACGTGGCAAAATTATGTATGTTTTCAAGTGAATTGATTGCAGGAGGACAAATGAATATGGTTGTATATACAAATAAATGACAGGTCAGCATTCAGAGGTAAAATATATATTCCTAAAGTTACGCTTAAAGGTTTTATATTCTTCTAATTATCATTATAGATTATAAGGGTTGTCTCTGCAATCCTGTCAGCTCCATACTTTGAGGCTACTGGCGGAGGTTAAGAAAATAATGAATGAAGCTGCCAGTTGTTATATTGTGTTATCCATTTTTTATGCCGCCCATTGGGCACTTGGAAGGTTTAGCAACATTTCCTATAGCCAATAGACTAAACTTTTTATAAATGTTTTGTTAATGCTATCATCTTCCTCTTCAGTTTTACAATAGGCTGTAAACATTTTGTCATTGTTTAATAATTTCTCAATTAAAATACATGATATGGCTGTTTTGCATTGTTTACTGCACCCTGTCACGGGTGAATTGCTGGATGGTGGTTAATTTTCTATCGACTGTTTATTTGAGCTCCGTAAAAATATAACACTAGTGAAAGTTGCTCAGTCATGATCTTCTAAAAGTATTCAAAAGAACAAATTACAAAGTGCATTTTCTTTTTAATATCAATGCATTGCAGTATTGAAATGTAGACATGTTCCAAAAACAATTCAATGATTTTTTTTTATCAATAATAAAACAGCAGACCTACTGTACATGCTCACAACGTTGTGAGCTTGTAGGTCTGATTTTAAATAGGGCAAATAGGTGGTTCATTCATAATTAACTTTTTCCCTTCCTAGAAATATATTGGAGTCAAAAGTATAATAAATGGTAATGGGGGAAAAAAAATCTCTCACAGTACATGTATTTTGTTACTGTCCATCACTGCTTATGTCAAGGTGCAAAATGTGTATTCTGTTTGATTCTCTAGTCCAGTGGTTCTCAAAGTGGGGTCCGGGGGTCCGCGGCCAAATATATATATCAATTTGGGGGTCCCTGGCATGAAAAAGTTTGAGAACCATGTGCTCTCAATAGCTAAAACAGTGATAAGCAGGGAACTGTGTCTGGCTGGATATCGCTGAGCAGTGTCAGCAGATGCTACACATCGTTGCTGTCGGGCAGAAAGCTCTTATCACCATATTCTAACGTTTTGTGTTGTTTCGTTAATGTCCTACTTAATCATACTACACATATTCATCAAAAGTAGCAGATCCACAAGCTCATTTTGAGCTTGTAGATCTGCTACTTTTGCTGGTTTAAACATTTGACACACCAGACAGCAACAATATCCAAAACTGTTACTTTTCAAAGATTCAAATTCAAATAGCAGATTTACAACATCTCAATGGAGATAAGAGGTTTCTGACAGCGACGAAATGTACAAAACCAACAGCTCTCTCCGAGTGAGTCTCTCTCTGTGAAAAGACGCTATCTGTGGAGCATCTGAGACTCAGCATGTTGTCAGCCTCACATGAAAGATAAACATTGTAAACGTGCGTTTAAGTCTGTAATGGTATCAGTGTGCGTACTGTGCAATTAAGTTTATACTGCACATGTAGGAAAACACAACCAATCTGTCCACAGCAAAAGTCCCCTCTGTTGGTAGCATTTTACAGTAGCCTACACGTTTTCTTTTGTGTTTTTTTGTGTGTCGGTACAAAATGCCATGGCTTTAACTAGTTGCTCATAGCAGGCAGAAGGTGTTGAATTATTTATCATCTGGCCTCATTTGGGGCTTACACGTAACACTTTGTGAGAGCAAAGCTGTGTTGGTGTATGGTTTAAAAACAAATAAGTAAACACAGAGATACCAGACCAGCTGAATGCAGCTATAAATGTGTGTTGCGAGACACCATGGTATCCGAACAAATCAAATATTTGTTTTGGGATGTTTTGTTTGACCTTGTGCTATGGCATGCTGTATTTTTTAGTGAAACCTTTCTGTTACATCCGCGTTTTGTTTTGTTTTGTTCTGTTCTGTATGAACACAGAAATAATAAAGATGCCAACTGGAACCAAAACTAGTTCTTCAGAGTGATGCCATAGAAGAACCATTTTTGGTTCCAGAAAGAACCTTTTCAGACCAATGTTGTTTTTTTGTTTTTTTTATGATTCCATAAAGAACCCATATCCACTCAAACCCCATGTCATCAACCGGTGTTTCCCACAGCTCTATACTTGTGTGTATATGCATTTTTTAAAGGAACTTTCAGTTTCATCAGCTAGCTTTTTTAGTTTTGTTTAGTTTCGGAAGGGATGTTACTTAATGGGCAGTGGAAAAAGGCAGGGTTATAAAGCATAGCTCCTCCTCATTTACAGTACTGGAGTCCTCTGCCCTGAGTCTCTGTTCGACACCAACCTTTGATTGCACTTGACAAAGGACAGAGATGACAGCCTGGATTAAAGCCTGATTCTTACTATGTCGTACGACCGTGTCACTCGGCGAGAATAGCCGATGTACAAGCTCTCAACGTGTCGCACTGCGACATGTTGTGAGCTTGTAGATCAGCTATTTTCAGCAAGTGACACTGTCGTACACCGTAGTATAAGTTAAGCATAACGTCTCTGTCGGGCAGAGACGTCCTATCTCCATACTTTTTTTTCCTACTTGATCATACTACAGCGTCACACAAAAGCATCAAAAATAGCAGATCCACAAGCTCGAAACGAGAAGCGACGCGTTTTGAGCTTGTAGATCTGCTACTTTTGCTACATTTGAATTTGAATCCTGAAAACTAACAGTTTTGGACATATGAGGTTTCCACCCGACAGAGAAGATAACCCACTCCACTCACCTGGCTGTGCGTCTGCCTGCACAGCTGGTGTTGTTTACTAACCTCATTTCAGTTTTATCTCTACGTATCTCACAAGTAAGATAAAGTCTGGAAAAGAACTACCGCCTAAAGTGTATTCACCGAAAATACAGGAACTACACGGCGCAGTGGGGGAACTGAGTACATTTACTGTACTGTACTTGAGTCAGATTCTGAGGTGCTTTTTCTTTACTTGACTATTGCCATGTTTTTCTTTTCTTCTAAATTTTAGACTAGCCAATTATTTTGTTCCCGTTTTTCTCCCCAATTTAGTCGTTTTGCCAATTGATTCCTCCCCACACATTTCTGTGTTGTCACTGCTGTCACATTGACATGACAAATTGAGGTACTTTAATTCTTCTTCTTCTTTAATATTTCAACATGAAATTTCACAAATAAACAAAAAACAGATATCATGGGGGGACCCGATAAAAAAGCAACAAAATGGGTGAAAGATGTGGGTATCGTTTTAAAAAGAAATCCCATTTTGTTTTTTATGGAGCTCTGAACTTTTCCTTTGGTCCATGCACCATTCCTGGGGCATATGAGCCTTGTCCAGTGAAGGCACAGTCTAATTGCATCAGCTGGCTATTGTGAGAATATGGGATTTTTTAATACCCTCTATCACTAACATTAGGTGAAATTCACCCGGAGACCTGCCTGTAGAAAAAAACAGGGATGGTGGCAGGGAAACAAACCTACCTTGTATAACGTCAGTGAGCATCCTGAAGGTACCCAAGGACCGCCCACCTCAGACATCACAACATTACGAAAAACACATAATTACAATTGTTCGGGTGAAATTCACCCATGGTTATAGTTCTAGGGTTAAGCCCTACAAGCTCACAATGCATCACGATGCAAACTTTTTTGTAAAAAATAATACAAAAAATACCTTTTACATTGGTAAGTATATTTTAAAGCCAATACTTTAGTACTTTTACTCCAGTCAGTTGTGGAATGCAGGCCTTTTACTTGTAACAGAGTATTTTTATATTGTGTTATTGCTACTTTTACTTATACCACCACTGGCTACATGTTGCCCAGCCCACCAGAACTTTCTGTAGCTCTTCCCATCTTGTACTTCAGATTAGACACTTTTGGCAGTATTGTCCAGCCTAGGGGTTTATTGAATGGCCACTCCAGACGACACACATGGGCCTATACCAGAGAATGCTAATGTGCCATTCAGATTATGCACATCCTGTACCAGGACTGCTGGGCTTTTCTTCTGTATCTCATCTGTCTCGCAGAGAAGAAAGAAGGAGAAAAGGTATGTTTGTGTTTGCCCATGTGTGAATCGATGTATCTACATGTGCTTTCTGATGCATGTTGCATCTCTGCAGTCTTCTGAAGGAAAGCACAGCTTCAATGACTGGAACCTCATGTAAATATCTGCCATGTCAGCTTTTAATCTATTTCTTTCTGAAGCGCCTCTTCATTTTGTCCATAAATGCTAACATTTGTGTGAAGTGATGAGAGTGACTGTGTGAATAAGTGAGAACTCAGCCAAGGTCTTGAAAAAAAATAAGAAAAGGAATTTCCAGCGCCACAGAAGCCTAAGGATTCAATGATGGAGGTTTGAAAGGAGCGTTTGGATTTTTTTTTTTTTTTGCTGGATTGCGAAAGCTTTAAATAGCTGCTGATATTTAAAATGGGCTCCTTTGTTGGTGAGGGGGGGCAGGAGTTCTTAAAGCATTATTCATTATGATGGGCTCTACAGAGAGGACGCCCCTTGACACGACTGCACACTGCTATTGTACTGTGTGCTGTTTGGAATCTACAAGGACTAAAGTATGGTCGTGATGGTTTTCCAAAACGATATTATGCTCTGGATAAGGTGTGTGTGTGTCGGTCTGGCGACTGGGTTGCATGCGTGTGTGTGTGCGTGCGTGCACACACAACAATAGCCTATATGCATAGTGTTGGCAACTTGCTCCAAAAATATACTGTATATGGGTTTAATACTATGTAGGCTATCCGCCTATTAATCAGTGGTGGAAAAAGTACTCAAATATCTTACTTACGTAAAAAGTATCAATACTTCAATGTAGAAGTACTCTGTTACAAGTAAAAGTCCGGAATTTAAAATTGACTTGAATAAAAGTACAAAAGTATTGGTATCCAAATGTACTTAAAGTAGTAAGGAGTAGAAGTAAAGGTACTGAAAACTGGAAATACTCCAGTAAAGTCAAATTACCTCAAAATTGTACTTAAGTACAGTACTTGAGTAAATGTACTGAGTTACTTTACACCACTGCTATTAATCAGTTACTAATTATCTATTATTGACATCAGAAGGTGGTCAGTAATGCCAGAATGTTTAGCTGTACAGTAAACTAAACGTTATTTTACGATATTGTAGAGGACATGTAACTTCAAGCAGTTTATTTTGAGGTCATAAAGCTAATTTCTCCACAGAGGCTTAAACCATGTTAAGAAACCATCATCTGTATTATGGGGAAAACCTTCGCAGAACATAGCAGATATACAAGCTGTACGACGTGCCGTGAGCTTATTGATTGGCCGTTTTCAGCAAAGCTTTAATGTAGAAAGAAAACAGCAAAGTTACCAGTATAGACCCCTGAGGGACAACAAAGTATAGGGTTTAAGTCAATAGTTCTAAAAGTGGGGTCCGGGGAGGGGGATTGTAGGTTGTCCCCAGCTAAATTTGTTAATACAGCATCACAATAATTTGAACCACTTTATCCATTTATACGTTGGCTATTCAGCGTATAAATGGATAAATGCGATTTTGTATATCTGCTATTTTTAAAAAATGAACATGTTTTCTTTTATAACTTATTATTTAACACAAATCTTCTCCTCAGGGGTTCCCTGGCAAAATACATTTTCAGATAAGGGGGAATTTTGAGAGCCACTGGTTTAAGTGGTTATTTCATTTTATGTATTTATTTTGATGGTGCAATAAAAATATATTATGCATAAATTCATCATCATCATCATCATCATCATCATCATCATCATCATCATCATCAACATCATCATCATCATCATTGTCACGGGGTAGCCCGTGCCCTATAGTATTGAGGAACCTTGCCTGCACACACACACAACAACTTCTTCCAATAGCAATCACCATCAAGCTGGCTGGGAAGTGTGGGTTTAATAGTGTTGTGTTGCATGTTTACTTGACAGAGTACTTCTGACATTTCACACAAGGACTGAAAGGGGTTTAAAACATGTTTAGGTATTGACACTGGTTGAGGAAGTTAATTTATTAGTTGGTCACACATGTCTCTCCCCTACAGTGCTGGCAACCTTGTTGATTGGGAAGGTGACAAGCACTGTAGAGGAGGGGTGTTTATTCTTGTTATTTTTGCATTTTTCTTCTACTGTATGTGCCTGAAATAGGCATTAAATTGAATTGTGTTGAAAATAAGTTGGAAAAACATTGTAGATTTTGTAATTGTAATTGTAGATCAACTCATGGCCCTTGTTCTGCATTTGTTTGAGTTAATTGATACAAATGACTATAATTGTGCTTGGTTTGTCCCACCTGTTTAAAAGGAAGGCATGCTACAGGTGATAGGTGTTCAGTTTGACTTGGGTCTTTAGCCTCTGTTTCTTAGGGGAGAGTGGGGTAATGTGAGACACAGGGTAAAGTGAGACACCCCCCTTATCACCTGACCACAACACCTGTGTGGTCATATGACCATTAGATTTTGAAGCCCCTCCCATTTCCCACTTACCATGGAGGAGAGGACCTCATTGTGTTGTGGTAAGCATGTTTTTTCACAAAAATATGTTTTTTGCATGTACAAGTAATTTTTTGGGCTGTCAACATAATCAGCTGTTGTGTCAAAGAAAATTGATTCAGGTAGAAAAACTTATGTCATGCATGTTGATGAACTACAAACCTATGTCCATCCATCCATCTTCAACCGCTTATCCGGAGTCGGGTCGCGGGGGCAACAGTTCCAGCAGAGAGCTCCAGACCTTCCTCTCCTGAGCAACATTAGCAACTTCCTCCTGGGGGATCCCGAGGCGTTCCCAGGCCAGTGTGGAGATGTAATCCGCCCATCTGGTCCTTGGTCTGCCCCGGGGTCTCCTCCCAGTGGGACGTGCAGCGAGGACCTCCCTAGGGAGACGCTCGGGAGGCATCCGTACTAGATGCCCGAACCACCTAAGCTGGCTCCTTTCCAAGCGAAGGAGCAGCGACTCTACTCCGAGTCTCTCCCGGGTGACCGAACTTCTCACCCTATCTCTAAGGGAGATGCCAGCCACCCGTCTGAGAAAACTCATTTCGGCCGCTTGTACCCGCGACCTTATTCTTTCGGTCATGACCCACACTTCATGACCATAGGTGAGAGTAGGAACGAAGATTGCTCGGAAGACCGAGAGCTTTGCCTTCTGGCTCAGCTCTCTTTTCGTCACCACAGTGCGGTACAGCGACTGCAATACCGCTCCTGCTGCTCCGATTCTCCGGCTGATCTCCTGCTCCGTCCTCCCCTCACTCGTGAACAAGACCCCGAGATACTTAAACTCCTTCACCTGGGGCAAAGCCTCATTCCCTACCCGGACTGCACAATCCACCGGTTTCCTGCTGAGAACCATGGCCTCAGATTTGGAGATGCTGATTTTCATCCCAGCCGACGCACACTCGACTGCGAACCGATCCAGTGAGAGCTGAAGGTCCCGGACCGATGGTGCCATCAGGACCACATCATCCGCAAAAAGCAGTGACGCAACCCTTAGCTCACCGAACCGTATACCCTCTCCGCCACGACTTCGCCTCGAGATCCTGTCCATGAAAATCACAAACAGGATAGGTGACAAGGCGCAGCCCTGTCTGAGACCAACCCCCACTGGAAAATAATCCGACTTACTGCCGAGCACACGGACACAGCTCTCGCTTTGGGCGTACAGAGATTGGATGGCCCTCAACAAGGTCCCCCTCACCCCATATTCCCGCAGCACCTCCCACAGAAACTCCCGGGGGACCCGGTCATATGCCTTCTCCAAATCCACAAAACACATGTAGACCGGATATGCATACTCCCAGGCCCTCTCCAGGATCCCTGCCAGAGTAAAGAGTTGGTCAGTTGTTCCACGACCAGGACGGAAACCACATTGCTCCTCTTGAATCTGAGGTTCGACTATCGGCCGGACCCTCCTTTCCAGTACCTTGGCATAAACTTTCCCAGGGAGGCTGAGTAATGTGATACCTCTGTAATTGGCACACAACCTCTGGTCCCCCTTTTTGAAAAGTGGGACCACCACCCCAGTCTGCCACTCCCTCGGTACTGTCCCAGACTTCCACGCGATGTTGCAAAGACGTATCAACCAAGACAGCCCCTCAACACCCAGAGCCTTCAGCATTTCTGGACGAATCTCATCAACCCCCGGAGCTTTGCCACTGTGGAGTTGTTTAACTACCTCAGTGACTTCCTTCCGGGAGATTGACGCCGATCCCCCATCATCCTCAGGCTCTGCTCCTGTCAGGGAGGGTGGGTCTGATGTCATTGGGTTTAGGAGTTCCTCAAAGTGTTCCTTCCACCTCCCTACGACTTCCTCACTTGAAGTCAGCAGAGCCCCATCCTTGCTGTATACAGCTTGGATGGTTCCCCGCTTTCCCCTCCTGAGGTGCCGTATGGTCGTCCAGAACAACCTATGTGATTAATGCTAATTGTAGATTAGCCAGAATTGCTAAAAGTGGTCCTTTTCACCAAAATGTGGCTGTGGGGTAAAGTGAGACAAATGGCTTGGGGTAAAGTCGGACACTGTCTCACTTTACCCTAAGTGTCTAAGTTTAGTACTTAAACATATTTTAATCTAATATTACATTGCATATGTTTTACTTGTTATGCCAAGAACATAGGGGAGAGTGGGATAATGTGAGACACTTTTTACATTGAGTGGGGTAATGTGAGACACTTTTTACATTTTCTCCCCTCTAGGTGAGCTAAAATGATATATCAGTAAAATTTACACATTTCCCATACATTTGAGATGTTTCCTAACAATGGAAATTATCAGAATGTATTCAAGCCAAAGGCAGTGAAAATATGATTGTTTTTAAAAAAGTGGTCTGGTGTCTCACTTTACGTTGATTTTTCTGGTTTGTCTCGGTTTACCCCAGACCTGGGGTAAAGTGAGACACCAGAAAACTTTTTTTAAAACAATCATATTTTCACTGCCTTTTGTCTTGAATACATTCTGATAATTTCCATTGTTAGGAAACATCCCAAATGTATGGGAAATGTGTAAATTTTACTGATATATCATTTTAGCTCACCTAGAGGGGAGAAAATGTAAAAAGTGTCTCACATTACCCCACTCTCCCCTATGTGTTGGTTTGTTGTTCTTCATTAGTTTAGTGTTTATTCATTATTTCCTATGTTTTGGAGCTTTGTCTGAAAAATACTACAATTGCCAGCTTGCACTGCCAACAATTCTGCAAGGGATCTTTTGGAGGTAAATAAAATACTCAAACTGTATTTGTGGACTACTTTTTGGAGCCTTGAGCCATTGGCCAACCCATCATCATCATCATCATCATCATCATCATCATCATCATCATGACGTTCAGTAAAAGGAAAGTTGTTTATATGCATGATAAAACGTTCAGCTATTCCAGAATCCCACAATACGTCACAGACTGCCGTCAGATCTGCAGAGCTGTCTGTCAGATGTGCTGGTGAGCAGCACGGGTGCTCCCCAGGGTGCCGTGCTGTCACCCTTCCTGTTCATGCACCCATCACTCAACCCGACTTCCGCTTTATTACTCAAAAAAGTGTCACCTCCAGAAGTTCTCAGATGACACGACCGCCATTGTTCAGCTGCATCACAGGTAATAACATGGACGAACACAGTGCCCCATGGTGGAGAGCTTCCAAAGAAAATCGTCTCTGTCGGGTGAAACCTCATATGTCCAAAACTGTTACTTTTTCAGGATTCATATTAAAGAATAGCAAAAGTAGCAGATCTACAAGCTCGAAACGCGAAGCGCCGCGTTTCGTTTTTTGATGCTTTTGTGTGACGCTGTAGTGTGATCAAGTAGGGCATTAATTTACGAAAAAACACAAAAAGTTAAAATATGGAGATAAGAGGTTTCTGCCCGACTGCAACGAAATGTAAAGGGGCATCATTTGGGGTCTCAGGGGGGATGGCATGGCAATCTACACCCCTTAGCATTCACTTTTAACCTCTAATTAAGTTCTCTTGTGGATACTTTCTCCATCTCAGTTTTTTTTTGGGGAGATTCATCAGATTTTAAATTGGCGCTGAGTGCATCTCAATCAATGCCCTTGCTGTATTATGTGACACGTGTTTTGTTGTTTTTTTTAACCGTCGAGCGGCAAAACTCATTTGTGTTATTAGGCTAACAGTTGTCTCATGAAAAAGAAGAAAACACCAGTTGAAACTGGAAAGTGAGATGGAAAAGCATGAGCTGGAGGTGGATAAGCAAGTGCAATTAAGCAGTGGAGGCGTGAGACAGAGCATTTAAGGCATAGATAGTGCTGCATACTGCTAGGGTTTGGGCTATAGTCAGATATAGTTGGATTTCTGGGGACATTAACCTCGGGGAAGAAAGTTAATCTTTGCCGTCGGGATCTTCACTGATGTGATAAATGTCTTGCCTAAGTTTAATGAAAAGGTTCCAGTTGTTTTTGTTTTGTTTTGTTTTTCTTTTTGTTTGAGTAGACTGCACAGGGAAGGAGTTGGTCAGACTGTCAACAGACTTTTGCTGTTGCAGGGCGTGTTATCTGTAAAAGCACAGGAGACTCACCGAAAAAGTAGTTCACCCAAAAAATGACTTATTTTCTATCAATTACACACCCAATGAAGCCTTGAATTCATGGATTTTTTTTTAGTTTTTGTCGCAGTCCTATAAGCCAATAATTTGATGACTGGGTCAGTAGCAGACTCTGGTTTATACCGGAGACTCCACCGGTCATCAAATTATTGGCATAGGAATGCGAAAGGCTTCATAGGGTGTGTAATTGATAGAAAACTAGAAAAAGTGCTCAGAGGTCAGGTAGGTGCGGCATTTTGTTCAAAACGGGCCACTACTGCAAACTTTAGATGTCAATCTTAGCCAATCAAGATGGAATATGAAAAATCAAACAGTTCCGTCTTGATCACATGACTATAGACATCATGTGTACCGATTTGTGTGAAATTTTCATAAAATATGAAGGCTTAATATCAAAAAGATTGTTTTACATAAGTCGGCCTCCTGGTGGCAGGGCAAAGGTTTTTCCTTGGCCTCTAGAGAGGAGACGGGTATTGATGCAGGCTGCAGGCTGGAGTATCATCTTACTAGACAGTGTGCATAAAAAGTTTTACATAGATCGGTGCAGTTATAGGTAAAAATACGAATCGGCCTGTTATAGCGCCACCATGAGGCTGATTTGAAAAATCCAAGATTCAAGAATTCAAGAGGCATTTCTTCCTTAGCCTAGTGAGAATGTGTGTGGAAAATTTCACGGAAATTGCAAGATGTGTTCATGATTTGAGGCATTTTGTTCAAAACGGAGCACTCCTGCAAACTTTGGAAGCCAATTTTAGCCAATCAGGATGAAATATGAAAAATCTGAAAGATTTATTTGGTTTGATGACTATAGAGATACTGTGTACCGATTTGCGGGATGTTTGGACAAAATCTGTAGGAGTACTGTAAAAAGAATTACAGTACTCAAAAAGTTTTGCACAAATCGGCCTCCTGGTGGCGCTATAAAAGGCCCATGTGAAAAATGTGGGCAGAGGTTCTACTCTGGCATCCAGGGAGTGTGTGTGCACAGTTTTGCTGCGATCAAGCCAACGGTGCCAGAGATTAGCTATACACAGACAGAATGACACACACACGGACGGACAGGGGGCAAAACATACTCCTTGATATAGCGTTACCATCATTTTAACCACTTTATATATCTCTCAGGTCATCCCTGTAAATAACCTCTTCATCCACGGCACCCCTGAATAACATTGTTACTTTATAGCACCTTACATTTATGTCAAATTACGCTACGCAAAATTTGCGTAGCGTAATCCCCCTAAGATACAGCGTGTCACAGTGAAAACTTGAGAGAATAATTCCTTTTGGAGTTAGGACAGATTGATGTTATACTTGACGTTTAACCACTTGAACCCCAGCATCCCTATTCTGGGGGGAATATTAGCCAAACATAACCGATCTACAAGCTCATAACGTGTCGCAAGGTCCGTTTTACTAATTAAATCTAGAGGGTCTAAGTGGTTAAACTGAAGTGATATTGATAAATTCCAAATATTAGTATCCTGCTGTGGCACCCCTGGACTTGTGTCACGGCACCCTAGGGCAGTGGTTCTCAACCTTTTCAGACCGTGACCCCCAATATAATCATATTTGAACTGGGGACCCCCCCCCCACCCTGACAAGCACTTGGAACTGTAGGAGTTGAGGCATCACATTTTGTTTGACTCAGTTCCACACAGATAACTATTGTGAAAATAGCAGATTTACAAGCTCTTATGAGCTTGCCGATCGGCTATTATAAATGTATTTGCCTCTTTCTTATATTATTTGTCAATTTTGCAATTTTTTAGGTATTAAAAAGGTATTAAAAGTTCTTAAATTGTCACTTCACTGTCATCTGGGGACCCCCTCAAAATCATGTGGGGACCCCCCACAAGTTGAGAACCACTGCCCTAGGGTGCCACGGGGCACCCACTTTGAGTGCCCCCCCCCCCACACACACACACGCACACACACGCACACACACACACACACACACACACACACACATGTGTTTTGGAAGTAAAAGATAAAAATAAACAACTCATAATATAACGTTACTCCAGATGAACGTTGAGTAGAGTTGTCAATGTTTACCAGAGTGGTGAAAGCTGCTAAAACACAAACAGAAGTGCATTAGATTGGCCAAATATTATGTAAGAAAGAGGCAAACATTGTGATATTGTTGGCCGATCTATAAGCTCATGTATACGTATACTAGGCTGTGTATGCTGTGACAGGATACAGTATACGTATACTAGGCTGTATGTTGTGACAGGATACAGTATACGTATACTAGGCTGTATGTTACAGGATACAGTATACGTATACTAGGCTGTATGTTACAGTATACGTATACTAGGTTGTATGTTGTGACAGGATACAGTATACGTTTACTAGGCTGTATGTTGTGACAGGATACATTATACGTATACTAGGCTGTATGTTGTGACAGGATACAGTATACACATACTAGGCTGTATGTTGTGACAAGATACAGTATACGTATATGTGGCTCTCAGTTAAGTCACTAAAATAAGAATCTAAACAGAAATGGAATTAGGATATAAACCAAATAAAATATCGAAACCTCTACAAAAGAGCTTTAAAGATGAAAACTAAATAGGATTGTCCAAAACTATTTTACTACACAGAGTATGGTAATATATGGGTTTATTTCATGTATTCAGTCTGGATTCACATTCATCCACTTGTTACTGTCTCTTTAAGAGCCCTGTGAGGTGCTCTGATCTAGCCAATGAAGCAATTGGCCAATGAGGTTTCTCAATTAATAGACTGCTCGTTGAAGTCAACACCAGCCCAGGTGATGTGATTCAGCTAATCACATGCTGCAGAGCACAGAATGTTCTGGAAAGAACATTAGACAGAAGCCTGTTAAACAAACAGCTAGAAAGACAGAGAAAAAGAGTGTGAAGTGTGATGAATGTGAACATGATTTACTGTTGAGATATGTTTTGGTTGATCCCATCTCTTTTTGAGACAAGAGTGCTTTTGATCCTGAAACATTAGATCCTGAATTTCTGTGAATTCAGTGAACACTGACTTGGTAAGTTGAACTGTAGGCCTACTGTGTTTGTGACTGCAGCAGCAGCCTCTGTCTAATTTTCTTGATAACAGTTTTGATTTAATTGAGCATCCATCTAATTGTAAATGCACTGTTAGTAGTAAGATGATGTTTTATTTATTTTTATTTCTAAACATTTAAGGGTGTGATCCTAATTTGTGAATGTATGACCCTGTTGTATAAACAGGTCAGGTCTTTTGCTTTTATTGGGGTTGATTCGAGTGATATTGGCATATCACTTCCATGGATGAAGTTTGATGGCGAGCTACCCAAGATACTACGGATCAAGATCTCAAAGCAGAACCCTTAAACCGAAATTGAGCACTTGGTAGTGTGGTAGGACTCAACACTACTCTTCTCACATCACTGCAGCAACACAGTGAGACTCATAGTGCTAGCCACTTGCACTGCACACACCTACCCATACCTGGATGGACATTCAGTGAACTTCACAGTCACACTGTCATTCACTACACACTCAGATGGACTCTGTGAACCCTTGAGCCACACATTCATTCATCTCATACACAACTTACTGCCACACACAGTGGGACTCAGTTTGGACTTTTAAGACCTGTAAATGGACATTTATATGGTTATTACTAAGTTCATGGAAATTGTAATGTGATTATTGATTTAGTGATTTGATTTAACATTGTTGATTGAGTGATTAAGTGAAATTGGGTATATACTGTGAATGTTTTAAGGTGAACAAGAAGGTATTTTGATTTGATAAATAGGATAATACATTGGTTAAAAACGAATTCTTACCGTGAACCTAAAAAAGGAATAACTTAGTTTATACTTATCTTAGTTAGAACCAAAACCTGAAAAGGATAGATAAAATAGATCTAAAACCTGAAAGGGAAACTAAAATAGAGACTAAAACTTACCTGTTTAACCTTTGTTTCACAGGGGTGTTTAAAAGGAATTACTTATTTGTGACACTTAACTGTCTAAGCACAGTTGTTTTTGTTTGTTTTATGTGATTGTTATTGTTTTGTGCGTCTGCCATTCTATGTTTTATTTGCTGTTAATACAAGCCGTCGGGCTACTATAAAACCTTACACATGGTCTGTGTTCTAAATTATTCTTCCGTGATAGCCTACTGCTCTTCCGAACCTAGTAGTCCTATACCCTGCCTGTAATAACTAAAGGGTTACAGTTACTTGAATGAATCTTTATTTCTTTATTCTTTTCTTTCTTTCAGATACTCAAGGCTGGCAGAGGTGTTGCAGGGGGGACACCCCCCTCTTCATTATAAGCCTGGACTATGCATTAAGACCAGTGGAGGAGGGGAGCAAGAACTGGGCTTGACTACTACAACTAGGAGGTCTAGATGGCTCCCTGATGTAGTCTTTTTTTATTTTTTTTATAAACACACACACACAAACACACCCCACACACACACACACACACACCCACCCATACACCCACACACACACACATACTGTACATATGACGACGAAGATGACATCTGCATCGTCAATGCCCAGAAGACTGAGGTTCTCACGTACAGTGTAACACCCTCCCATACCATCCACCTCTAATAAAGTACTGGTGAAGCTAACCAGATGTATGGAGGATGGAGATGGCGGGAGTCGCAGCTGGAAGGCTCATCCGAGGATGCCCTGCCCTAGAGAACGAGATCTGGAGATCTCTCTCTATCCATGGATTTGTCTGCATGGGGGATTCCTCCGAAGACTTGGTCCGCACGGTCGTACGGCCGAAGACCTCGTCCTTCTCGGGGTTTCCCCTGAAGACGGCTGATGAAGACGGCTCAAAGTAGGAACCTCTTTAGGACTGTCACGAAATGACATTTTACTTGACGATTAATTGTCGCTCAAATAATTGCGATTAACGATTTCGTGCTCTGTCGTACACTGAACTTTGTAACATTATTAATAAAATAAATTCTGGCTTTTTAGGCTTCGTAAACAAAAGGTGCACAGGGCAGATATGACAAATAACTTGCATAATTCAATAACTTTATACTTAAAAGAATACATGAATAGTGGAAATAGCAGTCTGCTATTTCCACTATTTTTTTTATGTTTGAAAACATATTAACATTTTTCAACATGGAAATGATTATGACTTATCTGAAAAAGTATTGCGATTATCTCAAATACTTGCGATTAGGCGATCATGTAATAATTGTGACTACCTAATTTTTCCCTTTCCTTTGTTGGATGTGTGTGTGTGTGTGTGTGTGTGTGTGTGTGTGTGTGTGTGTGTGTGTGTGTGTGTGTGTGTGTGTGTGTGTGTGTGTGTGTGTGTGTGTGTGTGTGTGTGTGTGTGTGTGTGTGTGTGTGTGTGTGTGTGTGTGTGAGAAACTTTTTAGACATAGGCCTCTGTAAATCCGGGCCTGGTCATTTGAAAGGTCACTTTTTGGTCGGTATAACAAAAGGTCAAGGGGACTGTGTAAATCCGGGCCTGGACTTTGTCATTTGACCTTTCACACTAGTCACTGCAGCTACATTCATCAAGACAATCTACTTTTTCATTTAAAAGTTTAATAGACCAATTCTTTGTTTACAAACATTGAGACTGGACGCACAGGTGACTGTTTCATGTAATCAATTCCCAATAGATCCCCAAACCTGCTGGTTTCACTTCATTCAACCTCCTCTTGTGTGTTGGCTAGTGGGGTGCGCCCTAGCGAGACATATATACTTCATCGCGCAACGGTATTGCACGCCGAGAACAGCTGACATACAAGCTCACAACTGCGTCACGGGTGCGACCGCTGTGAGCATGGGGGTCTGCTATTCTCGGCCGTTCTCTGCGTGTGACACCTTTGCGGGATGGAGCATAAATTAGGCTCAGCTGCGCGAGCCAAGCAGGTTTTGGTGCCATAATCATAGAGTGCTCCCTCCGTTCTTATGACAGCCACTGGAGGTGGGGTTTGGGGGACAACTGCTTTGAATTGTTATTATTGTTTACACACATCAGAAACCAAGGATTATATATTTCAAGAGCGAGAGATCACAGTAAAAATCCTAAGCATTCTTCCTCCACACTGGGATAAAAACAGCATCTGAAAGTTTGATGGGATGCATTTTTTTTACATGTGAGGCTGTGACCACTTTAACATTGCATCATATGAGCGGTGGGGTTCAGTTTGTGCCGGCCTGCGTGCGGGGGGGGGCACGCGGGGTTCAGTTGGTGCCACTGTAATGAAAAAATGACTTATTGTTTAGTCATTTTTTGGGTGAACTACTTCTTTAATGTGTATCTGAGTGATGATAACATAACTAAATCAGTGAAAGACAGTATTTTAGGACGTGAGAATAAAGGGCTGTCGAGTCGCCCATGGAGCGACATAATGGAGGAAGCTTCCTAATCATTTTAATTGAGTTTTTGCAATTCGGTCATCTGGGAACAGGTTAAAAACAATCTGCCACATAACTTTTTGAGCATAAGGTTTGGGCTGATGAGCATTCATAAAGCCGAACGGTTTAGTTGAGCGTGTACAGGATTCTGGGATTTGAACGGTTTGTAACAAAGGGCCCAAATGTTAATTTAGTCGCTGTTCTCCGATAGTAGAGTTGTTGCTGTTCTCCCTTATTGCCTTGTTTTGTCAAGGAGCACACTGGTCGGTGGATAGGTTACTCCCAGGGTGTTGTCCTGTTGAGGGAAAGGAGCACACTTCCCAAACACTTGGCCAGGACCCATTTTGGGGTGCAGACCCATTTTTATGGATCGTGAGTCCATATCACTTTTTTTTAAATTATCATTCCAAATTTTAAGCAAAACAGTAAAACATTTTCACTAGAAGAAGAAGATGTATATAGTGAAATTAGCAGATCACTTCTAGCCTAATTCAGGTCACACATTGTGACTTTAATTCATTGAATTTGTTCAGTTTGCCTACAACTCGTCTTGACTTCAATACAGTCTGTGCATGGTGCTTGGCTTTTCTATAGGAGTAATGGCTGGAAAGATGATCTGTTTATCTTCTGTTATTCCCTTTCTCCCTGCATCCTTGTCACTACGTTCCCCTCTTCAAGTTGTTATGGGAATGGTTTTCTTGCAGACAGGTGTGTGTGTGGCGTGTGTGTGTGCGTGCGTGTTTCTATCAAATCCTTTTAGAGAAAACAACATTAAAGTGGTGCATAGCGGACAGCTTCCCAGACAGTGTAACATCTGCACAGACAGCCTCATCACAATAGGTTACATTCGCTCTTGCACACGTGGCTCAACTAATCAATATTGCTTTTAGTTTTTTCTTCAGTGATCAGTGTCTGTTGGATCTCAGGTAGAGATGTCCTCTGGCGTCTTGTCGCCCATCTGTCTCTCTCTGGGAGAGACGGGTGACACATTATGGATGGCGGTCGTGGTGGAAGAAGTACTCTGATTTTGTACTTAAAGTAAACCAACAATATAAAGATACGCTGCAAGTAAAAGCCCTGCAACATCGGGGTGGGAATAGTGCGTGTTGGTGGCGTGAGTGCCCTTTTTGTTTTCTTTTGCCCAAGTCCACCAAAATGTATCAGCATGTATCAGAGAGAGAGCAAATTAAATAAAATGTGTCCCATTTGATGTTTGAACACTGGGTGTCACTATGACATAGAATCACATGAAGGATCAGATCTGACCCCTATACCTTATGCTTCTCTCCCTCAGCATAGGTAGAAATGGTGGCGCCAAGGAAATAAAAATCTAAAGCCATGCTGGCAAAATTAATTTCCACCAAGATCAGAGTTAAGTTTGTCTGTTCAATTCGTTCAGAAAAAAAGGAATTTGTGTACCGGTGCTGAACAAGAACAGAAAGTAAAACCACTGGCAGCTAGCCTATCCGCCCAACAAAAAACATTTATTATTTGCCAACTACGCTCAAGCGAGTGCTACGAGGGCTAGCCACGAGATTGCTCAACTCATAGCACAGAAAACCCATTGCAGAGAGTGCCTTTATTAAAGGAGTGCCTCATATGAAAGTCATCGCTAGACCCAGAAAACAATGCAGGAATTTTACGGTAGACTTGTGAGAAACACAGTCAAGTAAAATAAAGCAGCAAGGTACTGATGCCACAGACACTGCTCGGTTGTTAATTTCTTTACGAGGGGGGTCGGCGACTGGTTTTGCATTTCAGAAGAGCTCCTTCGATCAAAAGGAGCCTCAAGGGTACAACGAAGGGAAAGGACATTTTTTAAGCTGTGTCAGTTTGCCATAGAAAACATGAATTTCCCGTGGGAGTAGTCTATGCGGAGTCACCGCTGATGGAGCTCCAGCCATGACGGGCGAGCGGAATGGGGCGGCGTCCATGGGTACTGTATGCAGAAAAGTGCGTGCAGTGGAAGTACTCAGATTTATTTTTCTTAAGTGCAAGTAGCAATACGTCACTACCTCTTATCTCCATATTCTAACTAAATTAACGCCCTACTTGATCATACTACAGCGTCACACAAAAGCATAAAAAGTAGCAGATATAAAGGCTCGAAACTGGCTCAAAGTGACGTGTTTTGAGATTGTAGATCTGCAAATTAACTGAAAAGTAACAGTTTTGGACATGGAGGTTTCCACCGACAGAGATGATATAACTCAATGAAGAAATACTCTGTAACAAGTAGAAGTCCTGTATTCAAAATGTTACCTAAGTAAAAGTACAAGTATATTCACGTCAACATATAGACTACTTAAAGTAAAAGACCTCATTATGTATTCCATTTCAGAATTTGTTTTGTCAAAATTGTGCAAAAATAGGAAATATACAATCTCACAACGTGTCACATTGCGACGCGTTGTGAGCTTGTAGATCGGCAATTTTTTGAATAGCCAAAATATAATATAGAACTTAATTAAACTTTTACACTGAATGTATGTTTTAGTAATTAATAATCTGAATCTACAACGTAACTTGTAACTAACGTTTTCAAATAATTGTATTGGAGGAAAAAGTACAATATTCGTAGTGGAGTTGAAGCATAAAGTATTGAAAACGGAAATACTCAGGTACCTCAACATATACTTAAATATAGTCCTTGAGTAAATCGTCTCCGTCGGGTGGAAACCTCATATGTCCAAAACTGTTACTCTTCAGGATTAAAATGTGAAAATATCAAAAGTAGCAGATCTACAAGCTCGGCTTCGCGCCGCGTTTCGAGCTTGCAGATCTGCTACTTTTGATGCTTTTGTCTGACGCTGTAGTATGATCAAGTAGGGCATTAATTTACGAAAGAAACACACAAAGTTCAAGATATGGAGGTAAGGGGTTTCTGCCCGACGGCAACGAAATGTACTTAGTTTCTATCCGCCACTGCTTCCATGGGCATGCAGAGAGGTGTGAGAGTGTGGGTGTGAGGCTGTGAAATTGCACTTATACATCAGAAAGCACTCTGCAGGCTGATGTGATGTGATGAGTACAGTACAGCGGCGAAATCTATCGACCCAATCTCATCCAGGCAATCGTGGAGAATTCCGGGGCATTCCTGTTTGAAAAGTGATGCAGAATACAGTGATGTAATCCACAGGTTTTCAAACAAAGCAGGGAACCGTGGGTGGCCCCCAGGGGTGCATGGTGCCATCACGAGGGCCAATTGGAAATGGAGGGGAATACAGGGGGGTATCATGAACAAAGAAATGAATACAAATCTTAATTTTCAATTCAAATTCATTTCATACGATTTGGTTATTTCTTATTGTGCCAGTTGAACCATTTTCAACCTCCTTATTTTGGATATGTCATTATTGTCAATTGAAATGATTTCAAACATAGCAAAAATAGTTTATGTGTGTGCGTGCATGTGCGTGTTTGTGCGTGCATGCAGCGTGAGTGTATGTTAATACTGTAGCTCTGCACGCTCCTTCTCGTATTTTCTATCATAGTTTTAACTCCCTGTGCGTTCCTACCTGTTTACTCCTCTCTTATTTATAATTTTTTTGAGCTTTAGGTGTATCTCTCTCCTCTGCTATCTGTATCTGTCTTGTGATTCCTTACTGCGGTGCTGCTTTAGTATGACAACTGAATTTCCCTCGCAGGATCAATAAAGGCCTATTTGTCTATCTTTCTAAGCGCATTGCTACACACTTTAACTATCTGCAAGAAGTTATTTCAAGTTTTACAGATGCCATCATTCCTGTGGAAGATGGAGGGGATGTGTGTTTTTTTTTGGGGGGGGGGGGGGGAAACATTCAGAACCCAAGATATCATAATTTGAAGATTTGCTGCTCCATTCACTTCTTGTTTAACTTATTACTGAAAAAGGCTGTATCTCGGCTCCTGGGCACTTTTTTTTTACAATTTATTTTTCAATGTTATGTTATTTTCCAAAGGCAGACAATTAATGTCAACGAGGTCCAATGACCTCGTTGACATTTGTGAAACCACACAGTGCAACCCTCAGTGATTAGCACCCATCAGGGGATCGATTATACTGGAGATAAATATTCTGTGACTACTTGAAAAAGGTATAAGAAAATAAAAAAAATTGCTGGCACAGTTCGCAATTATTTTTTTATTTCATTGGCACTGAATGAGTTTAAAAATAGCAGATACTGTATACAGTAGGGGAGGGCGGGGTAGGTTTTGACCCTTTTTGCTTTTTACTCGATTACTAAATAAATACTTGCTCAATTATGTCAAAAATGTAAAGTTAATAACTTAATGTCCAAAGAGACACTCGTCTAACTCATAGCAAGTGTTCAGAGAAATGTTTTCTTTAACTTAATGTAAACAAAGTTTTCTAAATCTTATTAATTAAAATCACCTTGAAAGCAGGTGTGCATTTCCCTGTCACTTCCTTGTTGGCTGAGAGGCACAACCGAACCCCTTTGTTGTCCCCGGACTTAGGCACAACCTACCCCCCTGACAACGTTTTTTGTAAAACATAATACAGGTCTTGCTTTTTGATACTGACAGTCTAAACTTACATGAGATGATAGTGGACAGATAGATGAGTGTTGACAAATTAATGTTTGACGACTACATTCGATCACTACATGAAAATTTGCGGAGAGGATTTTGTTTTTGGTCTGCATCTTGAAGAGGTGATCAGGAAAGGAACTGAAATCAGCTTTGCACATGTTTGCAGCCGTGATGACCGGGAAGGGAGGTTCCAAAAAATTCAGAAAAATTACTGAGGTCAGCATTGATTTGACATTTTATTGGTTTAAATGGAGAATAACTACTGACCCCGCGGCACAATGTACCCCGCCCTCCCCTACAAGCTCATATACAAGCTCATAGTGTGTCAATTTGTGCCGTGCTATGAACTTGTAGATTTGCTATTTTTGAAAAATTATAAAAATTGGTGCACTTCTTTGAATATAGGCCCTGTATGTATATATATATATATATATATATATATATATATATATATATATATATATATATATATATATATATATATATATATATATATATATATATATATATATATATAATTTTTTTAAGCAAACTTTTTAACTCAAATCTTAGGTTCCTGGCACAGCACATTTTTTGGGACAGGGGTCCGCAGCCAAATACATTTCATTTTGGGGATCCTTGAAATGAAAAAGTTGACTACCGCTTCTCTACACTGTTTCTCAACGCTGTGTCCAAATGGACCCTTAGGGGTCTATAACTCAGAGAGAGTACAAATGGAACTGAATTTGGAGATTTAAATAAGCACTGAGTATTTTACAGTGTAGATTGAGGTACCAGTATATTAGTTCAGTGATTCTCAATGTATCTTTTTGCAAGGACCTCCAGTTGGGACCCCAAACTATACTGTAACATCCTCAGTGTTTATTTAACTCTGAGAGTGCACAAATGGAACCAATTGGTTAGAATAATTGTATTGACACTTTAAAAAATTTCACAATTTTACAAAAAAAACGTTGGTACGTTGGATTATACACAAAAAAGCCAAAGCTTGTTTCCATTGTGGTCCACTTTGAGACATACTGTAGAACAACACGCAACAAAGTGTACAAACAACCATAAAACAAAGAAAATGTATACAGTTAGAAACAATACATATAGGAGGTACGCTAGAGGTTCCATTCCATCTACTTGCAGAGGTCCTCTACAAGAAGAAGGGCAAGAGCAAACAATTCTTCCTCGGCTCAGTCGTTCGTGCTAAACAGGAAAGCGTGGAGGTGAGCACAAGGAGGAAGCTGCATGGTGGCCACCATGGCTAACCCAGAGGATAGTAGGGTGACTGGGTCAGTCCTTTGTGCCGGTAGCAATGAAGCTGTCCAATGACGATAATGCCCGATTCCACCACCCGGAGTCCTGCCCAGTTCAGGGACATGGTCGAATGACCAATATGACTTTGGTTCTTGTGACTCTTATCATTGTGGACTAAGGACTAATGACTAATGACAATGTCACTATTGTACTGGTGTCTCTGTATCTTTCATTCTGGCTGTGCTCCCAAAACCGGCCTCCCCAACACTTCCATTGCAGAATCCCACTTTAACTCACATTTTTTAGCCTTCTGTTTTGTGCTGAATCTGCTGATCCTCCGGCAACCATTGCTAGGGCTGTTGCTGTGTGTGTTCTCACTGTCGCAGGAGCCTGCCTAGGGCCATCAGCTAGACCAGTGGTTCCCAAACTTTTTGGCTCAAGACTGCATGGTGTTCCCCGCCGTGCGCCTTAAGAGCTACTCACAACTCTTCATGAACCCTCTGTCCGCTCCCGGCACCACTCGTTGCCAAGCTGTGGCTTTGGTTGTACTTTCTGGCGTAGATTATGCACACTTTACTTTCCACCGTGGTGGAAGAAGTACTAACACAATGTACTTAAAAAAGTAGCAATACCACCATGTAGAAATACTCCGTTACAAGTAGCCTAAAAGGCCTACATTCAAAATTGTACTTGAGAACTTAATAATCATTATGCAGAATGTCCCATTTCACAGTTTTTATCAAAATGTGTCA
The DNA here is from genome assembly GCF_963280865.1 of Gymnoscopelus braueri. Taxonomy (NCBI): domain Eukaryota; kingdom Metazoa; phylum Chordata; class Actinopteri; order Myctophiformes; family Myctophidae; genus Gymnoscopelus; species Gymnoscopelus braueri. The sequence continues at coordinate 31,079,845 of NC_137603.1, read as the reverse complement.
AACATTTTGAAAATACCTGATCTCAGCTGAAGCTCAGAACGCATTTATATTATTGTGAGCTTATGCATCAGCTGTTTTTGAATGGCCTTAAGAGGATAATCTTATGTTTATGTAATAATTATCTAAAACGGCAAAGTAACTAGTAACTAAAGCTGTCCAATAATTGCAGTGGGGTATAATAAAGGAAAAATATTTGCCTATATTATATTTTCGAAAAAATTGAAATATTCCAAGTAAAGTAAAAGTACCTCAAAATTGCGATTAAGCACAGTATTTGAGTAATTTTACTCAGTAACCACTGTATACACGCTTTATATTCCACTCATCCGCCCACTACACTATTGAGTCCGCCAACTGGCACACCCCACTGCATTTTAGCTAGCTTTTTGCTAGATCCCAATAAACTTTGTCCGACACTAAAAGTCACCTGGTTCTCTCTCATTTGTCATGGCTCAATAGCCAGGCCTTGATCATATTTTTTTATATTCTCCTTTTTTTCTAATTATTTTTCACAATATTTATTTGTGGAATTAAAAACTAAATGGAATACCTCAACTATACGATTCCAAGTGCTTGTTAGGGTGTGGGATCTCCAGTTCAAATATGATTATTTTGGGGGTTCCCCAGTTCAATTTGTGGGGGTCGCAGCCTGAAAAGGTTGAGAACCACTGGTACAGAGAGCAGTGTCCTAACTGGACCCTCCAAACCATTCAACGCCCTGAGCTTCTGTCAGGAGTGGATTAGACATTTATTCCCTCTAGCTGCAGCTGATGATGTGTGTGTGTGTGTGTTCATGTAAGGATAGGGGTCAGCCAAAGGAGTATGCCAAACAAATCACTGATTATCATGTGCAAGTTTAATGATCTTTATACGTTCAGGCATACACGCATGCACACGCACCAACCCACTCCCTGTCTCGCACGCACGCACGCACGCACGCATGCATGCACGCACATACACATACACATACACATACACATACACACACATTGGTATTACACTGTAATACACAGATCTACAAAGCTGAAAATGCGTCGCTTCGCGCCTCGTTTCAAGCTTGCAGATCTGCTACTTTTGACACTTCTGTGTGACGCTGTAGTATGATCAAGCGGGCCATTAATTTACAAAAAAAACACAAAGTGAAAATAATGGAGATAGGAGGTTTCTGCCCGACAGCAACGATATTATTCATGAGCTGGACCGTATTGAGTAAAGTAGTGGTTCTCAACCTTTTTTAATTTCAAGGATCCCCAGTTGAAAATGCATTAGGCCATGGACACCCATTTGATCAAATGGTTTATCTCTGAGACCCCCAATCGACACTGTAAAATCCTCAGTGTTAATTTGCAGATCCATTTGGACCCCTGGTGGTCCTTGGACCCGACGTTGAGAACCAGTACTTGTAAACAGTTGTAGTTTGACAGCAGCAGCACCTTGGCCATGACAATGGCTGTCAATCTGTCAGATGGACTGGCGTCTTCTCCAGGGTCAGATGATTTTGACAGAGCGGCCATTTCCTGGAACAATTTGCAGCGTGGAGTCCCAACAGTAAACACCTTTAAACCCTGGCTGGCTTCATTTTTCTGCAAACAATGTAGTGTTATTGGACAGCTTACATGTGTAGGTTGGGTGACTGGTGTGTGTTATATACCAGAGGTTAAAGCTGCAATCCGTAGGTTGTATGTCCTACAGACATGACATCTGACCTCTTCTCACTTCTTTTCACTTTTCCTGAATTTTCCCTGTAAAAGTATTTTCCCCCCACATTGTCGTGAGTGATTTGCCTGGTGTGAAAAGAGGCCAAATTCACACCTGGCACCATTTCACACTTGGCAAATTCCTCCCTTTCTCCATGACGATGCTTGGACAATCCACTGATGTTCCACTGAAGTACCAATGGCAGGCTTGTCTTTGGAATGTCACATCTGTAACTGTGAGTTGAACCCGGGTCTGCTGCGCGGGCGGCACAATTTAAACTGCTGAACTAAGACGGAAAGCCCGTTTGCAACGGGGGCGATGTTGTGCTTTGAGCTTCAGGCAATACCACCTGTGAACCAGTAGTGGTCCTGACCCAAACACAGGGTCTACATTCCTCAATAGAAGAGCAGGGAGACCAGCTCCACCCACAGCAGTTGTGATATCGTTGCTGTCGGGCAGAAACCTCTTATCTCCATATTCTAACGAAATTGTGTTTTTTCGTAAATTAACGGCCTCCTTGATCATACTTCAGCGTCACACAAAAGCATCAAAAGTAGCAGATCAGCAAGCTCAAAACGCAGCGTGAAGCGACGTGTTTTGAGCTTGTAGATCTGCTGCTTTTGCTATTTTTGAATTTGAATCTTGAAAAGTAACAGTTTTGGACATAATGAGTTTTCCACCTGACAGAGACTTCATATTGGATTAATTTACTCCTACAGCGGTTCCCAACCTTTTCTAGATCAGGGCCCAAAATCTCCAAAAAGCATTCGCGGCCCACCCATAATGACCACTGACCACAGGCATTCGGCTGCCGTGTGAAATAGTCAGATGTGTGTTGTGTTCAGCCACGTGCATTTTCAGGGCATGTTTGTTTTTTGGCTCTGGACAACCGGACCTCCAGATAGGGCATGTATGAGCGTTCTAGACGAACGCCTATCCGACCGTTTCGACGCCGGGACCCCGGCCCACAGGTTTTGGGAATCGTTGCTCTACCATATCTGTCGAAATACAGTTTTATTCACACAGAAAAGTCATGGATTGCAGCTTTAAGTTAAAACCAATACTGCAAGGAAGAAATAGCTTGCTCCCACTAATCTTGCTTGTTATGTTGTTACCAGTCACATCAGCTTTTTTTGTTGCTTTTTCTGCTCTTTTTCCCCCCCAGATAGATCCAATAAATTCCTAGGTGGAGTAGAGAGACACAGAAAGTCATGGAGTAGTGTTTCATTTTCGCTGCTATTTCAGGAGCAGCTTGGCTACGTTGTCTGAGCGACAGGCAAGTGGCTGTGTCAGTGAAAAATGAGTCCTCCGCATTCAAATGGAAGACTTGGCTATTACCGCAAAAAAAACAAAAAAAAGCGCTGTGATTGTGCACATTTCTCATTGGCCCTGACAGAACTTAAATAACATATAACCAGCCTTTCAGACACATTCCACCCGAAAACCAAAACGGACGCACATTTTGTTGCGATTCTCTTTCGGCTTTAGTTTACAGACAGATTGATTGAAGCAATAAGCAATGTCCCCTCCGCTCCGTGGCTGCAGGATCGTGTGAATGCGCCAGTGGTGTAAAGTAACTAAGTACATTGTCACACCCCAGACTGGGTGAGGGTAGTAAGTAACCCTTGTACTTCAAGTACTTTCAGACATGTTCAAAAGGATGGCAAAGCACACAGATGGGCAAGTTTTAACAAGGTTTATTTCCCCCAAAGTGTCATGTGTACAGGTGAAAATGGCAATAACAAAAGGAGACCAATCGTCTGCAAATAGAAAATAAAGAAATATTCAACAACATATAACTTCAAAATAATCTAAATATATTCAACAACATATAACTTCAAATAATCTAAATATAAACCAATGTAAGTCAATTCAAGTTATTATTATAATAAAAATAAAATACAATAAATTATCTAATTAATTATATAATAATTATATATAATAACAAATAAACAATAAATACATTCACAAAATAACAGACCTCCTTAGAGACTCGAAACCTCCTCAAGCTGAACACCTCTCCCAGCAGACAACAGAAGCAGACTGACAGGGAGTGAGGAGCTCACCCCTATGTAGCCCCATGGCTCCTCCCACCAGAGTGAACCAAACATTCAGGGTGATTTTGGATACAGTCACTTCTCCGTTTATGCTATCAACAGACATGAAACACAATGCATAATTCAATTTCAACTTGTAGATCTCTGGTTTTTCCAAACTAGTAGATCTCCGCTTTTGCCTTCAATGCAATATTCCGTGTCCTACTTTGACACAGGCAACACACTCCTGCTCCCAAGGCCAAATGGTTTGGTCCAATTTGGTCCCAATGAGTGGCTGCAGGTGTGTCTCCTGACAAACCTATAAATCAATTTGAACCCCACCTTGACTCTTTAGAGTCACGTGGGGTAGAGCCACGGTGAGAGAGAGAATGATTTGTTTAAATAAAGAATAATAAACTCTGCTGTTGGTGGTTTTTTCTGTTTGTCCATAACCCTACAAGTGTGCACCATTGACAGGCCATGTCCAAACAGTGACAGTGTGTGGTCACACTGTCACATTACCTCCCTCCTCTCCAGCCACTGCAAGCTCAGGGAGACGAGAGAGATAATCAGCTAGGAGGTTAGATTTTCCAGCTCTATGTGTAATATTGAAGCAATATGGCTGTAGCGCCAAATACCATCTTGTGACCCGGGAGTTCTTATCCCTCATGGAGTTGATCCAGCTCAATGCCCGGTGGTCAGTTTCCAGATCAAAGGTCCTCCCAAGAAGGTAATACCGAAGGCTGTCCAAAGCCCACTTGATGGCAAGACATTCCTTTTCAATGGCCGAATACCTCGTTTCTCTGGGCTGCAATTTACGGCTCAAATAGAGAAGTGGTTGTTCCTTGCCCTCCTTTCCCTGTGCTAGGACGGCTCCAAGGCCCACACCCGAGGCATCAACTTGAACAAGGAATCTTTGGTTAAAGTCAGGACTTTGTAAGACAGGGGAAGAGCACAAAATAGTCTTGAGATTTGTGAAGGCAATTTCACACTTTTCTGTCCATTTCACTGGATTAGGGGAGATTTTGGTAGTCAGATCGACAAGAGGAGCAGTGATGGTAGAGAAGTGGGGCACACATCTTCTGTACCACCCAGAAAGGCCTAAGAATGACCGGACCTGCTTCTTTGTCCGTGGTCTAGGACTGTCTCTGATAGCCTTCACCTTGTCCACCTGAGGACGGATTTTCCCATTTCCAAGATGGTATCCGAGGTAGCAAACCTCCCTTTTGGCCCACTCACACTTCTGGGTGTTAAGCGTGAGTCCAGCAGAATGGATCCGGTGCAGGACCTGGCGCAAGTGAGAAAGATGGTCTTCCCAAGAAGTGCTAAAGACCACCACGTCATCAAGATAGGCAGCACAGAACTGTGGACATCCCTGAAGAGCTCGATCCATCAACCGTTGAAATGTGGCAGGGGCTCCGTGGAGTCCAAACGGCATAACAGTGTAATGATAGAGACCCTTTGGGCCCCGGAAGGCAGTGTACTCCCTTGATTCCTTCTCCAAAGGCACTTGCCAATATCCCTTGCATAGGTCCAGGGTGGTTATGAACACAGCTTTGCCAAGCTTCTCAAGAAGTTCATCAATTCGTGGCATAGGGTAAGCATCGAATTTTGAAACTGCATTTACTTTGCGTAGGTCATTACACAGTCGTATAGTGTTGTCTTTTTTAGGAACGAGAACAATGGGATTACACCACTCACTGTTTGAGGGTTCGATCACTCCTAGGTCCAGCATGGTTTGAATCTCATTGTTGAGAAGCTCCACCATTCGTTCAGGCACTCTGTATGGGCGTTGACGGATAGGGGTATGGTTCTTTAACCGAATGACATGCTCAATTAGGGGTGTGTTTCCTGGTTTTCCACTGAACAGTTCCGGGAAGTCCTCACACATCTGCATGAGTTCAAAGGCTGATTGTGCAGACAAGTGACTCACATCAGGTCGCTGTGTAGTAGTGAGCATGGACAGATCTGTCTCCTCTACGGCATCCTCCATTTCCACTTCCCGTGCCAGCATAACCTTTTCCACTCGCAACTCCTTGTTTAGCGTAGGTACTTGAATGGCTTGGACATCAGTTCCTTCCACAGCGCATTTCCTTTCCTTCCACTCCTTTAGAAGGTTGATGTGGTACACTTGGGATGCCTTTCCTTTATCCGGATGTGAGACCTCATACGTGACTGGACCAATTTGTCTGACCACAGAGTAAGGACCCTGCCACTGGGCTAGCAATTTATGGCTCGAGGTTGGAAGCAGCAGCATCACCCGTTGACCTGGCTGTAGCACCCTGTGTCGTGCCTTCTGATCATACCAGGTTTTCTGTTTCAACTGGGCCTTTCCAAGATTTTGTCTTGCCTCAGCTCTGTATTGCTCTAGCCGGTCTCGCATCTGCAGCACATAAGAAAGAACACCTTGTGGTGCGGGTTGTTTGGACGTCCAGGATTTCTTCAAGAGGTCTAGAGGACCTTGAACAGGGAACCCATAAAGAAGCTCAAAGGGCGAAAACCCAGTAGAGGCTTGGGGTACCTCTCGATAGGCAAAGAGAACAAAGGGAAGCCATTTATCCCAGTCTCGACCAGTGTCATCTACAAACTTCCGTAGCATGGACTTCAGCGTTTGGTTAAAACGTTCCACCAATCCGTCAGTTTGTGGATGATAGGGGGTGGTGCGAATGCCAGTAATGCCCAGCTGTTTGTGGAGCTGCTTCATAAGCTTCGAGGTAAAGTTAGTGCCTTGATCCGTGATAAGTTCATCAGGAATACCGACTCGTGAAAAGAACTGGACAAGTGAATTGATTATTTTAGGTGTCTTGATACTCCTCAGTGGGAAGGCCTCTGGAAACCTGGTTGCATAGTCACAGAGAACAAGGATATATTCATGGCCTGCACTGCTTTTCTCCAGTGGTCCAACGATATCCATTGCAATCCTCCGGAAGGGAACATCAATGACAGGAAGAGGAAGTAATGGAACTCTTTCAGGTCGTCTCGGAGAGGTCTTCTGGCACTGTGGACAAGTTTGACAGTACTCAAGGACATCTTTGACCATTAAAGGCCAAAAGAAACGAGCTTTGACTCGAGCGAGAGTCTTCTCTTGCCCAAGATGACCAGCCCAGGGAATGGAATGAGCAAGATGGAGTACAATAGGCCGATACCTGGTAGGAACAACCAAGCGATTCTCTGGCTGAGCCACTACATACAGGACTCCATCCTCCAGGAGATACTTCTCACTCTGGTCGGGTTGAACTGTGACAGTGCCCTCTTTCATCTTCGCCAACAGGGGTGCCAGTGAGGCGTCAGCTTTTTGTAGTTCTCGAATATCTTCAGGTACCTGCCACTCTTCATCAGGTTTCAAGTTAGAAAGATCACCTAACAGTGGAGTACCCTGGATCTTCTCCAGGCGGCGCTGGCGCTTGCTTTTCTGAGGTCCCTTCTGTCCACCCTGGCATAAAGAAGGATCCAAGTCCGGAAGGGGCTCCAGTCCTAGCTTGGCTGTCTGGGAACGGGTAAGTACTGCATAAGCCTCTTGTTTGGCTGCGGTTGAACCGGACTTCTTCCCTCGCTGCTGTTGGGCCTGACGAATAAGATCATTCAGAATGGGCAAGTCTCTACCCAAGATCAGGTCATGTGGCATATTGTCAAGGACCCCAACACGGAGCAAGAAAGCCTGGTCTTCAATGACTATGGTCACATCAGTCACCGGATAGCGTTTTTGATCACCATGAACACACTGGATAGCTGTGGCATGCTTATAATCAAGATTGCCAAGAGAGACAAAGGAATGGTTAAGGAGTGTCATAGAGCTACCTGTGTCCAACAGTGCTTGCACTTGATGACCATTAACACGAGCTGGCATCATGATTGGCTCAGTGTCAGGTTCTAGTTCAGGATCAGGATCTGGTGCTAGGGCAGGTGCCACAACTGAAGCTGGGACAGATGGATGTGGAACATGGCAGTAACTGGACAGTTTGGGCCCTTTCAAGGGACAGACTGAGGCCCGGTGCCCTGGCTGTTGACAGTGGTAGCATATGAGATCCTTCGCTGGACCTGTTCTGGAGAACCCTCTCGTCTCCCCCGAGGTGCCTTGACCACCCACTGGACCACCTGCTCTGTGATCCCCTCCTCTGCGTGGCAGGTCAGCTGCATCTTGGGTTCCTACCCTGTTAGGTTGCCTTGGCTCAGACCGGTTGCCTTGCCTCAGACCTTTGCGAGCATTGAGGTACTGGGCCGCAAGTTTAGCGGCAGTAAGTCCATCTTCTGGCTCGTGCTCCTTGACCCAGGTCTTCATTTCGTTGGGAAGCATGCGAAGCATTTGCTCAAGAATGATACGCTCAGTTATTTCGTCTTTGGAACGCTGCTCTGGTTTCATCCATCGTCTATAGAGTCCTTTGAGTCGATTATAAGTCTCCTTGGGAGATTCACCAAGGGGAATGTGTGTTGATCGGAACTGGAGTCTGTAAGTCTCCGGAGAGATATCAAACTTTGCAAGGAGGGCTTCTTTAAGGTTAGCATAGATGTTTGACGCATCTTCCTCCATTGCGGAGTAGGCCTCAAGGGCTTTCCCAGATAAGAGTGGAACTAGTCTACAGGCCCATTCAGACTGCGGCCAGCCCCAGGTGCGAGCGATACGCTCAAAGCGCACAAGGAAATTTTCTAGGTCCTCCCCATTTTGGAAAGGGAGCATCTTTGGGCCTTTTCGCAGGTGCATGTTGGCTACAGGCTGCAAGGAGCTACTTGACTGAGCAGATGGAGGATTCGGGGTAAGGGGAGGGACAGTGTTTTGGCCAACCTCACCTAGATTGTACTGTGAGGGGACGGTGTTATTACCAGGCACTGTAATGGCAGCTTTTAACTGCTGGAGTTCACGGCACAAAATGTCTTCCCTTTGTTGCTGACTAATCAAAAAGTCTTTGAACATGGATGCCAGTGAAGGTTCACCTGGCGCTTTACCGTGCCCCTTTCTATAGTGTTTTGGTCTAGCCCCAAAGCCCTCATAACCCTTCTCCTCTTCCTCTGTGTACCACCCGACTCCCTCAGGCTCCTCTGCCACGGCCGCCCCGTCGAACGCCATCGTCACGGCCCCGCCAATGGCTCCCTCCTCAGTCTCCTCTGTAATTGCCACCTCCGACACTTGAGATCTTAAACCAAACTTTGTTCGAACTTTACCAGCTTTATTCGTTTTACCTCTGCGGCTTGCCATCCCACCACTGCCACCAAATGTCACACCCCAGACTGGGTGAGGGTAGTAAGTAACCCTTGTACTTACAGTACTTTCAGACATGTTCAAAAGGATGGCAAAGCACACAGATGGGCAAGTTTTAACAAGGTTTATTTCCCCCAAAGTGTCATGTGTACAGGTGAAAATGGCAATAACAAAAGGAGACCAATCGTCTGCAAATAGAAAATAAAGAAATATTCAACAACATATAACTTCAAAATAATCTAAATATATTCAACAACATATAACTTCAAATAATCTAAATATAAACCAATGTAAGTCAATTCAAGTATTATTATAATAAAAATAAAATACAATAAATTATCTAATTAATTATATAATAATTATATATAATAACAAATAAACAATAAATACATTCACAAAATAACAGACCTCCTTAGAGACTCGAAACCTCCTCAAGCTGAACACCTCTCCCAGCAGACAACAGAAGCAGACTGACAGGGAGTGAGGAGCTCACCCCTATGTAGCCCCATGGCTCCTCCCACCAGAGTGAACCAAACATTCAGGGTGATTTTGGATACAGTCACTTCTCCGTTTATGCTATCAACAGACATGAAACACAATGCATAATTCAATTTCAACTTGTAGATCTCTGGTTTTTCCAAACTAGTAGATCTCCGCTTTTGCCTTCAATGCAATATTCCGTGTCCTACTTTGACACAGGCAACACACTCCTGCTCCCAAGGCCAAATGGTTTGGTCCAATTTGGTCCCAATGAGTGGCTGCAGGTGTGTCTCCTGACAAACCTATAAATCAATTTGACCCCACCTTGACTCTTTTAGGATCCAGTAGAGCCACGGTGAGAGAGAGAATGATTTGTTTAAATAAAGAATAATAAACTCTGCTGTTTGGTGGTTTTTTCTGTTTGTCCATAACCCTACAAGTGTGCACCATTGACAGGCCATGTCCAAACAGTGACAGTGTGTGGTCACACTGTCACATACATTTACTATAAGTAAATACTTAAGTACTGTACTTAAGTACAATTTTGTCGTATTTTTACTTTACTTGAATATTTCCAGTTTTCAGTGCTTTTACTTCTACTCCACTACATCTCGGACACAAATATACTGTAGTACTTTTGCTCCCCTCATTTTTCAACTTTAGTTACTAGTTATTTTTCAGATATAAATGATGATATTATGAAACATACATTAACCACTTTAGCCCTATTTTATACATGGGCTATTTGAAAATAGCCGATTTACAAGCTCACAACGCGTCGCGATGCGACGCGTTGTGAGCTTGTAGATCTGCTATTTTCAAACATGTTAGTATTTTTACTTTTGGAACTTAAAGTATATTTTGATGGCAATACTTTTGTACTTTTACTCAAGTAATATTTTGAACACAGGCCTTTTACTTGTAACAGAGTATTTCTACATTACAGTATTGATACTTTTACTTAAGTAAAACATGCGAGTACTTTTTCCACCACTGGATTGCGCAAAGCTGCCTTCAGCGCTCCGCGTCTGCTGTTAGTTTTTTTTGCATCCCATAGAGACACACAGGGACTACAAATTTCACGCCCACTTTTGAGACAGCGCCGCTACTCGAGGTCCGTTAGAACGATGAACTGCAGCTGCCAATGCATTCCCTATGAGAGGATATGAGAATTAGCCTACTTTTAAAATTATCCTGCATTAACTGAAGACGATATTGATTTAAATAAAAATATGTTTCCAAATGTATGGAGTGTCTTTGTCAACATATCTTCTTGTTTTCTTAATAGTTGATGTGTTTCACATTTAATTTGCCACTTTAACGAGTTACCCATAATGCTAACACAGCAGAGGGTAGACAGCAGACGGGCATTTCAGTGACATCACTGTCTTTACGAGTGCCGAGCGCCGACCAGTGGCGTACCCACTATAGAGGCAGGAGAGGCGGTCGCCTGCCCAACTAAGATCTCGCCTCCCCTAAAAAAAAAAAAATAACCCGAAAATGTGTCATTGCGTGCTTAATGTCCTCAAAGTCACGCATCCAACAAGCTTTGAACTGAGCAGATTGGACCTTCTGTTCCAGAGATAATGACCAAAACCTATTGAAAACGGCCACTTTCGGCAGTTTTCTGGGTATTGAAAACCTCAAGGGATGCGTCCGTGACGTATATACCATGCGATCACTTAAACTCTAGATCTCCGATGCTAGCGATTTTGACATACTGATGGAGTATATTATAGTATATTGTGGGTAGTATATCGAGATGAAAGATATGGGACATTAAAAAGGACAAATTAAACAAATGGGACAGATTATTAGAACACAAAAAAAATCGCTACAGCCTCAGTAGTTAACCAGTGAAATGACGGTATTTTACAATGCCTCTCATAGAGATTGCATTGAGAGCTGCAGTTCATCGTTCTAACGGACCCCGAGTGTCAAAAGTGGGCGTGGATTTGTAGGCCTTCCGCTTCCGGCCGTGTGTCTCTATCCCTTGGAGCTTTTTGTCAGCGGCTGGCAAAACCGGGAAAGCATCTGTGTCATTTAAAATGTTTGTGTTCGCTATTCAAAAATAGCTCACAGTGCTTCACTTTGTGCCACGCTGCAAGCTTGTTCATCTGCTAATTTTTAAATGTTTTGAAATATCTTGAAAGTGTGAGAACTACAGATTTAGAATCGGCCTCGGGTCTTAATGGGTTAAGTAGAAGTAAAAGTTTGGTAAGCAATACCACAACAGAATAATACTCTGTTACAAGTAAAAGGCCTGTATTCAAACTTTTACTTGAGTAAAAGCAAAACAAATTGGCCTCAAAATATACTTACAGCACCAAAAGTAAAAGTACTCATGCGGAATGTGTCCCATTTCAGAAGTTTAAAGTAAAAAAAAAAGGCAGATCTACAAGTGTTGTCGCGTTGTGAGATTGTATGGTTCATTAATATGCGGTACGTGTCCTGTCAAAGCACGAAATGCGGCGCGTAAAGTGTTGATTTTGACAGCAAATTTTGATTTAGTTTTAGTCAGTCTTTTGAAAAAAATCCATTTAGTTTTAGTCATATTTTAGTAATCTGTCGTTTAGTAATCTAAATATCATAAGATTATAGTCGACTAAATCTACTGTTGATTTAGTCGACTAACATGTATTTTGGCGGTGCCTTGATGGCGTCGTAAAGGCAAGATTTTTCACTTGGTTGCATGCAAAAAAAGCTGATCTACAAGCTCACAATGCGTCGCGCTGTGACGCGTTGTGAGCTTGTAAATCTGCTATTTTCAGAGCACAACACCCAAGCGCAACCAAACATAAAATGACATGTTTTTTAGTTCTACTGGATCTCTTCTCCACTAGTCCATTTTAGTCTACTTTGTATTTGTTGACAAAATTGTCAATATATTTAGTCTTAGTTTTAGTCGTCTTAGCTTAGTTCTTTTTTCGTTTTTATTTCGTTTTCGTCAGTGAAAAAAGGTAGTCGACGATCATTTTTCGTCATAGTTTTAGTCGATGAAATCAACACTGTGCGTAACGCAAGCTTGTGGACAGACAATTGGACTCGAGTCATAGTGACTCGACTCGAGTCTGACTCGAGTCGCATATTTGACGACTTGCGACTCGACTCGGACTTTGAAGGTAAAGACTTGCGACTTGACTCGGACTTGGAAGGTAAAAGACCAACGAGACTTGAGACTCGACTCGGACTTGCTAGCCAATGACTCCCGACTCGACTCGACTTGAGACAAGATGACTCTAATGACTCGTTTAGTTTTTTCCCCTATGAATGATCTGTGTGTGAAATGCGCTCTTTCTTTATACAAACCCATGCTCACTCTACCGCAAATGCCTCTCTCTCTTTATACAACCCCATGCTCACTCTACCGCAAATGTGCTCTCTCTCTTTATATAAACCCATGCTCACTCTACCGCAAATGCGCTATCTCTCTTTATACAACCCCATGCTCACTCTACCGCAAATGTGCTCTCTCTCTTTATATATGCCTCTCTCTCTTTATACAACCCCATGCTCACTCTACCGCAAATGTGCTCTCTCTCTTTATATAAACCCATGCTCACTCTACCGCAAATGCGCTATCTCTCTTTATACAACCCCATGCTCACTCTACCGCAAATGTGCTCTCTCTCTTTATATAAACCCATGCTCACTCTACCGCAAATGCGCTATCTCTCTTTATACAAACCCATGCTCACTCTACCACAAACGCCACCACCACTCCCAGCGGGGTCATTTTGATTCTATGACGGCTGCCGTCTAGTTATCATCAGTGCCAGTGTTGTGAGGAAAAACAAGCAACCAGGTCTAGGAAAACCAGCCCAAAAGAAGCGAGTCAAGCGACTATGGGCCACATGAGCACTCTAACATATACATCAGCTATTTGAAAATAGCAGATCTACAAGCTCACAACGCCTCCCGATGCAACTAGTCGTTCGTGTTTTGTTTATGACCCCAGCCACCCCAACAACAACAGTAGCACCAGCCAGCGAGATATACGTACTTGTAAACATGAAAGTCACTCACCACTGTCGAATTTACTTTATCCATGGTAACAGCAATAAAGTCTTAGTCCGTTTTTTGGTGCGCAACACAACCCTCGTTTAAGTGAATTGCTTTCACCTGCTGCTGCTGTGCAGAGTGTGCGCTACAGGGCATATCTCCGCCAAGCCAGGGTGACCTACCCAGGCTCATGAAATTCATATGCAGGCATAGTAGCCAATTAGAATGAAATCTGCAAAAACGGACTCATATACTGATACAGAACCATATATTGGCTATATATTATGGCTGTCGGGTGGAAATCTTGTATGTTCCTTTTTCATTATTATTTAAAAACAATTTGAAATCGTGAAAATAGCCAATCTACAAGCTGTAATTATTTAATAATTAAGAAATACTATATTTTAAAGACTGAAAAATCAACTAAAGTCAATATTAGAGCAAGTTCATTCACATTTCATTTGAATGAAAATAACTTGTGGGTAAAATTCATTCTGTGAATCTAATGTGATTAATGTGACCCCTACTTCAGTCAGTGAAGTCCAGGGCTGAATGTGACATATTGAGACCTATGTAACTAAATATTGGTCATTTGCCAACACATTATTTTGTGACATAAATGGGTTATATTTCACAGATAGTTATACTATTCTTATAATATATTAAAATACAATCATCCTTAACCTTCAAGTTAAATGCATTATTGACTTGCCCACAACAGAAAGACTTGGGACTCGACTTGGACTTGGGACCAAATGACTTGGGACTCGACTTGGACTCGGACCGGAGGGTTGGATTGACTTGGGACTCGACTTGGACTTGGGACCAAATGACTTGGGACTCGACTTGGGACTCGGACCTGAGGGTTGGATTGACTTGGGACTCGACTTGGACTTGGGACCAAATGACTTGGGACTCGACTTGGACTTGGGACCAAACGACTTGGGACTCGACTTGGACTTGGGACCAAATGACTTGCGACTCGACTTGGACTCGGACCGGAGCGACTTGAACAATTGTCTGCTTGTGGATCTGCTACTTTTGTGTGACGCTGCAGTATGATCAAGTAGGGTGTCAATTTACGAAAAAAATACAAAAAGAAAGTTACAGTACTTTAGTTACTTTCCACCACTGATCCCTGACAGACGGTACTGCAGTGATATAGAGGCTCATCTCCCGAGGCCCTGCACAGCTCTGATGAGCTTTGAAGACAGTGCAGTTAGCAGAGGCACATGGCTCTGTGCTGTGTGCTCTGTGCTGTGTGCTGCTGCATCGAGCCCTGGAGCTCTCATTCTCCTGTGTACTGAGGCCAAGCGTCTCTGTGGCCACATGGCATGCCGTCCAGCTTGTGTCTGACCAAATCTGTCCCCCGGGGGGCCAGTTAGGGGCCCCCACGGGGGAACCTAACTGTACTGTAACTAACTGCTGCTCGAACTTCACTAAAAGGCAAACTTTTTCGTGTCAAGGACACCCCAAATTGATATGTATTTGGCCGCGGACCCCCCCCCCCCCCCATCTGAAAATGTTTCGTGCCAGGGACCCCCAGAAGAGAAAATGTATGAAAAAATATATAAATATATCAAAAGAAATCAAAGAAATATTTCCAAAAATAGCAGTTGTACAAAGTGACGCTCTGCAAGCTTGTATATCTGCTATTTTTGAATAGCCAATATATAAATGAATGAAGTGGTTAAAATGATTGTGACGCTATTAACTAATTTAGCTGGGGACCCCCTGGTACCCTTGCCAAGGACCCTTGGGGGTCCCTGGATCCCCACTGAACCAATGCACTAAAAACCATGCAGCGATTCTCAACATGTCGGTCGGGGCCCACTGGTGTGCAGGGCCATGAGGATATTTCAAGTGAGACCCCAAATAGCCTAATGGGTGAAACACTAACATTTTATATGAATAATATAACATTAATATTAAGAAATTTAAGAAAATTAAAAAGGTCATGATATATATTTTTGGGCGGTGAAACCGCCCCTATAAGTGAGATTTGGAAAAATGTACAAATATCTTGGGCAGTGAAACCGGCCCTAAAAGTTAGTAGAATTATCCTGCGCTGTGATTGGCCAATCACAATCTATTCAGGACTATTCATTGGCCAGTGTCACATGACACATGTGCATAGCCCTATGTGATTGGCCAGTGTCACATGACACATGTGCATAGCCCTATATAAGCAACCATAACTTAAAAAAAACCAAACTATTGTTTTTTTTAAGTTATGGTTTTGTCCATCATAAAGTGTGTTTTACAAAAGATAAATGTATTTATCTTTTGTACATGATTGATCGACTCCATTCAGTATTGTGATTAGCTAGCAAGACACATGCTGACACTAAGTGGCTCTTTCAGATCAAAGCATATATATTGGTTGACTCCATTCAGTATTGTGGTTAGCTAGGAAGACACCGCCCACTTCACACAGGGTGTGATTTTTTCTTTAAAACCATGGAAACATGTGTTCTCATCGTAGGAACTTTTAAGTATACTTCGTTAGTTCCATTGATTCAAGTCGGAACACAATCAAGAGATTGATCATTAACATATACATGCTCTGAAAATGCACACGGCCCACCCATCTGAACCCTTAACAGTGGTCAGATGTGTGGGCCACGGCGAAGCTTTCGTGGGACCTGATCCTGAAAATGTTGGGAATGGCTGATCTAAACTCTTCCTTTTATATGTCTTGACATAGGCAGGCTGTTTGTTCCTTATGCAATTAATGTACTGATTGTAATACATTGTATGCATATGCTGAATGATGTATACTGCACTGCATAATGTCTGCTGAATGATGTATATTGTATGCATTTTATATGTTGTATGTGGGATCTCGGGCCCTGGGGAAGACTAGTGCCACTGGCATCAGCTAATGTTTTAACCCATGCAGTCCGGAAACGTATTCGTGTCACTTTAGATTTCTTTGGCTATTAAAAAATAGCAGATATACAAGCTCATAGCGCGGCACCGAGTGCCGCGCTATGAGCTTGTAGATCTGATATTTTTTATAATTTTTTTGAAAATGTGTATATGTACATAATTAACTAAAATCTTTGCTTCTAGGGGTCCCTGGAACTAAATATTTTCAGATGGTGGGGGGGGGGGGGGGGTCCGCGGACAAATACATATCATTTTGGGTGGTCCTTGACATGAAAAAAGTCTGAGAACCACTGATATTATTGCAACATAATTTAATTAAAATGTTTTACTGTAAGGATTTAGAGGACATTTGTAGAATCCCCAGAAGCAAAGATTTAAAAAATGTCGCTTTAAAAAATATATCTATATTCAACAATTTGCACACATTTTTACGATAAAAATTAATAAATAAATAGCAGATCTACAAGTGCCGCGCTACGAGCTTGTATATCTGCTCTTTTTTTGAATAGCTAAGTATAAAACAATGGTTATAGCAAAACATCTAAAATGGCACAGGATGCATTCCCGGATTGAATGGGTTAATAAACAATAAACCAACTGTTAATTATTTCCCCTGCATACCGTACAGAGTAAAATCCTGAGTGTTAATTTAACTCTGTGAGAGTTACAAATGGATACATTAGGCTCAAATGTTTTCCCTCCATTGATTTAACGTGTTCTCTCCCATGAGAATGAATCACAAATATACACACAATAGCCTTTCCAAGAAGCTTGTTTTTCGCCCCGTGTGACGCCATTAAGTGTCCCCAGTAAAGAATTCACTTATATTGCACTTAGCGCTATTTGCTTAGGTGTGGCAGATTTTACTGTTAAATTCATAACCCCTCCGTAACAGCGATTCCCCGTGGCTTTTACAATTACACTGGCTTTTAAGAAATCCACTTATCTCCCTGTAATGAGAAGAAAATTACACAGTGGATGTCCCATTTCATCACAAGGAACAGAGAAGCACACATATATTATGCATGTGTGTTCCAATGCATTTAACCCTACAGATTACCCTCTAATGCCACACTGTGCGGTAGCCTATTTAACACCGTTTGCAGTAGACCGTATACCAAAGCAAGCCTCACCTTTTCCATGGATTGCTTATGATCCATGTTGCCTTTTAATAATGCATGTTTTGCAGGAATGCATGCTGCATACCACCACCATGTAAAAGAGGCTCTTTGAACCGATAAATATTTAACCTAACCAACCTTGCCTTTGATTTCATTATAAATAATATGGGATTTCATTATTATACTTGCAGAGAACACGACTCATCACAATGCATATGCTCTAGGCCATAAAGGGATATATTTGATCCCTAACAGGGAATCAGGGTAAATGGTTTTATTAAAATTTTGTATATCTGACTATTTCAATACATACAAATACAATAGTTGTATTTTCCCTAAGCCACCACAGTCACCATATGCCATACTCTGTAATTAGGAATATGCTTCTTCGTAGGAATTATTTTGAGACACAATTGTGTTCACAAAAATCAAATTACAGTAGTTCCAAGGAGTATTACATTTTGACTGGCTGGTGGAAACCTCATATGTCCAAAACTCAAATACAAAAATAGCAAAAGTAGCAGATCTTTTCATGCTTTTAATAAGAGCTTTCTGCCCGACAACACCGATATCTTGCACGGAAGGGGGCATTTTTCCCCAAGGGGCCGTGTCCACGGAGAGCACCTTTTGAGCTGAGGAGCGCTTTGGATATCAGGTCCATACTGTAGCACTCCTCGCAGCCATTGAGACGCTCACTGCCCAAACGGCATTTGCATCATCTGGGTTATTACTTATTAGCCACAAATAGCTTAGCTGAAACTAAGTAAAGATGAACTTCTCAGGACCATCAAAATCCCAGTGCTCCTCTCCAAAAGTTAAACTACTGTCAGATTGAAGTGCCCAGGGCGCTACGCCAAAAAGTGGGGAGCGCTCAAGCGTGTCTTTACAATAAGGGGTGTAACGGTACATTTTAACAGCGATCCGATACGCATCATGATACGATACGCTAAAATTGAAAATGACACAGATGCTTTCCCAGTTTTAATGGGTTAAAACAGACAGATATAGATTTTTAACGGGATCTCATATTACATTTCAATGTGTACGCACAAAATATGCATTTGTGTGTATTATGTATATACGTTTATCTGTATAGTGTACACACAGTAGGCTTAGGTCCTCACAGACGTGATTGAAGTTCGATTTTGTGTGTGTGTGTG
This sequence comes from Gymnoscopelus braueri, assembly GCF_963280865.1. Lineage (NCBI taxonomy): Eukaryota > Metazoa > Chordata > Actinopteri > Myctophiformes > Myctophidae > Gymnoscopelus > Gymnoscopelus braueri. The sequence goes on along the minus strand of NC_137603.1, from coordinate 31,061,262 downwards.
CGTGCTTGTGTGTGGGTGGGTGTCTGCGCTAGGAGCTGTCAACTTGCCTGGTGACTCAATTCCGCGGCCGTGGGCTCGAGCTCACTGCTGTCCTTGGCTGTCACTTGTCATCAGTCAGTGGTCAGTGAGGACAGACAGACAGCCAGCCAGGCGATCAGGAGGGCAGTATATGAGCAGTGAGGAGATGGAGGGAGGCAGTCCTGGTTTTGACTGACACTTAACTGCCTGTCTGGCCTCTGTTAGAACTCCCTTTGACTGCATGGGGAGCCTGGCCCTCCAGTTTAATGGAGGGTGACTCGTGTGCCGGTTGATTCTCGACCTTTTCTCTTTTCAAGGACCCTCAGTTTGATTATGCATGAGGCCACGGACCCCTATTTGTTGTGCCTTTGTTTTTATCTCGGGGACCGCAATAATCTGCACTGTAAAATCTACAGTTTCTTAGAGTACTGGTTCTCAACGTAGGGTCCGGGGACCCCCAGGGGTCTTTTGTGGGGGTCCCAGCAAAATTAGTTGATACAGCATCGCAATCATTTTTAACCACTTTATCCTTTTATATGTTGGCTATTCAAAAACAAGCTCACAGCGCGTCACTTCGTGCCGCGCCGCGATCTTGTGCATCTGCTATTTTTGATTTGTTTTAGAAAATTCTTTTAGATTTAGAATTTTAACACAAATCTTCTCTTCTGGGGGTTCCTGGCACGAAACGTTTTCAGATGGGGGTCTGTGGCCAAAAACATCGATTTTTGGGGTCCTTGACATGAAAAAGTTTGAGAACCACTGTCTTAGAGTGTACAAAAGGGAGCATAATTGTTCCATTTGTACATTCTCAGAGTTACAGGCCTTAAAGGGTCCATTTGGACCCCTGGTGGTCCTCAGAGCCGACGTTGACAAACAGTGACTTATGCAACCTACAGTATTTCCTGCACCTGTGCTTCTCAAGGTTCAACGGGCAAGATTCAAGGTCAAGGTGTTTATTCCCACATACTGTACATGAACATTACAGCATATTGGCAGTGAAATTCAATTGTACTATTAAGCTTCAGTGTGCATAAGAGTGTGCATAACAATAAAATAAGAACACGATAAGATGAGAGAAACAGAAGTTAATATAGTAATAACTAGAAAAAGTGTTCCTCGGAGCACAGGTCTCCGCCAGGTCAGGTACGTTATTGTGGCCTCCTGGTGTCGCTATAATAGGCCAAAGTAAAAAGGGTGCCATTTCTTCTTAGGCCTTTCACGGCAATCGGAATGATGATTTGAGGTATTTTGTGCCAAAAATGTGTTTTGCTAAATTAGACCTGCTCGTGGCGCTATAACAGGCCAATATGAAAAGGGTGGCATTTCTTCCTCTGCCTAGTGGGAATGCGTGTGTGAAATTTCACGTAAGTCGCAAGCTGCGTTCATGATTTCAGGTGTTTTGTTCAAAACGGACCAATCCTGCAAATTTTGGAAACCAACCTTAGCCAATCAAGATGGAATATGGAAAATCTGACAGATCCGTGTTGATCACATGACTATAGAGATACTGTGTACTGATTTGCGTGATGTTTGGATAAACTCTGTAGGAGTAATATACAAAAATACGTTTTGCACAAATTGGCCTCCTGGTGGCGCTATAACAGGCCCATGTAAAACATTTGTTAGGTTCTGAATTGGCATCCAGGGAGTGTGTGTGCACAGTTCCGCAGCGACCGGGCCAACGGTGCCAGAGATTAGCTGCTCACAGACAGATGGACGGACCGACACATGGACACACGGACGGACGGACGGACGGACGGACGGACAGGGGGTAAAACATACTCTCTTGCCATGCCTTTCGGCCTGGCGGAGACAATAAAGGTTATAATAAATGAATAATAAAGACAAGCCATACAAATATCCTGAAGGAAAAAAAACATCATCAAGTGTTGTCAGGTGTTGGGCCACCACAAGCTGCCAGAACAGCCTCAGTGCACCGTGGCATAGATCGTCGTCTTATGTCCAAAACTGTTACTTTTCAGGATTCAAATTCAAAATGAGCAAAAGTAGCAGATCGTCAAGCTCGAAATGCGGCGCAAAGAGAGCTTGTGGATCTGCTACTTGTGATGCTTTTGTGTGACACTTAACTGTAGTATGATCAAGTAGGGCGTTAATTTACAAAAAAAAAAAAAAAAGTTATGTATATGGAGATAAGAGGTTTCTGCGCGACAGCAACAATTGTACAAGTCTCTGGAACTCTACTGGAGGGATGGAACACCATTCTAAGGGAATATCTGTATATTCCCTCAGTGGGAATGAGGAGAGCTGGTGGACAGAAACTGTCCCTGAGCCTGCTGGATGAAGACCCAGTGCTGGGTGCCATATACCAGATGGTAGCAGAGTGAACAGTGCATTGCTGGGATAACTAGGACCTTTGCATGATCCACTGGGCCTATAGTTGGCTCAGCTGGCAGCTCATTTCTGGTGAGGTTTTAACTAGGGGCTGGGCCATATGTCTTCAAATCAATATCATGATTATTTCAAACATTTGCCTCGATTAAAATTAATGAACAAGTCTTTCACATTGGTTATGCAATGCTTTTTTTTTCTTTCCGTCTCCGAATTGTTACCACCCACCTCTAGCCCCCATAGAATTAGAAAAATCACCAGACTTATTGGCGGACATCTCTGAAAGTCTGGCTACGCGAGACTATCTGTAATGAGTCCGATGACTGTGAGGCAAACTATGATACACAATTATGATGTTTTAGTAATATTGTTCGTACATGCTGCCAACCTAGGTGAAGAAATCACAGATTGAAGCTTTAACCTTTGCTTTTATGAAATAAGAGACTGTTAGTTTTAAGATGTCAAGGAAGATGCCTCTGAACATATTGCGAATTTGACCACTTCAAATTGTGCTCCACTCTTAAAATAATACCCGAAAATAGCCGATCTACAAGCTCTCAATGTGTCGCAGACGCATTGAGAGCTTGTAGATCTGCTATTTTTGCTGTGCAACATGTTTCCATAGAAGACAATCTGGCTTCTATGGAATCCAAATGACTGAAATCAGTCGTGGCGACTGAGAGCTTTAATCCATGGCTCAAAGTCAGTGTGGTGGTGTTGGTGAGAATCCACAAGTCCTGGTGTTTGTCCGTCAGGAAGTCCAGGATCCAGTTGCAGATGGCGGTCCTAGATCTCTTGAGCGTCATGCTCTGTAGGCTATGTCTGCCCTCTTTTTCCTCACTGTCTCTATCTCTCTGTTTCTCTGACATCTCCGTCACAGCCACATTCCATTCCACTTCACCTCATTAGCCTCGGCCTTGACACTGCAGCTTGGTGACGTGCGTGGAGGCCACAATGGTGTTGAATACCGACCGGTAGTCAATGAACAGCATTCTCACATAATATGCTCGTCAGTTCCAGGTGTGGGAGAGATGGGCAGTGTGGAGGCCGAGGGTAAGTAAGGTGATGGCCATTGTCCATTGAAATAGTTTTGTCTGTAGGCAAACTATCAATGGTGGAAAGAACAGAACAGGGACCACAGAAGGACGTGCAGTTGGGAGTCAGTGGTGGGAAGTAACTAAAGTACCTTTACTCAATTACTGTGCTTAAGTACAATTTAGAAGTACTTTTACTTAAAGGGACACTTTCAACTGATTAGTCACCCCATGGAGACTTGAATTCATGGACATTTTTTTTGTTTTTTGTCTCATTCCTAAGACAATAATTTGATGACCGGCAGCGGTTCCGGTAGGAGACACAACGACTCGTTGTGTCTCCTACCGGAACCGCTGCCTACCGGTCCGCTGGTCATCAAATTATTGTCTTAGGAATGAGACAAAAACTAAAAAATATCCATGAATTCAAGTCTCCATGGGGTGACTAATCCATTGAAACAAAGTTTTTTTTGGGTGAAGTGTCCCTTTAGGGCGCGCTCCCACCAAGAGTTGGCTGGCCGCTGTTAAACGCAGGTTGTGCGCGGCCACAGTTTTTTGCAGCCAGCGGATTCTAAAAAACGGGAGTGTCGCGCCTGTCACTCACTTTCAGGACCCTCCCCGTAGCCCGCACTGCCTGCTGCCTGCTGCCTTGAGCACCATGTTGCTTCCTGAGTCTTGAGACAGTCCGCCTTCCACTCACCCGATTGGACAGAGGGAGAAAATCGGCTCCTGCCTCCAGCAGTTTTATGCTTAGTGGCGGAGAGCAGATAAACGCAAGGTCTGCGCGACAAGCGGAAAAATCTGCTCTTGCGTGAATCAACGCATTTGCATTGACAATGCATTGGCAGATTCTGCAAACAGCGGCCAGCCAACTCTTGGTGGGAGCGCGCCCTTAAGCCTGGAAACCAGACGAATCTGCCATTGCAAAAAAAAAAAAAAAGCCCTCGGCAAATTTGGTCTTGCACCGCTAACTTGTGATTGGATTTCACTCCCTCCACAGTAGTGAGGGACTAATCAGTAATCAGGGCCCAGTATGCAAATATGGGGCGGGTTTATCACCAGAGGAATTTTTTTTTAATCTGCCCCTTGGAAATGCAGGTTCCATACAGAGATCCCAGACTAATATCTACACAGTGATATTAGTCTGGCCATGGCAGGCTACTTTTACTTAACTTGAACATTTTCCATTTCTCTTTTTGTTTTACTTGAGTACATTTTTTAATACAGGACTTTTGCTTTTGTAGGCTACTTCTTCCATGACTGCAAACTATGGTTGGTATACTGTGTCGAGCAATGGGCTACATGCCTTCAGGCAACAGCGCCCAGTTCAGGGCGCCAGGCCAGTCCTCCGTATTTCGGGAATGTCATTACATGCGCCAATAAAAAAAAATTAAAAGTTCTTTTACTTTTTCTTTTTTTTTTTTATCGTGATGCATTGTGAGGTTGTAGATTGTGCAATTTTTATAATCAGGTCTAAGTGGTCACTTTTCTGCCACCCTCTAGTTATTTTTTGAATGAAATGATGCGACTATGAGGCGACTATGGCCCTGACAAGTAGCGTTGAGCAGGGCTGGGCTGGGCTTTGTGTTTTTAGGGCCAGGTAACGACGGAGGTCTTTGTGAAACATGCCGGGACTAACAGACTGGAGCAGGGAGAGGTTGAGGATGTCTGGGGAGACATCTGCCAGTTGGTCAGCAGCACTGGGGGATGCCGTCTGGGACAGGTGCCTCGTGTGGATTCATTATTATGAAGGAGCTTCTGGCTCACACACACACACACACACACACACACACACACACACACACACACACACACACACACACACACACACACACACACGACGCACGCTCGTGCTTAGGCACATACTCGCTCAATCACTGGCAGGTGCCGTCCTAAAGCATGCACGCGTGCACATACACACACACACTCACACACACACACAAACAAACACAAACACTGTCTGCTATTGATATTCCTCAAAGCGGTGGCCTTGGATATAAAACCGCTCACAGCCTGCCTTCAGCTCACATGTATAATGGAACTCTCGCTGCTTTCACCTCTATCAACCTTTCACCAAATGCTAGTATTGATATTGTATTTTTTATTTTTGTACAGTATAGTACAGTTATTCTCAAACTTTTTCAATTTCAAGGACTCATCTGAAAAGTATTTTGTGCCAGGCACCCCTCCATACAAGATTAGTTTTGTTTTTTGTTTCAACAATATTCAAGCATTTCTTTTTAAATTTTTCAAAAATACCAGATCTACTTTGCTTCGCATTGTGAGCTTGTATATAGGGTTAAAATGGTTGCATGGGGACCCCTTGGAACACCCTCAAAGACCCCTGGGGGTCCCCGGACCCCACTTTCTCACATACTGTAAGTGCATGCACATGCATACAAACATACCTACATTATTATTCACTGCACATTTTTAATAATGATGTTCTTATTAACAGAGTAATAGGAATAGTAATAGGATTAGTGGAATAGTGAAACATCAAGTGCTTGAAAATGGATCTGCTGTTTTTCTGAGCATGAAAACGATTTACATTTATGATACCTCCCGATGCAATATATGGATAATGCAGCCCACATCATTAATGATTTTTTTCAACCTCATTGCTGAGGCTCTCAGCAATTCCATCTACCATGTTGAACGTGAGTGTCGTGTTGAATTCGGATGGATTTGGATTGCGAGTAGTGTGCATGTGTTGCAAGCATACCCACTGTACACAGGCGCAGGTCTTAATATGAATAATGCGCTCTAAATATAAGAAAATGTTTGCACAGTCACAAAGGACTTGCTCAGGGCTGGTCTAAGGCGCGATGATAAGGAGCAATGGGCAAACACCACTCAACATTTTAAGACCAACACACCAATGGGAGCATAGCACCTAAATCATACATGGGCCCTGGGCGTGAAAATGACAACTTCTCCGTTGTGTAAACTAGTAGTGACTATTGCCCTATTGCCCTATTGCCCTATTTGCGCAGGGTGCAAGATAGGGCCCCATATAGCCCCATATAGCCCCCATATAGCAACACAGCAAAACACCCATCTCCATGCCTGAAGCAAGAACACCCTCTTCTTGCCACAGACTGTGATAAATGTAAAGCACATACAAATGCAGCCAGTTATATAATAAATGGCCCCTCACTGAGATTATTAGAGAAAAACTGATTTACGCTGGGTGTCAGCAAGATTCCTCACAGCCCAGTCTCTCTCTGCAGAAAGAAAAAACAGAAAAAAAAACAGCAACTATCTGCACCATCAATGAGCTATACTTCTGATACACAGTGGATTCTTAAGCTAGAAAAGGCTGCGGTTGCTTCCAGAAACTCATCTCTTTAGAAGACTGACGACCGAGTAACAGTAAGCACTTTCAGAAACCCGATTTATAAGCTGCCGTGTGTCAGTGTCGCAGGCCGAAAATAGCCAATCTACAAGCTCTAGTTGTAGAGCTTGTAGATCGGAGCCGGCGCTGTGACACAGCCGCAGTGGTGTAAAGTAACTAAGTACATGTACTCAAGTACTGTACTTAAGTACAATTTTGAGGTATTTTTACTTTCTTCAGTATTTACAATTTTCAATAGGCTAATTGCACGCGCACACACACACACACACACACACACACACACACACACACACACACACACACACACACACACACACACACACACACACACACACACACACACACACACACACACACACACACACAGACAGACAGATACACTCATTTTCTTTATTGGTAGCCACCCTGTAAATGACATGTAAAGGTTTGTCTTGTATACTTTTACTCAAGTACATTTTGAATACAGGACTTCTTACTTTTAACATATCAAAGCGAGAGGCTTTCACATTCGCTGCATAGCCACGTGTTTCCTGTTCTTAAACTCTGAAGCATTCCCATGTCAGTAGTACACAGATTTGTGGGGGAGAATATCAATGAGATGTGGCGGGGCATTCAAGACGTGACGGAAAAGGGGTCACTGCATAATGGTGAGAGATATGGATATTCAACATTCTGCCCCTGTCTTTGCACTAATCCATTCGTAATGCTGCAAGCCACAGAAGTGAAAAGTTCAGCACGGCCCTGAGCTCGCTTTTTACTTACACACTGTAACGATCAAAGGAAATTACTAAATGAATGCATCCGCACTGACGATTGCCTGCAGAAAGGCAGGTATTTATTGTTCTGTTTTTGTCTTTGTTTGCAGTTTCTGTGCTGTGCGTGCATGCGCGCCCACGCTTTTTATGTCTGCGTACACACACTATTGCGTGTATGTGTGAGCGTGCATGCATCTGTTGATGCTCAGCCGTATACAAGTGTGCTTTTTGTGTCCTTCTTTAAAACTCCATGTATCTACTGTATGTATTATTAGGTTTGTGGGCTCATGGATCTTTTCTCTTCTTTGGTAAAACACAGTATCCTAACTCCATAAAACAGTACAGTATCCTAACTCAATAAAACAGTGCAGTATCCTCACTCAATAAAACAGTACAATATCCTAACTCAGTAAAACAGTGCAGTATCCTAACTCAATAAAACAGTACAGTATCCTAACTCAGTAAAACAGTACAGTATCCTAACTCAGTAAAACAGTGCAGTATCCTAACTGAATAAAAGAGTACAGTATCCTAACTCAGTAAAACAGTGCAGTATCATAACTCAATAAACCAGTAAATCATCGTAACTCACAATAAAACAGTACAGTACCATAACTCAATAAAACGGTACATCATCGTAACTCAATAAAACAGGACAGTATCGTAACTCAATAAAACAGTACACTATCGTAACTCAGTAAAACTGTAGCCGACAGTATCATAACTCACAGTAACGTATCTCAATAAAACAGTATAACTCTATAAGTACAGTATAGCAATTTGAGTGGAAGCTGAGGGGGTGGAGGAGAAAGTGCTGGAAACAAAACTCAACAGGATTCCTTTGAGCTCAGATTTGAGTCAAATAGATCTTGAGGATGTACCAAATGTACCCATCCATCCATTTGGCATGGTCTTTAGCCCAAAGGCTTAACTATGGTTCCTTTTAAGTCTAGGTCAGCATAATACATCTGTTGTTCCAAATAATGTCCACAAGTAAACAGGGTCAATATATATTTTGTATGTATTTAATTTAATTAGTCTCCAGATGATTGGAGATCTCAACCTACACTGACTGATCTGATATGTCTGGGGAAATCCAAATGTAATAGGGGCTAGAACAGTGGAGAAAAACTCAGCTAACAAACTTACTCCTAGACTGTTTAGGAACCCAATCCTCCTGATACCATCCCAATATGAAGGATTGATTCTGCAATGCAGTTATTTTAAAATCTCTGAATTGTTTCCACCCAGGTTTAGCCACTGCATTTAATGTAGATGTCACCAGATGTATGGGTAGGCGTAGATCTCCGACCGTCTGGCTATGCAAGACAAAAAAAAAAACATTACTTGAAGCAATCATCATCATCATCATCAAAATATAAGCCAGTGGTTTGGTCCCCAAATTATTTTGGGGGGTCCCCAGATAATTAGCTTAATGTGCAACACTGTTGCTCACTCAACAGTAAACAAACTAACATACAGTATAAGTGTATACATCATCAACAAATACCTTAGAAATACCTATGAAAGAGGCAACACATGTGAAAATAGCCGATCTACGAGCTCCCAACGCCTCGTTGTCTACAAAGTAACAAGTAACAAAAATGTTCAAATAATTGTAGTGGAGTAAAAGTACAATATTTTCCTCAGAGATGTAGTGGAGTAAAAGTAAAAGTGTTGAAAATTGGAAATACTCCAGTAAAGTAAAAGTACCTCAAGATTGTCCTTAAGTAACAGTACTTGAGTAAATGTACTTAGTTACTTTACACCACTGGTTTCGCGTGACGTTATAGTGCAGGGCTTTGTGTGATGTTTGCTCTGGGCGTCGCGCGGGCATACGTGCTGGGCTTCTTGTGACCCTCATTAAGATCAATAGTTCTCAAACTTTTTGGCACCAAGGACCCCCAAAATGATATGTATTTGGCCGCGGACCCCCATCTGAAAATGTTTTGTGCCAGGGACCAGCCCAGAAGAGAAGATTTGTGTTAAAGAATTCTAAATGATTCAATTTTTATAAAACACTTTCAAGATTTCTCAACAATGTTCAAAAATAGCAGATGTACAAGCTTACTCGCGACGCGCTACGAGCATGTATATCTGCTAGTTTTGAGAACCACTGTTCTAAATCCTAAGAGTTTTCTGAAAAAGGTATGTTGCTATATAGCTCAAATCTAAAATGGCACAGACAGATGCTTTCCCGGGTTTAATGGGACAATAAACACTTGACAATATCATTATAAAACACACAAGTTACATTACTCTAAAATGCTGTAAAGTACAGTAACTGGAGCAGTTGCAATGAATGACATTACCACCACAGGCTGTATAGCCTGCAGCTCCCTCTCATTCAGCAGGCTTATCTCATGTATCCCCTCTATCATGGTATAGCATAGTGGATAGAGGGTAGGGGGCCTATAGGGGCATTACTTTATGATTTCAAGCTTTTAGATATCATTGCTGTCGAGCAGAAACCTCGTATCTCCATACTTCAACTTTTTTCCTTTTTTTTCTTCTCGTAAATAAATGTCCTACTTTGTCATATTCCAGTGTCACACAAGTAGCAGAAATAGACGATCTACAAGCTCACAACACATTGTGAGCTTGTGAGTGTGTCGCGATCTAACAAAGTCACAACACATTGTGAGCTTGTAGCTTGCTATTTTTTTTTTCTATTTTAGATTTTTGTACGTGTGTTGGTTTTATAAAATATTTAACCAATGAAAAGCAATAACGAGCTCTGGACTAAATATTAACTACACCGGATGAGCCATTGCTACACAGGTTCTTTTTCCCCATTTCCTGAAAAGTAACGGTTTTGGACATACAAGGTCGGGCAGAAACCTCTTATCTCCATATTTTTAACTTTTTGTGTTTTGTCGTAAAGGAACGCCAGAGCTACTTCATCATACTACAGCGACACACAAAAGCATCAAAAGTAGCAGATCTGCAAGCTCGTTTTGAGCTTACAGATCTGCAACTTAAAACAAAACAAAAAAATTACCCCTGAAAAGTAACAGTTTTGGACATAATGAGGTTTCCACCCGACAGAGACCATATCTGGGGTGCACCAGTTGCTGACAACGTATATGGTGTCAGCCACATATCGCAGAGTCCCCCATCAGTTTGATGCAACCCAGAGACCTGTGTTGCACGTCTTATACCTCCTCTCTGCCCCCCAGCTTCCTGCCTCGCTCCACACTTTCCTGTCTAATTAAAGCAAACTTAGCCTAAAACGCTGTACATTTCCAATCGCTATAAGCCTTTGTGCATCGGGATAACTCACACAGAGTGCTAATCTGTTTGTCTGATTTATCTCTGTTTACATGCTGGAAATGAGTGTATAAGCTGTGTGTGTGTGTGTGTGTGTGTGTGTGTGTGTGTGTGTGTGTGTGTGTGTGTGTGTGTGTGTGTGTGTGTGCGTGTGCGTGTGTGTGCGCTCAAGAGAGAGACAGAGAGAGAGCTTGTCGGCTGCAGGCATGCAACAATATTGCATTGTAGTTGAGTGTGTGTGTGCGTGCATGCTTGCCTTTGTTTGTCACTCTATGTGCTTGGGGCTTTGCCGGTGTGTACTGTACATACATGTCTATTAAACCACTTAAGCCCTACTGTATGCTTCGTCGTGCGACAAATCATGGAAATATCCGATCTACAAGCTCGCAACGCATCGCAATAACAGCACGCTATGTGAACATGTGGTTCTGCTAATTTTTGAAAGAATTTGGAAAAGTTTTGCACATGACGGCAACGCCCCGGAATAGAGACTGTATACCAGGTTGAAAAAGTTGTTAAAGCATCCCAACAACATCATGTCAGGATGACAAATGTCCTCTCTATCCGCCACCGTGCACATTTCCTCTGCGTTAAAGCTGGGGTCATGTTTTCTCCCCATAGCCTCTCTGACACCCAGGCGGTCGGGGGTGTCTTGTGCCTTGCACAGACGGCACCCAACCCAAATGGAGTTCTCACTTTCAAGGGGAATGGCTCCATCCATGGCATAATGCACTTTGTCTTGGGAATGACTTTTTTCTCTGGCTTGCCTGGCTCTCTCTCTCTCTCTCTCTCTGGGATGGACATGGCTGGCTGGCTCTGGGGGGAGACAGATGGAGGCTGTGGGGGAGCCTGACACTCGTTGAGAGGCTTGTGATGAGTCAATGACGGGGGCCGGAGACACGCACTCTGTCTAACTGAAGGGTTAGACAGAGAGGACGGACGGTTCGGGGGACGACGGTCCCCGGGCGCGATGGAGGCCTCCGCTCAGCCGAGTAAAAAGACACCACACTGGGTGGGGATTAGCCTTTCATATCCTTGCTGTCGGGGGCAGAAACCTCTTATCTTCATGTTTTTTTTTCGTTTTGTGTTTTTTTCGTGAATTAACGCCCTACTAGCCTGCTGCAACCCTCCTGATTTCGTGTATAAAGGGGCGTGTGTATAGAGCCGGCGAGAGACGGCGCCTGATCCCATTGGTTCACCGATCTGTCCGTCAACCCCCGCCCCGTTAACACAACATTACGAGCGACGCCCACTGCACTCTGGTTGGTTGGGAAATGAAACACTTCCTCATACCCAGTACAGGCTATAGTTGGGCCAGGCTTTTATTTTTTAGCAAAACTAAGCAATAAAAGCCTGGAGATCGAGGCTAACGCCCTACTTGATCATACTACTGTGTCACACAAAAGTGTCAAAAGTTGCTTCGGAACGCGAAGCGACACGTTTCGAGCTTGTCGATCTGCTACTTTTGATACTTTAATTAATCCTGAAAAGTTACAGTTTTGGACTTCCACCCGACAGAGACAATATACCGTATGTGTGCTTATTTTAACATATTGTCACTGTCGGCTGGAAAACCCTGCGTGTCCAAAACGGTTACACTTTTCAGGAATTGGACAGAAAAATAACCTGTGTTTCAATGCAGTTATAATTTAGTTACAAGCTCTTGTTAATACTATCCGTTGCTGTTGGGCAGAAACCTCTTACAGTACCTCCATATTTTAAGTTTTTTGTGTTTCTTCGTAAATGAACGCCTATACTTGATCATACTACAGCATCACACAAAAGTATCAAAAGCAGCCAATCTTATTCTGAAAGCTTGTAGATCTGCTACTTTTGCTACTTTTGAACAGTTTTGGACATACAGTTTGAGGTTTTCACCCTACCGAGATGATTTATGTGTTAAATGTGTATACAACCCACAGACACACTTAACCACTTTGGCATCTCTATTTTGGGCATGGCATTATATAGGGACTTTTTCTTTATTCAAAATGTCTGTAGCAAAAAAACTAATCTTTGAAAATAGCTAATCTACAAGTGAAAAGAAAAGTTGAAATACTATGTAGATACAAGACTTCTGCCTGACAGCGAGGATGTTCAAGTGGCTGTTTGCCGGGTGATCCATTAGTCACTTTGAAAGAAGTTCATCAATTTACCTGTCAGCAATTAAATGCTCTCATTATTTCTCTTTTAATTTCATCTGTCTCTCTCTCTCACGTCTCTCCAGATCACTGATTAAGGCAACTTGACAATGTACATAATATCCAATCTCATATTCACTGTTGACACTGGTGATGGATGCATAATTCATGCATATGTTCTGGTGATTGATTGTACATTTATTCCTATTTATAGAATGCATATGTCATCATCATTTCCTCATTAAGACACAGACACCAGTGCAGATGTCTGTAAGTCTGTTTTATTTTACGTCATTTTTATTTTATCTTTATTCCTAGCTATATTGGTTTTACATATTGATTCTCGCTCTTAAGGGGCCTACGTCCGAACATCCAAACTTTTTTCGGCAAGCCGATCCGTAGAAAGTTGATTGTAATTACAGAACATAGAGATAAACCATAGATAAACCTCCATATCTCCGTGACAAATTCCCCACAGCGCGTATAGGAATGAGATCCCGGTGCTGATCGGAGAGACAAAGACCGACCATCTTATAGATGGCTATAGCCTCCTCTGCAGAGCTGTGCTGTAAAAACATGAAAAAAAAAGTCCAACTCTATGACAATGTAATGAAGAACTTAGTGAGAGAACAATGCTCATCCAGGTGTGACTGAAGAGCGGGGTATGGAGCACACTTGGTTTGGCAGGTAATGTGTGAGAAACAGCTGTCTGCCGGTGTCTGTTCCACGGGCTTTCAGGCGATATATCTATTTTTAGATAGTCTTCGAAAGCAGTTTCATATCCACTGTTGAGTGAAATCAGGGGAAATTGAGAACCTTCGGGACACGTAACGTCTGCATGGCTGCCGTCGTTCTCTATCCTCGTTCTAATCCAGGGGTGTCCGTGTCAATCACTGGCAGATGACGCCGCGGGCTGAACATATATAAGACTAGGAAAAAAAGTGCTGATACACATAATATTACAGTCACTGCCTGCACTTTCGGTTCATTCTCTTGCATCATGTGGCCAGTGGTATTAATGAGTACACGAAGGCCTTTATCAAAACTGTGGGAAAAGACACATTTAGTCATGGACAGATTTCTAGTCTCGTTCCAGGCATAGCTATTTTTTACGGCGTTGAAGCGATATTTTAATTAGGTTTTGTTTAATTACAGTTTGTAACTCAATTGTGTGGGCTGGCATGTTAGGACATTATACGGTCGCACACGTCCACATGAGACCACGCGCAAAACTAATGTAAGCGTGCACAAGCGAGCGTGCATGTGATGGTTGGCAAGTCTGTGGGACACTTGAAAATGTATCTAAACTAGGAAGCCACTGACTGACTCTTAACCTGACATCCCTATTTTGGGCATATCATTATAGGTTATAAAGTTTTTATGTGTATCATTATTTATGTATTTTACTTTCTTTCCCCCAAACATTAATATTAAAGAAGACTTCTAAAATGTTCCCCCCAAACAATCAGGAATAAAATAAAGGAAAATAATAGCAAATCTACGAGCACACAACACATAATATTATGTTGTGTTGTATGCTTGTTGTAGATCTGCTATTTTCTTAATTTCTGAAAATAGGGCTTAAAGGGATATTTCACTTTCAAAACAAAGTTGGGTAATTGTATCATCTACTCAGGCTTTTGGGAGAACACAGGACAGTTTTTAAGTTGCTTGATTCAGTATTTAGATATTTGATATTTGTTTTATCAGACACGCCCCCTTCCTATACAAACCCATTGTAACTCCATTTTAACCATGATAGATTTATCAGAAACACCCGTCCTTGGTTCTGGTGACTGATAGTTTCCTTCTAATACGTGAGAAGACTGTTTTTTTCAATTGTTTTTTTCATTTATTTTTTATATTTCTTTGGGAAAATGAAAAAATGTAATACAATAAAAAAAAATGTTTTAATTTAAATGAATGAAAAAAGTAATCGAAAAAACACAGCCCCCTCACGTATTAGGAGGGCAGGATGAGTCATCAGAACAAAGGACAGGTGTTTTTGATAAATCTAACATACTCCTATAATTCGACAAAGCTCTGTAGTGGTGGTGAGCCCAAAATCTGTTCTGCCCGTGTCTCCTCAGTGGCTGGAGCAGCCATTTGCACACAGCCATTGACCATTACCATGTGCACGGAACAGCAAAGCCCTTTTTTCGATTTTACCAAATGTCAGCTGTTTATTAGCGTTTTTGTGGTCGCTGGCTCCCGGGTTGCCAGATCATGTGTGCATATCCCCCCACGGGTATGGACTAGTGTTAATAATGGAGTTTGAAGTTACAATGGGTTTGTATAGGAAGGGGGCGTGTCTGATAAAATGAATATCTAAATACCGAATCAAGCAACTTAAAAACATTTTTTTTAAAAAGTGAAATATCCCTTTAAGTGGTTAATGACCCCCGCAGCTAGTAACACTTATACAGTACGCCTACATGAATATGCGTACACAGTCACCTAACCAAATGCTGACTGGGGGTGAGAAGCCATCGGTGAGTGTCACTTCTACAACGTGACGATGCTGCAAGTGGAACCATGGTTGCCTAGGGCGATGGAAAAAACAAGAGAGGGAGGCAGCTAGACATCAGGGTCGAGCTGAATAATTTAGCCCCCTGGATCATGGCAGCGTATGCATATTCATCTTTTTTCCACTGGCACATTTATCCGAGGCACACGGCACACACAACCTCCTCCTGCCTGACTGCCATCCTCTCCAGACCCCATAAATATCTGAATCTACTAATGACACCTCTTGAGGAATTAAGAAGGCATCATTAGGCAGCAACCTGAAGGTTGGGGCTGGTGTGGTGTTGCTGCAGGGCTTTGGCTTAACGGCTGAGGAGAGAAAACACACGAGTTGTTGCAACATACGGGAGCAAAGTCACCGCGGAGGAGGAGGAGGAGAAAGAGGAAGAGGAGGAGGTGGAGGAGCAGCCATGTGTCGGAAGAACCGGCTGCTTACCAGTGTCAACATCCAGCATACCCATGGTGGGCAAAGTACACTCAACTCAAGTTTACTTGAGTCAAAGTATACTGTAGATACTCCCGGTCAAATATTGCTAAGCGCTCGGGTGGCACAGTAGTAAAGTGCCTGGCCACCACCGCGGAGGTCGTGGGTTCGAATCCACCGTGGTGCATCAGACTTTGTCGAGCGTCTACACAAACACAATAGGCTCTAATAGCCATGTTGGAAAGAAACTGCATGGGCCTCTTACTTCCTTCACAGGTGTTACCAATGATACTAATGAAGGCTCTGTTCCATTCTGGTCAAACAGAGTCAGGGTGCTGATATTGTGCATGTTGGCTCACTGGAAACACTCTGCAACGCCACTGGGGTCTCAAAGTGTGGTCCAGGGACCCTCATGGTTCCTTGCGGGGGTTCCAAATGGACCCTTACCGGTGTGTAACTCAGATAATGTACAAATGGAACCATTTATTTGTACACTCTCAGAGTTATGGTTTGAGTTAAGGTTTGAGAACCACTGTGCTACAGTAAATGGAACAGAGCCTTCATTAGAGTCATTGGTAACGACTGTGAAGGAAGTGAGGAAGAGGCTCAGTTTCTTTCCAATATGGCTGCTGTTCATAGAGCCTATTGGCCCGTGTTCGGGGGAGGGAAGCCGGGCAGAGAGGGTGATAATAGTCACTGCAAGTAATCCTACGGGCTGGGGGCGGCACCTGTCAGGGAGTGTTTGGCGGGAGGAATAGGATGACGGTTCTACATCCTCCAGGTGAGGGCTCCTCACTGACAGGTGAGTCAGTAGGATACAACAGCAGTGACAACACAGAAATGTGTGGGGGGGAGGAATTAATTGGCATAACGACTACATTGTGGAGAAAAAGGGGGTAGGGGGGCACAGTGGCACAGTCGGTAGTGCTGTCGCCTCACAGCTAGAAGGTCCTGGGTTCGATTCCCGCAGGGGATGCTGTGGGCGCTGGGGGCGTGTTCTCTCCTCCGCGTCATCAGTGCCCATACCCTAGGTGGGGTTGGCGAAAGGGCCTTTCTGTGTGGAGTTTGCATGTTCTCCCCGTGTCTCCTAGGGTAGGTACCCTCACAAAAAAAAAAACATGCAGTAATCCTGGTCACTATACTGCCTCCCCCTGGCCAGCCGGGGCGCCTGATGGAGGGGAAGGGAACTGGTTGGAATAACGTGCTCCTTCCACGCGCTACGTCCAACCAGGGAAACTCTCCCCTGTCAGGTGACAAGAAGGTCAGTTGGCTCTCATGCATTGAAGGAGGCATGAGCTCGGCCCTGGCCTCCCTAGGTTGGCAGAGGGAAGGTAGTGCCCAGGATTACATAGACAATTAGCACTGGGTGTAAAAAATAGGGTTACAAAATCGCGGGATAAAAATTTAGAAATAAAAAAAAGAAAAAGGGGGTAAAAAGCAAAAACCTTATAAATGAATATTACTCGGACACCAAGTGAATGTTGCTCAGTCAAATGTGTATATAGATACTTGTTTTAAAAATGCTTAAGTACTCAAAAGTGCTGGTCAACACCTACCAATGGGTCAAAGGTGAATGTGGTTCTACAGTAGGTGGGTGTCACCAGTCTCAGATTTGTCACAATGGTGTTATATAGCTCTGTTCTTTGCAGTGAATTTTGCACTGGTCATGTTTGGAAGCAATCATGGATTTCAATGTACAATCCCTTACCAAAAAAAATAAAAAAATCCCTACAGACTGATTGATCAACAGCAGCACAATAGTGTCATGTGTGACATTTAGGCTACATGCCTCTTTAAATCGCTTACACGGGTAAATTCATGTCCAGGTCTATTGAGTGAGCAGCATGACATGAATGATTTCCAGGCAACGTGCTGTATTGACGTACAACATGCGTTACATGTTCTCTCTCGACTCAAATGTTTATTTCACTTCAACTTGTCTGTTGATATGGAATGACACATTCATCAGCATATATAGGGTCTAAAACGGTTGCCGTCACAACATCAGCGCCGTGCCCATTGCTAGGTTAATGTCTTTGTATATAATTGCATCGCAGAAGGACACAATGACAGACAGCGCGTGTTGCACAACAAATCGAACAGACTTGACAAGCAACAGGCCAACCAAAGCATATAAATCCTCCACACATTTCTCTCCCCTTGCAGTGTTCTCTGACGATATTCATTACTAACCTAACCTGTGCATGCTGTGTGCAGTCTGTCTGTCTGTCTGTCTGTCTGTCTGTCTGTCTGTCTGTCTGTCTGTCTGTCTGTCTGTCTGTCTGTCTCTAATTGGCTGACCAATCTTTTTTTATTTTGGGAGGGGGGGTTCTATGATGCTCCTTCTAATTGTTTTGGACATACAAGGTTTCCACCTGACAGCAAAGACTTAGAATTCCCCAGAAATAACGGTATAGGCGGAGATCACTATGGTGTAAGGAAGTCATTCTTGTTTAATCGTAGACTGGGGTGGCTGTACCAACTATTGAATTTCAGATTGCTTATAGCCGCTGATTAACCCCTCCCCTCACATGTGTACGTGTGAATCTGCCACGTGAGCAGGTTCATGATTGTTGAATTTGAGCTGTGCATTATGTAGGGCTGAATGTATAATAGGAGCATTCAATGCTCCAAGCATGGACAGTAAGTTCAAGCCAAATTACCCGGAATGCCTTCCGCATCACTCCGTCAACAACATACACAGTTGGTGATGTATATTGATGTAATTGCTTTTTTTGCATCCAACCGAAGATCAGCAATTAAAGCCCATTAAATCTGCATTGTAATCATCTCCATTCACATGCTTCAACAGCAACCACAAATAACAGTGAAAACACATCAACTTCTAAGGCAGTGAATACGTCAACATTTGCTGTGTGTGTGCTTGTGTCTGCGTCTGTTTTCTCTGTGAATCACTCAGAGGTATGTTTGGTATATGTGGATTCTTGATCAACCTCATTCCCTCTCCCAGATCTAACAGCTACCAATGCATCACGCCACAAGGTGTTGATAGCTTGAAGATCTGCTCTTTATGCCAAGTGACACTGTATCTGTAACTTTACTTTACATGTACAGTATTTGCGATGTGTTGATAGCATGTAGATCTGGTAAGATACAAGGTTTCTGCCTGACAACAATGATGTCAACATGGTTGTTGTGCAACTGTCTAACAGAAAGAACAGAGGTGAATACACAAGCACTCTGGAAATGTCACCACATGAAAATAGTATTTTCATACAGTATATTGAAAGATTTTGACACTCGACCTATATTATACGTGACACAGCAGCAGTCTGCTAAAGCAGACTGCTGCTGTGTCTCAGTACTGTCACCTGTTCCTTGCTACTGCGTGCGTGCGTGCGTGCGTGCGTGCGTGCGTGCGTGCGTGCGTGCGTGCGTGCGTGCGTGCGTGCTTCTATACTCGTGAGAGCCAAATGTCCTCACAAGTATAGTAGAATATTAATATATTGACATTGTGAAGACCATTTTCCTGGTACTCACAAGAAAAATCGATGTCTTATGGTAAAAAAAAAGAAAAAGGGATATGGGGTTAGTCTTAGTCTTACAATTATAGGAGAAGATTCAAGTTAGGATTAGGCATTTACAGGTTAGGTTGAACCGGGGTTAGGGTTGGAGTTACGCCTGATTTATATTCACTTTGGTGTCATGCCTCGAAAATTGCCGATCTACAAGCTCACGGCACGACGTGTTGTGAGCTTGTAGATCGGCTATTTTCATCTTTTGGGTAAGGGTAAAAAAAAGAAAAAGAAAAAGGCAAAGGAAAAAGTTAAAATGGCATTCATAAAATCACCAGCCTAAAATGTTGATGTCCTCACAAACATTGTAATACAAATACAGTGTATGTGTGTGTGCGTGTGCGTGTGTGTGCGCGTGATGACAGTTGTTCATTTGCATGTGCACTATAACAGACATATAGCGTAGCGTGTACAGTAGCTGACAACTCCAAATTTACACTGGCCGTGACAGTTAGCTGTCGGCCAATTGGCAAAGGACTAGAAGCCAGATGAGGAATTGTCAATCAAGAGTTCAAAATATTCATGCAGACTAGAAATATTGCCCACAATCCTTATCCGCAAATCCTCTCAAATGATCATGGTTGTCGGTCAGAAACCATGTATGTCCAACACCTTAAAATAAGTGTTCCAATAGATCCAATGTAGTTATTATTTAGTCACAAGCTCTTGTTACACATTTTAATTGGTCCAATATTTATTAAATCCACATACAGTACACGCGTAACAACTTTCACTGTCACTTTGAATATCATGTACTTTTGCTACTTTTGCAAGACACGAAGAAGGGCATTCATTTACAAAAGAGAAAAAATAAACATAAAAAAGTTGAAATATTAAGATACAAGGTTTCTGCCCAATAGCAACGATATGCAAGATGTGAGGCAACCTGGCACAAATTATCTGAAAGAAAGGGGGGAAAACATTTATTGTTTTTTGCAATATCACTATTGCAGTATAGTGCTTGAAAAATAAGCCATCCCAGGTTCATCTCTTTTAATCTGGAATCAAACCCACATTTTTGGGTCCGATATATTCAAGGTTATAAAAAAACACACACATTGGCTGCATAAATGCCGATAACGAAAAAGTCAAATATCGACCGATATATATTGACCAAACCGATACATGGGTCTGGCTCTAATCACTACCGCTTGAAAAACAATTCATCCCATCCCAGGTTCCTCTGTATATCTTTCAATCTACTACTATATTTCTCCCATACCTCCTCCCTGCTTGCTCACTTGTGTTTTCTCGCGGTGCCCTCTCTGTCTCCTTGTGAAATGCTAAGTAGCCATCCTCCTTTAACCCCACCTTTCTCTCCCCGAGCTAAAATATCTTTGGTGTGCTGTTTGCCAAGAGCTATAAACAAGTGTAATAGAATTGCAGAGGGGGTTAGCGCGAGATAGCCGACTGTGCATCTCCCATCACCCCTGGCTCCCCATGCAGCCGCGCTGCTAACAAGCCCCGGCAAGCCTCATTGTGGATTCATAACGAGTCGCACCGTTAGATGTGGGTCATCTTTGTTGCTGCCTCACGTCCCTCCCTCTCTCTCTCTCCCTCTCTCCCTCTCTCCCCTGCTTCCACTCTCCTCCGCTGGCCCTTACTCCTCCTCCTACCCCCCTCCCCCTCCCCCTCCCCATCCTCCCAAACACCTGTTCATCTGTCACACACCCCTATGTTTCTCAATGTAGGGTCCGGGGGCCCACCAGGGGCCCCAAATGGAACCTTAGTGGTCTGTACACTCTGAGAGCGTACACATGGAACCAAAATGGCCCTGTTTGGTTCCATAGGCTTTCAGAGTTAAAACCAGGAAAGCATCCGTGTCATTTTAGATTTTAGCGTTGGTTCAGTCAGGAACACCATAACCCGCTCCTGGAGATATTCCCTGAATTTTGTCCAAGCAGCATGCTAAGCAAAATCAGGGAATGTTAAGCAAAACCCCCATAGGGATACAATATCAAACAATAAGCAATACATTGACATATTAGTTTGAATCAGCAGATATAAATTTGAGCCTATGCCAGACTCTGATGAAAAAGGTGGAGGCTGGGGTGGAGGAGGCAGCTAAGCAGCAAGACAAGCAGAGACGTAGTGAATGCAAAGCCATATTTAAAGGAACCTCTTCGTGAAGGCCAGCAGAGGTGTGAATGGGGAATAGGAGGCCAGGCTGATGTTTACATCAGCTGACTGACAGCCGATTACAGCTGAGGCATGCAAGACTTTCCGTGTCCTGCATGAACTACCGCTATGCTTCATATTATTCAAAAATAGCAGATGTACAAGCTCGCAGCGCGTCACTTCGTGCCGCTTGAAAGTGTGAGAACTACTGTTTTAGAAAGGATTTGTAGAATCGGCCTCAGGTCTTAATTGGTTAGCACTGAGGGTTTCACGTTGTAGATCGGGGTCCCAGAGATGAAAAACAAATGGTATCAAATAGGAATCGCGGACCTGGACTCTGCTCTCTCCTGGTTGAAGCTGTGGAATGACCCCCCCCCCCCACCTCCCAAACACCCAGTCAGTGACTGCAGACCCACTTCCCATTTCCCACCGCAGTCTGGAAACTCACCTCACCCCCTTGCACTCCTCTTTCTTTGTATCACTGATTGGTGCCTATTTTTGAAAAATGCTAGTTATGCTATTGAGATGTAAAGGCCTATTCATACTCGACGTAAGACCCTTAAAGTATCATTCATAGTCGGACGTAAGGATACGTAACTAGCGCCAGCGCTCCTTGCGTCGTCGTTTTTGTCTCCCCCTCCGTCACTTACGGCTCCAGGATTTCCGTCCGTGCAGTCAACATTCACCGTCAGGCCGACGTACGTTCGTTTGTACGTTGGCTGTAGTACCAGTGGAACCCGTTGGCAGTATAAGGAAAAAAAGTTTTCCTCGGGCCCTCTTTTTCCAAAAAAAGACCCACGTTGGTTGGTGGAAGTACTTGAGTAAATGTACTTAAGTATAGACCCGTCGAGCCACGGTCTGTGACAATATATAGCTATATAGCACAGTGCAGTAGGGGTCGAAACTCACGTTTTGTAGACAACCATTGTTTTTGTCTAGTTTGTGGACTAGTTTGTGTCTTTTATTGCGTTGTTTTGGCTAGATGCTACAATGGTAGCTTCATGTTGTTAGCTGCGCTGATGCCAGCAGCTGGCTGTGTTGCCAGGTTTTGTGAGAGAAATAAGCAACCAGGTCTATGAAAACAAGCCCAAAAGAATCGACTAGGATATAGCAGATCTACAATATATGTTTGAGAATCACTGGTTTAAATAATAATTGGCCCAAATAAGCAACTACACTTTAGAAACAAGCCCAAATAAAACCACAACCACCAATACAAAATTGCTTGTTTGTTTACAAGCAACTTTACAGAAAAATAAGCCCAAAGTCGCTTATAATAAGTAGACATGGCAACATTATGGGTACGGCGGTACATACTAGTGGCCATCTAGTGGATGATAGGTGTATTACGCCTGTACACTTTAAAATAAATAAAATAACCCCTAAATAACGTGAGCGACTATGCATGCGTCTGTAAAGAACGGACGGAATCCCTCACCCCCTGACGCACGTTTTAGACCCATCTAGGGACTATGAACGGGCCTTTAAGTAAGCATAAGGAACGGAGGGGGAGACCAAAAAGGGAAGGGGGGATGGGGGGTTTGTCCGTCGATTATGTCATCCGTCAGGTTGAGCTCTGAGCTCAACCTGACGTACCTGACGTACGTTCACTGCTTCCCTCTGGAGGATGAATAGCCTCTTGGCCCTAATCACGCATAAGAAACGTGTCAAACTATGAATGCACTGACGTAAAGAACCTACCAGTTCCTCCCCCCTGACGTACGTCAATCCCCATCTCTGTCTAGTATGTACGCCACTTAAGAGTATGTGCACACAGGGCATGTTAGTAAGATACAAACTACGGTACTGTTGTTTAGTCAAACGCTGGGTTTGACGTTTGCATGGTATGCAGGCCCGGCCTTTGGCATAAGCTATCAATGCAGTTGCTTAGGCCCAAAACCACTAGGGGGGCCACCCCCCTATTGTGTCCAAGGTGAAGTCTGTAGCCTGTCATCATAGTCACATAAATTGTTCAGACTAATTGAGAAACCTGTGAACATTCCCACCTCAGAAGATCACGCTTCTTGAGAAAGATTGGCCTTTCTTTCTTCCTGTGACGTCCGCTCCTGTTTAGTCATCTCTGGTGATGGCAGATCAGCTTTAGCAATTTCCTGGCACTAGACAGAGGGAACTAGCCCAAGCAGGGTTCAGGAGATGACTTATAGGAAAGTAAATTGGGCATTACACTCTGTGATGATGTGGAGCAGCCATGTTTCATCTGATGTACTCTTCTATGGTTTCTGCAGGAGCTGGAAGAAAGACCGAACTCGCAGGCAATCATAAAGTGTGATGCTATGTTCTACCTGAAGATTCTCAATTAGCCTGAACCCTTACTGTGACTGTGACAGACTGTGACTGGTATCTCAAATGACAGGTGAGAATTATCAGCCTGGTCAAATTATTCAAACTGGCAGTGGTGGACATATAAAGTACCCGAGTACTGTACTCAAGTACATTGTTGGAGTTTCAACAGCTGACTTCAGTGCTGACTTCAGTACTATACTTCAAAGTAAAGACAACGTCCGTATAAATGTAGTGGAGTCAAAAGTACAACAAGTCTTTGAAATGCAGAGGAGTAAAATCCATCAAATAAAAAAAACAAGTACAAATAGTAATAAGATGTACTTAAGTACAGTATTCTAGTACATTTACTTCGCTACTGTCCACCACTGGGTGGCATTATGGTATATTTACAGCATATATAAGGACAATGAATCGAATAATAACTAAGTGATCATAAGATTTTTACAGCCAGGTTCAGGTGAGAAAGTAAGGTCAAAATGACGTTTCCTCAGGCGCTGAGTGCATTGCCCACAACAGCCTAATACTAGTATAATTAGTATAATGTTATCAGCATATTCCAATTTATACTTAGACTTATGACAGTGTCAAAAATAACCGAACTACAACCTCAAATTATTATTTTTTGCCATCCTTTTTTTCCTCTGCTAATGCGTGCATGCGTTTGTGCGCGCGTTCGTGCGTGCGCGCGCGCTTGTGTGTGTGTAGTGTGTGTGTGTGTGTGTGTGTGTGTGTGTGTGTGTGTGTGTGTGTGTGTGTGTGTGTGTGTGTGTGTGTGTGTGTGTGTATAGAGGGCTTAAGCCAGGTCTTGTAGGAGATAACCCGTAGCATTGCTCCCTCTCAGGGTGCTCAATTATTGTGTGACAGTACTGTATGTGGTGCTCCTTTACAGCTGAAAGTAAACACACAGATCTACACACACATACGCAGACAAGCACACAGAGAAAGAAATGCACGCGCGCACGCACACGCACGCGCACGCGCACGCACGCACACACACACACACACACACACACACACACACACACACACACACACACACACACACACACACACACACACACACACACACACACACACACACACACACACACACACACACACACACACACACACAAATACCAGAAGGTCAACAAGCATGAGGAGGCGGAGGGGATGGGGGGTTATGGTGTTGTTGTAGGACAGACTGGACCTGTGAGCTCTCTCCGTCTCTTAGTTTTGGGAGGCCTTTTTTGGAATCAAGGTCAGAACCAGTGAAAGAAGTACTAATATTTGACTTAAGTAAAAGTAGCAGTACTGCGATATAAAAAAATACTCTGTTAGAAGTAAAAGGATTGTATACAAACATTTTGCTTGAGTAAAAACAAATGTATTATTAATTGTAAAATAATGAATAAATAAATACTGAAGTAAAGGAAAAGTACCTCAAAATTGTACTTAACCACTCAAACCCCAGCATCCTTATTGTAGGGTAAGGCTTTCGCAGGAAAATAGATCGAGCAGATCTGCTATTTTCAGCGAAAGCTTTCCCCACACAATAACAGACAACAGAAAAGACACTAGCATAGAGCCCTGAGGGTCTCCAGCAGTCAACCATAATATAATGGGGTTTAAGTGGTTAAGTAAACGCACTGTAGTTGAGTAAATGTACTGAGTTCCCTTCAACCGCTGGAATGAAGGTCATAGCAGGACATTGTAAGCAGGTCACAGTGACACAGTGTGCTTGGCCATGCATACTCTAGCTGCCAGATGTGCCAGCCTGCGTCCTCTGCCTCCTGAAACAGGGTCATCTCTAGGCCAGTACTTCTCAAAAGACCCCAGGGGTCCTTGAGGGGGTCCCCGGTAAAAAAAAAATTGCATCCAAATCAGTTTAACAACGTTAAACCCCATATCATAATGTTGCTATTTTTGAAAGATTTAGAACATTTTGGGATAATCTTGGTCCGTGGCACCAAATCTTTTTGGATGGTGTTGCACGGCTAAATACACATCAATTTTGCGGCCAAATGCTTGAGAACCACTTCTCCAAGCTTTGGGGAACAAAAAAAGGAAATCTAAACTGAGAGTGGTTTCAACGGCAACACAGATGGTTATGGCAGAGTTCCAGTGTAATAATATGTACCCCTTCATCTCTCCAAGTAACTGGATTACATCAGCGCACCAGTGACATGAGCCTCCTAGAAAGTGTGTATATAGTCTATTCCCTCTGGAACTGTTCCTTATACATACTCTAGTATCCTGTATATCAGATGTTAGATGAATGCCATGTATTTTCGTGCACTAGCATTTAGTATTTATGAGTGGGAATTGCTGTGAGAAACTAACTTAAACGGTTCATTAGATCGCAGCTCACCAGGCTACCATATGTTATATGTACTGTAGCTCTGGCATGATGTGCACACAGTTGACATGTTGTGTAACTATCAATATTTCAGTGCAGTTGAAAAAAAATAAGCATGCAACTCATGTGGGGAAAAAAATATATATGACACTTATCTGTCCACCACTGTGTCACATCTACACCACAGTGCCACATGATGGCCAGAAGAAGAATAGTTTCAAAAGCAGACAACAAAAGTTAATTGAACTGATCAATATGATTACAAACATTTTAATCGATAAGTCAATATAAAAATACATTAATAATATATCCATAATATGGAAAGCCTTCATTCTCGACAGTACTGATAGGGCCCGGACTTATTCCCCATAGCCCAGAAGGACTGGAGAACGCTTATTCCCCATAGCCCAGAAGGACTGGAGAACGCTACCAAGCTACACAATTAAGGGTTACATCATAACTATCAGGCGTTGCTCTCAGGTATGATCATGATCACAGGTAAATCTAAAGACCCTACATTTTTTCCTCTTCCTTTTGAAATGCGCTTAAATGCAGTTGGTCAGTGGTTCTCAAAGTCCCTTAAGGAGGGGGTACCAGGGGGTCCCCAGCAAGGTTTAATATAACATCAAGATCAGTTTTACCACTTTAACCCTTTATACTGTAGCCCTTCAGAATGTTTGAATGTTTGTAAACAGATAGGTATATCCGGGTAGAATGTCTACGACATTTTCACTGTAAAATAAAGAGTGTCCAGAACATTAGCTTTGTATAGTTTGTAAACATGTGGATATGTATACCAACATAATGTATTTCTAATAATCAATAACAACTAGATCATACCCGTCGGGGGATGTGAGCACCCAAAGTATGTGCAGTGTGGATTATGCGCTGTACACAGACAGTATATCAGGGATGGAAAGTGACTTTGTACTCGGTACCTGCAACAGTTCCAACAGACACGCGCCTGTCATTGTCCGCTTGTTTCACGGATGTGGCAACACTGGTGCTTGTTTCACGCATAATGATTTGGCAACCCGGGAGCCAGCGACCCCCCCCCCCCCCACACACACACACACACACCCACCCGGAGCCACGGACCACTTGGAGGTCGGCGCACCCACCGTGCATGCTACGTGGCCGCGCATACACGTATCAGTCAGTGAGTAAACAACAGGCTAAACGCTTAGCACCAACAGCTAACAACATACTGTGGGGACTCCGTGGCCGCGCATGGCCATAGGTTGGGGCGCTGTAACCATGACGACAGTCCCATCGGCCGAGGCGAACTCAGATTGTCCGTTGTTTACAGAAAAATGCAAATAAATATGTTAAATTGTGGCGAAGAGAAAAAGGGGCTTCCTCACGGTGTGCATATGCTAATGATCAATGGCCATGTGCAAGTGCAGAGCAATTGCTTAAGCCACTGAGGAGAACCAAGGAGAACAGACAGACTGACATTTCTAAAATGATGTAAGATATCATAAGTCATGTTCTTCCAGAAATAAGGTTAATGGATAATAGGCTACTGTTCAAATCTGCCAGGAAATAAATTTTTGGTTTTGGTGATGTCATGATGCGTGTCATGATGATTCAGTCTATACATCGGCTACTTGAAAATAGCCGATCTACAAGCTCACAAAGCGTCACTATGGGACACGTTTTGAGCTTGCAGATCTGCTGTTTAAAAAAAATTGAAACATTTTAAGTACACAAATCGTGTATGGGGTCACGTCAAGGATCTATTTGACCGCGGACCTCCTCCTTCTAAAACAATTTTGTGCCAGGGACCCCCAGAAGAGAACATCAAGATTTATGTTAATGAAAATTCTAAATTAGGCTATTAATACAATATGTATATATATGTGTGTGTGTGTGTGTGTGTGTGTGTGTGTGTGTGTGTGTGTGTGTGTGTGTGTGTGTGTGTGTGTGTGTGTGTGTGTGTAATATATTTTCAATATTTTTGCAAAAATAGCAGATGTATACAACCTCGCAGCGCAGCACGAAGTGGCGCGCTGTGAGCTTGTACATCAGCAATTTTTTTGATTAGCCAACATATAATGTATAATAAATGGATAAAGTGGTTAAGTTGGTTGTGATGCTGTGTTAACAAGAACCCCTGGGGGTCCCCGGACCCCACTTTGAGAACCACTGGTGTATAGGGCTGCTTGTTCACAGTAAAGGAGTAGCACAATAGATAAGAACTGTCACGTACATAAGATGAATTGCTGTGGGATGTATGGAAATAGATAACTCAATGAGGGAAAGATAACGTAAGTAAGTGTTCATGTATGGTACGGCTGTGTGCTGTAGTGGAGCCTGGTGATACTGGCTGCAACTATCAATTATTGTCTTAGCGGTGTGGTATATTGAAGCATACTATAGCCTTAGAAATGTCGAGAGTTACATGTCCTCTGGGTTGAGAGATTAAAGTCGAAACCGGATGAAAAGTGGGTGTTCATTGAATCCATTTTATTCAGTTGAACGTGGCTTCCGCTTGTATGTCAATTACGGAGCCCCGTCAAATACAAAATCTTCATCTTTTATACACAGACAGCTGACGTTAGAACCTTCCCCCTGGTCCACTTCTGACCACTCACAAACAAGCTTTAAGAACAAAAGGCGTTTTTGGGCCAGCCTTCTTCTCACTCAGCACAATGGATAACACATATCTGCTTTGATTTTAACATGTGACAATCTTCCCTTAAAGGTTCTATGACATTCATTTTAAATTTTTTATGTTTTTTGGGGGGTTTTATATTACACCCAAAAAATCTGAACTTTGAACATTCAGTGGATTTTCTGTGGTCTGGGGTTTTCTGAATAATTAGGCTGAAAAGTAATCTGAGCTTGGCCCTTCGGCAGTGAAGTCACAGCCCATTAATCCCGCCCAATCTCCTCCTAGCCCCTCCCCTCCCCTATCCTTTCCTTTGGGGGGGGGGGCGGAGCAGAGGCGATGATTGACAGGCAAAATCCCTCAACAGCGACACCCGCAGGCAAAGATTTATTTTTTCATTGCAGTTGAAAAGGCTTTAGACATGTGAGAGATAAACACCTGCCATGGATCAATGGAGTGGAATTTTTTGTTAAAACTTTTTATACACGTATGAAGGACCATGACAAAGACTTTTAATGTGTGGTAAAACTGAACGTCATGAAACCTTTAACCCTATCTATAAAACTGCACTTTCACATAAGCTCATATTATGAAATCATTGTACAATATATTATTAGCTTCAGAATAAACCAAAACATTATATATATTCGACGTTGTATGAATGAAAGAGATTATTTAGAAAGAACAGAAGACAATGGCCCGGATTCATAAAGGGATTTACGAAAAAAATTTGTACGTACCGGCATTTAGGACAAATCCTACACCTGCAGTCGGATTCATAAAAGTTTTTTGGTCTGTGTTTTGTGCGTCAGGTGCGCACGTTCTCAGGTCAGCCCCGAGGCTGTCTTACCAGGGCTGAAATGTGCGTATGTCTTTAGAATGCTTTATTCTTCATGCCAAAATCAATTACAACAGTGGCAAACTCCTACACCTGCTCATACGCACGTCTCTGTGATATACGAACCCCTTTATGAATTGCACGTCAGTTTGAGAGTACCAAAAATACGACCTCCTTTACGAACTTATTTACCCCATATTTACGACCGTCGTTATAAATCCGGGCCATTATCCTCAGATTCAAGAAAATGAGTTACATACAACTAACTGGTTTCTTCCCCAACTATATTTTACCAGTGGTGTAAAGTAACTAAGTACATTTACTTAAGTACTGTACTTAAGTACAATTTTGAGGTATTTGTACTTTACTTGAGTATTTCCAATTTCCAATACTTTTACTTTTACTACTCCACTACATCTTAGAGGCAAATATTGTACTTTTACTCCACGACAATTATTTGAAAACTTTAGGTACTAATTACATTTCAGATATAAATGAACATACATTAACCACTTTAGCCCTATTTTATACACAGGCTATTTGAAAATAGCCGATTTACACGCGACACGTTGTGAGCTTGTAGATCTGCTATTTTTTTTATATTTTAGTACTTTTACTTTTGGTACTTTAAGTACATTTTGATGCCAATACTTTTGTACTTTTACTCAAGTACATTTTTAATTCTGGACTTTTACTTGTAACAGAGTAATTCTATATTGCAGTATTGATACTTTTACTCAAGTAAAGAATTTGAGTAATTTTTCCACCACTGAGTACTAAGGCCAGTGTGTTATGTCAGTACTATGATGTCATATTGATGACTTCAGGGATCTATACTGTATATGGAGATTTGTGGATCTATATAATTGTTTTAATTTGCCATAGTGTCTATGCCAATGTGCTATACATTAAAAGCTGGTTTACAAACTCACAATGCACCATATCGCGACATGATGTGAGCTTGATTTTTTTATTCTAATGTGTTTGTTTGTTTGTTTTTGTTTTTTTATGACCAGAATTTGGGAATTAAGCCCCATTTCAAAGGGGTTCCTGTTTACCAGCGTTGCCATGTCTGCTTATTGTAAACGGCTTGTTTTTCTGTAAAGTCACTTCTAAATATTGATGGTTGTGTGTTTTTTGGACTTGTTTCTAAAGTAGTTGCTTATTTGGGCTTGCTTCCTAATGTTGTTTTTTCATGTCAATTGCCCAGCTTATTAATATGTATTTGTCCACAGAACCTCATCTGAAAACATTGTGTGCCAGGGACCCCATATAAGATTTGTGTTATAATATTTACTTTTTTTCTCCAATATTTATTGAAAATAGCATTATCTACAAGCTCACAACACAACACATCGTGGCGTGTTGTAAGATTGCATTACACCTGCAGTAGCCTACTAGGGCTACACCCTGTATGTAGGTTGAGAAGTAAAGAATACAAATGTTATTTTTCCTCTGTTATCATACTTCTTAACAGAGTATTGACACACTTCATGTTCAATGGAAACAGTGAAACCAGTGTGTTTATTAATCAAACTTGCACATTATGTGTAAGAATATTGCACACTGACACACCCACATGTTTCTGTTCACACTACTTCACATACTTCACCATATAAGGACACTATAACCTATTAGTTAATGCTTATTACAAGGACCTTAACCACTTTGAACGTCCCTTGGATCATGTCACAAATAGTGAAAATAGAAGCTTCTTATAATGAGCATGAGTGAGGAGGACCAATTATATGAACATAAGTTGTAATGTAATAAGTAGTTCTCAACCTTTTCAGGCCACGACCCCCCCCAAAATATATATATATATATTTGAACTGGGGACCCCCACCCTGACAAGCTATTGGAATTGACATTACATTTAGTTTGACTCAGTTCCGCAGATAAATATTGTGAAAATATCTGATCTACATGCTCACAACGCCTCGCATTAGATCAGCTATTTTCACAATGTTTGCCTCTTTTTCAGGTAATATTTCACAATTTGGCCAATGTTCGACCAGTTTTTATTGAATAGTTTGTTGATCACTTTTGACACAATAATAGTCTTATTTATTTGTTTGCATTATTAAAAAGGTCTTCAAGGTCCTTAAAGTTTGGTTGTTGTTTTTTTTAAACCACATGACTTCCATTCACTTTATGTCAAATAGAAATGTTGTACTTTTGACTCCATTACTTTTCTAGGAAGGGACTCATGGGACCCATTATTTTACGTTCTAAATTCTATGTTCTAAAATACACCAATACATTGATATTAAGAATAAAATGTATATTTTAAGTTCTACCTTTGAATACTTGAGTATTTACTTTCATATACTCCATTATAAGAAAATATCACCAATAAGTGTTATTGTTTTAAGTTTTATTAGTATGAGCCACCACATGTTCAAAATCAACCACTTTTCTGTTAAAAAGCTGTAGCTCTGCTGGGTTCATCTTTATGGTCAGAATACTGTCACGGTAGCAGAATGTGCTGAACCCAAATGCAGAGTCACAACCAGCAGAATAGTGTTCAAGCAAAGGGTTTATTAAAGGAGGAGTTCACCCAAGAAATGACTTATTTTCTATCAATTGCACACCCCATGAAGCCTTGAATTCATGGATTTATTTTTGTTTTTGTGGCATTCCTAAGCCAATAATTTGATTATAATAAATTTGTCCCCATTGATTCCGGTAGGAGACACAAATGCATTTGTGTCTCCTACCGGAATCAATGGGGCTAAATTTATTATAATCAAATAATAAAGGAAGGAATGCGACAAAAACAAAAAAATATCCATGAATTCAAGGCTCCATGGGGTGAGTAATCCATAGAAAAAAAGTTATTTTGGGGGTGAACTACTCCTTTAAATAAAGCAGAGAATGGCAAGCTACAACTGGTGAAAACAGGCAGAAGTAAAGCAGACCAAAAATGCAACAAAAACAACAATAGGTACGAGCAAATTACCAGAAGCTTCAAGGCAGGACACAGAGTCCAAAAGTCCAGTGGAAACTAAATACAAGGCAAGAGCTCCAACACAGAACATCAAGGCATGAAGGTATGAACTGACAATGAGTGAGTGCAAAGAGTCCAGTTTTATAGGGAGAAGGTTGATTGGAGAAGTGTTCACAGGTTCCAGTGCCATCTATTAGAGAGTTACGCCAACTCCGTTCACTTCTTCGGGCCAGGTCTTCTACATACACACATACATTGGCGAATAGTGACAAATCCCTGAACCGGAAGTACATGGAATGCATTGAAGTGGACGGCTCCTTGTCACTATTTCCAGCTACATGAACCATGTGACCGACGCTGTTTCTGACCCCTCATTGGCGCAACTCTCTAAAGCCGCTTTTCCATCACAGCTTAAGCACGACACTGTCCAGTACAGTCCAGAACCGCACCGCACCGCTTCAAAATGTCTTGCGTTTCCATTGCACAAAAGTCCCCACTCGCAATCAACGCCCCTTTCTTTTAACACACCAACTTAGCCTCAGGCTACAGGGTTAGCCTAAATGCTAGCGTGCTTCCTCAGAGCTAGTTTGGCTCTTAAGTTATTATTTGGCCATGTTCACCCTGACTTTAATCTTCGCTATTGTTGGGAAGACCTGTGTGGTGTCTAAACACGTTGCCATCACTTATATAAAAAACATTATTAGCGTGTATCGTCGCACATTCATTGTTGCCAGGTTTAGCAGAAAAAAATAAGCAATCAGGTCTATGAAAAAAATCCCAAAAGAAGCGACTATCTACGGCTATTTGAAAATAGCAGATCTACAAACTCACAACGCGTAGCGATGCTACGCATTGTGAGTGTGTGCATCTGCTATTTAAAAAATATATATACATATATAATGTTGACAAATACATATTAATTTGGGGGTCCTTGACATGAAAATGTTTAAGAACCACTGGTTTCAACAACATATGGAAACAAGCCCCAAATAATCAACTACATTTTAGAAACAAGCAGTGGTGGAAAAAGTACTCAAATGTTTTACTTAAGTAAAAGTATCAATACTGCAATGTAGAAGCACTCTACAAGTGAAAGTCTGGAATTACTTGAGTAAAAGTACAAAAACTATTGGTATCAAAATGTACTTAAGGTACCAAAAGTAAGTACTAAAATGTTTGAAAATAGCAGATCTACAATGATGCGATGCGTTGTGAGCTTGTAGATCGGCTATTTTCAAATAGCCTAGGTATAAAATAGGGCTTAAGTGGTTAATGCATGTTCTATAATGTAATCATTTATATCTGAAAAGTAACTAGTAACTAGTAACTAATACGTTTTCAGATAATTGTAGTGGAGTAAAACCAATATTTACAAGCAACTTTACAGAATAATAAGCCCAATGTCGCTTATAATAAAAGGACATGGCAACACTGCTACCGTAGTGTTTACATTTTACAGAGACCTGAGTGGACAGACACAGCTGTGAGCCGACCAATCAGCTTTATCACAGCTTTAGCCCTGCTTAGCCCAGCTCAGACCTACCCAAGACTGGGTACTTTTTAGGCACCAGTTTAGTACCACTTACACACCACTCCACCCACTTCATTGTAGTGGAAACCGTCGCTGTGGTGGGCGGTGTGGGGTGGGGCTCTGACAGGTTCGTAAAGGGCAGGGCACAGCAGCGCTGATGAGGGAGTGGGGACAGGTGTGTAACAGGAACTGAGAGATGGAATGGAATGTGGGAGTGGCCGAAGTGGAGACACGGTCTGTGGGGGGGCAGACCGTGACAAATCTATGTGATTGACAGGAGAGATGATCAGAGGAGCAGAGTTTTTACCATTATCATTAAGAAAGGGACTGAAGTATGGATAGAGTTTTTCAGTGAAGGTGCAGCCAGTGAAAGAGTAGAGATGAACGCTGGTCTTCACATCATAAAAGGAGACCAGACCCTCCTCATAATCCACAAACACTCCCACTGTCTGGAGCTTCTCTCTCACAGGGAGGAGGACATCAGTCGCATACTCATTTCCATTCCTCAACCCTATAGCCCAGTAACCATTGTTGGGGTGCAGTGAGATTGGTACCTTCCTGTTGATGGACTCTCTGGCCACTCCTAGACCCCAGGCAGTCTTCCCTTTAACCTGAACCTCATAGTAAAACCGTCCTGAGGAGAAGCTTTGTTTTCCTAAGACACAGGGAGTGGAAGAGAATCTCTCTGTGTTATTTGGGAGATCCTTGTGTATGTCTCCATGACTCACTTGTTTTCCACCCTCAGACAGGATGAGATAGGGAGGTGCTGTATCAGGGTCCAGAGTTACATCCACAGCATATTGCTGGATCCTCCTCAGCTGTTTGAGCTCCTTTGACTTCCTGAACTGATCAGCCATCTCTGAGAGGACTTTATTAACAGAGCATCGTGGTCTCCTATAGAAGATTTCTTGACATAGTGGACACTGACACACATCACTACTGTCCCAATGCTGTGTGATACAGGTTTTACAGTAGTTGTGTCCACATGGAGTGGTGATTGGATCAGTGAACACATCCAGACAGATACAACACAGGAACTGCTCTTCAGAATGGAGACTGCTGGCGGACGCCATTTCTACACACTGAAAATAAAAGTGAAAACATGAAAAGATTTTTTAAAAATGTATTATTATTATAATGCTCTTCATTTATACCTACAAACTTTATTCAGTGAAAACATCAAATATTGTCAATTATAATTGTACAATTATCTAGCCAGTCACACAAGCAATGCAAATAATTAGATCTCTCCTTGTAAATGGTATTAGAGCAAACGAGTTAGAGGACACAACTCAGACCCGTGTCTTTGATGTTTTTTGTATACTAACATTACAATATAAACACACTCTAACACTTTTAGGCCAGTAGCCACACCAAGCTACTACCAGAATCAATAGGTTATAAACCTAGAAAAGGAAAAATAAACAACAACACAACGACAAATTACTGACATGAAATATACACATACAACTATAAAACATATCAGAAATATATACATTTATCGTCGTGTAAACACACACTCAATTCTTACCTTCAGTCTCTCGGAGCTCTCAATGGAAAGTGACAAACGCAGCAATAACACCCTGGTAACTAGTAACACTGATGCTTGCAGACCACTTTGTCCCGTTCAGTGAGCATCCACTCTATTTATATGGGTTTGGTCTGCCCATGTGTGTGTAACCTTCTGTTGATTAATCATGTGACTTGTCTGACAGCACTGTTCTTAAACAGTAGCCACTGTACCCCAGCTCCTCATCTGACCTAATCAATCAACACTCTCAAGTCTCTTTCATGTGACTCTCATGTTCGAAGTCCCCTGCTGTGGACCCCAACGCCACAGGTCAGAGCTGTGGCCTTTACAAACTGTGTATATTTGTACCTTCAGATTATACACCATCCCATCACTCCGGTATAAGATCCTAACTAAGCAGGAAATACACACATAATAATAATCACAAACTCCTGGTGCTGGAAGGCAATAATGCTCTTCATTTATACAGAAACATACTGAATATTGTAACTAAGTCTGAAAAGGTGTTATATAATCCCATGAAGGATGGGCCACGAGGTGGCATGACATTTAAATAAATACAATAATTAATTCAAATATACAGACAAACTTAATGTATACCATATACAAGGCCGATGCCCGCTGGGAACGATGCCTGTCAGGAACACATTCCCCTCTGGTTATGCAATACCCATTGTACCCGCTGTCAGACTATTTCGAACTGTACATTATCAATGTACTTACAGTGGTGTAAAGTAACTAAGTACATTTACTTAAGTACTGTACTTAAGTACAATTTTGAGGTATTTGTACTTTACTTGAGTATTTCCAATTTCCAATACTTTTACTTCTACTCCACTACATCTTAGACTCCACGACAATTATTTGAAAACTTTAGGTACTAATTACATTTCAGATATAAATGAACATACATTAACCACTTTAGCCCTATTTTATACACAGGCTATTTGAAAATAGACGATTTACACGCGACACGTTGTGAGCTTGTAGATCTGCTATTTTTTAAATATTTTAGTACTTTTACTTTTGGTACTTTAAGTACATTTTGATGCCAATACTTTTGTACTTTTACTCAAGTACATTTTTAATTCTGGACTTTTACTTGTAACAGAGTAATTCTATATTGCAGTATTGATACTTTTACTATTGTATGTATTTGTATAATTGAATAATCGAGAAGCATATTTTTTGGGTGGGATAATTCGTTTTATTGTTTATTTATAAATGAATCAACGCAAAACAATTCCAACAGACTTTTTGTAATTGACTAAATTGATCAGTGTGATTAATTACTTAAAGGAGTACTTCACCTATTTTCAACGTTATCTTCATATAATTGTTCCTCACTAATACTCATAAGACGGCACAATTTCCACCTACTCACTCTGGCCCCATGCACCAAAAGAACGTTGGTTCTACAGCTGGTTCCGTTCTAGATTCTTGGAACCTTCTTTCACGGAACCATTTGCGTTTCCACCAGTTTTAAGCAGAATCTTTGTAATTGCGGGTGGCATAGCTGAATGGTCAGAGAGCCCGCCTGGGGAGCAGTAGTTCCCAGATGCCCCAGGTTTGATTCCAGGCCTGGCCAGAAATGTGTCGAATATGACTGGTCGTAGTGTCCATTTCACTGGGGAAATCGTCAACGGCAGTCACAGTTCCCCATTTCTTTTATTATTTTGATTTGTCTTTGCCATTGTTTATATCACATCTGCATCCTCCAACCTGTAGAATAGTGACACGCCCACTTTGGTTCCCAGTTAAAGGCCAGAAAAAACAAGTGTTTTTGGTTCCAGTTCCGAACCAACTTTAAGGGTTCTGAACCAATTCATTTTCAGTGGAAACACTCTGAACTGGTTCAAAATTAGGTGGGAAAAAATTATGAAACGGGTGGAAGGGGGCGTGTTTCATTCTGTTATTCATTCTGTGGACAGTTCAGAAACCTGCCTACCAATGACATCATCGATGGGTTTCCAAGCTAAGAGAAAACTATAGCCAAAAAAACAAATAGCCAAGCGTGTGAGCTTGTAGATCTTCTATTTTCAAAAAAGATTTTTAAACATTTCTGAAACTTTTTATTTGATACTCTAAGTACATTTGGATGCCAATACTTCTGTATGAATACAGGCTTTTTACTTGTAACACGCTACTTTCTAGTGATGAGCGGGCCGACCCGTAACCTGCGGGTCCCGCGGGTCAACCCGCGGCGCGGGTGGTCGAGTTAGGATTTCAGAGGCAATTATGCGGGCTGCGGGTGAGCGGTCAGCCACTCTCACACAAAAAAAAAAAAACTAGTTTGAACAACATGCTCGTTTATTTAGCCCATGACAATGTTGTGCTACTGTAGACATTTAAAGGGACTTTGGGTACTTAAAAGAGCGCTATATAAATCTGAGCTATTATGATGATGATTATCTTTTTTTTCCCACCGCGGGTCACGGGGCGGGTTGAGCCATAGATATATGGGTTCGCGGGGCGGGTTGAGGCGAGTTGGGTTCCGTGGCGGGGCGGGGCGGGTCATGAAAAAACCCGACCCGCACATCACTACTAGTTTCACATTGTGGTATTTCTAATCTGACTACTTCTTCCACCCCTGGAAATAACCAAAAGCATTTATTCTTTAATATTATTATGGATTTCTGTGTTGATTTTCACTTAAATATCGTGTCATCTAGGGTTCGTCCACTTCATGTTATCCCCAAGGGCGAATTGCTCTTAATCTACCCCAATATATACATCAAATTGATACGCGAACAGGCATGGTCTCATAAATCATTTAGGTCAGTATGTGGTAGTGCATCGTGCGCTTACACCGTGTGTCTCATGTGTGTGGATGTTGTGCTGGAGATAGCCAGCAGAGATACAGGCACCTGTATTGATCCAGCTGGTGCTCACCTCGGCTCGGCTTTATCCCTTTTAGAGCGGGAACGCATCTGTGTGGCACCGAGTGCCGCGCTCTGAGCTTGTAGATCTGCTATTAATTTTTTCAATTGTGAACTTTATTGTGCAAATCTTTGAATATATATATATATTTAAAGCGAACATTTGTAACTCAAATATTTTCTTCTGGACGACCCTGGAACATTTTTATTGTATTTTTTTTTTTTTTTTCAAATGTTCGATTTTCACACATGTTTCACGAGTTTTCAAAAATAGCAGTTCTACAAGCTCATATTGCAATATGAGCTTGTATATCTGCTATGTTTTAATAGCCAAAGGAATCTAAAATGACACCTGATGCGTTCCTGGATTGAACGGGTTATTAGAGAAAATAAATCCTGGGCACATCCTGAGCCAAGGGGCTGTGCGATGCCGGAAACCGCGGGGAAGGCAAAGCCCAGGCCGAGGAGGAACACAAACACAGTAATAAAGGAAAGACCTGTGGACACTTCCCTTATTAAATAAGTAGTGTATGATAGCTTGGTGGAACAAAGAAGTGCTCAGATTCTTGGACTTTAAAGATATTTTCACACCCATTCTTGACCTTATCTTCATATAATTGGTCCTCAGTAATGCTCATAAAACGGCACCATTTCTGTCTATTCGGTGTGTGTCTCAGAGGAGGGCTGCGAACGGGAATGGAAATACTCGAGTAAAGTAAAAGTACCTCGGCCATTTTACTTAGGTAGAGCATGGAAGTAGATGTACTTTCCACCACTGCTTAAGCACTTAAACCCCATATGGTTGACCTCAGTCCCTCAGGGCTCTATGCTAGTGTATTTTCTGTTTTATATTATCGGTGGGAAATTATTTACTATTTTCTGCAAAAGCCTTCCCCAAAATACGAATGAATTGAGTACAAATGGACCCCAATGGAAACAAGCGATATAGTGCTTTCTTGGGTTTAAAATCCATCTTAACAGACCTGGTATTGAACTGTGCTTCCCTGCATGTGCTTGTCTTTGCAAACTGTTAATAAAGTATTCAATCAATCAGTGGTGAAAAGAGACGAAATACATTTACTCAAGTACTTTACTTAAGTAAAATGTTTAGGTACTTTTACTTTAATGGAGTATTTCCAATTGTCTATACTTTTACTTCTACTCCACTACATCTCAGAGGCAAATATTGTACTTTTACTCCACTACAATTATTTGGAAACTTTAGTTACTAGTTACTTTGCAGATATAAATTATTACATTATAAAACATACATTAACCACTTTAGCCCTATTATATACAGAGGCCATTTGAAAATAGCTGATCTACAAGCTCACAACGCATTGTGAGCTTGTAGATCTGCTATTTTCAAACATTTTAGTACTTTTACTTTTGGTACTTTAAGTACATTTTGATACCAATACTTTTGTACTTTTACTCAAGTACATTTTG
The DNA here is from genome assembly GCF_963280865.1 of Gymnoscopelus braueri. Lineage (NCBI taxonomy): Eukaryota > Metazoa > Chordata > Actinopteri > Myctophiformes > Myctophidae > Gymnoscopelus > Gymnoscopelus braueri. The sequence goes on along the minus strand of NC_137603.1, from coordinate 31,021,299 downwards.
AATTCCGGACTTTTACTTGTAACAGAATACTTCTACATTTCAGTATTGTTACTTTTACTTAAGTAAAACATTTGAGTACTTTTTCCACCACTGCAATCAATCAATCAATCAATCAATCCTGCTGGGTGGAAGTGGTTAATCTTGACTTATACTTTGTCGTGCGACGGTGTCGCTTGCCTGAAAATAGCCAAATCGGCTAATTTGGCCGTCGTGTGTCACGGAGGATGAATGAAGCGTTAGTGGCAGGTAAACAATGGAAGTCAAATAATCGCTCTCCTTGTTTCCCTTCAGTGTTATGGAGCCAAATTAGTCTTGAGAAGCACCCATGTGTATAAGCGCGTGTGTGTGTGGTTCCAGACGCACGCACACACACACACACACACGGTTGTTTTACAATACTTGTGAGGACAGGACATTTTAGGATGGCAATTTTAACCCTAAAAACCTGAGATGTCATGCACCGAAAATAGCAGATCTACAAGCTCACAACGCATTGTGTTAAATCGGTATAACTCCATGCCCTAACCGCTA